>NC_143569.1:79457500-80657500 GCF_054136105.1 Typopeltis vanoorti | reverse complement strand
TGTACAACACCGGAAGGTGGAGCAAGCTAACATCACTCCTTTCTCAGTATCTTCCATAATGCAAAAAAAAAAAAAAAGCATTAAGGGAAGGGCCGCTACCCAGACTAGTTTCGACCTTTATTGAGGTCTCTTCAGTGGGAGCCAGTCCCAAGTGGAGATACCAGGCAGAAGCATTAGCAAGGTCATCTGTAGGAGTTGCCAAACGGTGTGCCACCTTTTTATTAAATTACTCTGGATTTAGAGAAAGATGTTGAAAGTTTATTTTTCACTTGGTTAGACTATAATAAATTTAGTTTAATCCTTTATCCAGGTGTGAGCAAACAAAGTTTGCACCTGAAAGTATCTTCAGGACTGGGGTAAGGTGGTACAACACAGGGCAACTCGTTGCAAAGGCAGAGCAAGCTAACCTCACTCCTCTCTCAGTATCTCCCATAATGCAAAACACATCTCCTTGCGGATATGTATAATGTTATGCATTAAGGGAAGGGCCACTACCCAGACTAGTTTCGACCTTTATTGAGATCTCTTCAGTGGGAGCCAGGCCCAAGTGGAGATAGCAGGCAGAAGGATTAGCTAGGTCATAAAGCAATTTTTAACATGTAAATTTAATTATTAATAAATTGGTTACTGATTAGGAAAGAAGAATTTTTTTTTAATTTTATTTTGTATCTGCAGCACACCCACTTAAAATTTTTACCGGCCAACACTGAGAAGGAGGTGCCAGTACCTGGGATCCATTATTAATGTGAAAAATTGCTGTTCACAAGATATCAGAAGATTAGGAATGGCTAATAAACGGAATCTAAAATCTGGAAGGATGGATCTATTTCCACAGGAACAAAGTCGAGTATTCTGGATATAACAGCGACTTATAGATTTGACTTGGAATCTAAAGAAAGGATCAATGGAACTTTAAGGCCTCTAAAGGATATTGACAGAAGAAAGTTGAAATATTTTGGACACATTGAAAGGATAGAAGGACTTCTCAAAACAGTAATAGAAGATAAAGTTCCTTGGGAGGAAAAAGGAAAGGTTGTGCTATCATTGAGATGGACAGATGGTGTGCTTCTGGAGTGACTGATCTTCAAGAGAGTTGAAGCCTCTATAAAAGCATACAACAGGACCACATGGCAAAGACTGGTGTGGCAGATCACCAAGCAACAGAGTGACCATATGGCATCTGATGATGGTGAATAATGTTGTAAGTTTTTCATTTAGCACTATCATAATTTCCTGTACATTCCCTGAAGGTACATGTCATGATGATGATGATACATTGGCTTCATAGTCTTAGTTAGCTGAATTCAGGCCACATAGCTACTAGGGATCAAATTTTTACCTCAAATCAAGTCAAGAAATCTGGAATATAATTTATAATTTAAGTTTTTTGTGAATTTGGGAATAGGTATAATGTGTGATAGAAATGCCATTCAAAACAGTAGAATTAATAATACCCTGGTCTTACAGATGTAAGACCAGGGTAATAACCATTTCCTTATTACTCATCATTTTTTTGTATCATGTTTTGAAAGAAAATTACATTAAACCTGTTATCAAAATTGGGAGCTATTAAATTCAACTCTTTATTCTATGTGCATGATGTTATATCCTAAATAAATCCAGTACTCAATCACATATTTTACTTAAAAATCAACAAAAAGACAAACTATGAAAATAGGTAGGAATATGGAAAACATTGTGTTCTCAGTTGAAAATCTATGGAACAAGTTAAAGTATTTTACTTATTTAATGTGTTTTCATTATGATGATGGAAAATTAAATATAGAAATAATAGAATAAGCAAAGGTGATGTGGGAAAATCAAATGAATAAAGTTATATCGAATTAAAAAGAGAATAATCCAAGACACTGAACTCATTATTCAAGAGAGTTTTTTTAACTGAATGAGTTGGGTTAAAAATAAAACATTCATTAGAAGACTTAGAGATAACTGATATGAGAGTTCTGAGAAAAATTAGGGAATTAAATGGGTGACATCGGTAGTAGAATCTTTTTTTTTTTTTTAATTGATTACTAGAAATCATCAGTATTCAAGAATGTGTGAGCAGTTCATTTAAAAAAATGAAAAAAAAAGGTTAGCAAAACATTTTTTTATGCTAGAATTGAGCAAGGGAAAGGTCCAGAGAAAGACCATGATCTAGGTGAATTGATGTATTTAATATACCTTACAAGACTACATTGTAAAATTGAAAATATTGGAAACATGACAAATAACGGTTTAATTTGAAAGAAAATTTATTCATAAGAAACTAGTGATAAGGTAAACTTATGTCATAGTATCCTCTATATATCAGTTATTGATGTGCTGATTATAAAGGTTATTTATCTGTGTATTTTAGAGTATACAATTTAAAAATTATATATATAACCCTCCGTAGCTCAGTCAGTATAGACCAAGCCCTTTGGTTAAAAAGACCTGTGTTGGTTTCCTGTCCTTGACGTGAGGGACCTTTAACTGGTCTCTTTTGACTCAAGGTGAGTTAGCTGGTCTCATATGGAGGGGGGTCACCCAAACTCTGGTTTTTCGTCCCTCAGAACATGCAAATTGGTCCTGTGAACACGTGCATCTACAGACAAGGACACTCTGGGAGGTATAGGACTTAACCACCTTATCCTTGTATTAAGGTTAAGAAATCCAAGAATAGTTGGAAGGTCGTGGGCACTTAAGTGGCTGTTAGAACCACTGATGAATGGATGAACATGTGTGTGTGTGTTCCTTTGTTTTCATGCTTGTTCAAATAAAATTTGATCTTTAATTCTTCTTCTTGCACATATACATAAAATTTGTCTGGTTTTTGTTTCTTTCCTATGTGAACACAGACTTGTTCAGCCACAACTAATAAAGATTCAGAATCAGATAAAGGGCTTTCTGGTTTTTGTTGTTGTTCTACTGTATAAATAAGTAAGCATCTGCATCCCTGGATTTGCCTGCTTTGACTTTATTTATTTAGATATCTTCATCATCATTTTGATTGTTCAATTCCATAGTTCAGTAATAATAGTAGATCTTGTGAAAACATCACTTTACACAAAATGGCTAGAATGACTTTTAATCTGGCTTACTGCTGTATCCACAGATTTGTGGAATTTTGTAGGTTTGACAATTAACCCATCATTTCTACAGCAGATCAAAATTTTTTTTTTTTCCCTATGTGATCCCATCAACTCCTTTTATGCAACTCAACAGTAAATCAGCAAACATTTATAAAAACTGAGCCATAATACGAAAAAATTTTTGTTTTTAAAATACCAAAAATAATCTAATCTACATGTTAAGTATTAACCACATCGATGTCGTTATGGATGAAATACATATCACTTCTGATGTCCACAATGTTATATCAGTAGTATTACAAGTTTAATATGCATATCTAAGCCAGTTGGGTGGTTAAAGGAGTGGGGGAGAGGACAGGTTTCATATTTGACTTCATGTGGAACATTGCAAGATTTCACTTAGGTTCCATAAATAGATTCTAGTACCACATGTGACCATAGGTTGCTGACTGTATCGGCAAATAAATCAGTATGACAACA
Organism: Typopeltis vanoorti; assembly: GCF_054136105.1. NCBI lineage: Eukaryota > Metazoa > Arthropoda > Arachnida > Uropygi > Thelyphonidae > Typopeltis > Typopeltis vanoorti. Next base: position 80,653,946 of record NC_143569.1, on the reverse strand, counting down.
TCCATTATCTATGAAAGCCTCAATGAAATTTATAATCAAAAACCAATAGAAACTCATTTCCTTGTGTTGAAACTTTGTATGACATGTATTTCTTTTTTGTTTTCTCACTCAAAATGATATAATGATAGTTTTTTTTATCACTGATGGCAAAAAACAAATGATTCAACAGTCATGATTCCTCAGATAACCATTTGAATATTTTAGCAGCAATAAGAGATAATTTAGAGCAAATTTTTAGAGGTCAGAAATTTGATTTCTTTGTATGGAAATTAGTATGTTTTTGATAAAATTTATGATAGTTCAGATATTAATAACCTTAGTTTGCTTGTTTATTATTATTTTATTTATTTTTATTTTTATTTTTTTTTAGTCCTTCTGTTGGTACTCCTCCCGGGTATGAAGCACAATGGCATCCTCCAACAGTATGTCACGAAAACAGTCCTTGCTATAAAAAATGCTGTGGGACAGAAAGAGAAAAAGAATTAGTTACAGTCCATATTGTGCCATGCAAATATTTTTAGATAAATTTCATGATAGCTCAACTTTCAGTAATAATTGGCTACAAACACCAATGCAGATGTGTGGTTGTGAAAAATTACCTACTGACTTATGCACCAGAATTCTTCATTATGAAATTTGCAGGATTTGCTGGAAAATTTGTATAGCTTGTGTCTAATATGGAATTCTATATTTATTGTGTTCTTAAATTAAATTTTGATATGTAAGTAGAATATAATTTTTTTTTTTAGAAAATAGGTTCCTCATCTGGTCATTGTGATGTTTTATTTATGTTTATGTATACTATGTTTGGTTTCAGTTGTCTTTGTTAATGTGAAAGTGTGTTCCATATTAAAGAAAGAAAAGAACAGATATCAACTGGGAGCACTTTTAGTCTACTTATGCTTTGTACCACATCCAACTAGAATACTTAATATAAATAAAGCTTTCACCTCTAAAATAAATGAATAAAAACATGCATAACTATCAAAATATATCCTTCACTCTGGAATTTGATGTGCCTTGTTCACTAAACATTTTTCTAAAAAAAGAAAAAAAAAAAGTTTTTTCTTTACTTCAAATTAATAGAAGGAATACAATTATCAGTATATCACAATATTCATATATTAGAAGTTTCATTGTTAACCTCATTTTTTTTATCATAATCTGTTTTGCATAATATGCCTATTTTTGTATACTTATTTTGCTAAGCACATTAATCCAGAGTAGAACTGTTTTTCTGTTTATTTTGTGTCTTAAACTTATTAAAATAATTCATTTCTCTGCCTCTCAATAACTATGCACATCATTTGATATCCTGGTGCTAGCCAGGAAAAGACTGAATTTTAAGGTCAGCATGACTCATATTTCAAAGTATAATGCCAAATAAACTGGAGATAATTAACTAACAATTTTATCTCCAGATAACAATATGCATTACATATTTATATTTCAAAGTATATTGTTTGTTTTCTTTTTATAGTGAGCAGTTAAAATAATCAAAGTTACAAAACTACTTTCTTCAAGATTTAATCTTGAAAGAAATAACATCTTCACATTTTAAAATAGCTTATATTATGTTTCCTCATTGTAACTTGCTTGAACTTTCTGGTCTCTTTGCATTTATTTTCAATTTGCTTTTGCATTCTCAAGATGTGAGAAAAATTTATTAATCTTACAGCCAGTCAATCACAATTTAAATATAGTAAGGGTAGAAATTACAAGTGTTTTGTTTAGAATTGATATTAGACAAGTTAATCTTTAATGAATGAACAATTCTTAAAAAAGATTTTTTGTGATGGACAGAGTGGGTTAGGGATCCTTTGTCAGTTGTTAATGCAGAAAAGAGAATAACTTAATGGAAGATATGATTTCGTAATATAAAAATGTTGGAAAACCACATTTTATTTTGTTGAAATTTATTTTTGTAAAAACAGTTTCACCAATTGGTTTTCAATTATTCAAAATATTAAATTATCCCTGCCTGTTTTATCATTTTTTGAAAAATGCCTATAACTTATTCATTATGATTTTGAAACTACCTAAACTAAGACTGTGCAGAGACTAACTAGAGGAATAGTTATGTGATATTTCAGTTGTTTTTGTTGCTTTTTCTTATACATATATTAAGATCTTTGAAATGTTTTAATTGGTTACAGAGGACAGTTAAGATTCTTAAATGTAATTGAATTACTTTGCAAATAAGGAGTGAATCATACCTGAAATGAGTTTCTAATACATAAAAATAATTGAAACAAAGACATTCTTTATTGTTTATGATTTAGTTCTTTGTTTTTGATAGTTGCCATGTGTGTCTGTGATAATATATATATACACACAGTAAGATATTAGCAGAAATCTCATAGTTTTTGTCAAAAAGAAATTAAGGTGTAAGTCTGATAATGGAATTAATTCAGTACCCTAATTAATTGCAGAATTCTAAGAGTTTACTCAGGAACTGTAATCCAGTAATTCACCTATTATGTAGATCCATTTGCATCGCCATCATACATAGCAGCCATCTGTTGGTTACCAGGATGCAATAAACGTGAATTCTTTGTTGATCACATTTTTGCTAGAGATGCAAGTACCTAAACATTGTCTCCAGAAGCAAAGAGTTTTACAAGTTATCATATATTTTGTTACCTGTTGGCCTCCTAACTGTATTTCTCTTATCCAAAACATTTATTGTATGGGGGGGAAGTTGAAGGCATGTAACTTTGAGGTGGTTTTTGAGAAATTTAAGGCCATCTGTATAGTGTTTATTGCTAGAATTATGCTGAAGCAACTTTGGTTATGGAGCTATTATATTATGCCTATTACTTGTGTTTTCTGGCTGCTTTACAGGAAGAAAGCCATGTTGCCTGTCTATGAGACCAGTGAATGCCTTCAACAAAAAAAAAACACTTATAAAGGTTTGTTGTAGCTTGACATGATCCAGACCCAAGTATTTTGCAGAACAAATGTCATTAATAAAACTCATTCTTGACATATGCATGGAAACAACCTTCAGCTACAACTCTGTATTTGTTGATAATGATGGTTGAAAGTTAGTTATTAACTATGATACATTTGTAGTGATTGCTTGACACTGATAACAAATTGATGACCGGGTCTTCACCTAGTAATCAATTGAAGTGCACTGAAGCTGATACAGACACAAAAAGTGCATTTCATGAAAAGTATTAATTCAGAGAAGTCAGAAAAAGAAATGGATACAGTCATGAAGTAAGAATACTGAAAACTGCTTGAAAATGGTTATGTTAATGTATGCAGATCACAAGTGAATTTAAGTGCTGGTGATGATTGGAAGAGAATTTTGTCCCATGTTATGCAAATTAAAGATCCTGTATAAAATAAGTAATACTTCAAGAAGATTTTATAAAAGGCTATTAAGCTAAATTTTTGTTTAAGATTTCTAATTTCTTGTACCATCAAATGTGGTTTTTACCCCCAGCATTTATCATGCCTTCACCCTACACCTCGTACATCAGCTGATCTCACCAGTGTATTTCAACTTAACCTGTCATTCGTGATTTTTATTGCAGGTATTGAGAATATTCTGTTATAGGTGAATTACTGTCATTCCTTTCTGTGTACTGATTTTCTACTTTGAAAGTGCTTTATAAACACTTTGACAACCACTTAGCTTGTGTTATAACTTGGCTTTGTGAATGAAGAATTTAAAAAAATTCTCAGTCAGGAATTGATTCAGCTTTCTCTGTTAGTTTTAACCCAGAGTGATTGGATTTTAATTGGATGTTTCTTTTGATGAAAGTTTACATTCAGATACTTCATTTACATTTCCTTTGATTGAAATAGTGTTGGGATTTTAAGCCCCAGTATTTCAATAAACACCAAAAGCATATAACTTTGTAATTTAAAGAAATATATTCAAATTTTTGAAATGTGCATTATTTGAAATATTTGAATATAAATTATGAGTGAGATGGAAGATTTCGCACATACAAAACTGTCAGGATCTATTTAACTAATTTTGCATGAATGTGTTCTTTTTGTATTATCGGTTTTTTTTCCCCCCTGAGTAAAGGAGAATTTTTTAGTTTTGAAATTAATACAAAAATTATAATTTTATTTAATTTTAAATTGATTTCAGTTATTGATCTGGGTTTAATCTTAATTTTCTGTACATGTCGATTTTTTTTTTTTTTTTTAATGGGAGAAATTTAAAAGTTTATTGCATTCACAAAAAGTGGTTGTGCTATAATTATGTTCTACTATAAGAAGTGATTTTAAAAATATACATAATTGGTGTGAAGGCATTTAATAAGAAAGAGAAGACTGCACCTTAACTAGTCCAGCTTTTTTGGCATCAGTTTTCTTTAGCTGAGAAAGAATAAAGCAGTGTTATGTTATGTGTGATGTTGTAGGTAATGTTTGTTCAATTATATCTATTTTGTATCTACGTTTAGTTCCTTAGCAGTTATCCTGATAAAATGGAAATGCGGTGAATTCCTGATTGTAGTGTGAAGTTTCGCCCTGTAATTCATTTCACTATCCCCATTATTTATCCATTAACACTTTGTTCAGAGATGCTTTTCATGTATCATTATTTTATGCTGATAATAAATAAGAATCTTGTGAATGTTTTTCTTTGTGTGTCTCATTTGTTTAATCTCATGTAGCACAAAGGCTAAAGAAGTATATTAAGCATACTAGCATGTTGTGAGTTGAATGATATCTGATCTCATTCTTCCTGTTATCTACTCAGCTTACAATCTCGTATTGAAATAGGCTTGTTATCCTGTTGATCTTTCTCGTGTTTTTCATCTTAATGTTCTAGTTATTCCTAACTACCAGCCAAACTCTGTTCCCCTCTGGTAAGGATTAGGAATAATTGGACACTGATATAATGGCACTATAGTTTTGTTTATATCATACAAGCACCATTTTATAGCATCTTTTCAATAGTTTACGTCTATCTGGGGGAAATAATATGTAAATAAAGAAAATAATTATTAAACAGCGGATAATGACGAAAAACATGTACTTGCATAGAACCAAACCCAACAAAGTAACCTTGGGATCCTTGTGTAAAATTTCAAGTACATCCCAGATCAAATTAAATTAAATTTGCCTAGAAATTATACATAAAACAAATCTGAGGCCTGTGTAGTAGTTCAGTGGAAGTGACACTTGCATCCTCTGCGCTAGGCCGCCCCAAGATAGATTTAAGTTCAAGTCTAGTCGCCGACTGGAGAAACTTTTTTAAGCATTTCTAACTAAGATTCCTTAAGAAATACTTTGAACATATAGAAAGAATGGAAGGTTGATTTCTCAAAACAATCATAAAAGGTATAAGAAACGAGGAATCACCGAGGTGGATGAATAGTATGTCAGGAATATGTTTTAAGAGATCCGAAGTGTCAAGAAAAACCCAGCGCAAAAATTCATACAGTATACATATAATATAATGTATAATATAATACATCATCTAGGTGTAAAGTGACTATAAGGCTTGTGCAGACGATTAATAAAATTTGGTTCGTCGTCGTCGTTTGTGTAGCTCAGCAGAAGTGTGTGTGTGCTGTCCACAACTCTAGATCACCAGAAATAAGAGCATCTCAAGATCAATTCTAGTCACCGAAGCGAGGAAGTTTACTTCAACTGGTTCCCAAGTTAATAGATCTCTGGTACCTGCAAGGTGTTTTTTTTTCCTGTAAAATCAGGTTTTTCTTCTTGTAAACTTAAGATGACAACACTTGTTTTCCTGTCTCTTCATCGGTTGCAGCATATATATTTAGTGATAGTCTTGAGCAAGCTATGTGATTGGCTACCAGTGGAGATTGAACTGACCACTCAGTCTCCAAAAGCTAGATAGGGTTAAAAGGTCTTGCATACTCCCTATAAGGGAATAAAAGGTGTTAACTGATTTATATTTTATTTATACGAGTACTGTAGTGCAGCGGACGTTCGTAGCAATTTGGATCAATGTTGTAATTTAGTTATATCTTGCGGAAGTGACCATACATAAGAAAGAATTGTATTTTCAGGCAGATCAGTGTTAGAGATGCAATGACGCAAGTTGCCTAGCTTTTTTCGGTTTTTCTTTGATTTTAGTGTATGTTTCCAGGCAGGTGCAGCTTAAGATATCAACGGAAGTATAGCTGCGGTATATATTTTTTTCAGCGCTCGGCCTAATCCCCACTTAATTCTTGCTGACTGCTTACTATTTTTGATTGGTTTACTATTTGTGATCCTTTTTCGGCAACATATGATATGCTTGTTGAACGTAAATTTTTCATCTATTGTTACCCCTAATATTTTAGGTCACTGGCTACCTCGAGAACTTCCCTGTGTAGGAACACCGTTACAGGTTGTTTGATTTTTTACGTGAGAAGTGGAGCACTTTAGACTTGGTGCTATTAAAGGTAACTTTCTTGTCATGCCCACTCTGCAATTTTAAACAGCTCTTCGTTGGCCGTTACTTCTAACTCCAAGCCGTCGCGTCCCCGAATCATTATCATCGACGAAAACTATGACTTTTGTTTCATTAGTGAAATGAAGTCTTAATAGTGAGTCGTTCTGGATGTTCCTGAAGCCTGGTCCACAGCAGGAACCTTGCAGACAGCCTTGTTTCACTTCTTTCGTTACAGCTGTGGTTTTCATTGTAATGGTTGCTCTTCTGTCTGTAAAATATTTTTTTTTGGACATTATAAATCTCTTAATTGATTGATTATGGCTGGCTACCACGCAGCACGAAGGCTCCTTGTACATCGAGTGAGATCAATAGTACGGGTTTTTTTTTTTTTTTTTTTCTGTAGACTGTCGTCTGTGAACTCTTTAGCCTCCATAATTGTGTCTATTGTGCTTGATTGAAGTCCAAATGCATGTTGATTGCTGCTTAATAGGTTTCATGAGTAGACAAAGGACATTATTCAGTTTATCAGTTTTTCTAGCACCTTACTGGCAACGTTTGAGACTGATTGGCCTGTATTTGTAATTTCGTCGGATCTTCTTTTCCTGGTTTGATTATGGCTATAATTTTAGGGCGTTTCCATACTAGTGGAAATCGCCTTTTTAGGCATTCGTTGTAAACTGGTGTTATGAATTCAGGGAATTTGACAAACGCTCTTAGGAGTATATCGCTTTTATTCCGTCCTCTCCGGAAGTTTTTCTTAAATCCATTGATCTTAATACTGACTCAATTTCAATTGTTGTAAATAAGTCGTCGTTAGGAGTGTCTATATCTGTTTTCTTTCTTTGTCTGAAAGTTTCGTGGATTTTTTCACCTGTTAATTCATCGTCATCGGGAATAAATTTGTTTATAGTTCGCTCACCGTTTGTAGATTTCTCCTTGGCATTTTACCAAGAATAGTCGATTCATGCTGAAGGGGAGAAAAAAATGAAGGATGTACGAATTGGTCGCCAACATGCGAAATCACGTGCTTTCTTGTCTGTCGCTGTACTAGTACTAGCTTGATTTTTGTTGTCGCTTTTTTTGCATTATTTTTTTATTATTAATTTGTATGACGGATCCAGTACAGTCAACAAGTTCTGTTGTTAAACGTTTCAGTAGCTCTTGCAAAAGAATATTGAATAATGTGCTGATATTCTGCGAAAAAGAATCGTCAGAAGGCCGTCTTCTTGTTCCGCTTTCTCAAGTCATAAAACGTGCAAGTGCAATTGCGGGCGTATCGGGGTCGACTGTTAAAAGAATTCGTAGGGAATCAAAAGGTGAAGGTAAGCCAAAATTTTAATCTCCTGAAAAAAAAAAAAAAAAAAAAAAAACCGCCAAAGTAAAGAAAACCATCGAAACCGTAGCTTTGAATGATTTTGATGTAGACGTTATAAGAACTATTCACGAATTTTACATGGTCGAGAAAAGAGTGCCAACTGTTCCGAAATTGATTCCTGTGCTTAAAGAAAAAAAATAATTTTCCTTGGAAAAGAGAAACTTTAAGGAAAATATTTCATGAAATCGGATTTTGTTTCAAAAAGTCCCAGAACAAAAGGAAACTTATCATGGAGCGAAGTGACATTGTTTTATCTAGAACGCAGTATTTGAAAGCAATAAGACGTTTCAGGGAGGAGAAAAAACCGATTGTGTATCTAGATGAAACTTGGATTGATAGTAATTTAACTTATGGAAAATGTTGGCAGTCTAAAGAAGAATGTGGAGTGCTACAAACCGGAAATGCCTCGTGGCGCATAATTTTGTCTGCGGGTGGAGAAATGTTTTTTTTTACCGAATTCAAACTTACTATACAAAGCCAATTACCATAGGCAAATTAATTCTACGATCTTCGAAAAGTTGGCAGAAGAAAAACTGATTCCAAACCTTCCTAAAAATGCTGTTGTTATAATTGATAACACTTCATATCACTCTATTCGATCAAACAAAGTTCCAAATTGGTCTAATAAGAAGCAAGTTCTTATGGATTGGCTCTCTGCAAATAACATTTCTAATTCCCCAGATATGCGGAAAATTGAATTGCTTAATTTAGTCAAAAGAAACTCGCCCACAACTAAACTATTTAAATTCGACACGATGCTCAAAAAGCATGGATTTCTAGCTTTGAGGCTACCACCATATCATTGCGATATTAATACTATTGAGTATGTTTGGGCAGAAGTGAAAAGTTTCATTCGCCATCGCAACGTAACTGGAGATCAGTGGCGCACTCAGGATTTAATCTTGGAGGGGGCCGAGAGCTCAGGATTTAACCTTGGGGGGAGAGTTGAGTAGACGTTTTGCGAATACACTACACATCGCATACGACCTATAACTGAGCATCTGCAGTGATCGCTAATTCATAAGTAGCACACAACATAAATAAAAAAAATGAATTTTAATTAGGAAAAGATTTTTGGAAATTTTTCTAGTGTTTTTTCCTTTTCTTTGGGGGGTGCCCGGGCCCCCTGGCCCCCTCTGGGTGCGCCACTGCTTGAGATATTGAAATGTCGAAACTTTTTAAGCTTTCAGAACAGGCGATTGAAAGTATTAGAGTTCAAGACGGGAAAATGTTGCTTTCATGACACCTCACTGGAAAATATGTATTGGGACAGAGACGGAATTATCGAAGAATTATGCGAACCTTTGATGATCAGTTTAAGTGAAACTGATGGCGATTCGGATACCGATTCAAATGACTATGAAGATTAAAAGGATTTGATAATGGTATTTTTTTCCAACCTTTTTTTTGCATGGGTTTGTTAAAAGAGTCACAACAAGTCATAAATAATTAATCGGTTTAGGACATTAAAGTGTCTCAGTTCTCTCAACTGTAAGGTTAGAATATCTACGTTCATTTGAAAAAATTTCTGTTTTTCTGTATAATAATTTTTATTTTTATTTATTTTTTTATTATTTTTGAGCCTGTGTAGCTCAGTGGATGTGGCGTTTGCCAACCACGGCGCTTGGCCGCACGAAGGAAGACTTGGTTTCGAGTCTAGTCGGCGACTAGAAATTTTTCTAAGCCTTTTTTCGACCGGTTCCTGAGTTAGTCGATCTCTGGCACGGGCAAGCAGGTTTTACCTCCCGGAAACTCGGGTTTTTCGTCCTGTAAACTCAAGAAAATCGACCGTAGAACCCACATTATTTCACACATTAAGTATATTGTGTTAGGGACCACGAGATGGCGGCACATTTGAGCCGTCTCTCTTCACTTAGTACCGCTTAATTAGTGATAGCCTTGGGCCATCTATCTCTGATTGGTACCAGTGGAGATTGAACTGCCCACTCAGTCTCCAAAAGTTAGATAGGGATAAATGGCCTCGCCGATTCCCCGTATACGGGAATAAAAAGGCGTTAGCTGATTTTTTTTTTATTTTTTTTTATTTTATAGAAAACTTTCTTAAAAATAAAATTAGTTAAATTTTTGTTTTATGCTATACTTTTTTAATTTTGTTAATACTCTACGTACATTTTTCCAACTGTTATACAAGCAAAACAGTTACACTTTAAAAACTACAATGTTCGTAAAAGAAAAGCTAAATTTTTCTACCTGTAATAATAAACAAACACATCCCAGAAGACAGATTGATTACCCTATTATCGGAATGGATTCTCCTTTTTCTGACATGCGCAGAAGTGTCGAGGGACCTCTAATCGGTGGGCGAACTATATCATAATATTTTTTTTTTTTTTTTTTATTGTAAACATAACAATCTTATATACAGGATTAACCGGTTTTTGGTTCTCTGCAGTCAGACAGAGAGGTTACATGCTCATACTCTTGTTGAGGTATGTTACATCCAAGTCACTTATAAGGCTAATTACATTTTTTTTTTTTTTAAATAAATTAAAGCCATTAAGAGTTATTTTATCATGATAACATAAGATCTTATTTTAACATAAGAACATAAATGTGGAAGAACACAGAAGTTACTATTGCACAATATTATCTATTATCATGAGGGTGCCAGCTGATTAACTTTCGCACTGTTAAGCACAACAGTCCTTCTTTCTTCCCCCTTTCTTTTTTTGGGGGGGGGTAAAGGTGTCACTTCTATGCTGGAAAGTGGATTATAATGCAGTCGCCCTGCTCAGCCAGGAGTTGATTCCGTGGATTCCATTCTTGGTGGAAAAGATCTAAGGTGTTGTTTTGCCTATGGTGGTGATGCTCGTGTAGGATCCGACATCTCACCTTTTGTTGGAAGGCTGCAGTGAGTTGGTCAGTTGCCTCTCTCTGTGAAGTTGCTGTGCTGTCTGGTCTTGTATGTCTGAGGTAGAAGTTGTATATTACTGCTTTTGCGGTGATGAAAAGGTAATTGCAGAATGAATGGTTATTTGACTCCACATGGACGAGATTGAAATATTCCTCTTCTGTATGAAGATTACCACAGGTAAGAGCTGCCGTTTCCCGAGTCAAACTGATTAATTTAGTGTTGACTGGGCATTCCAAGTAGATATGCCGGACCGTTCCTAATTGGTAGCAGAAGAGGCAGTTATCTGAGACGTTTGAGTTAAATTTTCGTAATATAGTAGGAGTGGGTAATATATTATGCCACATTCTCCACTGAATATCTGCGTCAGGTTTGATGGCTCTTGTGCGATATGGTAGATCCCATTGAAATAGTGTTTGATCAGATGATGCAGGATTTTCCAACAAAGTGCTTTGGTTCGACTGTTGTGTTAGTGTGCTGTAGATCTTGTTGGTGTTGCTGGGTGTAAGTTTCTCCCATGAGTTATTGGTTTTTATCAGAAAGATAGGCGCCAAAACTTCTGAGTTTGGAGGGCTAAGCCCCACTTCTGTTATGCTATCAGGCATAGCGGCTTGAAACGCGGCCTTTACGGTGTCTATCTGCTCAGACTCATTCCCATATTCTAGGTTTTCGAGCGAATTTGGAAAATTTCGAGCGAACTGCAGCTATATCATAATAGCTGCAGTTCCTGCTAAGTTTTTAGTGTAGGTGCCTGTTTTCTTAATAGTTGATAATATAGGCGTTATCTTATTCTTGCTTACTGCTAATTTATATATGCAATTCCAAGGATTCGATACGGTTGAATCAGTACAGAATTTTTTCCATGATTCTGTTTTCGCTTTTGTAATTTTGGACTGATAGCTGTATTTGGCTTTATAGTAGTTCTGTCTTCTATTCTTTCTTAAATCTTGGTTATTGTATGTTCTTTGATATAGTCGTCTGAGTGCGTTGACACGTTTTCTTAGGACTCTTAGTTCGTTGTTCCACCAAGGTACTGGCTTTTAGCTTCTTGGTTGTTCTGAGTGTTTGGTCGCTTGATTTTTTCAGACATGAAAAAATCCAGCGCAGAAGGAAGAAAGTCTATATCGACTTGTACCGATGCCCAGATGTATAGGTTCTTGTCTAAGCTAAACTGTTCGCATTAAAGTGATGTTCAGAGACTAAGCGTGAAAATCCTCTTTTTGATGCTTTTACAAATTTCTCTCGATTAGTTTTATTGATAAAATACTTGATGTTAATGCGATGGTTTGTGTTGTGTATTCCGTTTAAATTTGTGTTACTGATAATGAAACTTAATATGCCATGATCAGAACAAGTTTCCGCTCCATTCAAAAACTCGGGGTAAAATAGCGTTGTTTGCTATTGTTAGATCAATGAAGTTGCTTCTTCTGGTATTTTCAAATGATGGAGTGTTACAGTCGTCATTAAGTACATGTGTAGGGAATATGATGCTAAGAACTCTTCCAAATTTTTACCTCTATTGTTTGTACACTCATTAAACCATAAAATCGAATGAACGTTACTATCTATTACAAGAATTAGGCCGTGGTTGATGGCAAAATCCACGATGTTGTCCATTTTTTCTAAGTCGTATTTTATTGTCAGCATGATAGTTTAGATACATACTTGCAGCAAAAGTTTTAATTCCTCTGTACGTAATTTCAAATAAATACCGAGTCCTCGTTGCTGTGTTGAGAAATTAATATTGCCTGGACTTCAGGGATGATACAAGTATTGCAGCTCTCTTTCTTTCTGATTCTTTTGAAAATATTTTATAGTTAGTTGGAAAGCCGCATACTTTGTTGTTCATGTTGTAGGGTTCTTGTATTAATGCCAGTCCATTTTTTCTTCTATTTATGAGTTATATTAAGTTATTTACAGCCTTGATAAAGCGTTGAAGATTTATTTGAAGGCATGCCAAGGAAGTAGTGCTGTTTCCGCTAGATTTATTATTGCTTTCTATCTATGTTTTGAATTTTCAGCTGTTTATATATAGTAATAGTATGTCGGGCAGTCTTTGCTTAGTGCCATGTGTATCTGTATCCAGTTGTTTTTGGTTTTGACATGCTTGTTATTTTGGCAATTTATTCAGTTCATCTCGAACTTATTTCATGAGCAGTGGCTGAACTTATGTTCTTTAGAGCAGAATGGGCAGATGGATTTTTTTCCTGCAGTCTCATATATGATGGTGGAATTGATTGCAGTTAAAATAACTCAGATCGCTTACATAGTCTGCACAATGGCAAATTCTCCACAGCATTTTAACGCCGGTTTTCAGCAATTTGGTTTTCATCGTTGGATAGACTTCTGTAATCAAGTTTTTCTTGTTCGTTTTTTTTTTTTTTTTTTGTTTGTCATCATGAGACCAAATGAAGAAATCAGGGAAACTAGATCATCAAGGGAGAAATGGGAAAAATGTGTGAAAGTTCAGCTATGGTATACAAACGTGATAAAGATATGAATGCCTTTGAACATGGTTATGTATGTGGCGAAGGAGTGGGAAAATATTCTTTGGGTTCGGACGTTTTAAGTATGTCTGGGGAGGGAAAAGAGAAAATTCTAGAACAAGACCAAATACATTGCATATCTAATTATAAGAATAGGCTAGGTCGTAATTTATTATGTCTATATACAAATGCATTAGAAACAAAGGAGTTGAATTTGTTGCTTTATTGAATACGACGTGGCCTAAGATTGTTGGCATTAGTGAAACCTGGCTATCAGAATCAGATATGGTAAGTGGGATCGTGTGTAACGGATATACTATTTTTAGGAATGACAGAAAGATAGGAGAGGAAGAGGAGTACTGATAATGATATCGGATGACATAAGTCCAGTTAGGGTAGAAATACAAGAAAACAATAAAGGTAACAATGCCCCATATAGCGATATGTTTGAGTCTATCTGGTGTGAAGTGGAGGTTAACAGAGTGAAATATATGGTGGGGTGTTGCTACAGACCTGGCAACTCAGTTGTAGGGGACGAAGAAATGCATCGCCAGTTTAGCCTGATGGGTACCAAGTGAATGAACATTATGGGTGACCTTAATTTTCCAAACATCGATTGGGTAGAAGAGAAATCTCATGATAAGAAAGAACAGGAATTTATTCAGTTGTTGCGAGACAACTTTCTCAAGTAGCATGAAAGAAGGAACTCGAGGTCAAAGAGTGTTAGATTTAATCATAGCGTCAGAAGGGATCTCTGTCAAGAATATGGCTATTTTACCACCAAATGGTGACAGTAATCATGCTTTTCTTTCTTGGGAAGTATCTACTTGTATTGAAGCTTCAATTAAAACAGGCTTCACGCTGAACTACAAAGCTGGAAATTATGATTGACTTAGAAGAATACTATCTTTGGTCCATGGTACCAGTTACTGAATGGAAAATATGTCAACAATGCATGGGAATCTTTGAAAAAGCCGTTAATGAGGCGGTATCTGAATGTATCCCTAGTGTTCGAAGAATAAATAGGTTGGGAGTGAAATGGATGTGCAGTCTTATTAAGCAAACGATCCACAAGAAGAAGACGGTGTGGAAAGAACATCGTGAGAATAATAGTGAGAAGAGTTATGAAATATATAAAGTCCAGGCCAGAAAAGTAACGAGTATTGTGAAAAAAGCTAAAACGGAGTATGAAAAGACATTGGCCATGCAAGCTAAAGGCAATTCAAAAGAATTTTATCGTTAAGCCGCAAGCAAAAGAAAAAATGTGGAAAAATAACTTTATTGAATGTAGATGGTACACGAGTGTCGGAAGCTAAGGAGATTGTTCAGTTAATGAGTGCTCACTTAGCACCATGCTACATACACCTAGTTGATATATCTTAGCAAAGATATATCAACTAGGTGTATGTGGCATGATGCACAGTACTAATGCTATATTAGATGAAGAGTTAGAGGTTTATGGAAATGAGGTTGAAGAGCTCTTGCATAATCTGGATAAGAATTTGTCAATAGGGACAGATGGAATATCAGCCCGTTTGCTAAAGGAATGTTCAGCTGAATTAGCTAGACCTTTCACACATTTGTATAACTTGAGTCTCAGCTCAGGAATGATACTACAGGAATGGAAGGAATGTAATATAGTTCCATTGCACAAGGGTGGTGCAAAAACTGATGTGTCGAACTATCGACCAATTAGTATCTCTGGTGTGATAGTGAAGATTTTATAGAAGTTAGTAAGAACTCACATACAGAAATGGGTAGACAAGCATTCTATACTCTGTAGGGAACAGTATGGGTTTACGAAAGGAACGTCATGGTTTAGAAATTTGCTCATACATATTTTATAACAGTGTTACAGCCGAGTTTGATAAAGGAAATGTATACACTATGATAATGTGGGATTTTTCTAAGGCATTTGATAGGATACCACATGATAGGCTGTTGCATAAACTGAAGAATATGGGATTGGAATATGATCTATTGACTTGGATCAGGGGATGGTTGACAGACAGATATCAAAAAGTGGTATACATTGGGTGTGAATCTGCCAGATTTAAGGTAACCAGTGGTGTACCTCGGGCTTCAGTCCTCAGGCCATTATTGTTCAATCTATACAATAATAGAGCACCAAATAACCTGGTGTTTTGGAAATCGATAGTAACTCAGTCTCTTCATCTCGCTGTGTGCGTGCGTGCGTGTGTGTGTGTGTGTGTTTTGCGTTTTCCTCCTAATAGTAACCCTACCAGGAGGTAATTTATTTCTACATGCTCCATTGCATACAATGCTTATATTACATGTAGCTTATAAGTGCTGATTAACATTTCTATATATATATATATATATTGTGTGTGTGTGTGTGTGTGTGTGTGTGTGTGTGTGTGTGTGTGTGTGTGTGTGTGTGTGTGTGTGTGTGTGTGTGTGTGTGTGTGTGTGTGTGTGTGTGTGTGTGTGTGTGTGTGTGTGTGTGCGTGCGTGCGTGCGCGTGTGTGTGTGTGTGTGTTTATAGACTCGATTTTGTTGATTTGTAAAAATAAAATCCAGGATTTCCATTTTGTCAGAAAAAGTTAGCTTTGGATAAGTCACCTATTTCTGGAATACGCGGGGAGGGGGGGGGAAGACGGTCTTTCGCGTGACATAGAATCATAGAATTTACCACGATCTACACTCGCGTCTGAAATATTGAATTAATAGTCAAAAAAACTACAGCTCAGATGACGTGGACATCAGCTCAGACATCTTGAAATCTCACCCGTTTTGGAATCCCTCATCCTGTACAAACCAGAAGATGGCAAACGCAGTAGAGGAAGGCCATGCAAACAATTTTGGCAATACATATGTAAAACCATCTGTAAGATGAACTGTAAAACTTCATCTGACATCTACCACTTAGGAAGACAATCATTTGCAATATTTAATTTTCAATATAAATCTCTTTTCCTTTTTCACACTGTATCATATTGTGAATAAACTATGATGATGATGATGATGTGCAAAGAAAAGAAAATCCTTGAAAACAATTGCTTAAACGATGTTTATTTGAATGAGGATTAAATTTTTAGAATTATTTAAACAGAGTATATAATAATAACAAAGCAAACTATTTATTTTGGATTAAATTTGTATAAATAAGGTGCATCGTGAAAATATAATTTCCTTTTCACGTGTTCTATTATTCTTCCTAATAATAGATGTTGCCCGTATTCAACTGCCTCTTTTCTATCGAGAGCTAATCCTACTGCTAGTAACCAGTCAACAAAATCGTTACCTGAAAAAACGGAGGTATATTTTTTTCTTCCAATTCTTTTATTGTGCACCAATTCCTTCACACATTTATCGTAGTGATAGGTCAGAAACTGTTGGCACGTAACTCGGCTGGCTGGCGGCAATTCCTCAAACTCCGGAAGAACCAGAGTGTTGCTGCCATAAAAAACTTGCTGCCACGTTCTCCTACAAGCAGTAATTATGAGTCCTGGGTCAAGACCAAAAAGAGCAAAGGTAAAAATACCTTGGCCATATTTTAGGATGACGTCGAGGAATTCAAGTTCTACATAAATACCTGTTTTAGCCTCCATTACTAACCTCCAGAAGGAAACGGCAATTTCAATTATCATAGTGATACATAATAAAATTAGAAGAGTGATATGTCGAATCATCTGATGACTATCACCATCTTCATACATTGATAGATCTCGAACTCGCTGTTTTGCATTACATGCATATGATTTAACTAATTTCTCACAGAAATAACGTTGTTCTGGAGTGCATTTAGCGTTAGGAGAACAGAAATATGAAAATGTAGGCTGCATATTTGAAGATGAGTTGTTTTTGGTATTTTCATTTCTTAGATGAGAATCTTCGATATCGGATATATCTTGGCTTTCCTGACAATTGTTACTGATACTAGACTTCTGGGGATTGGTAGATGTCCCTACGTTGCTGCTATCTGTGTCGGAGCTTTCGCCCTCAAGAAGTAACGATTGGTAACCTGCTGTCCAGTAGGAATTCTGAGTAATTTGTTGAATCATTAGACATATTACAGTTGTCGCAAAACAGGTGAAGACTAGTACTAGTGTAAGCATTGCTTCTATATATCCAAACTGAAAATTAGGATCACCAATCCCTTTTGTAGGAGCATTTTTATTTGTAGCAATAGCAGTCATTAAGATTAAAGATGTACCATATCCAACACTAATGATTATAAAGCGTTTTCTCAATGCAAAACACAAACCTCGCCGACGAAGAATTGCTAAAAGCAAAGCAAGAAAAGCAGTCCATATGCGTGTAGCCAATAAACTACCCAGAGTCAATACATGTTGGAAGCGTAACATCCATGTTTCCTTTAAATTAAGTGTTGTGATTATTCCACCAATGCACGTAAAGAACTGTGCAATGGCTAGATACAGGGTAATCTCGTGAGTTACTTTTCTCCATTTTTTGCCGACTACAAGTATAAGTATTACCCACAAAGTACACAACAAAGAGACACTACTAGTATACATCATGGTATTCATTAAATCAGAGTGAAACAACTGCAAAGCTTCAGCAACAGAAATAGTGGTCATGCTGGCAGAGACAAACATTAAAGGAGCTGAGAAAAAAGTAGCAGCAATCATTCCAGCTGCCACCACTTCTGTTGGCATTTCAAATTGCAATGCAAAGATGAATACTGTGGGCGAAGACGGAAAAGTTCCATAAAGAAACCCAAAGCTACTCAACTCCTTGGTTTCTTCTGAGTTTGTTCCTATGACAAGTGCATTAGCAATTTCTCGTATGATAAGAGGCAATACCAAGATCTTCATGATGACTAGCAAAACTGGAGTAAGCAGTTTTGCTCCTCTCAAGGCACTAAACTTACCGGATAAACTGTGTCCTAATAGGAACAGAGCAGTTCCGGGAAAAGTTAATCCAAGGACTTCTACAAATTTTTGCAAAACAAGCGGAAGTCGATGATGAAATATCGCGTTCAAAACAATACCAAAAAATGTCATAAAAATTAACGGATTAATAAAAATACTTTTCCAAAGAGCATTCAGAAGTTGTTTTTTAAGTTTCTTCTGATAGTTTGGATCCTTTTCTTTCTGGCGCTGTAATTCCATCAATAAAAATCCCACTGGATTGATTATAAGAAATTGGATTGGAGCAAGTAAATACAAATAATACTTAAATTCTGGACGGTGGTCGTAAACTGCTGAAATTAATGGTAGTCCCAAAGAAAGGTCATTACTTTGCGTACAGAATATGGCATAAAGACCAGCTTTTCCAGTATTGGTTGGCTTAGTAAGTAATAAAGTTGTAAAAAGAACTATAAGGAATATGAATAGTTTTCCTAAACTTAAACAAATTAAAAGACTCCAATGAACACAAGAGAGCTTAGTTTCTGATACAGAGAGAAAAATTAAAGAAGGCAAGGAGAAGTGTCTGACAAAAGCATTCAATCCTTGTGCTTCTCTACTGGATATTACATCGTATCTAGCAGCCAAATAACCTGTAATTATAACACAGAAACACTGCGCTAATACCGGAAGCAGTTTGTTGTAAGCAATACTTTCTGCAGATGACGTTAAATTTGTTGCAGATGATGTTACATTTGTTGTCATGTGAAAATTATCAAGAATCGGGTAGCTACTAGATGGCAAAAGGGTTGAAGTGGAAAGTACCATAATCTTTCTTAATATTCCACTTTTGATTAATGTTCTTAATCTTTCGTAATGCTTCTCTTCTCTGTTCTCTTTCTACTTCTTAGTTCACGTTCTTCATTCCAAACACATCTTTCACTTTATAAAATACGAACCTCTTTTACCTTGAGAGAAAATGAAAAAATATATTAGCAACAATCTGATAAAAATTAAACTAAATCATTGATTTTTGTTGACAAAAATAAATAAATAAATAAAACACCATTTGTGTGAAGATGTCCTGATGATATTGAGATCTGTTAGCTTTTCGTGCATAATACTAGATCTTGTTTTGGATATTATTAACCAAAACGATTAGGACTAGACCTAGGACTAAATTTTCTCTTAAAAAATTATATTTAAACATTCAGAATTCTTGGAGTTATCTTCATAAAAACAAATTATTTGCGATGGTTCTAAAATAAATAAATAAAAAAAATTATCAACTGGAATAGCAAAATTTCATCCGAGATGAATATGAAAGTTAGTATTATCTAAAGAATGATCCTTAATGAAAGAAATAGAAAATTGTTTATCCTACATAAGGTGCTGCAGAATACACAAAGCTAACAATTGAACGCAAGTTAGCCAGTATCATATGGAGAAGCAGAATTTTTCCTCTTGGAAACGAGTTTTTATTTTCTCTAAACAGGCAAACCAGCCATTAACAATATGCATAACTAACAAACATAACACAATGGCACAGTATCCTAAGTTGCATCGTCTGTAAATACAAAATAGCCAACCAACAGAGCATTAAATAGATTATGCTGAGGATACAGAAAAGTTCAATATCAAGGTTAGATTCTACAAAAGTTTGTCATGTAATATGAATGATGTTTTTTGTTACGATGAGCATCATGAAAATTCAAGATCCATTCCATTATATCTTCAATATCTTCAAAACGTTAATCCTATAAAGATAAATGTAGTTTCTAATCATAATGTATTAAGAACCTTCACGGTTTGTTAGCAAATTATCTCGCTGTCGGTATTTGACATCAATTCACGCCGTATGGTCATTCCCGTACCTCATAGGGTACGGGAATGACTGTATCTTCACTCTCATTTTGAGAGTGCTGCTTTTTTTTTTAGAAGAAGAAGGTCACAGATACCCTTTCTACACAAAGTTAGTTGGACAATCACAAACGTCCATGCTCATTGTGAGATTCGAACCAGCAATGTTTTGGATGGAGAGCGGATACGATAATCACTCTTCGAACCAGGCCAGCAAGTGGCTTGCTGGAGAAGTTTCATATTTGGTCTCTAGGGCGGAGTTTCCGGTTTATGGAACCGTTAATCCATCGGCGCTGTTACATATACTATCGGTTTGCAAACTTTCCTGATTGGATTCACTTAAAAAAATTAATTATGTTATTGTCATGATGATTACTCCAGCATAGCCTCGTGGTAAGTTTCATGATAATTTCATGACTGGACCTGCAGAAGAAAGACCTAAGTTTAATTATAGTTTACAGGTCAGAGATTTTTCTGTCGATTTCAGAAGTAGTCAATCTTTGGAGCACGTGTTTCCTCCATACTCCCGGAATAATCCAGTGGTATTCAGCACAATCAGCTATAGAACAAAAACGAATGCGTACAAATGAATACTAGTTAGGATTAGAAACACAGATTCTGTCTACCACGCCATAGAAATACACTGAAATGAAAAGGGGATGAAATCTCTGGAAAAGACAAGTAGGGTTTTTTCCTATCAAGTTTTTAATCCTACAAATCAAGAAAACTGATCGTAGAATTCACACGATTTCGAACAATAATATATAGTATCAAGGTTGGGAACCACGAGATGACGGCAGATATCTGTTGTGTCATCTTCTCGGAGAAATTAAAATCATGGATAGCCTATCTGCGTGGTTAAGGGTTCACTTTTAGTGGCTGGATGCCTACTACTCTTCAAACGTTAGGGCCTCAGCACTAATTAGCGGATATATTATACTGAAATTTGATTTTGGTTGGCCAAAATGTAATTTACATTTATGACAAAATACTGTATTATATTCAGTAGAGAGTGGAAAAAAGAGAAGACGTGATATGGAAGAGTATGAAAGAGCAAGATGAAAAATAACAAGAGATTGTATTGTGATTCCTTGATAATAACTGAGCTTCCATAGCTCACTCAGTATGAATGATGACCATTTTTTTCTTCCCGCTAAGGAATCTTTAGAAAGGCCTTCCATTAACAGTAAGTTAGTAGATTTCAGATGGAGAGGACAAACCTTTTCATCCCGCAGAACAGGTAAACGCCGAAAAGAACAAAGAGAGTCAACAGAAACAACATCCATACTGGCCTGGGAATCTGTTGTTTTGTAATTAATTAAGTACCCCCCCCCCCTTTCATCATAAATAGTTGTTCAGAGAGAGGAATGAAATTGTGTTTTCAGGGTGCAAAAATTAAGGATGTTCTTGACGCCATTAGAATGCAAAACAGGAAACCAGGAGATGATTCCTTTGGCAACTAAAAATGATTTAGATGGTGATATGTGTGGTATGAGGAAGTTATTGAAAGAAGAGAAAAAGGAGAGTGAGAGAAAAAAGACGGTAAGTTGCTGTTAGATATGATAGGAACAAACCGAAAAGATGCACTATGACAGCAAATCAGTCAATGTGCAGGCAGTGTAGAAGGAATGATATGATGTTTCTGTAGGAATAGTATGAAGTTTACATGAAGGTTTGTAGAGTGAAATTAGCAACTAAATAAAATTAAATAACTCTTTCTCGCCGAAAGTGTTTTTTAGTTATAGTTTGGAAATGCAAAGTCAGGAAAGCTAGGACTATTAAGGGAAAATGCAGTGTTCGAAAGTTATCTGTTCATTGGGCATCCACAGATGCCGTATGGTCACACTAACGTCGGTGATGTGCCACACCAGTCCTCGCCATGTAGTTCTGTCGTATGCTTTTCTGGAGGCTTCAAATCTCTGAAGAGCAGTCACTCCACACCATCCATCTCATTGACGGTCTACCTATTCCTCTTTTTCCAGGAACATTACCTTCTATTACTGTTCTGAGAAGTCCTCCTTCCATCCTTTCAATGTGTTCAAAATATTTTAATGTCAGTAACCTTAAGGAGTCTTAAAGTTCTACTAATCTTTTCTAACACCCATTCATTTGTATGCCTTTCAGTATATGATATCCTCAACAGTCTTCGCTAACACCACATCTTAAAAGCAGTTATCCTTTTCTTATCTGATTTCTTTAGGTTTCAAGTCTCACATCCATAAGTCGTTGTTGGAAAAACAACTGCATCCAAAATCCTCAACTTTGTTCCCATGGAGATAGATCCATCCTTCTAGATTTTAGACAAGTCTGTTGTTTTAGCTATTCCTAATCTTGTTTTGAATCAATTCTTCGCATTAATAATGGATAAAACTTGCTGACTTCCTCAATTAATGTGAAGAATTGCTGTTGAGAAGTACTAGTTTGAGTGGATATTTTATTTATATGTACTAATGCTTGAAGCGTCAGAAATTAGAAAATGACATTTTTGGCATTGGTTAGCTACTTGGTAAAAAATTATCGGCGTTAGTAAGACTTAGCTGATGGAAAATTACTTAGTTATCAGGATAGAATATATAAAATGTATTTAGTTTCAGGGGCGATAAAGAAAACAGCATGGAGGAAGGGGTACTGTTGCTGATGACAGATAAGATAAAGAAGATATGCAACTATTGATAAAATGAAGGAGTGCACTGTGGTCTACATAGTGTGAGATGGGACCCACAACAACATAATGTTTAGTTAGCTGCTACAGCTCATAGGTTGCAAAGAAGGATATAAATGTAGATGCATCAGCAGATTATCACGAGTATTCTGAGAAATTATTGGAGGATATCATTTGTGGGTAAAAAGATTGGAACGAGAAAAAAATCACAGCTGAAGGAAATTAAATTGATGCAGCTAATAAGAGATAATTATGTGATGGAGGGTTGGGTTGAGTTGTTTTGAAGGCTCTTGTATTGCCTTTGCGGCATAAAATCCCGAACTTTCTGTGAGGAAAATTCTTGCCACTCTGTAAGAGACAGGCTAATTCGCCTTCAGTGTGGGTGATAGAAGAAAGCTAAAGCTTGAAAGCGTTGTATGTAGTAGTTGGGGTGACCAACTCTCCCATATTTTAGCTATTTTTTTTTGGATCATCCCGGCACCCGTATTGAACTTCAAATATTCCCGTATTTTTCATAATCAATCATTGTCGTTAATTTTGCAATGTATATTATAACAACCAAATACAATTTGACACTAATATCGATAGTTTGGAAAATTCTAATCGATACAATTCTGTTCCGGTCAACATGGGTGTTCTGGCAAAGATTTTATATCGTTGCGTTGATCTTCACCTTTGGCGCCTTTTTAATAATCGATACCCATTCGGAATAATCAAATCGCTGGTAGCGATTTTCGATACACACTTCCGGATTTTGTTTGTCTGTTTCCTATCTTGCGTTGTTACCAGCTGTTGTGTCCGCATTCATTCTCAAAGTATTTTCAGTATTCTTGAACATCAAGTGCCATAGTATATTTTCGTGATGGATAGTGACGGTGAAATGGAAAGTAATAATGTAAAAATGCCACCAAGAAAGAAATGTAAATATATGTGTGTTTATCTGAAGAAATGGAAAGAACAGTACTCTTGGCTAAAACCCGTGCCATCCAACGTTCACAAAGCAAATTATATATTATATAAACGTGACCAGTATCGCCCATGGGGATAATAATGACTGCGAGCAACATTCTACCACTGAAGGACATAAAGGGAGAGAGAGAAAGATGTGAAGACTTCTTCGAAGTTGAAACTGTTTCTCAGTAACACAAGTAAGGACTTAAACAACACTGTAGGTGAGCTAATTAGTTTTTTACACTGTAAAACACAACATCAGTTATAGAAGCTATAACTGATCCTTTTGATGTGCTAAAATTTTAAATATAATTTAAAATATTCCCAGTCTCCCTTATTTTTCATGTTCAAAAGTTGGTCACCCTACTAGTAGTGCATTAGGCACTTCCGCCAAACTGAGAGCGTTTATGTATTCTCGACCTAGGATATTTCTAAGCATGTGAAGTTTTTTTGTTGACAAGGTATATATGTGAAAGTATAGAAAATGGGTGATTACAACAAACGTAGGAGGAAGTAAGGCCTGTGAAAGTAACGTTTATATCCATAGCGCTAGATTGATCGAAGAAAGCTATTCTCAGTTCAAATCTACCCGCTGACTATAGGAACTTTTTTCTAGCCCTTTCTTTGACCCATCTCGAAGTTAGTCAATCTCGGGCTAGGCCAAGCAGGTTTTTTCTCTTGCAAAATCGGGGTTTTCGTCCCATAAACTCAAGAAAGTCGACTGTAGAACCCAGACTATTTCAGACAAATAATATACTCTGTTAGGACCATAAGATGGCAGCACTTGTCTGCCTTTCTTCATCGGATGCAGTTTATAATTATTGACATCCCCGGGCGAGTTATCTCTGATTGGCTACTGGAGGAAACTGAACCCCCCACTCTCAGTCTCCAGAGTAGAGTTAAAATGCTTTGCACCCTCCTTATAAGAAGTAAAAGGCAATATGGGATTTATTTAGGAAGTAGCTTGAAGCCATTCATGGTACAAGAAACTGAAAGGGAAGGATGTAATTAGTGCAGTGGAAGTGATTTATGAGAATGTATGCTCAAGGGTCAGGAGGATAAATCAATTGGAAGTGAAATGGATGTTGTATCATTAAGCAGAAGATTGAAATAATAATAATAATAAATGAAATGTTCAGTGTTGTGGGGAGAGAAAATAAGCAAAATAAGATCAGCAAGTCCAGGAAGAGAGTGCAAAGCATATGAAAGAAAAATGGTTCATCATCTCCACCTGGAATGATCATCCAGGTGGAGATAATGAAGTAGCTAATGTCATGGGGACTAATGTGACCATAAAGGTAGAGGAACTCGAGATGATAAAGATATTTTAAACTCTCAGTGTGAATCCAACGATGAATTTCGATGGGATGTCGACCGGTGTATTTGAGAAAGTTCAAAAGAACTGTCAGCGATCTCCGACCATGCTGTTAAATTTAAGTTTCCACTCTGGAATGTCCAAGGGAGTGGAAGGGAACAAAATACTTCTAAAGGAAGCTTCAAAACAGATATGGCAAATTATAGACTGGTCAGTAACTGTGGTTAGGGACAGAATTCAGAAATGGATGGTCAGGAATGTGATATTCTATGGGAGAATAGCAAAGAGCTTGGAAATGGGAAGTCAGATGTGGAATATAAAACTCCATTGGAGGAGGAAGAATGACTTTGTGAAGGGTGGATACTGCATTAGTAATTTACTCACGTTTTATGGTAAAGTGACAGTTGAGTTGAATAAAGAAATGGCTACACGATACAGCCATTTCTATTCCGGAGAAAATGGAAATGGATATAAAACTTAATGAATGTATGAGAGTCGTTTACAGATAGACATTAAAGTGAAGTTATATAGCAGAATAAAATCCCCAAGAATGCAGATAACTAGTGGTGTACTGCGGAGCCTCCATAGCTCAGCCGGTATAGACGAAGCCCTTTGGTCGGAAATACTTGGCTTCGATTCCCGTCCAAGACACCTTTATCTGGTCTCTTTCCACTAAAGGTGAGTTAGCCGGTCTCATAGGGGTAAGGTTTTGTTTACCCGGAAACTCAGGTTTTTCGTCCCCCAGAACAGTCAAACCGTCACCCCTGAACACATGCATCTACAGACATACCTGGAGGCACAGGGTTAACCAACTTATCCTCGAGGCAATCGTGGTTTCGAATATTAAAATAGTAATAGGCCATGCCTAATACGAACGTAACAGGCCGCTAGGCCTAATATACGTATAACGAAGGAGGAGAGGAATGGTGTACTGCATTGCTCTGTAAAGACGGCGTTGCTATTTACTTTGTATATTAATGATATAGGAAATGGTTTGAGAGGAAACATTCACTTTTTTCGCAGATGTTGGAAAATTGGGGAAGACAATAATAAAAGCCAAGCAGGTTCTTCAGGATGATTTAAATAGATTGGCAGTGCAATCAGATAATAATGTATTTTAATGTAGCAAAGTGTAATATTATATATTTTGATTATATAGATGGAATCAGACAATATATTGCAAAATTTGGAACAAACAGCTCAAATGATCACTTGGATATTGAAAGAGACAGATAAGCTATTTTCTCTGTTTCTAATGTATAATATGGCTACATCTTGTCTACTGTGCACAGATTTGATCACTTGGGTTTCTTGAGTAAACTGGAGTGATACTAGGATCCGGAGGCTAGTGAAAAGGTTTGTAATAGGCGTGTGGAATACACTCTATGAGGACAGCTTGACAATGTGATGATTATGGGATCACAAAGTATATGCAGTAAAGAGGATATATGACAGAAACAATACGGAGCTAAATGAATGTTATAAGATTTATGCAGAAGGAAGTTTCAACATACGACAAGCCAGGAGAGAAGTGATCATCTCTGGACGTTCTGTAAAGAGAGTACTTAGTAAGGGCGTATGAGGAATTTTTTGGATGAATGAGTGCCAGAGGCTGTTGTGAGTACACTAACAATGAATGGGTTCGAGAGGTATAATAGCTATTTTATGAGGTAATTAATAATCGGCTTGATGAGTCTTTAAACTTCGTGGAGATACCCGTATAAAAATAAATAAATAAATCGTCTTACGCTTTTAGTTCCTTAAAAGGGATAAGCAGAGCTTTTAGCCCTACCTTTTTTGGAAAATGGTAAGCAGCTAGTTTCGACTTTTAATCTTCACCAGTTCATGGCTAATGATTTCGAAGAGTTTGGAAACAGAGTGCGGAAGAGTGCCTTCATCTTATGTTGCTAAATCCTAGGCAGATAAATGTCTAAACACGTGCTGTGCCGAAAACTCGAGTTTCCGTGAGAGAGAGTTGCCTGTCAGAGATTGGAAACTGAATGGAAAAAATGCCCAAAGAAAGTACCTTTAATCTAATCTAATCTAACCACACCAGCCTGGTTGTCAAGTGGGTAGCGAATCCTCTCCCCGGCCAAAAGGCTGAGGATTCGAATTTCGTGGTAGGCATGGATGTTTGTGATTGTCTGAAAATACTAGTGGTGGTGGGCAGTAGTGACGTTGGTGGATTGAGTGATGGAAACAGAGTTATAGAGAAGGTGCCCTCCGTTGATGAGTCTTTGAACTCCCTGGAGGTGTCATGTAATAATGATAATAATAATCATCAATTGGTGACTAGAACTTGTAATGGAATCGAATTTGTAATAGTTTATCTTCTGGCAGTCTAGCATCATAAATGTTGCCGCAGTAATTGCATACTATATATCTGCGAAATCCTAGAATAAATGTGAAACATTGAATCTAGTGATCTGTCTTATTCGTTAAATTGGTAATGATTAATTAAAAATAATCTATCAGTAAATGAACAAAATATGATTTTAAAATGAGTAAAGATCATTTCAAAATATATATCTGCGAAATCCTAGAATAAATGTGAAACATTTAATCTAGTGATCTATCTTATTCGTTAAATTGATAATGATTAATTAAAAATAATCTATCAGTAAATGAACAAAATATGATTTTAAAATGAGTAAAGATCATTTCAAAATAAATTATCAACTTATTATCTACGGCAAAAAATTTTCCATAAAAAAGAAAGGAAGAAAATAAAAAAAGATGTTCGTTTCATCGAGCGCCTCTATTGAGAAACTTTGTAATAGAGAGTTAGTAACGTAACTTCTTAGAGATTGTTGTAAATTGAGGTCGCTTTTCAAAATTTATAATGGCATATCTTTTTGGAAGCCTTAGGATTGCATCTAAGCCATATTTATGGAAAAGTTTGTATCCATCTGTAACACAATGTGCTCAGTCCATAGTAACATCTCCTTTGAAGTTAAAGAAGGAAGAAAATTTTTGGGATAAAAACAGCCGTCTTAAACGGCCAATGTCACCACATCTCACTATATATAAGTACCAAATTACATCGATTATGTCTATAACCCATAGATTTACTGGTATGACAATGGCATCAGCATTGTATGGTTTATCTCTTGGAATGCTAATATTACCAGGTAACTTTCCGCATTATGTCGACATGTTGCAGTCAATGCATATCGGACCTCCGATCATTTGTACTGTGAAGTTTGCTTTAGCATGGACATTCTTCTATCATTTTTTAAATGGTATTAGACATCTCGCCTGGGATCTTGGTTACGGATTTGAATTAAAAAATCTGTATACAAGTGGATATTTAGTTGTAGCAGCATCGGTATTACTAGGCGGTCTTGCTGTCTTTTGGTAATAATGATAAAATTATTACTTCTACAGTAACAATAATGTTTACTTAAATGTTCAAAGTTTTAAGTATTCATCTTTAATTGTATGTATTTATACAGTTTTCAGTAGGAATGCTAGCCTAGGAGTATAAATTAATTGAAGTCAGTTTGTTTATGCAAAAGACATTTTGGAGGACAAGGAATGTAGTGAGTGTTTACTTTCTGTAAGGCAATAAATTTTTGCTACCAGCTTTTCAAGTTGTGGATTTTGTACAAAGTTAATACATAGTAAATAAACATGATTTTACAATATATCATTAGGAAAGAATCACAACTTGTTACTGGAAAACATTTTGGGGAAATTACAAATATATATATGAAATTGATAAAACTGGGGAAAGATTATTAGTCCACCAACAGTACAAATGTACTATAGATTTACCAATAACCTTTCGTGGGTGGGAACTACGGAGTAGTGGAAGTACCCACCTATATTGCTATCAGATAGCAATCAGAAATGCAAGCTACTCAGTATGTGTGTGCAGCTTGTCTTATGAACTAATGATTCAAATTTTGTACCTTATGCCCACTATTTCATCCCCACATAGCAACTGACAGAGAGTTAGCCAAACCCGTACAGAGATGGCATTTTTGTTAATACTCAGAAAAAACTAATTTTTTTTTTATCCTACAGGAAAAATATATGCAAATTGGTAAGAACACAACAGACATAAATATGCTAGTATCATAACCTTTGTTGCTTTGGCTGTAATTCTGAATAACATTCTTCAAAATAGAATGAAGGTTCATTTATTCAATAATTTTTTTTAAGACAGCATCCAGTGGCTCACCAAGATGTTGAGCAACTTTCCATGTGTATGTGCTGGCTTTAAATGTCCAAGTGCGATGCTTGGGACCCTCATTCAAGTTGACCCCCCCCCTTTTTTTTTTTATCGCAGTCCACGCTTCATTAACCCATAGTACTAACATAGTACTAATGTGCTATAGGTTAGTGAAGGATATAGATAATCTGGGAACTGTCTTTGACAGACCGAATTCTTTAATGACATCAAAGTTATCCATCAATCTGGGATGGCTGGGTGGTTAGCATACCTACTCTCCAACCAATAGGCTGCATGTGTGAATCCTGCCACAGACATGGATGTTTGTGATTCTCTTTAAGTGGGAGATGAATTTCATTCCCCATTGTGAGATTCTGTTTATTGAAGGCCTGAAGTCGCTTTAAAAAGTTCCATGTCTCTAGAGCATGGTTCTCAGAGTATGTAAAAAAATAAATAAAAAATTATTGAATAAAATGAAATATAAAATTGATAAAAAAGATTAGAAAAACAAATCCTTAGCTTACCCACATTAGGCCTTTCGTGGGTGGGAGCAACAATGAAATCGAGTAAAAATGCCTCAAATTGTTTATATATAGGGTTATTGCATATGGAGTTCAAATATTTATGTTGGTTTGCTTTAAATGGTTTCTTGTATATTTTTTTGGCCTCTAACTTTATTAATTTTTGAATAAGATTACACTGGGATATTTTTGGACTAATAAATTTATTGGTCCTAGCGAGTTTAAGTTGTCTTTACCGTTTGTATGCCCTGAAGAAGCCAAACAGCCCAGTTGGTGAAATTTGTTGGCATAATTTATCATTCAATTTATTGGTCAAAAAAACCCAGTGTAAACTTGTTCTAAAATTATTTAAATAGTTCCATTAATCAAAGCAACTGGTTAAATAAATAGTTTCAGAAAATGATATCCCAATTGTACAAAATAACTGTTGTGATATACGCTGCTTGCTAATAAGGGTTAGCAATTAAATTCAGGATGTCAGATAATTGCAAATTTTGTCAGTGAATAATAGTTTTAGTTGTAGTTTTATCAGTCTTCTGATCCAAGAAAACTACAACAGAATTAAGAAAAATGTTGACAGTTTTGTCAGTATTGGTAAGAGTACTAGGTATGTGATATAAAAACCTAGGCAGTGCCTATTTTTTTTTTTTGAACAATAGTGCATTGAAGCTAATGTATTTCTTGCATATAGTTTATAGGTTTGGCTTGTTTTTCTTGGTAACTTCTGGACTGAGTACTACAGTATAATACCTAAGTTATTAGGAGCCTGAACCAAAAGTTGAAATTATTCATTTGTATAATAGCAATGAATATTTTCACTTTTTGGGACTTGAGCTTATGTTATGCAAAAATATCACTTGGCTGCATACTCTAAACTGATGAATGTACCTTCCCAGAGGGGATGTCTCACAGTTTAAAAACCATTCGTAAACTCTTTTACAAAATATACGTTGCTACTTTGCAAATGGATGAAGAGGATACAGATTAAAATGAAGAGAATTCTAGATATGCATTGAAGAGTGAAGAAGACGGAAATGATGTTGGTATGAAAGACTCACAAGTGGCAATGTATGGGTAATTCAATTATTAGAGGTGTGATGAACGAGAAGATGCACAAAGTTTGTTTTCTGGGAGGTAAAATGAATAGTGATTGAATCATGATATGAGGTATATGTGGGTGGGCAAAAGGGTTGGTAGTAGGAATAAATGACTTGACTGAGAATGACAATGTAAGACTGGATATCAGGGGATTGTTGAGAAGGATAAGAACATAATAGTGTGATAAGAAAGACAGGTCAGTGTGTTGCCCAGGTATGACAGTGATGAGATGAGGCAGAGAGCAAGGATAATGAATGATATGTTACTGGAAATGTATGAAGAGAAAGGAATGAAGTTTGTTAATGTGTGGAATGAGTTTGAAAGGGGAATTGAACTGTATGAAAGTGATGGACTGCATTTGAATGCGAGTCATTTGGAGAGACTGCTGCTGGAAGGAAGAGTAATTAGTGCCGAGAATGGAGCTGAGCAAGTAAGAAGCAATGTGGAAGAGCAGAAGGAAGGATTGAAGTGGTGTACATGAATGGAGAAGTGGGTAGCATGAGTGTAGAGAATGAGAGAACAAGTGTGCAAGACTAACAGGGAAATGGGAGAGGGAGGACTCAGAGTGGACAGGGGAACACATGAGAAAAGTCAGCGCTCATAGAGCAAGTGAAAGTATGAGTAGACAAAACAGGAATGGGATGGCCTGGCATGTAAGAGGAACAGTTGGGTTTGAAAAGGATACTCGGATGGATAATGAGAGAGAGAGAGGGAGAGGAATGGCTCAGGTGGTACCAGCGAAACTTATTATAGATTCAAAGATGAGCTGTTATGTCTATATGAATGCTAAAAGTATCAGAAATAAGGGAAATTAAATGGTTGCATTGATTAAGATCATTCACCCAAAAAATTGTTGGAATAAGCGAGACATGGTCGGATAAGGATGATATCCTGACAGGAATAGAGAAGGGTATGATGTTTTCCATGAAGGTAAAAAGGGAAGTGAAGTGATAATGATGATAGAACCATCTTTGAAAGTTGTACAAGGGAGGGGGGGATGAGGAGCAGGATTTTTGGTTGGAGAGAGAGAGATGGGAGTTGAGTGGAATGTATTACCTGAAAGTGTGAGGGCTGCAGAAACAGTAAACCACTTTAAGATATGGTTTGATCAGCAATGTTTTTGACAGTGAGGCTTAAAGTTCATCAATATCTGATACTAATATATCTGAAAAAAAATAAGTTTTCAATTAAATAACATGATATTTTTGAATTATACTACAAACTTGAAAATGGAAGATGTTAGATGAAATTAAAATAAAATACTAATGAAGTTAAATATTTTCAGTCACCCCTCTCATAACTGAATTCTGAATCTGCGACTACTCCATATTTAGATTTTATATATATATATATATATATATATATATTATATCATACTACAGTATGGCTATGTACACAATCTATTACCCATACTGTACTTTACACTGAAAGTTTTAACCAGTGACTGTTGGCCAAAAAGTTTTCATTTTCTTTCATCACTTGCATATTATGTATTAATTTGGACTTTATATGCCTTTATTTATATTACAATACAGTACTCAATACTGAAACAGGATAATTTATGATGCAGATTCCTTGTGCATTAGTTTTAAAGCAAGAAGTCGTTCTTTCAATGTGATCCTATTCTAATATGCCATAAAGGTAAACTACTTAAATTCTGGAATGATATGAAAGTGGGAAGTATATGAAGAGATTGTACTAGTTGGGAAGTTTGCTTGATACTTAACCAAGAATCATAAGAGCAGTTCACCACAATACATTCCATTAGATGGGGATCTGTTCTCCTATTCCACAAAGATAATTTAAGTCAGTCATCAAATGTTAGTTTGCAGTTAAAAAAACATTCCTTTCATGAAGTCGTTACTAATTCAGGAATTAGTGAAGCTGTTTGTTTTTTAATATTTTTTTTTTATTATTACTTAGTAAGACTCCAATGAAGTTTATCAAAGTTAACCTTTATTGCAAGTTAAACATCATATATCATATAGTAGTTAAAATTGCATATAGTGTAGATAGCATGAAGGTATTCAGACTGCCTCCATTTGCACAGAAAATGTAGTTAGTTTATCTGTTTTCTTTCATCTCACATTGTCAGTGAGCAGTCATAAAATCCATTAGATAATCCTTAAGAGAATTTACCTTTTGTAGGCTAAGTGTCATTAACCACATAATTTATAAGCTGCTGTTATAACGCTTTTATAAATTACAAATATCCCATTTGGTACCGAAATGTTTACAGTTGTATAATAAGAACCTACAAACGGAACAGTGCATAGTATAGTGGACTCTCGTAAGGGCTTTGAAACAATGGCTGCACCCTCCAGAACTGCTTAACAGTTCTGGTGTCAAAGTTAATACACATTTTAAATCTATATGAACTGGAAAGTATAGAACTGAATGCCATTGCTTCTCTAGAAGCACAAATTCTGACATTTCATTGTTGATGGTAAGATAGCATTGCTGAGAGAGGATTTACAACGACATTCCTAGGATAATTTAATTTGATACCATCATCTCTGCTTATTATTATTTTTTTAATGTGAATCTCGTCCATGAAAAACTGCTAAGCTATAGTGTAGTATTAGTGTGGATGGGCTAATGGTAAGATAATCCAGAAATCCTGCTCTTCTGTGGAATGTTTTCAAGCCACTTTCACATCTCTATTAAGCAAGGTGGCAATCTTTCATTTTGTGGGATTTGAACTGAGAGCCTGTTGGCTGAAAGACGATATGCTAATCATTCAGCCAACCAGCCTAGCATTTGATTGTCTTATAATTTCAAAAATATCTTATATATATATTAATACTGTAAAATTTCTGAAGAAGTCCTGATACTCCTAAAATTGTTTAAAGTATGAAAGAAAGAGACTATTTTTTATTAGTCATGTAACCAAGGAATCAGTGTATTGAAAATGATTTCTTGAAACTTTATCACCAAATGCTGAATCATGAGGTTATGCTGCTACCAAATGCTCTATGTGCTTTAATGTTCCCCCATGATGGGGGAACATTAAAGACTGCTATTAAACTTCCTTAAACATTAAAAAACATTAAACTTCCTACCGAAACGGTAGTCAACCTTTTGTCACTTAGTGTGAAATCTGAAGCACTCGACGCCCTCGCACGTGGCCACAACTTCGCCGTTCTGCCCAGAAGAATACCTGCTGAAGATATTATGATGCGAATTGAACGCAGGATATGACACCTTCCAAACCACATCGCCAACGATATTAGACTGGATGCGGCTTGTGTTCTGACCAGAGCTAAACCACCAAAAGCCAACATGCCCAGTAAAGAAATTAAATCTCTACTAGAATTAAAGAAAAACAAGAAAATAATAATCATCAAAGCTGATAAAGGGAATGCCACAGTATTGCTTAACCAAAAGGATTACACAGGTAAACTGAAAGCTCTATTGTTAGATCGGTCTACTTACCTCCCTATCGAGTACAATCCCACCAACTCACAAATTAGAGAACTCCACAGGCTCCTTAAGAAGGTCACTTCTTGGCCTGTGGAAATCACTAACAAATTAAAACTATTTAACTCCATACCCCCCCCCCCCCCCGTATTTATGGACTCCCAAAAATACATAAGGAAAACGTCCCATAGTGGATGGCATTGATTCCCCCACATACAAACACTAGCTGAACATGTGGCCAAAGCTCTCTCACACTATACTGGCACCACAGCTTCACACATAAAAAACTCAGCCCACTTCAAAGCCAGCATAGAAAACCTTACACTCAAACACACTGACATAATGGTCAGTTTTGATGTCTCCTCCTTATTCACAAATGTCCCACTCAAAGAATTCTTAGAGCTAATCCAAGCTAAATTTCCTCCTGATATCACAGCCCTATTTCAGTTCACAATGAACTCAGGCTATTTTGTTTGGCAAGGAAAATTCTACAAACAAATAGAGGGGACAGCCATGGGTTCTCCACTCTCCTCACCCTTGGCCAACTTTAATATGGAGACTTTTGAAGAGAAAGCCTTAAACTCTTCCCCGCAAAAACCAACCATTTGGCTTCGCTATGTTGATGATGTGTTCACTATTTGGCCACATGGCTCCAATGCACTCCTCTCTTTTCTAACACACTTAAACAACCACCCCAGAATCAAATTCACCCTGGAAAAAGAAAAAACAACTGCCTTCCTTTCTTAGACACATTAGTCACCCGCCAGCCTGATGGAACCTTGGTTTTCTCAGTCTATAGAAAACCCACCCATACAGGCAGATACATTCACCAACAATCTCACCACCCCTCCTTGCAACAATATGGAGTCATTAAGACACTAAACAACAGGACTAAACTTATCTGTTCAAATGACAGTGCCCTAACTACAGAACTAAACCACATTCTCAACACTTTCTCAGCCAATGGCTATTCTCCCAAAAAAATCCAAAAAATATTGAAACCAGTAAACCCCCACCCCTCACAACAAGGATTACTCTAAATCCATCACCATACCCTACAGAAAAAATTACAAAAATCCTAAAAAAACATGACTTCTTGTTACAGACCATATAAAAAATTGGCATCCCTTATCTGCACTAAAGACCAACCTCCCCCCCCCCCCCCAGACCTACCTGGTGTATACCAGGTCCCTTGCAGCTGTAAGCTGCCCTACTTTGGCCAAACAGGCAGGACAGCAAATATCAAAACACAAGGACTACATCCAGTTTCACCAATACAGCCAGCTGGTCTTGCTGACCATGCGCTGGATACCTGCCATAGAATACGGCGGAAGAAAGCCACGATAACACACCATAGTAAATACAAATATGAAAGGCTTTTCATGGAATCAGCTTCAGCTCTAAGAAACAGTCCAAACCTCAACAAATTTGGCTGCATGAGACTGCCTCAAATTTGGGAAACCTACATCAGAAGACCTTCAGCCCAATCGCCCAAGAATACCAACATTGCCCACTAGGGGGCACCATCAGGACTTTAGGAGAAATAATAGCTTCCTGCTTCTTCCTCACTTACTGTTTGTTGTGCCTGCGTGCACGTGTCTTGTTCTTAAGTTTCTTGAAAATGGCAACATGACATTGCCGAAATATTGAAGTATATTAAAATTTATTTTAATGTATATCCTAGTTGACATAATTTCCTTAAATTATTTAGTAAAAAACTAAAGACTGTTGTTACAATATTAGTAGTACCAATTCAGTTAGTGAACATGAAGGAATATTTAAAGCCATCAGAACATTGCATTTGTAATTCACTATCCCCTCAAAGCAGAGGCATCAAACCCAAAAGTAGTCACTCCCTGTTCTTCAGGTGACTATTAGTCACAATGCTTGATTTTTATTGACATTGACTTATTGCATGAGACTCATGATAGGAGAGCCTGAAAACTTTAAAATAAAATATAGTAATACTTAAGGATGAGTCCTTAAACATTAATTTTATTCTTATTCCACGTATTATTATTTTTGTATTGGGTGATATCAGTATGATAAGACAATTCCAGTGGAGAACAAGAGGCTATCCCTGGAAGCCATATAAGGAGGTGAGGAGTAAGTTTTTTGTGTGGAGAGCAATGGATGATTGGAATGCATTGCCTGAAAATTCCTTGAGCATGGAAACAGTGAATACATTTAACCCATGGTATGATGATCTGTGTGTGAGAGAGAGTGGGACCCCGTATGATTCTCTTGACTCCATGGAAGTCTAATGATGATGATGATAATAATTCACTTTTAAGACCAATCTGTTCTTAAAGTAATGATTGGATTTTGCAAGTTTGTTATCTTTCCAACATTTCTTATATATATATATATATATATATATATATATATATGTTTTTAATTTAAGTTTATTAGTTCATTTTTGAGGATGGCAACACTAAACATATGCCACAACCTTTCTTCATTTTTAAACTTAAATTAAAACATATGCCTTATAAACTTAACTATACAAGATCATCCAGAGCAGGCCTTCACAAATGCCCATAACTTACAGGATTTGAAACCACAGCCTGTGCATTGGACACAAGGTATGCTATCCACTCAGCCAACCAATCCAGCACTTAAAAAAATCCAAACAAAGGGTTAATTCAAACCATAAATATGATTTGAATTAACACTTCATAAAATCTGCAGTTAAAACAGTTATGGGCAGAACTACCTACAGTTTGAATCAGTCACCTAAAATGAAGGTGACACTAAATGAAATTCCATATTGAAAATATTAACAGAACATCAATGTTAATGCAATCTTCACTTCTCAGTTAAAGACAGACTCAGCACTGAGAATAGTGTCATCCTATCTCTATGCAACCTATTGGAGTGTTATACCATATAGTGGAAGATGGGAAAACAAATTCTTAACAGGTTCACAGTACAAAATATCCTCATTATTACTGAGTTGATTTATCAAGTTAAGCATGGTTCAAAACCCACTAATTCTACATTTAATTGGCTACACGAAGGACTTATTTCTTCTGCATTATTATTACACGGGCATCTCTGTGGAGTCTGAAGACTCATCATAAGAGGCACACAATAATCATTATTTACACAATGCCTACCATGGATTAGAGCAGCATTTCCTAAATTTTTCCTAAGACAGAACACTTCACAAATTCCTGAAATTTTAATGGAACATCTTGGTTAGAGTCACAGCATTTAAAATCATTCCAAGCTCATGTGAATATTAACTTGGATAATTTTTCACGGAATATTTATTCACTTTCCACACAATTTGGAAAACCCTGGATTAGAGATGTATAAGAAAAAAAAACTGCACGTTGAATGGTGGAGACGGAGTTGCAGAGCAGGGCCCTCCCTCGATGAGTACTTGGACTTCCTGGAGGTGTCTAATAATAATAATTTGCTATTAGGTGTCTGTATAAATTACTCATTGGTGTGAATCCTAATATGAAGAGTCAGAGAAATTATATCATGTTTGGGAAGATTGGAGAGTATCTATACATAAGCATGATTAGCTTATGTAATAAGTTAATCATGTGATAATGATATCAATGTGCACAGTAAGGGAGTTGATGAAGAATGATTGTGGACTTGCCAGGTTCAGACTTATTAGGTATATGTGAGGATGATAACCAAGTGAAAAAACATCTCTGATCCAGAGTATTTTAATAATAAGATGAAACACCTTTTTGCTACTTGTATATATAGAAAATATATGATTCTGCATTACTTCAACCTTGGTATCTCTTGTGAATCTGGCTCCCACTAATGAGATCTCAATAAAAGTTGAAACCTGTCTGGGTATGGCCGCTCTCATAATGTATAGTGTTATACATGTCCCAAAGGAGGTGTGCTTTGCATTATGGGACATTAAGACAATTGATGTGAAGTCATCAGCTTCTATATACAAATAACCCAGTCATGAAGATATTTCATGTGCAAACTTTATTTGCTTACACTTGGATAAAAGATTAAATCAAGAATATAATTTTTTGGCATCTGTAATTTATATGTCAGATATTAAATATGAATAAAGATCTGTAAGTTGTCAAACTGAACCAAGCAGGCTACAGAAGTAGTATACAAAGAGACTGGAACGTAACTTACAAATGTATACAAATGCTAATAGCATCAGAAATAACTTGCCTTGGTGTTTATGTTTCAGCCACAAACTGTGGGCATTAGTAAGATGGCTTTGAGATGCAGATATGTTAACTGGAGTTGTGTGTAAATGATACAGTATTTTTAGAAATGATAAAAGAGTAGGGGGATGTGCTGATGATATCAGGATTTGAAGCTATGAATGCAATGTTAAAAACAAATATCCCATGTAGCAGCGAGTTTGAAGCTTTCTAGTGTGTGTGTGTATGAGGTGCAGTATTGGTAGAGATCTACTGGATGAGTTGCTAGTGAAGATGAAATGCACTGTCTAATTATTGGTGATGGGTGTTAAATGAGTAATTATCATGGAGGACTTTAATTATCCAAATATTGATTGTGTAGTGAAGAAATTTCGTAAGAAGTTGAGGTCAGGAAGTATTGTATCTGATGTGTCAGAGGAGCTTTCAGTTAAAACTGCAACTGTTCTGTCATTAGTTAGTGACCATGCTGTACTTACTTGGGAAGTGGCCAAGTATATGAATGTCCCAAGATTACTTGCTAAATTACAAGGCAGAAAATTATGACAAACTGAGGGGAATATGGTTTGATCCCATGGTATCAGTTGCTGACTGGGAAGAATATTGGCACAGGAAGCATTAAAAATACTTAAATGGTACAATATCAGAATGCATTCATAGAGTTGGAAGAATAAATTGGGTTGGTGTGAAATGAATGTGCAATCTTATTAGGAGAGTTTCTCAAGAAAAATATGTGGTAGGAATACCATATGCATAAGGGATGATGTTAGTTACAAAAATTACAAAGCTCGGTCAGGAAAAAGCTATAATTATTGTATGGAAAGCTAAGTCTGAATACAGAGGTTAACTGGTTCTGCATGCAAAGGAAAGCTCAAAAGAATAATATCATTATGCTGTAAGTGATTTCTACCACTGCATTCAGTAGAATGATTGTGAAACTCTATTGAATGCAGTGGTAGAAGTGTTCAGCCATTTAGTGTTCACTTTGCTAAGAGATATCAACCTGGAGTAAGTGATTTGGAGCTGAATGCTACATCTTCATTGAATGATGTGACTTACGCATATGACGAAGAAACACTAGAGCTGTTACATAAATAAGCATTTTATAGGCGCTAATGGAATTTCAGCACGGATGCTATGTTCAGCAGAACTAGCTGTGCTCTTTACCTGGCTGTATAACTTGAGTCTCAACATAGGGAAGATTCCACAAGAGTGGAAATAATGTATGATAATTCCACAATGGGTGGTGCAAAGGCTGAAATATGTAACTGTCAGCCTATCATTATCTTTGGAGTGGCACCAAAGATATGGGTAAAGTTGGTGAGAGCTCACATACAGAAATAGATTGACAAAGAATCTATAGTTTTCAATGAATGGCACGAGTTTACTAAGGGAAGAGCTTGGTTACATTTTATAATAAAGTTATGGTTAATAAGTGTTTTGACAGGATATAATACAGAAGGCTATTGCATAAGTTGGAGGATATGGAATTGGATCATAAATTGTTCATAAGAGTGATTGACATATATCAAAAAAGTGGTGTGTTGGGGTGAGAGTCTGCAAAATTCAAGTGACCAGTGGTGGTGCACTCCCAGGGATCAGTTCTTAGTCTGTTATTATTCAGTTTGTACATTAATGACATGGGAGCTGATTTTGACAGGAGACATACAGCTGTTTGTCTCCTGTCAAACAGGCAGGGTAATTATAACACATGCAATTTACAGACAAAAAATACTGTTGTTGGTGATGATGGGCAGTTGATGGTGGTTGTGTCTAGTGGGAGAGTTGCATAGTATGGGAGACAGTCAGATGTATGGAGTGGCTTGGAGTAGAGTACCTCTCATAATGAGCCTGTGGACTCCTTGGAGGCATCATGTAATAAGAATTAGAAATGCAAGTGACATGGAGCACTTGAAAAATGATGTGATGCTAGTTGAATTATGCATTAAGGCGTAATGAGATCTCCAATGGTGTATTACATTGTTATCATTTTATAATAAATCGAGCTAAGTATCTTGGAGTTTTGATAGATAGGAAGCTGAAGTTCAAGGATATAACAAAAATTGCATATATAACCAAGAGGATATATATTGCAATGCTGAAATGAACATAAGACTTGTAAGGTTAAGGAAAGCATTTTGTGCTAGTCTTGTGGTTTTTTAGGTGATGCATACATAGAGGATGTAAAGGAAGATGTGTAATTATGGGAACAGATTGAAATTGTGTGAATTTGCAGACATGAGAAAGAAGAGTGATAGACAAACTTCTGAAAGGGTCATATAGCATACTGGTAAATGGAATTTTTCTTTTTGTAGAAGGCAGAGAGAGTAAAGATGACCTCTTATACTCTCTCTGCCTTCTACAAAAAGTTGAAAATGAATCGATCAAGAAAAGGATGAGAGTTCAATTTTTCTTTCATAGAATGCTCCCTCAGTGAGTACCTGGAGGTCTAATATTAATACCTTGCCTAAAACTCATTTACTAACAGGTGAAAGATTATTACCAAATTAATGTGGAAGAGATTTCATAGCAAGGAAGGAGCAGAGTAGAACAAGAGGCCACCGTGGAGGATGTGAGAGCAGGTCATTAGCATGGAGAGTGGAAAGCATTGTCCAAGAATATGCTGAGTGTGAGTGAGTAAGGCATGGTTCAATGAGTTTTGTGACAGCAGATCTCCCAAAATGTCTTTGACTGTGTGGGGGTCTGATATTAATATAAATAAATTTATTAATTACAAAAATCATACATGTTAAACACTTCAGAAAAATCCAGTGATATGGTATTTCCATTATTGAATGTAATTATTATAAAATGTGAGGAAATTAGAGACAAGACCTTCCTTTAGCAAAACCATATTGTCTTATTACTATTACTATTATTACGGGCAACTCCAGGGAGTCATTAGACTCATCGAGGGAGGCCCCAAATCATGTTCATCACAACTATTTGACATGCATACAGTATCTATCATACCTCGCCTTAAACTCATTCACTGTCACAGCATCCACCACAGACTCAGGGAGCGCATTCCACTCATTCACTACTCTAAACGTAAAGAACCCAGCTCTAACACCTTTACTAACCACACTTTTGCCCAGTTTCCATGGATGTCCCCTAGTCCTCCCACAACCAGCCCTATTCTCAAAAATATCTTCTGAATTAATTTTATAGAAACCCTTCAGTAATTTGAATGTTTCAATCATATCTCCCCTCCTCCGCCTATCAACCAATTTTTGCAACCCAGAAATCCTCAACCTGTTCTCATACGGTTCATTCCACAGACCTGCTATCATCTTGGTCACTCGCCTCTGGATCCTCTCCACCTCCTCCCCATCAAGAAGAAACCTAGGTGACCAAATCTGAGCACAGTAGTCTAGATGGGGTCTTATCAAGGCTCGATACAGAGGAACAATAACCTGCTTGTCAACGTATTCTTCAGCAACCAAGTGATTTGATGAGCTGATTTGGCCACTTTTGCAATGTGTCCCCTAAATTTCAATTCCTTATCTACCAACACTCCTAAATCTCGTGCCTCATCAATTTCCTGGAGCACGGTTCCACCAATGCAGTAAACTGCCGCCAATCTTTTCACCCCAAAATGCATAACCTTACATTTTGCCACATTAAACTGACATCCATTCTCCTTAGCCCAGACCTCCAATCTATCCAAATCATCCTGCAAAATTTTGACGTCATCTGCATTCACTATTGCCCTACCCAACTTCGCATCATCCGCAAACAAATGAACTGTTCCTCTCAGATCCTTTCCTATATCATTTATGAACAAATTAAACAGCAGTGGTCCAAGAACAGATCCTTGTGGCACACCACTAGTCACAGGCCGTCTTGTGGACTCTACTCCTGAGTAAACCACTCTCTGATATCTCTCCGTCAACCACCCTCCTATCCATCTCACCAACCCTATGTCCATCCCCATATGCCCCAATTTACTGATTAGAATTCCATGTGGTATCCTGTCAAAGGCCTTGGCAAGGTCCAGTAGAATCACCGTAAACCCATTACCCTTATCCAGTTCAGCCGTCACTGTGTTATAATACGTGAGCAAGTTACTGAGGCATGACCTACCCTTCACAAAACCATGCTGTCCCCGATACAGTATCCCATTTTCTTCTATCCAATC
The DNA here is from genome assembly GCF_054136105.1 of Typopeltis vanoorti. Classification (NCBI taxonomy): domain Eukaryota; kingdom Metazoa; phylum Arthropoda; class Arachnida; order Uropygi; family Thelyphonidae; genus Typopeltis; species Typopeltis vanoorti. The sequence continues at coordinate 80,611,697 of NC_143569.1, read as the reverse complement.
TTGTATTTTCCTCTTGACTATTTTCTCTAAGACCTTGATAATGATTCCTGTTATGCTGATTGGCCGGTAATTTTCAACAGCAGCCTTGGAACCACCTTTGTGCAGTGGAACTATTTTCCCCTCTTTCCACCCCCTTGGGACTGACCCAGTCCTGAGGCTCAAATTAAACAAAATGGTCAAGGGCACTGACAATTCTTTGGCCGCTTCACGTACGACACGAGCTGGTATACCATCCAATCCCACAGATGTATTGACATTGAGGTTCTGTAATAGACTAGTTACCTCTACTTCATTCATCACAATTCCAGTATAAGCTGTTGGTTCCATTCCTGCAAAGTCTCCACCTGGATGATATACTCTTGCAAAGTGCTCGCTCAGTAATTCCACAATATCGACTGATTCAGTTACCTCCCTACCCTCAGCATTTTTTAAGATCATTCTACCATGAGCATTTCTCCTTTTACTTGCAACATATTGAAAAAACTGTTTGGGATTCTCTTTAGCCTGCGTGGCCAATTTCCTTTCGTAATCTGCTTTTGCTTTTCTTACCACCCTTGTTACCATCCTGGCCTGAGCTGTATACTGTTCCTGCACCTGATGGTCACCCTTCTCCTTAAAATTCCTCCACAATTGTTTCTTTTTTTGCAGCTCAAGCTTAATAGTGTTATTCATCCATTTAACCCCTAATTGATTTATTATTCGGACTCTTGGTATACAGTCAACCATTGCCTCCTGCAAACAGTTCTTAACCACCTCCCATTCACTATCAACATCCAGCCCTTGCAGTTTTACATGCCATGGCATTGAGCCAAGCACACACCTAAGCTTGTCATACTTACCAGCCCGGTAATTCCGCATGTACCCTGTCTTAATTGTAAATTCAACTCCTTTAGCCACCTCCCAAGTCATGACTTTATGGTCACTCTCACCAATTGGTGGCAACATGGTCATGTTCATTACAGCCACATTCTCGGTTGCAATTACTAGGTCCAGCACTCTCTGCCCCCTGGTATTTTCCAATACATGTTGCCGTAGATAGTTGTCCCTTAATAACCGCATAAAATCCAATTCCTTCCTCCCATGTGCCCTCTCCTCTTTCCAGTCAATGTTACCATAATTGAAATCACCCATAATAATTACCCTCCTTCCACTCATTTCTTCTATTTGCTTATGCATACTATCCCCACCATCCACTCCATCACCCGGTCTATAGCAGCACCCAATTGTATATTTTGTTCTGCTGGATTGTATCTCACACCAAACAGCCTCAAATGCGCTTTTTTTCCCATCATGCAGTTCAACTTCTATACTCCTTGGCTGAAGATCATCAGCTATCATCAATAACACTCCTCCCCCCTTTTTATTCACCCTGTCACTCCTGAACACGCTATACCCGTCGCATTCAATCCCACTAGCTTTATCATCTTCTGTCAGCCATGTTTCACTAATACCGACAACCTCTGGCCTGGAAGTGCCAACCATGGCCAAAAACTCTTCCTTCTTGTTCCTAATACTCCTGGCATTAGTGTACATGAATCGCAGAAGCCCATTTGTCCCATCCTTACTTTGATGCCTTATACTAACTATCCCATTCTGATTTGTTGTCCGTCGTACTCGCTAAGGCATAACATAATATACTCATTCATACACTTAACTGCCCCCCTAAAGTCAGCATATCTACTCCCCCCCCTCTTAATAAATCTAGTTTCCCTGAGTCTGTACATCCACTTCCACATCATTCATCAACACTCTTTCAAGTCTCCGTACACCAACTCCATTCAAATGCAATCCATCCATCTTATATAAGTCCTTTCACCCATCGAACTCATTCCACACATCCACAAATTCCACACCACTCTCCATGCATAACCCACGCATAAAGTCATTGGCAATTATGGCCCTCCTTCTAAACACTTCACTGTCATACCGCGGTAAGATACTCACCATCCTAACTCTCTCACTCTTCCCTTTTGCTACCTCAAACAACTCCCTCACATCCTCTATCATTTCCATTTTGTCCTGTTTCAAATCATTCGTTCCTGCCACGATTATCATCTCTTTCACCCTCTGTTTTTGCAGTCGAATAGATTCGCTGACGTCCTTTATGATCCTTATATAGAGTATCAATTCTGTATATCCTCCCCATTCTATATGAGCTAAAATTTGTATCTATCTTGGCATCTTTGTGTAATAGGGTATTTCCTCCCTCTTTCCATGATTCTAGAACCCTGTGTGTGTCATAATATTCAAAGACAACCTTATATATTTGAGTCAAAAACCAGTAAATTGTGCAAAGAGTATAAATACTAGTGTTTCTAAGTCTTGGTTACTTTTACTGTTCCCTGGAATCAAAACATCCACCCCAAATATTCCCAGGACTACACAGTTTCCTAATGACAACTATTCTTGCATTCATGAGTCCACAATATTTTGAATATCCACTGACAAACATTTTTTCAGGTATATACTGTATATATAAATGAACTAATCCTAAATTAAAATTTTTTGTATCATCTGAATAGAAAACATGTACTGAAATGTATTTTATTTCTAATACTGGTCCACTCATCCAAAGGAAGACTAAAACAGTGATTTGATTCTGCTAATTCTTTAATTTTTGATTACTCTTCTTTTTTTTTATGTCCTAAATTAAGATATTATTATTACGTGACACCTCCAGAGTCCAAGGACTCATTGTAGGAGGGCATTCTACTTCGCTAAATACATCTCACTTTCACCATTACTAATTAATTCTCCTACTACTACCATCAAACAACAGTATTTTTTGTTGTAAGTTGTGTGTATTCTGAAGGCCAATTTGTCTGTATGCAGGATGAAAAACTTTGCTACTTCTGCACAGGATCAGCTAACTCACCTTCAATCGAAAAAGCCTGTATAAGGATTCCTGACTAGTTTTTTGGTAATACATAATTCTACTTAGAAATTGATTTATGTATAAAAGAATTATTGACAATTGTTCAATTTTTGATTCCATCTTCAGCAGTCAATCTAGATACAATCTTCTCTTAATTTTGTTTTACAAAAGTTTAAAATTGACTAATCAACCTTAATTCTTTTGAGCTACTTGAAGGTTCCATATTTTCGTCAGCCCGTGTTTTAAAATGTGATTCATGCATACGTTCTAAATGCTATCCACTAGTGTTCAATTCTTATATGAAATGTGCTTTGGATGGCAACTGCATTAGTACTTTCTGATTTTTTACATCTAATGAAGTGTTTTCGTATTGTCATTTTGAAGTGAAAGTGGAAATATTAAAATTATTGAAGTATACAGCCAAAACTATTACAAAAGTTGAAGCAAATGGGAATGGATACAAAGCTTATAGCATGGTTGGGGGGGGGGGGGGCTGACATTTAGATGCCAGAGAGTAGTATATGGTGGAGTGGAATCTAGAAGAATGAGTATGATTAGTGGAGGTATCTCTGTACTAGGGCCAGTACTCTTTAATTTGTAATAGGGAAAGATTTAAGAGGGGATAGTCAGTTGTTGCTGAAGAAGCAAAATTGGGGAGGGCAATAGTTGATGAGATATCCTGCAATGCAATTTGAATAAATTGGCATTGGGCAAAGGATAATGACTGTCAATTTAATGTAACATTGATAGTACTGGATTGGAGGAAATTATAGAGGCTAGAAACTTGGGGATAATGGTGGACAGAGGGTTGAAGTTCAGAGGGCATATTGCAAAAATTGGTAAAATAGCTCAAAGGATTACTTGGATGTATTAGTTTATTTACAAGAATAACCATAATGAACTGCCAATTAAATACTTCTGCTATGTTCTCTGCAATGGTTATTTGTCTACTTTTTTCATCTAGTAATATTATCCTTGCATAATTTTCCCCCTTCCCAGCCATATAGTGAAAGAACCCCCTGAGATTTTTTGTTCACAAAATGGCTGTTACTACTGGATGCACTCTTTCCTGATCAATTGTGTTTCAGTCTTAGCTTCCTCTCACACATTATATATCACTTTCTTCCAGAATTTCATGCTTAATCTTCATTCTTTTTTTTTCAAGCACATTATTTAACCTCCTAACCTTTGAAATACATTAGACTTATTTAATGTTCATTATTTAAATATCATTTCCTAGTAGGACCAAGTTTTTCTACCTAATTCTACATTTCTTGAGTTGCTGAATATCATAAATAGGCCAATTTCATATCAAGTACAAGATTTTATATAAGTGGGAGATTAAACTGTCTCATATGAAAGAGTAAATATTAGTCAGTAACATAAATTTTCACAAAATTCCTTCAGCCAGAATGGAATTGTTGGGAAATATGCCTAAAGATCAATAATTTTATAATTGATAGTGATGTTTCATGAAATAATGCTTACACTGTACTAACTGAAATTTGCATTTAGGCAGAATAGGTGAATTTAATATAACTGCCCCTTTTGCTTTGTTAAGTTATTCAACTAAAAAATTACAGTAATGATTTGTAAAGGTTTTTAATGATGAAACTCTTCTTCCTCAGATAAGTTCTACAATTTTAATTAGTATATATTAAACTGAAAAGCACTTAGAACAAATGAAATATGAAAGAATACCCAGGAAGATGATGAATTACAAAACAAAGAAACAAATGTAAAACCATGTAAAGAAGAAACAGAAGCAGATCTGTAAAATGTTAGACCAAGACTGAACAAGCCATCTGGCCTAGATAACCCACATTAGTACTGTGGATTAGTTTTACACAATCCAAAAAACCTTGCTCTAGAAATCAAACATGGAACTTTTTTCAAGCCGCCTAAGGCCTTCAGAATAAAACAGGGCAATGGTCTTACTCCAAACAATGAAATGCGTCTAATACCTAGCATTCACAATCATCCTAGCATGGCATAATCTGGAAAAAAAAAAAAAAAAGAATGTTATTAACAGTGAATATACACTGCTTGAAAAGAAGTGAATGGACAGGGTGCATCATGCCATGTAATGAATCACGTATTGTATAAATTGGAGGAATATTGCTCTCAAATCAGTGCAACCGTGTCTGAGTGAAATGGCTGCAAGGGAACTGACTGAGTCTCAAAGAGGTTGTTATAGGATGCCATGTTTGCAGACCAATAATGGTGGAAAGTTTAAGGTAGCTTGTAGTCATATATGATGATGAGGTTCAGTGACGAATAACAGATCAAGTTTCGATGTTTGTAAGTGGTGGCACTCATTACTGATGTTAGTAAAGTTGACATGGAAGATTTTTTGGATATATTTTTATTTCCAATTTTTTTATTTATTTGTGCAAGAGATTAGAGATAAAATGCCAAAGGAAAATAAAATAGCAAACTAAAGAGAGCACAAAATGTGAGATTTAAAAAAAAAAAAAAATCACCAATGAAAACTATGAATTGGCTATGTAATATGAATTTATTTCCAAAAAAAAGCGTTCATTCAGTGGAAGAAAAGAAAGATGAATACAATGAAGATCTCAAATGGACAGAGAGTACCCTACAATCTTCCTCATATATATATATATATATATATATATATATATATATATATATATATATATATTATAACTTCTATTCACTCGGCTTGTAGATATTTTAAAAAAATAATTATACTGACTAGGAACACCAAGAAAGGTATGATAAAAACTTTAATAAAACACGACTAGTTTCATCAAAACGCCGACTTCTTCAGGTGTGTAAATAATTACAAGAAGACTGGAAAAAATAAGTTAAAAAACAATATATATATACATATATATATATATATTATCAATGACTATCTCAAATTCTGTCTATATGTTTGCTGATCTCCATTCCCTTACTTCATTAAAGTAACCTTGTAGTACTCAAATGATTCAAGCTTCAAGATCTTTCATAAACAATGTCTAAAATACTGATCTCACTATTCTTAATTGGGGTGAAAGATAATCTAGGAAATTTTGATGCTATCAAAACACAGTCCTGTCTTATTACCTAAAAGAATTCTACTTCATGCCATCTTAGTTTTTATAATGTTCAGATTTCCAGTCAAGATCTCTTTTTGGGCTAACTTTTAAGCTAGTTGCATGACAACTAGCTTACCCTGGCATAAAATAACATATTCATATATATCTTCCTCAGATTCAAAAACTTTTTTTTTTTGTTCAAACTGTCTCTCTTCTACTCAGCTCCTAACACATTATAAATCCCAAATCCGACCAACATTAGCATACTGTTCTCAGATTTGGGGTGGTACATCCTAAACCTCACTAAGAATTCTTGATTATATAAAGAAGACAATCTGCCTAATAGCCGATTCCCCCCCACACACACACAGACTCCTTCCAGTACTTTCTGTAGGCACTCTTTTTCTTCAACATGCTTTTTTATGGGTACTTTCATTGGCATTGCTCCCTGGCCACTCATGTAAGAACATGAACAACCACTGGTCAAAATTCCTACACAATTCAACTCCAAACATCAAACCAGATTCTCATCTTTTTTCATTCTGTCTGCCTTTGTTCTTTGGAACAGACTACTTTTCTCAATTAACATAACATTCAAATTTTCAAGAAACTTGTTAATAGATTCCTTTTTTATCCTTGACTTCCTGCTGGCACAATACTTGTATTATACCCTCTGGGATATCTCGGTATTTGGGGTTAATACTAAAAAAAAATAATAATAGAGTAAGACTGAAGATATATAAACAGTTATAACATGAAAGAAAGAACTAATAAAGATGGAGAAAATGCATAAACAGAGGAACTTAACCCCATTACCAACAGACAATTCAGGTAATTCCGCAAATATTTAGGTAACAAAAAAATGTGACACATGAAGTCAAAAATTCCAATATATATAAATCTTTGTGAATGGTTTATTTTCACTCATCATTTTCAGCAACCGGGTTGACTAACAGTTCTTATGCACACAGAATAGTTAATTTCACTTTTGTATTATAATTACTAAGTTTTAATCCATAAAAAATATTATCTTTACATACTTATCACTTTTCTTTTCTGCATGATTTTCATGCATGCGCACACACAAATTGTTATTGCATGACACTTCAGTAATACCACTGCCATACTATGAAATTTGAAAATATGGGATTCAATATAGAAGGAGGAGAAAACATTACAGGAGTACCACAAGAATCTGCTCTCAATAGACCCACTGAAAGCTTGTTGTAAGGAGGTCCAAAAATAACATTTCCATTAATAAAGGTCATGACTTCTTTCTATTTTATATATATTCGCTGGCTTTATGTTTAAACTTGTTTATACACATCTAAAGAAATTATATTCCCAGCAAACCATTATTATTCACAACAAATTTCCATGGCATACTGCATGTCTCACTCAATAAGGACACCACATTCTACTCACACACCATTCTCTACCTACTCCTTTCTTTATCACACATCTTAGACGATTACATATAATCCTTCTATATTAATCCTGTAAAAATTCCCTCACCAACTTAAAGGTCTCTATAATATCATGTATTTTTTGCCTGTCCACTACCTCTACACTTGACATACTTTGATGCATGCATTATTACATTTATATTTTGAATATGCAACTGTTTTTAGGAATCTAATACATTAATTATTACATTTACTTACAAATACAGTAGCAGAAAGCAAAGATGCAATAAGAAGAAAGGAAACAGAACAAAACCCAAATGAACTTTTTATATATCAATCTTAAACATGTAGAAAGGAGGAGAGAGAAGGAACTCAATAGAACCCACAGTAGGACATGGCTAGCTTGTATTCATTTCACATCACTGTCAGTTCATTTACCTTGTGGTTCTATTTTGGTTTTCCAAAATAAATGAGTAAATATAAATAATCTTGAATATTTTAATACTATTTATTACAGTCTGCAATAAATTAGATGGTTGATAATGTCAAAGGAATAGTATTTTTATCCATTGAGAAAAGTACTTTATGATAACCATAAATAAAAAGCATCCTGAACTGCATGATAAATGGTTGGTAAGGAATATATTATAGTAGAACTGTTAGGCAAAAGAGAAAGAAACATATATAGACATGAAAAGAGAGTATCACTGTGACTTTTGTATGCTTTTATATGTTGTAATATGAATACATATTACAACATATAAAAAATTCACTATACTTCTAATTTAAAAAAAAAAAAAACATTCCTCACACAAAAGGAAGAAGGGCCTATAGTAAATAAATGCCATCTGTGGGTGATATACATATGAATGAGCATCTTTAAATACTACAGAAATTAAGCTCTTCAGAATATTTGATGTGTAACTTGGACATGGATGCAAGGTGTTCTATATGGCAAGCATACAACATGCAGTTTTTATAATTTATATATAAAAAGGATTAACCATAAAAGCAATATATTGCTAAAAGAATATATATTGGAATTTTTCAAAACACTTTATGGAAAATGCCATTCCTATCAATCTTTAGTGTTACTAATATTTTAATGATTAAGTGTTAAGGTCTTTATCAAATCAAACGTTTTATTTTCTTTATCTGTGACATTTACCAATGCCAAAACTGGAATTTAAAAACTGAGATAAAATAATATAATAATTACTATTAAAGAAACTTATGAGAAAGAAATTATCTGAAAGTTGGTGCCCCAACACAAGTTAAACAATCTAAAAACTCTACCAGCTATTTATCTGTGATGAAAACAAAGCAAGATTTTTTTTGAAGTTTTTTTTTTTTTTCAACTTGCACATAACAGAACATTTTGGCTAGAAAGCTGATTTACAGTAACAGAATTTTAAGGAGCAGTAACTAAAATTAAAATCAATTTATTAAAATTTGAGAAGCATGACAATTCACATCATAACATAATCATGTCATGTATATTATGCCAAAACTAGTTTAGGTGCTTACAATTTTCATTCATAACCAGAAACAGCTAAACCCACATCCCAATTAGTGTCTAATTCAAGTGGTCCTTCAACTACAGCTCCATCCTTAGTAACTGTTGCTATCTGGTATTTATAAAACGAACGTGCATCACGATAATAAAGAATTCGCATACACTGAATCAGCAATTCTCTTGCTTCCGAATGCGCTATATTGGGATTCTTTTCGTGTGCTTCTCTCAGAAGAGGTTGAGCAATATAACCGCCATAGCCGGTAGCTATAGTTGGAGCTTCAAATGCCGTACCAATCTTATCCACATGGCCAAGAAACGGTATACCATCGTGAAGACCACCTACAACAAAAGTATTCCAGTAAGGATCGAACTTGGAGCGTCGATTGTAAAGAACTCTAGTAAGCCAGCAGTATAATGATTTGGGCTTGAGATTAAAGCCGTCATTTAAGCACTCTTCATCAATCACTTTTTGTTCAATAATAGCAGAAAGAAACTGATAATCTGCATAATCACCTCCAGCACCAAGAATCGTGTTGTTATTAACTTTCATAACTCGAGGACATTCACGAAAACGAGCCATAGATCCATAAGATGCCAACATATCAGCTGCAATCATTACTCCACCGTCAAATATTATTCCCAAGACAGAAGTGCCTGTGGAAATTGGTTGCAAAGTTCTTTGTTTATCTGCATTTAAAAAAGACCACTTTGAATCACTACTCGCTGGAAAAACATCTTTTGTAACATTATCCAACAAAACGCTACTACCACTGACAAACGCCATTTTGACACAATAATGAAGATGATGATGCTCTTTTCGTTTGAGGTGCTTTAACGCCCTCAACATTAAAATCTGGAATATAAATTCGCCAAATTCGCACAAAATGTCATATTAGAAAATTTCAATTATATCCTACTTTTCGTTAACAGATCATCGTATTACACAAAAAATTTTCATTGAAATCAAAATCCAAGAATTTATCGAAACAATTATAATCTTATATTTTTGCATCCATATCAACAGTTGCAAAAATTAGCCCTCGATTTTTTAAATCATTCTTATCATTACGATTAATATTATACGAGCACCTCCACGTGGAGTCCGTAGATTAATATCAAAGTAGGACTACTAAAATTTCACCAAGAACCAACCATGATTAGCACAGTACCTGTCATTCTTAACCTTGAACTCACTGATCGACAAAGCACTCACAGCTGACTCTGGGAATCCATTCCAGTGATTCACCACTCTCCAAATAAAATAAAATAAATAAAAATAAATAAATAAATAGCCACACTCCCTATAAAGGAATAAAAGGCGTTAGTTGATTTTTTTTATATCTACAATCTTATTCAATTTCTAGGGATTACTCCTAATTCTCTCACATCAGTCAAGCAGTGAAAAATTTTCTTTGAATCAATCCTATAAAACATATATCTCTATCATGTCCCACTCTCCTTTTCCGCTTATCTACCAAAACTTGAACCCGGATATCTTCAATCTTTCCTCATAAGAATAGATTGAAGATTTGTGTAGATAAGTCACCCTCTCTTGTCCACACGGTCAGTCTATTTAAATCACTCTACAAGATCCCAATATTATCTTTATTAACTATTGCTCTAACTTCACATCACCAGCAAATAACCGAATGTTTTCCCTCGGACCACTTTCTAAATAAGTAATGTACAAATTAGTAACGCCTTGGATACTTAGCCCTCTGATACAACGCTAATTATGATAAGCTAACGCCTATTTGTTCCCGTATAGGGAGTAGGCGGGGTCGTTTATCCTATCTAACTTTTGGAGACTGAGTTCGCTAATTATGAGCCTTCTCAATAAACTAGAATACTCTCTGATGGAAAAGCAGAATCTAGGAGAAAGCATGTACACTCCTGGGGGACACCATCATATCCACCTCAACAGCTCTAATTGCTCAAATTTATGCAACAAAATTCGTTGTATCTTGTAAAACGCACCTGCAAATTACAGAAATATCGCCATTCCTCTTATCAAACTTAGTTTTGTTAATTTACCAGGATGATCCAGCATCAGAAAACTACACTTTCCAATGCAGTATCTTATTCCTTCCATTCCTGAATTTTGTTTTTAACCAACTTCTCCATACCTTCACTATCACTTCTGAAATGCCGCCTGGCCGATATCTAGCTATTTCTGTCTTCAAGTCTCCTTTGTGCAACGAAAATATTTCCACTTTTCCACTCCCTTGGACTCTGCTACGGCTAAGAATCAAATTAAACAATGTGATCAAAGACACGGCCAACCCTATCGTATTCTGATTTTATCTTAGTCATGCAAGTCACTCTACTGAAGACTTTGCTGAGTATCGCTCTCTCTCTCTCGCTCTCTCTCTTTTCCTATGTGTGTCTGTGTGTGCATGTACTAGAAACCAGTTGACACAAAGCAGTTAAGATATTGTCCGAGTGATCGTTCCATTTTAAACAAATTTATTGCGTTCCCATTTTTATGAACTACATCCAGCTATTTACTTCATATGAATATACGCGATCTACCAATAATTGTCTGGATACCCTGTTATTTGAAGTTATGGAACACTTCAGTTTGTTAATAACATAAAAGCCGGTCTACAGATAGCGGGAAGAAGTATTTCATCGTAGCAGTTGCATACAGGTGGTATGGCCAAACGACGTGAACTCAGTGACTTCGAGAGAGGTGTCATCATGGGCTGTCACATTAGTGACATGTCCATACGCGCCATTGCCGCTCAACTGGCGCATCCAAAATCAACTGCTGGCGATGTGATCAACAATTGGAGACGATCTGGCATCACTAGTGCAGAAAACCACCCAGGGGGCCGCCAAGTGACAGGGGGGTATTAAAACTGGTGGCATGTAAAAACGGGTTACAATCATCACAGACTATCCCTGGTGATGAGTTCCAAAGCGCTAATAACAACATAGTGAGCACTAATACTGTACGAAAGAACTTCATTTACTGGGTTTCCACGGAAGCGCAGCAGCTCACAAGTCGAACATCGCAATAACGAACAAGGCAGCTCTTCTGGCCTGGGAAAAATACATGTGAACTGGACAATTCACCAGTGGAAAACGATACTCTGGAGCGATGAATCAAGGTTCACCTGTTTCCAATCTGATGGCAGGTTGTGAGCATGGAGGCAACCTGGTGAACGCTTGTTACCACAGTGTTTTTTACCTACAGTAAAGTTTGTTGGTGGTGGAATGATAGTGTGGAGTGCATTCAGTTGGTTTGGAGTAAGACCACTGGTCGTTGTCTGTAGTTCCATGAAGATAGCTCAGTACCATGATATTCTGGATAATCAAGTGCTGACTACACTGTGCAGCTTTTATGGAACTAACTCTTGTTACTATCAAGATAACAATGTCCCATGTCACAAAGCTGCAGCTGTTATGGAATGATATGAAGGGATGGGTGTTAAACGACTGTCTTGGCCTGCATAGAGACCTGACCTTAACCCTATCGAATAGTGTGGGACGAATTGGAGCGGCAATTGAGGTTCAGATCCATCTGTCACTAAACTCTGTGCTGCTTTGATAGAGGAACGGAGACAAATTCCATCTGATGTCTGTCGTATATTGGTGGAAAGCCTCCCTCAAAAGGTGCAGGAGGTGATCAAAGCCGAATGGCTTTGATCACCTCCTGGTGATCGCCTGCTGGTATCAGTTATAAAGTGTCGGAACAATTATTGGTAGATAATGTATGTTATATATTTATAGCAATCTACAGTAATTGCGACAACCCATATCACACCACCAAAAACGCGACTTGCTGAGCGATAAGTTCTACGCTTAAAACGAAGAATCTTATGGATTTATTCGAACTATTCACGGTTCTCCGAAAGCACTTGTAATTATAGAACAAACACTTATTATATATATTTATAAATTAATGCTAAAATACTACTAAAGGAATGACGAAAATCCATGTAAAAACACACAGCTACCAAATAGCCTGTGCAATCTTCTTAATTGACATGCAATTATTGACAATATCAATATAAACTAATATTGATATTGAAGATTACTGATGAAAATTTTTCTCCCGATTTTCACCGATTACATCGTAGATTAACCAGCCAGAGAATGCAGAGTATATAAACACATAATGCACTTATTTCTTGCTACAGAATAATTACAAGCTGGCTGCATTAATATGTCAAATTCCTATAGAGATTCAGTCGTTTAAATGGCATGGTCATCATCAAAATGCATCTGCAAGTTTTGTTGTAAATGCCTTGAAAACGAAAATTGTACACACTGAATCGAATGCATTTGGCTAAATAAACTTTATTATAACATAACTAATATATTTGTTTACAAACAAAATAATACAGTTCGAAATTGTTCATAGCTATATTTTGGAATGCTGACATTTCTGCTATTCTCGTGAGAACTATAATCATATCTATAACAGATTGGAATTATTTAAAGAAGTCTACCCAACCGTGGTAATTTTCTAAAAATCAAACAAGTGTGTCAAAAGTTAGAGCAACATTTAAGATAATCGATCCGTTTTTTGGCCTATTCACTCCAGCTACATCAAATCGTCTCATTGAAACCAAAACTGAAACGACTCGATCATTTTTAATAGAAATCCTAAAATCTTAAATAGTAAGATTAAATTTCATTCTGTCAGTGCAAAATTATTAATATAAGTTTGAATCATTTTACCAATAACATTATTATTCGAACGAAATTACTGAAATCATAACTGGGCCAGTAGACATATTCTAACGTGTGTCTCGAATGCCCATTTTATTAAATTTCTTTCAGAGCAGAGTTATTACAATTAATAAATTCATACTGAAATACCCTTGAAAATGGTCTGATTAGAGAAAAAAATTATATGGCAATCTTAAGATGACGACATTTTAAGATTGCTAGTCTAATTTATTTACCACCGTTTGCCAATAAGATCATATGGAGTGATGAAACAACGCTCAAGTTGAGTGGTAGTCTGCAGTCACAATTCTACGTATTGGTCAAACGATAATCTACACTTACTGTAGAAAGGCATGTTGGATCTTACATGTGGTGTGGATAATCATCCAAGGTGCTTGGACCATTCTTTTTGATCAAACACTTACTGGTCCCCTTGTACTTCACATGCTTCATAGATGAATGGTACCACAAATTTTTCAGCTATTTCAGGATTTTTATTTCCAAGAAGATGAGGCACCTCCCTATTTTCATTATGATGTCATCACGACTTATCTTGATGAAACGTTTCTAACAGATGAATTGGACGAAGAGGAAGTGGTGAGCACCCTGCAAGTTAACCTGATCTAAAACTACTCGATTATTTATTACATATGGGGGTACCTCAAAGACAAAGTTATGCCATGAAACTCACATTACGTTTACATTTGCGGCAAGATATCGATAGGAATTGTGGAATAATTACAAGGGGTACGTTAATTGATATTTGCAGATCAGTTTCTCACCGATGTCAACAATGCCTTGATGAAAATGAAGAATATTTTGAACACTTGAGATAATGCATATATAATAAAAAACATAAGGGCATTATATCTAATCTTTATTATTATTATTGTTGTTATTATACAATCACCTTCTGAGTCAAGATTTATCTTTATCGTGAAATTACTCTTAATTATAAAACTATTAAATTAAATTTAAGAAAATAAACATAGCAGTTATTAATCAAAGTGTGTAAGTTTGTATACACTTACACACTTTGATATTTTATTTTATTTTTAGATGGGGGGCACCAAGGATTTATTAAGCTATGGATATTGGTAATGCGATAACATCCTCCAGAAGAACATAAGAAATACATTAAATAACTTCGCTATGATATATAATAGAACTGATTGCCTCGCTTTGGATATTCCATCGAACGTGATTAGATGGAAGAAAAGTAATGAACAATACAGCATATATCTTTAGATTTAGATTTTAGTTTTAAATATTCAACTGTTTTTAAGATTATTATTATTATTATTATTATTATATAAGGGCAGAGGGCGCTGTGTAGGCATACGAACGGTTGCATGGTCGTATCGCTTGTCCCGTTTTTAGTTTTAATGTGGTTCTAACTCCTGTTTTTAATTTAAAAGTGCCATAAAGAAACTCTACTTGTCACGCTGAAGACAGTGACATATAACTCATCGAAATCGGCCAAGTGGAATCCAAAATCTGAGTGTGCTAAAAAAATTGAAGCGTACACCGCGGTTGCTAACGAGTACAGAAGAAAGGACGTCGCCATCTTTGCAGCTGTCCAGAGGAAGAAATAAGAGTCATGAAGTGCAACAAGTGTCAGAAGGAATTGCCGTCCGAAGGATGTTACATAACCTGCAGGAAATGCCATAGGAATCTTCACTTTAGATGTTCTGGACTTTCTGAAACAACCTGGCAACGCAAATCCAATGCCAAACGAGAAGAATGGAAGTGCTTAAACTGTAGAGAGAACAAAGAAACGCCACCACCCACGACGCAATTGATTACGCCGGAGGCAGAATCTGACGATGAACTGAACAGACAACAAAACACCGGTGAGTCTTATAATTGGAGTTCCGTTAATTTATTACTAGAAAAAGGTTTAGAAAATATAAAAGCCAGCTTGGTAGATCTTGTCCAAGAACTATTTGATAAACAGAATAAAGAAATAACAAAAAAATTAGCGAATATGAAGAGTTTGTTAAATTTAATAATTCAAAAGTCGAAGAAGTCTTACAAACGGTAAAAAACATTAAAACCAGTATTAACGCATTAACTGAGAGGCAGCACAAATTGATAAAAGACACATCGGAACTCCGTCAAGAATTTAATTCCCTGAAACAACAATACGAAGTTTTAAACCAACAACAACATAAAGAAGACCTTGTCATAAACGGTCTTCCAGAAACCGAATCCACAGAAAATCTCAGAGACGTAGTTCTAAAGTTAGGCCATGCAATTGACATCCCCTTACAGCATAATGATATTCAGACCATAAATCAGGTCCCAGGAAGAACAGAAAACAAGGTTCGCCACGACCGGCACCAGTCATAGTTCGTCTGACAAGCAAGGCTACAAGAGACAATCTCATAAAAGCCAGCAGACTGAAAACACCAGTAGTCAAGGATTTAAATGCATCGCAAGACAATACGCCAATCTTTCTATCTCAGTATTTAACACCTTTCAATCAGAATCTTTTGTACCAAGCAAGAAAGGAAAAAACAGAAAAAAAGTATCAATTTTTATGGATCAAAGACGCAAAATATTCTTGAGAAAGTCACAGACTTCAAAGTCTATACAAATAAAAAGCTCGGAAGATATAGACAGGTTGCCAGAGTGAAACAAAAGACTCTAATTTAGTTCAATAAGAAGATCTCAACACAACAAAAATGAATGTGAACCATCAGATAGATGTAATTACACCAGAATACATCAGTAATTGTACTTTCGAATCTCTTGATGCATGGAAACAAAACACAGTACAAGCGAGAGGTCTCTCAATCTTGCATATTAACATCAGAAGCATCCGAAAACCTTGGTTATTATTACAGGCTTATCTGAGGAATTACACTGATATTATTGATATATTGATTCTTACAGAAGTATCCATAACTAATGACGAAGCGACTGCTTTCCAAATTCCAGGCTTCCAACAACATAGATCATGCAGCCAAACAAGAAGAGGGGGTGGAATACTAATATTTATGAAATAAAAATTAATAGCAAAAAAAATGGCCTATCAGTTTGAGCATGCTGAAACCCTCTGCCTCGAAATCATTAATACCACGAATACACAGCATCCCATAATACTAAATGCTATTTACAGGCCACCAAACCTAAACATGATAAAATTCTTACACGAACTCAATTGCTGGCTTTCAAGCCAAGAAATATGCTCAACTGAACACCTAATGATAATTGGCGACATAAACATAAATATTGCAAATGAAAACCAGAACAACACTGTACAATACCTAGACACACTATCTATGTACAATCTAATACCAACAATAACATCATGTACTAGAGAAGAAATATTCGGAAATATTATCACTGCCTCCTGTCTAGACCATATAAACGTCCGAGCATCACCAAATAGTTACACTGCATCAGTCATAAAGTGCAAAGTAGCAGACCATTATTTCACCGCTCTAAACCTGCACACCAAGACAATACCCATGTAATGTCCCACAGAAGAAAAACGACAGAAAACAATAATAGACGAAGAAATAGTCAACCACGAAATAAGAAAAACAGACTGGGAACACCTGGCATCAGATTTAGCAGATATCTTATTCAAGAACATTAAACTCACACTGGAGGAAATATATAAGAAAGCTACAAAGAAAGTCCGAATTCGATCAAAAACAACACAAAATCCTTGGATAACACAAAACTTAATCCTAGAAATACACAGAAAGGACGCTTTATGGAAAGAATTAAAACGATATCCAAATAACACAACTTTAAAAACTGAATATAAGATAACAAGGAATCGCCTTACAACACAAATCAGAAATGCAAAAAGAAGCTACTACAGAGACAAACTAACCTCCGCACAAAACAACATGAAAGAAACCTGGCATCTGATTAATGAGATGCTAAATTCTGTTCCCAACACCACTGCCTCCGAAACCATAAAACACAGCTTCATGAAAGACGCAAAACCCATCCAACAACTAGCAAATGACTTTAACCAATACTTTGCAGACTCCATCCAAGAACTTCACAGAAATATTCCCCAATCACAAAACGAGACCCTCCACTTGGACCGCGATCAAAACAGACATTATGGTTCCCAGCCATAAAAGAAGCAGAACTTCTCTCAGCAATACATCAAATCAAACCAAACAAAGGCCCAGGAATAGATGGTATCAGACCTAAAGATATAAAGCAACATGCAACTAGTTTAAGTCCTATCCTACTAAAACTAATAAATAAAATATTTAAAGCAGGACAGATACCAAGTATGCTAAAGACCGCCATAATTACACCCATATACAAACAAGTAAAAAGAAATTTAATCAGCAATTACAGATCCATAGCAACATTACCAATTATCAATCAAATTATGGAGCGGATCATACTGAAGAAACTCACAGCATACACTGAGATCTTTAATATTATCCCCAAAACACAATATGGTTTTCAGAAAAATAAGGGAACAACATCTCTCTTGGAAGACTTTACAGACGTAATTAATACCGCCTTAGACAAAAACAAAATAGTCATGGTAGTCTTTATAGATCTAACCAAAGCATTCGATACACTTACACATCAAACCTTGTTAGAAAAGCTGAGGCATGTTGGAATAGACGGGCCTCTTGACAGGTGGTTTACAAACTACCTCCATAATAGAAAGCATATCACACGTATCGGATCAAACCGAAGCAGAGAGCTACCAGTATGGAGTGTCACAGGAAGCTGTACTCTCCCCAACTCTATTCAACATTTACACGCACGATATTAATCAGTTACCACTCAAAGGTAAGATATTCCAGTATGCAGACGATACAGCAATAATATCCATCCATAATAACGCAAGCATAGCCCAAACAAATATGCAACAAGATATAAATCTGATCATAGACTGGCTCACAAAAAACTCCAATACACCTAAACTCAGAAAAGACAAAATTAATGATATTCAGAAATCCACTGACTCGACCAGTTGATAACAAATATATAACCATCCAATCCACTTTCCAACACAAAAACACACAGAACAGCAAAACCACTACAATCACTCAGGTTGAAACAATACGATACCTTGGAATTTACCTCGATGCAGATATGAACTGGAATAGCCATATAAAACATCTACACAACAAACTCCGAACAATAAGTGGCAAACTCTAGAGATTAAAAGACATAGTTCCCATACGCCTAAAAACACTAATATACAAAGCACTATGCCGAAATATACTAAGATACGCTATAACAACGTATGCTTTCTGTGCACCCTACAAATTAAATAGATTAATGTCACTATAGTATAAAATGACAAAACTGATCTTTTTGGAACAAAGAGAAAATCACGACCTTATAAACATTGCAATGGCAGAACACAAAATACTGACAGCAAAACATTTATGTCACTATGCAGCCTTGCTAAAACATTATTTCGATGCCAACTACAGGACAGTTAGAAATACATACCGTATAACAAGACCTCAGACTACTAATTATATCACATATATATACAATAATCACTACGGAAAGGCCACGCGAAACTTTTACATCCCAGACATGATAAACAAATTACCTTTTGAATACAGAAACCTTACAAACTACAATAGCCTGAAAAGAGCTCTAAGGACATACTACGAACAAGAAACACGCACCCAAAATACCATACAAACTTAATGAAACACAATATATTCGCTCAGGCTTCCAGTTCAGCGACGCATCAGTACATTCCAATTTATTGTGTGGGGGGGGGGATGCGCGCGTGTGTGTGCGTGCGTGCGTGTGAGTGCGCGCGCGTGAATTTCTCAATCATAGATTCCGTAGCATCCTAACACAGCAAAAAAAAAAAAAAAAAAAATACATAATAACCAACTGGTGTCATCCTCAGATAAGCTTACATTTAAGCTTCGAGGATGAAAGGAAAAAAAAAATTAGTTCTCATCCAAGATGTATCATATGTAATGAAATGCATGTAATGTATGTATCACAAGAAAACCAATGTATGTATTATATGTAAACCAATGTACGTAATGTAAATATCACATGTAAACAAATGTAAGAAATGTATCATATGTAAACAAATGAATGTAATGTATATAATAATTGTAACAAATGTATGTAATGTATATAATAACTGTAACAAATGTATGCAATGTAAAAAAAAAATTATTTTAAAAGTAAATCATGAGTTTACACCGTATGTTTGTGAAAATAAGGACACATAATATTCTGATTGCATATGTGTAAATACTGTTGTATAATCACACCTTTTCAAACTTGAAAAAAAAAAAAAAGTAAACCACAACATGTAATATTATACAACTTATGTAACTCTGAACAATATAATTGTAAATTATTATTATGATTGTTATATAAAAAAAACTGTTATCATCATTGCTATTTAAATCTCATTATATGTAGCACAAAGTGTTGAACCTTGTAAAATAATATACTGAATAGATGATCATTGTACATATGTAAATATTTGAAAGAACAATAAAAAAATAAAATAAAAATAAATTATTGTTTACATTCTCGACCGGTTCCAGAGTTAGTCGATCTCTGGCACGGGCTAGCTGGTTTTCCCTCCCAGAAACTCGAGTTTTTTGTCCAATAAACTCAAGAAAATCAGCCGTCGAACCCACACTATTTTCAGACATTAAATATATTGTGTTAGGGATAGGGACCACCAGATGGTGGCACTTACTAGCCGCCTTCTTCACTGCGTGCCGATTAATTAGCGATGGCCTTGGGCCAGCTATCTCTGATTGGCTACCAGTGGAGATTGAGCTACCCACTCAGTCTCCGAAAGTTAGATAGGGCTTAAAAACGGCCTCGCCTACTCCCTATACGGGAACAAAAAGGCGTTAGCTGAATTTTTTATTATTATTATTTACAACATCGAAATTTTAATACTAACAGAAGTATCCACAACAAACGAAGAGGCAACCATCTACCAACTGCCAAATTTTCAACAACAAAAACGCTGCATACAAACTAAACGATGCAGTGCTATAATAATATTTACCAAACATAAATTACAAGTTATAGGAATAAACTATCAATTAGAATTTGCAGAAAACATATATCGAAGTTAAAAATATCAAAACAAGAAATCGCCTTGATATTAAACGCAATATACAGACCACCCAATTTAAGCACCACAAAATTTCTAGATGAATTAAACAGATGCCTTCATGCTATGGAAGAAGGCGCCTCAGAATACTTGATAATAATAGGTGACATGAATATAAACATTAGAAACATACATACTGTATGGATGGGGGTTATCTTATCAGCATATAACATAACTCCAATCCATACAGTCGTATACACGAGAAGAGATAGTCGAAAATACAATCACCTCATCCTGACCCATAAATATACGGACCCCTCCAAACAGCTACAGCTACAGCAGCCGTCATAACGTGCAAACTGGCAGACGATTATGTCACTTCATTACAGTTATATACTGAACCAGAACCCTTAAAACTCACAAACAAAACAGTATAATAGAATCATAAACGAAATACAGTAAATGACGAAATCAGAAAAATAGACTGGATGCAGATAGCGTCATCAGACTGTGCTGACTGAATATACTAACCTTAAACTTACATTTAATAAAATATATAACAAAGCATTAACAAAAATAAAATACGCTTTCAAACCAGGCGAAATCCATTGATAACAGACAACAAATTAATAGGCCTACAAAGAAACGCTGCTCAATGGAAACAACTTAAGAAGTTGCCTAACAATGCCGCTTTACAAGCTGAATACAAAAAAAAAAAAAAAAAACGGAATCACTTAATAACACCGAACAAACTGAAAAAAAAAAAAAACTATTATAGAAACAAATTAACAACAGCTCAGAACAACATAAAGGAAAACCTGGCACCTGATGAACGAATTGCTGGACAACACATACAAACTCACTGCCTCAGAAACAATAAAACATAAATTTGCTTGCGAGCCCAAATCCTTCAAACAGTTGAAAAACAACTTTAATCAGCACTTTGCGAACTCTGTCCAAAACTACAGGAAACATTCTCTCCTCACACAAAGAAACATTCTCCTAGGACCACGTGCAACCCAGTCATTGTGGTTCCCCACAGCAACAAAAGAAGAACTGCCACTTGCAAGTCAACAAATGAACCCTAACAAAGGACTGGGAATAGACGGAATCAGACCAAAAGACAATCAAAAACACTCGACTAACCTATGTCCAATTATGCTAAAACTGTTAAATAAAATCTTCGAAATGGGGCACATACCTGAGACACTAAAGACTGTATTAATCACTCCTATACATAAACATGGAAAAAGAAACATAAGTAATTTCAGATCCATCACCACATTGTCTGTAATCAACCAAATCATGGAGCACATTGTGTATTGCAAACTTTCCACATTCATTCAAATATTCCAAATCATCCTAAAACACAATATGGCTTACAAAAAAAAATAATAAAATAAAAATAAATAAATAAATAAATAAAGGAATCCTGAAAGATTTCGCAGACCTAATAAACGCTGCAGATAAAAACAGAAAAGTACTAGTCGTTTTTATTGACTTAACAAACGTGTTTGACACACTAACACACAAAATATATTATCCATTCACACGACGACGCAAATATCGCTTACAAAATATGCAGGACATCAATCAAATCATTAACTGTCTAACTATAAATCCTTTTAAAACAAAGCTAATGATATTCAAAAACCCCTAAACCCTTATCCGCAGAAACTAAATATCTCACTATCCAACATCCATCCTCCTATACACAAAGCGCTGATCAACCACAAGCCTCACACAGATGAAAACAACACGTTATCTGGGACTTCACTTTGATGCTGATCAAAATTGGAATAGGTTATGCAAATTATGTACATAGCCTGTGTAGCTCAGTAGATGTGGCATTTGCATATATCACTGCACTCGACCGCACGAAGGAAAACTTGCTTTCAAATCTAGTTAGTGGATCTCTGGCACGGCAAGCTGGTTTTTTTCTCTCTGGAAACTCGGGTTTTTCGTCCCGTACACTCAAGAAAATCGTCTGTATGAGACTCACACTATTTGAGAGATTAAATATATCGTGTTAGGGTTAGGGACAACGAGATGGCGTCACTTGTTGAGCCGTCTCTTCACTGCGTGCGCTTAATTAGTGATAGCCTTGAGCCAACTATCTCTGATTGGCTACCAGTAGAGATTGAACTGCCCACTCAGTCTCCAAAATTTAGGTAGGGCTAAAACGGCCTTGCTTACCCCTACACGGGAATAAAAGGCGTTAGCTGATTTGATTTTGACAAACTCAGGATAATAGCAAGCAAACTATATTGATTAAAAGACATTACTCCAATACACAAAAAATACTAATCTATAAAGAATTATATGAAAACATTTTAAGATATACTCAATTACATCATACGCATTCTGCACAGACTACAAAATTAACAGATTACAATCGTTGCAAAATAAAATGGTAAAACTGATATTCTGGGGACAAAGAGAACAGCCCACACTTATACGGGCAGCAAGGACAGAACACAAAATATTTAAGGTAAAACAATTATGCCACTACACAGTCATGTGAAAACATTACTTCAGTCCAAACTACAGAGAAACCAAAACAACATATCAGATAACAAGACCACAGTCAGCAAGCTACATAACATATAAGTCTAATAATCACTATGGAAAAGCCACCCGAAACTTTTACGTACCTGATCCTTTCGACGACAGAAACCTAGGAACGTACAGAGAGCTGAAACAGAAGACCCCATCTATTATCTTCCTGAAATAAGCTCTACATAAGCTTGAGGAAGAAATCTGAAATGCCACCCAAACAAACAAAATTATTATTAATATTATTATTATTGATTCAAAAAATAGCAGTCTTAAAAAGTGAAATTAATCCATTCAGCATTCCCTACTGATAACAAAAAAAAAAATAATAAATAAACTGTTAATATAATTTGTAAATTAAACTGAACTGCAGATTGAAATATAAATATAAATGACAAAATGCAGAAAAGAATTGTGTGAATATTTATATAAAATTATTTCACATCCAATATCGTTAATATGAAAAATATCTCTCTCTTAACACATTACACGAATCATTGTAAATATATATGGGAAAAATTGTAAAATACATTGTTAGTATTATTATTATTATTATTATTATTAACAGACATTTAAACAAGATATTCACTTAACATTAAGTACTTAATATTTGTAGTGAACGAAAATGTAATAGTAACACTTCAGTTGTATATTTGTAAATAATCTGTATATATATGAAGATGATAACAAAATATATTATTATTATCATTACTGAATTATCTATGTAAATAAGGTGTATAATAATAAATAATGATACTGATATGGAAAAAAAATTATGTGTATTTATATTCAAAGAAAAAAATGAAAAATAAATTAAGGTACTCTACACTGTGTATGGAATTTTGAACTGAACAGAAAATGTAATTCTACGTTTTAATTGTATATACCTCCTCTATATAAATCCTCTGTATGATAATTAAAAAAAATAATATTCAAAAAACATATTCTTAACTTATGTAGGATTTATATTTATGTAAGAATGTACTTTTCGCTGTATGTTTGTACGAAAGCTGAAAATATATCATGTGAAGTGTATAAATGGAAATATGCTGTATATTGTCAAAATTGACACCTTGTCAATCTAAAAATGCGCCATGTGATCATATCATCTGTCTTATGAAGCTGTAAACTCTAATTGTAAACCATTACGGTAATTGTTATTCTGTTATATGAATCTTACAATGTGAAAATTATAAGGATATAAATTGGAATCTGAATGAATCTCATGTAAGAACTTATATTAATATTGCTTAAAATTTATACAATATGCATGTAATTTTTTCGTGTTTACATTATTAGTTTGTGCAGAAGTTCAATTATATTGATGGTATATGTGTGATCAGACATTCCTAGAATAAATGAAGTCATTAATGTGGTGAATAAAGTCGGGTAATCCAGTGTCATTTTTCACTGATTGGAGTTTCGTGTACGCGTCGAGTTAGGCCTAATTTACACGTGTATGAACCATTGTATTGCTCGTAAAGATATAACAATTTAGGTGCTTGTTTCATTTTTACAACTTGTTATTGGTTAACTTTAAAAAAAAAATTGTTACTAGATTATGAAGATGGAGGCTCAGCAGATCTGTTTAAGAAGGAATAATCACCATGTCAATGTCAATGTACTAACTACTTTTAATGAGTTACTGTTTACTGAAACTTTTGTAGATGTGACTTTAGCATGTGAAGGTAAGAGACTTAAAGCACACAAAACAGTGTTGTCTGCCTGCAGTTCTTTCTTTCATGGCATATTTCTTGAAAACTCTTGTAAACATCCAGTTGTTATTCTCAAAGATATAAAATACACGGATTTAAAAATGATAATAGATTTTATGTACAAGGGTGAAGTGATCATTTCGCCGGACCCACTTGCCACGCTGCTTAGTGCTGCTAAAAGTTTGAATGTTGAGATCTGTACAGAAGTTGCACAGAGGGATACTTCCAGTATTGATATTCAGGAGAAGAGTGAACATGACTCAAGTAACCAGGCCTTGTTACTTGCTGAGGTGCAACAGAAAAAACGCAGCACAGAATTGCCACCAGTAATTAAGAAGAAAAGAGGAAGACCTCGAAGTAGATATCTTCGTGGTTCTAACAGTAAAGGCATGAAGGCCAATGTTTCATCAAAAGTAAATGAATTAGACACACCAGAAGATACCAACAGGTCAATAAAGTCATTCACAAGTGAAGGAAGGTTAGAACTGTCAGGAACTGATTATCCATTAAATGAGATTTCTGTTTCTAATTCAAATATATATCCTAGTCCAACTCAGAACTCATTTCCATCTATACAGAGTTCAGTGTTGGTAAAAGGATCACAACAAAGTGAAGATACAATAATAGAAATTGAGGAATCAGGCGTTGGCAACATCTTTTGACAGTTTGCTCGAAGATTCATTGTCAATCTCAGTAATGAATACGATGCCTATTCTTAATACTGTTGAGTTAATTGAAACTCACTCAAATAACATAGAATCAGGGCTATAGCTCAGTGGATGTGGCGTTTGCACACCATGGCGCTTGGCCGCACGAAGGAAGACTTGGTTTCTAGTCTAGTCGGCGACTAGAGGAAATTTTTCTAAGCCTTTTTTCGACTGGTTCCCGAGTTAGTCGATCTCTGGCACGGGCAAGCGGGTTTTTCCTCCCGGAAACTCGAGTTTTTCGTCCCGTAAACTCAAGAAAATCGACCGTAGAACTCACATTATTTCAGACATTAAATATATTGTGTTAGGGTTAGGGACCACGAGATGGCGGCACATTTCAACCGTCTCTCTTCACTATGTACCACTTAATTAGTGATAGCCTTGGGCCGTCTATCTCTGATTGGTACCAGTGGAGATTGAACTGCCCACTCAGTCTCCAAAAGTTAGATAGGGCTAAATGGCCTCGCCTACTCCCGTATACGGGAATAAAAAGGCGTTAGCTGATTTATTTTTTTTAAATATTAGTTCCTTGTTCTGTATCACCTGAATTATCTACTTCTCTTCAAGTTGCACAAAGTATGATAAAAGATATCGAACCTGGTGTCTCACTCTTATTACCTGGAGCTGCAGTTTCACCTTGTGCTAGTTCTTCACATCAAGACAGTAGATCCATGATGATGATGATGTCTTGGGATACATCTAGGCCTACTGCTGTTATGCCAAACATTCCTAAAATACATGATCAGCAGCTTCCATTACAGGATCAGTATGTTGCTCAAGAGAAGGAAAATGGGTCAGTTAATTATCCTTGGATATCCTCATCAGAACATCATTGTGAGGACTGCTGTTGATGCTGCGCGACCAAAAATATCCACAGACATAATATGAAACTACATGAAAATGACAGACAGGAATATATATTGGATGTGAACATGAAAGCAGAGTTGATGATGATGAACCAAGATATGAACTGCATGCGAAATGAGATGAAAAGTATTAGAGACATACAGTACATGGAAGAATCAATAAGAGCAGAAGGAAAGATGGGCATGCGAAAGATATATCGAATGATTCGAGAGTGGTTCTCTATGGAGATTCCATTATTAGAGGTGTGGTGAATGAGAAGATGCATAAGGTTTGTTTTCCTGGTGGTAGAATGGAGAGAGTGATTGAAGCGTTGGACATGAGGAATAAGAGAGCACAAGAGTTGGTGGTTGTAGTAGGAACAAATGATTTGGATGGGAACAAGCCAGATTGGATATAAGGAGATTATTAAGGAGAGTAAAAGATAACAGTGTGGTAGGAAAGGTAGTCAGTGTGTTGCCAAGGTATGATAGTGATGAATTGAGGAGGCAGGCAAAGATTATGAATGATATGTTAGCGCAGTTATGAGGAGAATGGAGTGCATTTTGTGAATGTGTGGGAGGAATTTGAGGGACAGATGGAATTGTATAAAGAAGATGGGCTGCATTTAAATGGTTTTGGTGTGAGTCTGCTGGAGAGATTGTTACTGGCAGGAGAAGTAATGACTGCAATGAATATATCTGAGGTGGTGCGAAGTGATATGAAAGAGCAAAAAAGTAAGGTAGGGAGAGGTATTTGTTCACTTGCAAATGGGGAGGTGAATATTATGAATGAAGTAAATGAGAGAGTGGAGGTACAACAGGAACAGGGAAACGAGGGGAGTCAGGGTGGACGAGGAGAAACTTTATGAAACATGCGGGTGCTGAATTCAGAAGTGAATGTGTAAGCGGAGACAAAGACAAGCGGACAAGCAGATTGAGATGGCCTGGGTGGGTGGAAAGAATTTAGGTGCGAAGAAAGTTGTAGAATTGGTGGTAATATAGAGGAAGTGACAGGGGAAGGTATTGAAGAATCACATCGCAGGAGCGATGTTCTTAGGACTTGTAGAAGCAGTAATGATTTCTTATGTTTATTCACTAATGCTAGAAGTATTCGAAATAAGGGGACCGAAATTGTTGCTTTGCTCGAGTTTGTTCGCCCCAAAATTGTTGGTATAAGTGAGACGTGGTTAGTTGACGATGACATCCTAACAGGAATAGAGATGAACGGATATGATATTTTTCGTGAAGATAGACAGGGAAGAAAGGGAGGAGGAGTACTGTTAATGGTAGCAGATGAGTTGTGCCCATCTAAGGTGGAATTGCAAGGTGCAAATAGTGGTCACGGTTTTGAGGCTGTATGGTGTGAGGTAGAAGTAAACAGGACGAAATATTTAGATGGGTGTTGCTATAGCCCTGGTAATATGGAAGGTAATGAAAAGGAAATGTATAGGCAAATTGGCCTAGCTAGCAAGAAACGAGTTATCATTATGGGCGACTTTAATTATGGTAATATAGATTGGAAGCAAGAGACTGCATCTGGGGGTAAAGAAAATGAATTTTTGGAGTTTTTGAAAGATAATTACCTTAGGCAGCACGTAACGGAGGGTACACGAGGATCAAGAGTATTGGATTTGATTATCTCATCAGATGATGTTATTATAAATGAGGTGTCAAATCTTCCACCAGTTGGTGAGAGTGACCACGAGGTGATCACGTGCAGGGTGACCAGTCATTCGAGAACGTCTGCTAGAAAGGGATATATGTGGAATTATAAGACTGATAATTACGAAAAGCTCAGGAAACAGCTTGCGATAATAAATTGGAAAGAGGAACTGGATGGAAACGATATCAATGCTGCTTGGACCATACTCAAGAACTATTTGGTGGAGGCAATATCAGAGTGTATTCCAAGGGTCAAGAGGGTAAACAGAGTGGGTGTAAAATGGATGAATCAAGAGATAAGGTATGCAATCTGGAAGAAGAAGGTATTATGGAAGAAACACAAAATGATTATATATAACAACCAGTTGCATGAGAAGTACAAAGAGCAGGCGAGGAAGGTGACTAGCTTCATAAGGGTAGCAAAAATGCAGTATGAACAGCATTTAGCTAAAGCGGCCAAAAAAAATCCTAAGGAGTTTTTTCGATATGTCGCCAGTAGAAGAAAGAATGATTATGGTAGGATGGGACTGATTGGTGAAAACGGAGGAATGATAACCGCTGCGGAGGATATAGTTGAGATATTTACTGAGCAATTTCTAAAGGTATTTCATTCTTGGGAATGTGGCATCATGCAGAACTTAAAACCAGTGGGAAAGGAGGAGGAGGAGGAGGAGGAAGAACTGTTAGTAAGTGAACAGGAGGTATATGAGGAATTGAATAGACTTGATGTAAATAAGGCTGTGGGACTTGATGCTATTTCACCACGTGTCTTGAGGGAATGTGCCAGAGAGTTAACAACAGCTTTTATATATCTTTTCAACATGAGTTTCTCACTGGGTCAAGTTCCAAAAGAGTGGAAAGAGGGTAAAATTGTTCTAATTCATAAGGAAGGTGATGAGTAAGGCTTTGAATTATAGACCAGTCTGTGTGTCTGGAGTTGTGGTCAAGGTATTAGAGAGTTAGTTAGGAATAAAGTTCAGAATTGGGTTGACAACAGAAAAATACTCTTTGGCGGCCAGCATGGATTTACTAAAGGAAAATCGTGCTTTAGCAACCTGCTTACTTTTTATAATAAAGTGACAAATGCGTTGGATAAGGGTATTGCATATACAGTGGTATATTTAGATTTTGCAAAGGCGTTTGATAAATTGCCACATGACAAGCTGGTAATTAAATTGGAACGGATGGGGCTGAACAGTAGATTGGTTCACTGGATTGGAGATTGGTTGTCTGATAGGTATCAGCGAGTTGTCTATGGAAGAGCAATATCCCAGAAGAGGGAAGTTACTAGTGGTGTACCTCAAGGGTCTGTTTTGGGTACATTGTTGTTTAATTTGTATGTAAATGATATCTGGAGAGGTCTGAATGGTGATGTGCAGTTGTTTACAGATGATGCAAAGTTGGGCAGAGCTATCAGGAGTAGTGTGGATGCTGTAGCTTTGCAAGAGGACTTGAATACACTGTCTGAATGGGTAAATAAGTGGGGATGTCAATTCAATGTTTCAAAGTGTAAGGTTTTGAAATTTGGGAAGCAGAGATGGAATGTAAAGTACACAATCGGTGGAAATATCTTGGAAGAGGTAGAAATGAGAGATCTGGGAGTGATTGTAGACAAGGACCTAAAATTTCGGGGACATGTTACTAAAATAGTGAAAACAACTCTGCATCATTCCCGGATAATGGGAATGATGCAGAGGACATTGACTTGTAGAAGTAAGGATGTTATGGGTCCTTTGTATAAGGCTTTGATCAGGCCACATATGGATTACTGTGCACAGATCTGGTCACCTGGTTTTCAAAAAGATGACATATAAGCTGTTAAGTGATTATTACCAGATTAACGTCGGGGAGGTTTTGCACAGAATGGGTGAGGATAGCAGGAGAACAAGAGGTCATTCTTGGAAGCTCTATAAGGAGGGTGTGAGCAAGGGAGTGAGGAACAGGTTTTTTTGCATGGAGAGTGGTGAGTGATTGGAATGCTTTGCCCAAGAATGTGGTGTGTGCAGAGACAGTGAATATATTTAAGGCACAGTATGATAAACTGTGTGTATAACAGTGGACCTCCCATGATGAGTCTTTGACACCATGGAGGATTTTATAATAATAATAATAATAATAATGATAATAATAATAAACAATTAAAAAATATTATTATTATTATTATTTAAAAAATCTTATTATTAAAAAAAATCCAGCAAATATGAAGATTTAGTAAAACATAATAATTTAGCAGTTATAGAAGTGTTGCAAACGGTAAAAGACATTAAAATGAGCATTAACGCACTAAATGACAGGCAACACAATTTGATGAAAGAGACATCCAAACTCCGTCAAGAACTTCATTCTCTAAAACTATAATACGAACGTTTAAATCAGCAACAACATAAAGAAGATCTTGTCATAAACGGTCTTCCAGAAACTGCACCTACAGAAAACCTCAGAGACGTGGTTTTAAAATTAGGCCATGTAATTGATATCCCCCTACAGCTTAACGACATTCAGACCATAAATTGGATTAATAGGAAGAGCAAAAACCAAGGCTTGCCACGACCTGCACCAGTCATAATTCGTCTTACGAGCAAGTCCACAAGAGACAATCTCATAAAAGCCAGCAGGCAGAAAAAAACCAGTTGCCAAGGACTTGAACGCACAGCAAGACAATACACCAATCTTACTATCCGAATATTTAACACCATTCAACTAGAATCTGTTGTATCAAGCAAGGAAAGCAAAAATAGAAAAAGAATTATCAATTTTTGTGGACCAGAGATGCCTAGATATTCATAAGGAAGTCACCAAACTTCAAAGCCGATACAAATTAAAAGCTTAGAAGACATAGAAAGGCTGCCACTGTGAAAAAAAAAAAGAAGCCTCCTAATTAGCTCAAAAAGAAGCACACAGTAAAAAAAAGAATCTGAACCATCAAGACAGATGCAATAACACAGGATATATCGGCAATTTCACTTTGATCAAACCTTTCAGATCATTCATTTGACCTCCCAAACATTTCCCTACTTCCAACACAGCAACCAAATCAATAATATATATATATATATAACCAGTGTCATCCTCAGATAAGCTAATTACAAAGCTTCAAGAACAGTTGAGACATTAAATACCCCAGTAATAGTAGTATTTATCTAACATTATTTACTTAACATCCTGTAATGAATACTTGTAGTAAACAGAAAATGTGATAGTAATACTTCAGTTATATATTTAAATTTAAAAAAAAGAAGAAATTATTATTATGTAAACTGCAACATAAGTAATATTGTTTAACTTGTGAGTTATTAAGTGGAAAGTATTACCATGATTATTATTAATGGTAATAATACACGCTTTTTACTCTTGTGTCAATGAGAAATTCTGCAAATGATAATGATATTACGAATAATTATAATTTTACTGAACCATTTACAAGAAAAAGTTGCATTGTTGCCTAAATTTTAGTATATTCATGTATTATTTGAGAGATAATAAACTATTATTATTTAAAAAAATATATATATATTTTATCATCCGAACTATATATTATTATTATTATTATTATTATTATTATTATTAGGGCGCTTTAGCAGCAAGCAGTCACAAGCACGCTATTTCGATGCTCCCATATTTTAAGTTGCAAAGTAGATCTTTTCCTGTGAATTAAAATTTAAAGTACATCAGTGAACCCCGTTCTTCAAGGCGAACATATAGATGTAAAAACTGTAAGTATCTGTTAAGTAATAAGTAAAATATAAGTATTCAAAGTTCGAAGTATACGTTGGTCAACTACGCGAGAAGAGAACAAAGGAAGACGCCATATTAGAAAATACAGCAAGATCGTCAAACAAGAAATATGAAGTGCTACAAATGCCAAGAAGACCTAACGGGGGAAGAAAACCACGTAACATGTAGGAACTGCCAAAGAAACATGCATTTTCTATGTTCAGGATTGTCCGAGACTACTTGGCAGCGAAAATCAAACAAGAATCGTGATGAGTGGAAGTGTCCCCATTGCAGAGACAACAAAGGAACGTCGCCTTCGACCGCAGGCGGAAAACAGCCAATGCAGAAAACAACCGCAGGCAGTAAACAGCTATCAATAACAGAGGGAATTAAAAACAAAGAAAACAACAACGGAAACCCAGGTGAGCAATCTTTAAATGCATTACTTGAAAATAGATTACAAAACCTAAAAGACTGTTTAATCGATTTTGTTGGAGAACTATTTAAAAAACATACCGCACAAATAACAGAAAAATTCAACCAATATGAGGAATTTATTAAATTTAATAATAACTCGATAGAAGGTATGTTACAGACCGTTAGAGAAATTAAAAACTGCGTCAAAGAGCTAACTGAAAGACAGCATAATTTAATTAAAGAGACAACGGACCTACGGCAAGAACTAAACTCTCTATAGCAACAGTACGAGCTCTCAAACCAACAGCAGCACAAAAATGACCTCCTCATAAATGGTCTCCCAGAAATAGCTACGGAACATCTAAGAGACACTGTAATACAACTAAGCCAAAAAATCGGCTTTCCCATTGAATCAAGAGACATCCAGTCAGTGCATCGGTTACCACAAAAAAGGAAAAGAGAAAATAATACCCGTCCTTCTCCCGTCATAGTGCGACTCACCAACAGCCTAAAAAAACTACACTTATAAAAGCTAGCAGGATTAAAAATCCAGTAGTAAAGGATCTGAAAGGAGACCACAACAACACCCCAATATACTTGTCTGAATACCTTACTCCACACTATCAGAAAATATTCTACCAAGCAAGGAAAGTAAAAACAGAAAACAATTACCAGTTTATATGGATAAGAGACAGCAAAATATTCCTTAGAAAGACACAAGACGCAAAACCAATCGAAATAAAATCCGTAGATGACCTCAACAGGCTGTCACATTGAAAGGAATATATGACAACTCGTAAAGAAGGAACAGCACACCAACCAACATGAATGCAGACCATCAAGCAGACGTAATCACCCTGGAACATGATAATTGCCACATTCTGAAATCAATATCAGAATGGAAACAACTGACAATCCCCCAAAAAGGACTATCTATTCTCCACATCAACATCAGAAGCATTCAAAAATACTGGCTGCAAGCTTATCTGAAGGAAGATATAGACGAAATAGACATTTTAATACTGACTGAAGTATCTTCGACAAACGAAGAGGCAACCTCCTACCAAATGCCACACTTCCAACAACACAAACACTGCAGACAAACAAAACGAGGCGGTGGTATAATAATATTTACCAAATATAAACTAGAAGTAACAGAAATAAACTATAAATTAGAATACGCAGAAAACAAATGCATCGAAATTAAAAACATCAAACAAGAAAACT
Organism: Typopeltis vanoorti; assembly: GCF_054136105.1. Taxonomy (NCBI): domain Eukaryota; kingdom Metazoa; phylum Arthropoda; class Arachnida; order Uropygi; family Thelyphonidae; genus Typopeltis; species Typopeltis vanoorti. The sequence continues at coordinate 80,578,267 of NC_143569.1, read as the reverse complement.
CCCTGATATTAAACGCAATATACAGACCACCCAACTTAAGCACCACAAAATTCCTAGAAGAACTAAACAGGTGGCTTTCAGCCACGAAAGTAGTGGGGGGGGGGGGGTGGGGGGGGGGGGGGGTGGGGGGGGGGGGGGGTGGGGGGGGGGGGGGGTGGGGGGGGGGGGGGGTGGGGGGGGGGGGGGGTGGGGGGGGGGGGGGGTGGGGGGGGGGGGGGGTGGGGGGGGGGGGGGGTGGGGGGGGGGGGGGGTGGGGGGGGGGGGGGGTGGGGGGGGGGGGGGGTGGGGGGGGGGGGGGGTGGGGGGGGGGGGGGGTGGGGGGGGGGGGGGGTGGGGGGGGGGGGGGGTGGGGGGGGGGGGGGGTGGGGGGGGGGGGGGGTGGGGGGGGGGGGGGGTGGGGGGGGGGGGGGGTGGGGGGGGGGGGGGGTGGGGGGGGGGGGGGGTGGGGGGGGGGGGGGGTGGGGGGGGGGGGGGGTGGGGGGGGGGGGGGGTGGGGGGGGGGGGGGGTGGGGGGGGGGGGGGGTGGGGGGGGGGGGGGGTGGGGGGGGGGGGGGGTGGGGGGGGGGGGGGGTGGGGGGGGGGGGGGGTGGGGTGGTGTGAGTCTGCTGGAGAGATTGTTACTGGCAGGAGAAGTAATGACTGCAATGAATATATCTGAGGTGGTGCGAAGTGATATGAAAGAGCAAAAAAGTAAGGTAGGGAGAGGTATTTGTTCACTTGCAAATGGGGAGGTGAATATTATGAATGAAGTAAATGAGAGAGTGGAGGTACAACAGGAACAGGGAAACGAGGGGAGTCAGGGTGGACGAGGAGAAACTTTATGAAACATGCGGGTGCTGAATTCAGAAGTGAATGTGTAAGCGGAGACAAAGACAAGCGGACAAGCAGATTGAGATGGCCTGGGTGGGTGGAAAGAATTTAGGTGCGAAGAAAGTTGTAGAATTGGTGGTAATATAGAGGAAGTGACAGGGGAAGGTATTGAAGAATCACATCGCAGGAGCGATGTTCTTAGGACTTGTAGAAGCAGTAATGATTTCTTATGTTTATTCACTAATGCTAGAAGTATTCGAAATAAGGGGACCGAAATTGTTGCTTTGCTCGAGTTTGTTCGCCCCAAAATTGTTGGTATAAGTGAGACGTGGTTAGTTGACGATGACATCCTAACAGGAATAGAGATGAACGGATATGATATTTTTCGTGAAGATAGACAGGGAAGAAAGGGAGGAGGAGTACTGTTAATGGTAGCAGATGAGTTGTGCCCATCTAAGGTGGAATTGCAAGGTGCAAATAGTGGTCACGGTTTTGAGGCTGTATGGTGTGAGGTAGAAGTAAACAGGACGAAATATTTAGATGGGTGTTGCTATAGCCCTGGTAATATGGAAGGTAATGAAAAGGAAATGTATAGGCAAATTGGCCTAGCTAGCAAGAAACGAGTTATCATTATGGGCGACTTTAATTATGGTAATATAGATTGGAAGCAAGAGACTGCATCTGGGGGTAAAGAAAATGAATTTTTGGAGTTTTTGAAAGATAATTACCTTAGGCAGCACGTAACGGAGGGTACACGAGGATCAAGAGTATTGGATTTGATTATCTCATCAGATGATGTTATTATAAATGAGGTGTCAAATCTTCCACCAGTTGGTGAGAGTGACCACGAGGTGATCACGTGCAGGGTGACCAGTCATTCGAGAACGTCTGCTAGAAAGGGATATATGTGGAATTATAAGACTGATAATTACGAAAAGCTCAGGAAACAGCTTGCGATAATAAATTGGAAAGAGGAACTGGATGGAAACGATATCAATGCTGCTTGGACCATACTCAAGAACTATTTGGTGGAGGCAATATCAGAGTGTATTCCAAGGGTCAAGAGGGTAAACAGAGTGGGTGTAAAATGGATGAATCAAGAGATAAGGTATGCAATCTGGAAGAAGAAGGTATTATGGAAGAAACACAAAATGATTATATATAACAACCAGTTGCATGAGAAGTACAAAGAGCAGGCGAGGAAGGTGACTAGCTTCATAAGGGTAGCAAAAATGCAGTATGAACAGCATTTAGCTAAAGCGGCCAAAAAAAATCCTAAGGAGTTTTTTCGATATGTCGCCAGTAGAAGAAAGAATGATTATGGTAGGATGGGACTGATTGGTGAAAACGGAGGAATGATAACCGCTGCGGAGGATATAGTTGAGATATTTACTGAGCAATTTCTAAAGGTATTTCATTCTTGGGAATGTGGCATCATGCAGAACTTAAAACCAGTGGGAAAGGAGGAGGAGGAGGAGGAGGAAGAACTGTTAGTAAGTGAACAGGAGGTATATGAGGAATTGAATAGACTTGATGTAAATAAGGCTGTGGGACTTGATGCTATTTCACCACGTGTCTTGAGGGAATGTGCCAGAGAGTTAACAACAGCTTTTATATATCTTTTCAACATGAGTTTCTCACTGGGTCAAGTTCCAAAAGAGTGGAAAGAGGGTAAAATTGTTCTAATTCATAAGGAAGGTGATGAGTAAGGCTTTGAATTATAGACCAGTCTGTGTGTCTGGAGTTGTGGTCAAGGTATTAGAGAGTTAGTTAGGAATAAAGTTCAGAATTGGGTTGACAACAGAAAAATACTCTTTGGCGGCCAGCATGGATTTACTAAAGGAAAATCGTGCTTTAGCAACCTGCTTACTTTTTATAATAAAGTGACAAATGCGTTGGATAAGGGTATTGCATATACAGTGGTATATTTAGATTTTGCAAAGGCGTTTGATAAATTGCCACATGACAAGCTGGTAATTAAATTGGAACGGATGGGGCTGAACAGTAGATTGGTTCACTGGATTGGAGATTGGTTGTCTGATAGGTATCAGCGAGTTGTCTATGGAAGAGCAATATCCCAGAAGAGGGAAGTTACTAGTGGTGTACCTCAAGGGTCTGTTTTGGGTACATTGTTGTTTAATTTGTATGTAAATGATATCTGGAGAGGTCTGAATGGTGATGTGCAGTTGTTTACAGATGATGCAAAGTTGGGCAGAGCTATCAGGAGTAGTGTGGATGCTGTAGCTTTGCAAGAGGACTTGAATACACTGTCTGAATGGGTAAATAAGTGGGGATGTCAATTCAATGTTTCAAAGTGTAAGGTTTTGAAATTTGGGAAGCAGAGATGGAATGTAAAGTACACAATCGGTGGAAATATCTTGGAAGAGGTAGAAATGAGAGATCTGGGAGTGATTGTAGACAAGGACCTAAAATTTCGGGGACATGTTACTAAAATAGTGAAAACAACTCTGCATCATTCCCGGATAATGGGAATGATGCAGAGGACATTGACTTGTAGAAGTAAGGATGTTATGGGTCCTTTGTATAAGGCTTTGATCAGGCCACATATGGATTACTGTGCACAGATCTGGTCACCTGGTTTTCAAAAAGATGACATATAAGCTGTTAAGTGATTATTACCAGATTAACGTCGGGGAGGTTTTGCACAGAATGGGTGAGGATAGCAGGAGAACAAGAGGTCATTCTTGGAAGCTCTATAAGGAGGGTGTGAGCAAGGGAGTGAGGAACAGGTTTTTTTGCATGGAGAGTGGTGAGTGATTGGAATGCTTTGCCCAAGAATGTGGTGTGTGCAGAGACAGTGAATATATTTAAGGCACAGTATGATAAACTGTGTGTATAACAGTGGACCTCCCATGATGAGTCTTTGACACCATGGAGGATTTTATAATAATAATAATAATAATAATGATAATAATAATAAACAATTAAAAAATATTATTATTATTATTATTTAAAAAATCTTATTATTAAAAAAAATCCAGCAAATATGAAGATTTAGTAAAACATAATAATTTAGCAGTTATAGAAGTGTTGCAAACGGTAAAAGACATTAAAATGAGCATTAACGCACTAAATGACAGGCAACACAATTTGATGAAAGAGACATCCAAACTCCGTCAAGAACTTCATTCTCTAAAACTATAATACGAACGTTTAAATCAGCAACAACATAAAGAAGATCTTGTCATAAACGGTCTTCCAGAAACTGCACCTACAGAAAACCTCAGAGACGTGGTTTTAAAATTAGGCCATGTAATTGATATCCCCCTACAGCTTAACGACATTCAGACCATAAATTGGATTAATAGGAAGAGCAAAAACCAAGGCTTGCCACGACCTGCACCAGTCATAATTCGTCTTACGAGCAAGTCCACAAGAGACAATCTCATAAAAGCCAGCAGGCAGAAAAAAACCAGTTGCCAAGGACTTGAACGCACAGCAAGACAATACACCAATCTTACTATCCGAATATTTAACACCATTCAACTAGAATCTGTTGTATCAAGCAAGGAAAGCAAAAATAGAAAAAGAATTATCAATTTTTGTGGACCAGAGATGCCTAGATATTCATAAGGAAGTCACCAAACTTCAAAGCCGATACAAATTAAAAGCTTAGAAGACATAGAAAGGCTGCCACTGTGAAAAAAAAAAAGAAGCCTCCTAATTAGCTCAAAAAGAAGCACACAGTAAAAAAAAGAATCTGAACCATCAAGACAGATGCAATAACACAGGATATATCGGCAATTTCACTTTGATCAAACCTTTCAGATCATTCATTTGACCTCCCAAACATTTCCCTACTTCCAACACAGCAACCAAATCAATAATATATATATATATATAACCAGTGTCATCCTCAGATAAGCTAATTACAAAGCTTCAAGAACAGTTGAGACATTAAATACCCCAGTAATAGTAGTATTTATCTAACATTATTTACTTAACATCCTGTAATGAATACTTGTAGTAAACAGAAAATGTGATAGTAATACTTCAGTTATATATTTAAATTTAAAAAAAAGAAGAAATTATTATTATGTAAACTGCAACATAAGTAATATTGTTTAACTTGTGAGTTATTAAGTGGAAAGTATTACCATGATTATTATTAATGGTAATAATACACGCTTTTTACTCTTGTGTCAATGAGAAATTCTGCAAATGATAATGATATTACGAATAATTATAATTTTACTGAACCATTTACAAGAAAAAGTTGCATTGTTGCCTAAATTTTAGTATATTCATGTATTATTTGAGAGATAATAAACTATTATTATTTAAAAAAATATATATATATTTTATCATCCGAACTATATATTATTATTATTATTATTATTATTATTATTATTAGGGCGCTTTAGCAGCAAGCAGTCACAAGCACGCTATTTCGATGCTCCCATATTTTAAGTTGCAAAGTAGATCTTTTCCTGTGAATTAAAATTTAAAGTACATCAGTGAACCCCGTTCTTCAAGGCGAACATATAGATGTAAAAACTGTAAGTATCTGTTAAGTAATAAGTAAAATATAAGTATTCAAAGTTCGAAGTATACGTTGGTCAACTACGCGAGAAGAGAACAAAGGAAGACGCCATATTAGAAAATACAGCAAGATCGTCAAACAAGAAATATGAAGTGCTACAAATGCCAAGAAGACCTAACGGGGGAAGAAAACCACGTAACATGTAGGAACTGCCAAAGAAACATGCATTTTCTATGTTCAGGATTGTCCGAGACTACTTGGCAGCGAAAATCAAACAAGAATCGTGATGAGTGGAAGTGTCCCCATTGCAGAGACAACAAAGGAACGTCGCCTTCGACCGCAGGCGGAAAACAGCCAATGCAGAAAACAACCGCAGGCAGTAAACAGCTATCAATAACAGAGGGAATTAAAAACAAAGAAAACAACAACGGAAACCCAGGTGAGCAATCTTTAAATGCATTACTTGAAAATAGATTACAAAACCTAAAAGACTGTTTAATCGATTTTGTTGGAGAACTATTTAAAAAACATACCGCACAAATAACAGAAAAATTCAACCAATATGAGGAATTTATTAAATTTAATAATAACTCGATAGAAGGTATGTTACAGACCGTTAGAGAAATTAAAAACTGCGTCAAAGAGCTAACTGAAAGACAGCATAATTTAATTAAAGAGACAACGGACCTACGGCAAGAACTAAACTCTCTATAGCAACAGTACGAGCTCTCAAACCAACAGCAGCACAAAAATGACCTCCTCATAAATGGTCTCCCAGAAATAGCTACGGAACATCTAAGAGACACTGTAATACAACTAAGCCAAAAAATCGGCTTTCCCATTGAATCAAGAGACATCCAGTCAGTGCATCGGTTACCACAAAAAAGGAAAAGAGAAAATAATACCCGTCCTTCTCCCGTCATAGTGCGACTCACCAACAGCCTAAAAAAACTACACTTATAAAAGCTAGCAGGATTAAAAATCCAGTAGTAAAGGATCTGAAAGGAGACCACAACAACACCCCAATATACTTGTCTGAATACCTTACTCCACACTATCAGAAAATATTCTACCAAGCAAGGAAAGTAAAAACAGAAAACAATTACCAGTTTATATGGATAAGAGACAGCAAAATATTCCTTAGAAAGACACAAGACGCAAAACCAATCGAAATAAAATCCGTAGATGACCTCAACAGGCTGTCACATTGAAAGGAATATATGACAACTCGTAAAGAAGGAACAGCACACCAACCAACATGAATGCAGACCATCAAGCAGACGTAATCACCCTGGAACATGATAATTGCCACATTCTGAAATCAATATCAGAATGGAAACAACTGACAATCCCCCAAAAAGGACTATCTATTCTCCACATCAACATCAGAAGCATTCAAAAATACTGGCTGCAAGCTTATCTGAAGGAAGATATAGACGAAATAGACATTTTAATACTGACTGAAGTATCTTCGACAAACGAAGAGGCAACCTCCTACCAAATGCCACACTTCCAACAACACAAACACTGCAGACAAACAAAACGAGGCGGTGGTATAATAATATTTACCAAATATAAACTAGAAGTAACAGAAATAAACTATAAATTAGAATACGCAGAAAACAAATGCATCGAAATTAAAAACATCAAACAAGAAAACTCCCTGATATTAAACGCAATATACAGACCACCCAACTTAAGCACCACAAAATTCCTAGAAGAACTAAACAGGTGGCTTTCAGCCACGAAAGTAGGCACCTCAAAATACTTGATAATAATAGGAGACATTAATATGAACATAAATAACAACACAGAACAATACCTAGACCTATTATCGGCATATAACATAACCCCATCCATACAATCGTATACAGGAGAAGAGATAGTCGGAAACACAACAACCTCAACCTGCATTGATCATATAAATATAAGGGCCCTGCCAAACAGCCACACAGCAGCCGTCATAACATGCAAACTAGCAGACCATTATTTCACAGCATTGCAGTTACACACTGAATCAGAACCCATAAAAATCACTGAGACTACAAAACAGTATCATGGCATTGTAAACGAAGCAATAGTGAACGATGAAATCAGAAAAACAGACTGGATGCAGATAGCATCTTTAGACTCTGCTGAAGCTGTATATAATAATCTTAAACTTGCATATAACAAAATATATAACAAAGCATTAACAAAAATAAAAATACGCCCCCAAATGAAACAAAATCCATGGATAACAGACAACATACTAACAGACATACAAAGAAAATATGCCCTATGGAAACAACTTAAGAAGTCGCCAAACAATATCGCTTTAAAAGCTGAATACAAAAGAAAACGGAATCTCCTAACAACCCAGATTAGAACGGCGAAAAGAAACTATTACAGCAACAAATTAACAACAGCGCAGAATGACATAAAGGAAACCTGGCACCTGATTAATGAAATGCTGGACAATATACACAGAACCACTGCCTCAGAAACAATAAAACACAGCTTTGCCTGCGACCCCAAATCCCTCAAACAGTTGGCAAACAACTTTGATCAGCACTTCGTGAACTCTGTCCAAAAACTACAAGAAACAACCTTTCCTCACACAAACGAACATTCTCCACTAGGTCCACGAGCAACCCAGTCGATGTGGTTCCCTACAGTAACAAAAGAAGAACTATCACTGGCAATTCAACAAATTAATCCTAACAAAGGACCGGGGATAGACGGAATCAGACCAAAAGACATCAAGAAACACTCAACCGACCTACTTCCAGTTATACAAAAACTGTTAAATAAAATCTTCGAAACGGGACACATACCTGAAACACTGAAGACTGCATTAATCACACCCATACACAAACAGGGAAAAATAAACATAATAAGTAATTACAGACCTATCGCCACGCTGCCTGTAATCAACCAAATCATGGAGCGCATTGTACATCAGAAACTCTCCACATACGTTGAAAAATTTCAAATCATACCCAAAACACAATATGGCTTTCAAAAAAATGAAGGAACAGCAACACTCCTGGAAGATTTCACAGATCTAATAAACGCTGCATTGGATAAAAACAGAATAACATTAGTGGTCTTCATTGACCTAACAAAAGCATTTGACACACTAACACATAAAACCTTGTTAACGAAACTTACCCATATCGGAATTGGAGGTCGTCTACTCCAGTGGTTTAAAGCATACACGAAAAACAGAAAGCACATCACACGTATAGGATCAGCACACAGCAAAGAGGTACATGTAACCTGTGGAGTACCGCAAGGAGCTGTCCTATCTCCCATTCTGTTCAATATACACACACACGACATAAGCCAACTCCCCCTAAAAAGTAAAATCTTCCAGTATGCAGACGACACGGCCATAGTATCCATTCACAACAATGCAAATATCGCTTACAAAAATATGCAACACGACATCAATCAAATCACTAACTGGTGAACCGAAAACGGTATATATATAAACCCTGGAAAAACAAAGCTAATGATATTCAAAAACCCCCAAACCCTGCCCATAGAAACTAAATATCTCACAATCAAACATTCATCATCCTATACACAAAGTGCAGAACCTAAAATCACAACCATCACACAGGTGAAAACAACACGCTATCTTGGACTTCACTTCGATGCTGATCAAAGTTGGAATAGCCATACAAACTACCTACATACCAAGCTTAGGATAATAGCAATCAAACTATACAGATTAAAAGACATTGCCCCAACCCACATAAAAATACTAATCTATAAAGCATTATGTGAAAACATTTTAAGATATGCAATCACATCATACGCATTCTGCGCAGACTACAGACTTAACAGGCTACAATGGTTGCAAGATAAAAATGATAAAACTGATATTCTGGGAACAACCCACTCTTATGCAGGAAGCACGGACAAAACACAAAATATTTAAGGTGAAACACTTATGCCACTACACGGTCATGTTAAAACACTACTACAGCCCAACATATAGAGTAACCAGAACAACATATCAGGTAATAACAAGACCACAGTCAACAAACTACATAACATATAAGTACAACAATCACCACGGCAAAGCCACCCGAAACTTCTACGTACCTGACATGATAAACAAACTGCCGTTCGACAACAGAAACCTAGGAACATACAGAGAGCTGAAACAGGCACTATATAAATATTATAGCGAGAATGAAAATTAGAGCAATTCCTGTTTCTCTCTCCCCCACCACACATGTGCACACACACACACACACAAACCTATGACAACCCCCCCCTCTCAAAAATTATCACTACAAGAACACAAAGAAACAAACACCCCACGTCTAAATCCAACCCTATTTGCACAAAAAAAAAAAAAAAAAGTTAAACTGTAATAGCAGTCGAAGTCTTACAAGCACGTACCAACAAACAGTAAAATCAACACCTGGCTTGTGACCAGTATAGGAACACAACCATGAAACCACCACCCTCTGTCATCTATTATCTTCCTCAGATAAGCTCTGCTAAGCTTCGAGGAAGAAAATTATTAACTTGCAAGAATCTGTTATACACACTTGTAATGTGTTATAAATATATACAGTATATATATATATACAGGGTGTTCGGGATAAATTTGACATATTTATAATTAATTATATTTTTCCGTAAGTTACATGTATTAACACACACTTCTCTTAATTTAAAAGTTTGGACCCTTCTTCATTCATATACAAGATGTCAGAAAGGATGGATAGCTGGAACCCACCTGAATCATGGAAGAGAATAACTTGTATCATGATGATTCGTGCCCGCCATCAAAATAAGGATATTACGACTGCTGCCCAATGCTCCCTGAATACAGTAAAAACAATCAGGCATGAACTAGAGACTTGCAATGGTGACTACGAGGATGTAGCAAGAAGAAAGATCCCTAGCAGACGATCTGATTGCGTTCGTACAGCAGAATTCCTCGCAAATCTGCAGGAACAGGTGTTGAAGAACCCTGGCATTGGAATTCGGGCTTTGTTCGTGGAGTTGCTAACTGTAGTCAAGCCCTGGATAACAAGGGTAGCCAATGGTAGGCCGTATGTATGGCAGCAGGATTCGGCCCCTTGCCACACCTCTGGGAAAAGTCAAAAATGGTTGTCTGAAAATTTCTACGACTTCACCAGTCCAAATGTTTGGCCTCCAAACTCCCCAGACCTTAACCCCATGGATTATTTTGTATGGGGCGCAGTTGAAAAAGACACCAATCGCACTTCCAGTAATACAAAAGCCCAGTTAATGGATAAAATTAAAACAGTTTTTGCGGCCCTTCCCAGGGAGACTGTAGCATCAGCTTGTTCGAGGTTCCGAAGCAGAATTGAAGCTGTGATCGATGCTAATGGTGGTTATTTTGAGTAAATCTTGTTGACAGTATTGTAATTAACTTTGCCTGTAATGTTTTTTTGTCAATTCATTAAATTTAATAGATACAAAGAAGATTTTCTTTTTCCTTACGAAACTGTCAAATTTATCCCGAACACCCTGTATATATTTACTACAGCAACTATGTATGCAATTCTTCTGAGACATAAAAAAAAACTAAAAATAAATAAATAAATAATGATAATAATAAATAAATGAATAAAATAAATAAATTATTATTATTATTATTATTATTATGTATATGTATATTCTGAAATCAAAAATTCTGTATAATCCTTATAGTAATTACTGTAAATATTATTATTGTAAGTAACTTATACTGAGACATAATAAAATGTTTTTTTTTTTAAATTAAAAAAAAAAAAAAATTATTACTATTATACTCAAGATAACTATTGTATATATGTATGTGTAAACATTTTAGCAGTGAACAAAAATATTATTTATTTAAAAAAAATTATTATAATTTAAAAATATTAATAACGCGCCAGTATTTGTTATTCACAATTGTAATGTATTATAAATATTATGTATATATATATATATATATATATACGTGTACATAAAACTATTGTTGTATCTATGTATGTAATTTATCTGAGACAATAAAATGTTTAAAAAAAAAAATTATTATTATTATTATTATTATTATAACAGTGTCTCCATGGAGTCAAAAGACTCATCGCGGGAGACCCAACATTGGCATACTAATCGTTAGTCACACATTACCTGTCATACTTCCCCTTAAATTCATTCACAGATGAAGCATTAACAACCACCTCTGGCAATGCATTCCACTCCTTCACAACCCTCCAAGTAAAAAATCTAGTCCTAATATCCTTGTTAACCACACTCTTAAATAATTTCCAGGGATGGCCCCTCGTTCTCTCCCTCCTGAACTGGTCTTAAAAATGTCATCAGCATCAATCCTGTAAAATCCCTTTAATAATTTATATGATTCTATCATATCTCCCCTCCTATGTCTATCAGCTAGTTTTTGGAGCCCACAGATCTTCAATCTATTCTGGTAGGTAACATCCCACAGACCCACAACAATCTTTGTAACTCGCCTCTGAATCCTCTCCACCATTTCTTCATCATCAAGAAATCCAGGTGACCAGATCTGTGCACAATAATCCAATTGTGGTCTTATTATTGTCTTATAAAGTGGAACAATAACTTCCTTATCCCTGCTTCTTAGTGTGTTTTTCAACAACCATGTAATTTGATGTGATGTTTTGGAAATCTTTGCAATATGCCCTTTTGTCCACAATAACTCCCATGTCCCTTGCCTTGTCAACTTCTTGCAGTTCAGTTCCATCAATATAGTAAACAGCATGTGATCTCACCCTCCTGAAGTGCATCACCTTACACTTAGCCACATTAAACTGACAGCCATTTAATTTAGTCCATACCGCCAGCCTATTCAAGTCATCCTGCAAGATATCTACATCATCTGAATTGACCATCGCTCTTCCCAATTTTGCATCATCAGCAAACAAGTGGACATTTCCCTTCAAAGTATTCCCAATATCATTGATGAACAAATTAATAGATTTGTTCATCAATGTTATTGGGAATAGAGGACCAAGGACTGAGCCTTGAGGTACACCACTAGTCACTTGCCTTTTCATGGACTCAGCTCCTCTGTAAACCACTCTTTGATACCTATCGACTAGCCATCCTCTAATCCATATAACCAGCTTCGGATCCATACCCATTTGCTCTAATTTATGCAAGAGAGTTCCGCGTGGAATCTTGTCGAATGCCTTTGCAAAGTCCAGCAGTATCACTGAGTAACGATTTCCTTTATCCAATTCTATTGTTACTTTATCATAGAAAGTAAACAAGTTACTGAGACAAGACCTACCTTTCACAAAACCATGTTGTCCCTTATAAAGTATCATATTGCTGTCCACCCAGTCCTGAATTCTAACTTTTACCAATTTCTCCAAAACCTTAACCACCACTCCAGATATATTGATTGGTCTATAATTTGCAACCTCAGTCTTGGAGCCTCCCTTGTGCAGTGGAATTATTTTCCACTCTTTCCACTCTATTGGTACTTTACCAGAACTGAGGCTTAAATTAAACAGCCTGGTTAGAGGAGGTGCTAATTCTCTTGCATTGCCTTAAAATATGGGCTGATATGCCATCTAACTCAATGTTAGCAGTGTTAGCATTAAATTTCTGTAATATATTAAGCACCACTATTTCGTCTATCTCTAGACTCTCATCAGTCAATGACACATTTGACACTGCACTATCACAACCAAGATGGTACACTTTTGCAAAATGATCACTAAGCAACTCAACTATTTGATTTGCTTCTGTTATTTCTCTACCATCAACATTTTTTTAAAGTAATCTTTCCATGGTTATTCTTCCTTTTACTTGCCACATAGCGAAAGAACCCCTTAGGGTTTCTTTTGGATTCATCAGCTAGCTTCCTCTCATAAGTAGCTTTGGCTTTCCTTACGATGCAGGTGACTCGCTTTGATTGTACCTTGTACTGCTCATGGGAATGCTCATCATCTTTTCCTTTATACTTTCTCCACAACCTTTTCTTTATCTGCAACTCTTGCTTAATAATATTATTCATCCATCTTACTCCTACTTGATTTCTCCTTCTGACTCTGGGAACACACTCTGATACAGCTTTCTTTAAATGCTCCTTGAGAATGTCCGACGCATCATCAACATCTCTCCCTTTCAAATTCTTATGCCATAGCATTGCTGAAAGCTGACTTCTCAGCTTGTCATAATCACCAGCCTTGTAATTCCATATATACCCCTTCTTAGCAGAATATTCAGCACATCTTACAATCTCCCAGGTCAAGACCACAGGATCGCTTTCCCCATGTGGAGACAGTGTAACTAAATTACTTATTGATGTTCTCCGAAGTTATGACCAGATCTAACACTCTAGAATCTCTTGTCCCTTTCATTACATGCTGTCTCAGGTAGTTATCTCTTAACAACTGTATAAACTCCATTTCCTTCGTTCCTTGTGACCATTCCTCCACCCAATCTATGTCCCCAAAGTTATAATCCCCCATAATAATTACTCGACCTTCACTCGTGCTAATTTACCAATACATAGTATTTACATTCTCCCTTATGTCCCTTGTATTATAGCAACAACCAATTACATATTTCACCTTGTTGATCTCTATCTCACACCAAACAGCCTCGACTGAACTACCCTCTATATATCTGTCATCTTGAGGCACTTCTACCTTTTTTGGCTTTAACGCTTCATCTATCATTAGTAAAACCCCTCCTCCCATTCTGTCATCTCTGTCCTGTCTGAAAATACTGTATCCCTTACATTCAGTTTCCTATAAATATATCATTCTTAGTTAACCAAGTTTCACTAATTCCTATAATTTTTGGCCAAGTTGTACTAAGTAATGACAAAAATTCTTCACACTTATTCCGAATACTTCGAGCATTAGTATACATAAACTGCAATACTCTCTTCCTCCCATAATCTCCCTGTGTGTGAATTAGCCCAATCTATATACTGCTAATTTTCTGTGAACAATTAATCCCAAATTCACAGCGATTAATGACCTTAGTACTATTTACAGCTGACTCTATCACCTGCCTCCCTAGCAAATCCCATTTCCCTGTTTTTGACCATTTACTCTATCCTTTTATCAATAAATGTTCTAAATGCCAAGCGCCCAATCCATTTATGTGCAAACCATGTCTCTTAAAATACTCCTTCCTTTTATCAAACTCATCCCAGATATTCATAAAATGAATATTCAGTTTCACTTCTTTCCAAAAGCTTTTACACAATCTTGTTCATTCCATTTACTATAATTGCTCTTCTGTTTAATTCATCACTGTCAAATCTTGGTAGCACACTCATGATCTTTCCACTCACGCTCTTTGCATTTATTGCTATCATTAAATCCTTCAAATTCTGTCTCACAGAAAATCTTTCGCTACCTAGATCATTCTTCACTATAACTGTAATAATCACACTCGCTCTATCTTTCTGCAATTTCACAGCCTCAGTTATATCCTTAATCTTTGACCGTGGATAACACGCTTTAATTACTTTACCATCCTTCACACCCTTAATTATAGAATCCCCAAACAGGGAAACCCCATACAGTAATAAACGCCTTATGTATTTTGTTCTAAATTTAAGATAAATACAGTATATTTTTAAGCAAATATGTTTTTAAATGTATTTGTAAATGGTGATTATGACAAGCTGAGAAGTCAGCTTTCAAAAGTGCTATGGCATGAGAATTTTAAGGGGAGAGATGTTGATGGTGCATGGGAGATTATCAAGGAGTATTTAATGAAAGCTGTATCTGATTGTATTCCCAGAGTCAGGAGGAGGAATCAGGCAGGAGCAAGATGGATGAATAATATCATTAAGTGAGAGTTGCAGATAAAGAGAAAGTTGTGGTATAAGTATAAAGAAAAAGGTGATAAGCATTCCCATGAGCAGTACAAGATATAGGCAAAAAGGGTAACCTACGTAGTAAGGAAGGCCAAAGCTAATTATGAGAGGAAACTTTGCTGATGAGTCCAAAACAAATCCTAAGGAGTTCTTTCGCTGTGTGGCAAGTAAAAGGAGGAATAATTTTGGAAAATGACTTTAAAAAAGGTTGAGGGTAAGGAAATTACAAAAACTAATCAAATAGTTGAGTTGATTAGTGATCATTTCACAACAGTGTATCATCTGGATTGTGATACTGCAGTGCTGGACGTGTCACTGACTGATGAGAGTCTAATGATAAAAGAATTTGAGGTACTTAGTATATTACAGAACCTTAATGCTAACATTGCCGCCATTGGGTTAGATGACATATCGGCCCATGTTTTAAGGGAATGCGCAAGAAAATTAGCACCTCCTCTAACTTGGCTGTTTAATTTAAGCCTCAGCTCTGGTAAAGTCCCAATTGAGTGGAAAGAGGGGAAAATTATTCCACTACATAAGGGGGAGGGCTCCAGGACTGAGGTAGCAAATAATAGACCAATCAGTATATCGGGAGTGGTGGTTAAGGTTTTGGAGAAATTGATACAAATTAGAATTCAGGACTGGGTGGACAGCAATATGGTACTTTATAAGGGGCAACATGGTTTTGTGAAGGGTAGATCTTGCCTTAGCAATATGCTCACTTTCAATAATGAAGTAACAATGGAGTTGGATAAAGGAAATCCTTTTTCAATTATCCTGCTGGACTTTGCAAAGACATTTGACAAGATTCCACATGGAACTCTGTTGCATAAATTGGAGCAAATGAGTATGGATCCCAGACTTGTGATTTGGATTAGAGGGTGGCTAATGGATAGATATCAAAGAGTGGTTTATGATGGAGCGGAGTCCAGTAGAAGGCAGGTGACTAGTGGTGTGCCTCAGGGCTTGGTCCTCTGTTATTTAATTTGTACATCAATGATATTAGGAATAGTTTGAAAGGAGATATCTACTGGTTTGCTGTGGTCACTTCGGAAGGATGAGATCACATGCTGTTTGCTATATTGATGGAACTGAACTGCAGGAGGTTGATGAGGTCAGGGACTTGGGAGCTATTGTGGACAGAGAACTTAACTTTCGAGGGCATTGCAAAGGTTGCCAAAACTTCATATTAGGTAACATGGTTATGGAAGAACACACTGACAAGCAGGGATAAGGAAGTGATTGTCCCACTTTATAAAGCATTAATAAGACCTCATTTGGCCTATTGTGCACAGATCTGGTCACCTGGATTTCTTAATGATGTGTAAATGGTGGAGAAGATTCAGAGGCAGGTTACGAAAATTGTCGCAGGCCGGTGGGATGTCTCCTACAAGGATAGATTGAAGTCTGTGATCTTCAAAAACTAGCTGATAGACGTATGAGAAGAGATATGATAGAAGCATATAAATTATTAAAATGGTTTTATAGGATTGATACTGATAACCTTTTTAAGACCAGTGAAGGAAGTGGGAGAACAAGGGGGTCATCCCTGGAGATTGTGTAAGAGTGTGGTTAACAAGAATATTAGGACTAGATTTTTTGTTTGGCGGGTTGTAAATGGGTGGAATGCGTTGCCAGATGTGGTTGTGAATGCTTCATCTGTGAATGAGTTTAAGGTGAAGTATGACAGGTATTATGTGATTAACGATTACTATGTCAATGTTGGGTCTCCCGCGATGAGTCTTTTCACTCCATGGAGGCACCTTGAATAATAATAATAATAATAATAATAATAATAATAATAATAATAATAATAATAATAATAATAATAATAATAATAATAATAATAATAATAATAATAATAACAGCTAATATCTATTCCTCTCTCCACATATTCTTCTTCTTATTATTATTATTATTATTATTATGCAAACTCCTTCTGAGTCAAGACTCATCAAGGAAGGCAATAGTAAGATGCATTCTAACAGAGAAAATGTTTATCATATCTCATCTTAGATTGATTCAATATTTGCATACTCACCATTACATCTCATTAGGCAATAAATTCCACTCAACAACCATTCTCCATGCAAAAATAGTCATGTCGCACTCTCTTAACCACCACCTTTTATACAATTTCCAAGAATGACCTTGACTCTATCCCCTTCCCTCCTCCAACCTTTTGAAAAATGTCCTGGGCATCTATAAGCACCCCTTAGCAATCTGTATGTCTCAATTTTATATCCCCCCTCTTTCGCTTATTGACTAGTGTCTGTAATTTACATTCTCTCAACCTGTCTTCATAGTCAGTATTCCACAATCCTGATATTGCTTTTGTTATTCGCCTGCGAACTTTTTCCACAGCTTGCGTCTCACCTAGGAAAGTAGGTGAACAAAAATCGATGTGCAGTAGTCCAAATGTGGACTACTGCATAATTTCACTGTACAAAACCTTGTACAGCATCATTTCTAGTAACTTTTCCTAATAACAACTTAGCATCATCCGCAACCAGCTAAATATCAGCTTGCAGCTTATATATGTATAGAGGGTGGTCTGAAAAGTTCTCGGCGTAACAATGAAAAAACGAATTTATAATTTCAAAATTATTTTTATTTTTCAACATAAACTCCCTTAATACTAATAAATTTATTCCAGCGATGCTTCAGCACCGTTATCCTGTCCCTGTAGTGGTTCTCAGTAAGATCTGCAAAATGCCCCTCTACAGCTGCAATCACCTCTGATTCGAAGAAAAACGCTAACCAGAGAGGAAGAGTTTTAGTTTTGGGAAGAAATAGAAGTCAGAGGGAGCCAAATCTGGAAAATAGGGTGAATGTTCCAACAATTCATAGTGTAGATCCCTTACTTTTCCCATTGCCAAAACACTTTTGTGGCCAGGTGCATTGTCCTGATGAAAGATGATTTTTTTTCTTCTGCAAACCGAGTCTTTTCTTATGAATTTTTTCATCTAGTCTGGTTCAAAGATCGGAATAATATTCTCCGGTTATTATTTTACCCTTTTCAAGATAATTAATAAACAAAATGCCTTTAGCATCCCATAACACCGATGCCATGACCTTTCCTGCTGATGGAACTGACTTTGTCTTCTTTGTCGCTCAACAACCGGATTCTGTCCACTGTTTTGACTGCTGTGTGGATTCTAGTGTGTAATGTGAATTCAAATCTCATCCATAGTAATAAGGTTTCAGTGCATGTGTTAAGCCCTATATTTTTTTAAAATAATATACTTACAAATATCTAGCACTAAAAAAAATCTTAATGAGGTCACGACTGTAACATAAATTTCACATTATTAAACAATTTCCAGAACTTGATTGTTCTATTGAGAAAAACTCTGTTTGATGCATCAACACCACGAACATTTCCTGTGTCGCTGCGAACTAAATTCAAATATGACTTTGTATTAATATTGGATTCATATATATTTTAAAATGCCTGTATTAATAATGCGGATTTGGATTATTAAATGGTTTATTACACTAGCTTTCTCTTAGCCAGAGAAATATTCAATGTAAAATAAAAATTTTAAAAATAGAAAAAATTAACTTTGTTTTATTGATAAAAAAATATAAAGCCACTTACAATTATACTCTTTAAATTATATGATATATAATCAACTATATAAATTTTTGTGAAATCAAAAGATAAATTATATATAAAAGCAAGGATTTCTCTAAGTATATTTAAATCAATATTCAAATAAACAACTTCGTATTTAACCCTGTACGCTTATAACTCGCATGTTAATCAATCTTTCTCTCAAAATTTTGTAAATAAGTAAACACCATGATATTACTAGATATTTCAATTTTGTAGTCGCTTTCAAACAAATGAACAGACAACAACAACAACTATACACGATGCACTGTAAGAAAATAGTCAAGTATGGTAAAGGCTAAAATGAACTTGTCCTTAGTCGGACAAGTCCATTTTAGCCTCAGTTCCTTTTAATTTGGCAGCTAGAAATAGGCGAATGAAGATCTGTATATAGATGTAATCTTCCGGGAAGATAATCAAGTACGTCTCAGAGGAAGCTCGTTCTTTTAACTTTTCAATATTCTTTAACTCTGTTGTGAACAAAATAATCCAGTCAACGTTTCTCCGATTGATCCTCTGGAATTTTAAGTATCACAAGTTTAAAGGTGATGTGGACAATATCACAATTGTGGTTACATCAGCTTTGAAATATACTGGAAAAATGACAGACATCATAAAACTGTATCTAAAAAGTTCATTTTAAAAGCCCAATGAAATTCCGTTGTGAATACCAAAAGTGTGTCGTTTCCTAACTGTCTGCTGTAGAACTAATCTACATTTTAAAGTTGGTTGAACATTATTGAACGATCTTAAAGATTTAGAAGATAACACGCAGTTACCAATGCCAATTTCAATGAACCCCATTGTAGAAATGATGTGGTTGAAAACGCATTCGTCAAAACGACCTGTTTCGTTTATATATGTATTCAAGAATCAATCCAATGAGCCGTGCGATTGGGAACGGTGAGAATCAATAAGAAAGAAGGCGTGATCTATACATCATCTTCCTTTTTTAATACTGTTCCTTAATACCAGAATATGATTGTCTTCTGAATATTTTGAAAGTTTCTTAATTAATATTGTACAAGAAATTTTGTAACAGTAATTTGAAATAGTTATCCACCTCTCAATTCGTTATAACATATTAACGTTTACAGACGTGCGAGTTTTTCGTTGCTAATTAATCAGATCCGAGAAGCAAACAAAATTATTTTTTTTTTATTAATCATAATATTGATTTTATTACGACTGAATTATCTGATATATTATCTGTTGAAGAATTTTATACTGTTTACAAGATTTCTTCAGAATCAGCTAATAACGTTTTTCTGTCAGTTAAACAGCGTCATATTCAAAAGTTTTAACGTCTATTGAATAAGAAAAATACATCTGTTAATAACTTTTCACTTGACTCATTTGACTTCTCAAAAGGGTTAGACTGTGTAGAAGCTTCAAATACCATTTCGATAATGGACTTCATGTATAATGATAGATAAAAGCCTTCGTAACCGATCTTATATAATTTAGCAAGTAAAATCAGATTTCAAACGCATATTTTATTTAAATCTATATCTCACGAAAAAAAAAAAAAAACTCTCTAAAAAAGAATTTCAGGATTTATTTTCTTTGAAACGTAATAAGAACACAGTTATCATTAAGCCAACAAAGGTGGCGCGGCTGTACTTCATGATAAGAACAAGTACATTAGAAAACTTAATCTACTTCGAAATCATTCTACGTACAGAGGCATTGATAGAGACCCAATCACAAATCAATAAACTTAATAGGCTCTTGAAAGAAATGCATTCGTGGGAAGAACAAAAGTAAAAAGGCTAAAATTTCATCATGCTTTTTCTCCAAGACTGCATGGCCTTCCTAAATTACATAAAAAAATGTGCTCTTAAAACTTAATATGAACTGCATAGGATGTCTGACTTTTAAACTCTCAAATTACCTATCTAATCTTCTTTCTGCATGTACAGGAAAGTCTGCTATTGTCATTAAAAATATTCAATAGATTTGTAAGAATTATCAGAATTATCCTTACGACCCAGTGATCTTCTAATAAGTTTTGATGTAGTCTCACTCTTTACAAATATCCTTCTGACAGATACGAGTGAAATTACTTCGTAATGACTTTCCTCCTGATGTAAAATTATTTGACTTTGTCATTAATTCAGGATACTTTAGCTGCCACAACAAACTGTACACACAGATAGAGGGAACAACTATGAGTTTACTATGCAAGCACTATACTTAGTAAAGTGCGTGCATAGTAAACCTTACCACGCACACACTTGGAAAGTTAGAATCATTTGGTAAGACTGGTATATGTGCGCATACTAAACTTTCACCCTCAGTCATAAGTGTCCCGTATTTTTTTCCAATGTATCTTAGATCCCTAATTATGCAGATAAAAAAAATTACTTTAAATGAAAAGGATCTACTATATTTTCATTTTCATGTTCGTAATCAAATTGTGTTGTCTTTTTACGTCGCCTTAGTGGTCTACTATTAAAAATACAGATTTGGCGTCAACTTTTGCTGCAATTAATTTTGAGCTTTCTACAATTTCTTTGAAAGTTTCATGAGACTTATAATCATTTAAAAATTGATTTAGATCATTCAATGCATCTAAAGAAAGCTGGCGCCTGTGTGCGTCGCACACATTGCATATATAGCCGGCGCTCCTCTGCCTGCGAGATGTCTACATCACATTCATTGATTATTGCTCTTCCCAAATTTGCATCATTAATGTACAAATTAAACAACAGAGGACCAAATATCAAGACCTGCTTTATCCAGGGCTCCACTATAAACTACTCATTGATATCCATCCGTCAGTCACCCTCTAATCCAGATCACCAGGGAAAAAAAAAAAAAAAGAAAAAGAAAAGAAAAAAGAAATCGTGGGTCGATAGTTCTCCGAAACAAAATTTATTGAAAGACAATTCGTCAAAACTTAACAGTTGATCGAAAAATAACACTTTATCAAACTACAAATAGTCAAATAAACAGTTCACCAAAAAATGAATTATAAGGCAATTTCAGAAAAACTAGTCACACTGAGTCACAGGTTTTGCGCCCGTGAATAAGCTATTCTGATCTTGTGCTCCCACATTTATCGTTATTATAAGTTTTTCGCTCAAATTAATCAATAAACGGAAATCATAACATCCTACCAAGGAGCCAATTACTTCTGCACAACCTATAAGCAGGCCCATTCCCTACCGGGGTGCAAAGGGTGCAACGAACCCGGGCGGCACAATTTAGGGGCGGTGTAATCGAACACGTTCATAAAAAATAAGGAATAAATAATACACTGAACTGTTTGTACATTCAGGCGACGCAAACCGAAGGAACGGCTCTGCCTATAAGTACTTATAATGTCAGTTATCTTTTCAATTAAAAATCAATCACGTGTAAGCGCCAATTATGCCTACTGTACGACGCAAAGATGGCGGCAACAAAAGCCAACGACGAAAGAGCACCTAGTGTCTCGCCACTGCAGCAGTTGATCACTGACAAACCCAATGAAAATATAAAGTGGGGCAGCTGTAAAATTGAGGTTACCGAAAAGGAAAAAGGCATATTGTGCGATTACCCTTTTGAAACTGGCTACATGCTTCCTACGCAAAGCAACTCAATGCAGTTATTTTGAACTATCCGGTGGAAAGTGGCAAATCACTAATAGATGACATCAAATTATCAGGAAAATGCAACTTTGATTCTAGAAACATTGTCAGGTGCCATCGTTTCTGACCCATAAATAAAAGAAAGGACGGAACGAACTTTCCGTGACTTCGCAACACATCTAAACTAATAACAGCAATTAATAACAAGTTCAAGGACCCTTGACCCATACGTGCTCGACCTAACCTTACTTTTACCCAGGGAGAACAAGGACTTGAACTTGGCACTTGAAGAAAAACGCCAAAACGGAGATAACAGTTGGGTCATTGACTAAAAACAAGTCAAATTAGTGCAAACGTCAAGTGACGCCACTAGTAGCCACCATGGAGATCAGTATGCAGGCACTACATAGGAAACGTGCAAGACAATTACAGTCAAATATATGCCCCAGAGAGAGCCTTGCATATCAAATTCACTAACACCTGTGGCCTCAACTCCAACCTTAATATTGTCCACTATCATCTCCAGTCTACAAAACCCTACCTACTTTTTTGGCAGACATCAAATTTCACTTCCCCCAGCACTATTCATCTCAACTTTCCAAACTACATACTCTTTAACTCCTCCTGATCCAAAGATGGCATCTGCGCATATATCTGTTCTGATATACCACCCAACCTAGAATCGCCAAACTTTGACCTTCTTTGGCTGAAAATCTCCTTTTCCCCAGAAATTCATTTGCTGTCTCTATCGCTCCCCTAATGCCACCAACCACTCTGAGCTCTTTAATTTCCTCTCCTTAAAAATATACTTTCTTCAGTCCCACTTTCCCAACAGTGAAATCATCATCCTAGGAGATTTTAATGTCCACAACACCAACTGGCTTTTCTCCTCGAACCCGAACCACCTCCCAAACATCCTAAATCTCTTCCTCACCAATGACCCTACCCTTCCAAACACAGAATGAATGTAGTGGGACTCCTAGGTAATTCCGACCACAATCTAGTGCTCATCTCCTCCCTCATACAAAACGCGTACACAGCCAATCCCCATACAAGAGTAGTTTGGCATTATAACAGTGCCAAGTGGAACGACCTCCGTGACTTCTATACCTCATTCCCATGGTTGGACTATTGTTTCCTGCTTTCCAATCCAAATATATGAACCGAATGTATCAACTAAGTAATCCTTACAGGCATAGAAAAGTACATTCCCTACACTACTGTGAATTGCTGTCTGCTAACTAAGCCCTAATTCCCCAAAGGATGTGCCAGGGCTGTGCAAATAACAAATCAAGCATATCAGAACTGGCTCACATCAAGAACTCCATCTTCATTTAGTGCTTTACTCAAACCTGAAATAGCTGCAAGAAAATTATCGCTTCCAAAACAGACATTGAAAGAGCAGAAAGCAGGTAAATTGCAGCGTGTCTAAAGGCAGTCT
This sequence comes from Typopeltis vanoorti, assembly GCF_054136105.1. Classification (NCBI taxonomy): domain Eukaryota; kingdom Metazoa; phylum Arthropoda; class Arachnida; order Uropygi; family Thelyphonidae; genus Typopeltis; species Typopeltis vanoorti. The sequence goes on along the minus strand of NC_143569.1, from coordinate 80,554,492 downwards.
AGTCTTTTGGTCTCTTGTCAAAGCAACTGGTCGTAACTATTCATCATCATCATCATCATCATCATGAATCATGGGCTCACTGCCCGTTGATGTCTGATGCCTGTTTCACTATCTTCTTCCACCTTTCTTTGTCCAGTGCACAGTGTCGCAGTTTTTGTGCACCCCATTCCACACCAGTCTTTTAAATCGTATATCCATTCTCTGTATGGTCTACCTCTTCTGTTTAAACCATCCAAAATACCAAACATAAATGTTTTTATCTTCCAGTCCTCACTCATTCTACAGATGTGTCCAAATAATTGCAGCTTCCGTTTTTTAATCTTCTGCATTAGATTCTGTTTTGGTTGTATCTTCTGATAGAGCTCTTCATTGGTGATTTTCTGTACCCATCCTATTCTTAGAATCTTCCTGTAACAAGTTCTTTCAAATGACAAAATTCTTTTTCTTGATTCCTTATTTATTACCAACGTTTCAGATCCGTACAGTACACCGCTGAAGATGCATGTTTCCAATACTCTTAGTTTTGTTTGCAGACTGATCACTTTACTTTTCCAGATGTTATCCATGGCATTCAGATTTGTTCTTCCCTTTGCAATCCTGATCTTTATTTCTTTTTACAGTTCAAGTCATATGTCAGTTTACTTCCCAAATATGTGAATTGTTCTACATTTTCTATATCAGTTCCATCCACTTGTATCTTTTGTTTCATGTTCTTCTCACCAAATACCATTGTCTTTGTTTTTTCAAAGTTCATAACAAGTCCAAATCTCTTCCCTTCCTCATTTAACAGTTTCAGTGTTTTTTGTAATAACAATGCCATCTGCAAATCTCAGATTGTTAATTCTCATTCCGTGTACAGATATTCCTTTGGCATATTCTTTCATTTTATCCATTGCTCTTTCTAAATGTGCGATGAAAATGTTTGGTGATATTGGGTCTCCCTGTCTCGTACCTCTGCTTGTTTTAAACCATTTCCCCAAATCATCACCTATTCTAACTGCTGCAACTGCATTCTGGTAAACATCTTTTAATATAGCTATTAGTTTTTTATCAATTCCATAGGATTCCAGAACTGCTAATGTCACTTTCTGGTCAATACTATCAAATGCTTTCTGAAAGTCAACAAAACAAGTATGTATGTTTTTGTTTTTTCTCCTAGCTTTCTCTGCTATTAACCTCATTGTCAAAATCTGTTGAATTGTAGTTCTATCCTTCCTAAATCCTGCTTGCTCGTCTGCAAAGTATGCTTCCAATTGTGTTCTCAATCTTTCTGTCAATATGATCATCATCACTTTACCAAGGTGACTTATCAAGGCAACACTATCCCTCCTCCTCTCATACCCTGATGACTCTATTGCATCATAACCCACAGAAAAAGCTAATCTCTTGACTTCACACTTTGCCTCCAATGTACACATAACTGACAATGGTAAATCCCTTTTCCAACCATTCCAGATTTCCAATATACAATGCCCCTATATCCTTTTGCCAGAAACAGATCAGGAAAAGTATTGTCCAAATTAGACACAAAGAGTCTCCTGGCCCTGATACATTCCTCCAATTGTCCTGAAGATTTGTGCACCAGAAATTCCTATCCTATGTTGCCTATATATACTCTCTTTCTCCACTGGTATCTATTCCACAACCTGGAAATTGGCCTATATTCCACCTATTCCCAAGAAGGGCGACAAATCACCACTCAAACTAATCTCAGTCCTATCTGAAGTAATCAAGAGAACCGTCAATTCCCAACTCCTACACTACCGCGAAGGAACCCAGCTAATAAACGACCACCAGTATAGATTCCGTCGCTGTCGATCAACAGGGGATCTGTTCACATATGTCACCCATCTCTGGACAAATGCCATGGAGAAGTCTGGTGAATCTCAAGTGGTTGTACTTGATGTCTCAAAATCTTTTGACCAGGTCTGAATAATGTCATTCTTATAATATTTTCGATGTTTAGTTAGCAAATATAGTGAGAAAATAGTTTGTGCACTTTGTTTTGGAAAGATAAATAAAGAAATAATAAAATTTGGTTGTAAAAAGATGAAAAAGAAATGAAAAATGAAAATACCTGCAGTATTTTCTTTTTCTCATGAAAAAGAAAATACCGCATATTATTATTATTATTATGGAATCCAATATTCATCATGAGATGTCCACTCAAACAATTATGAGTGGGGGTCGACTCATGCCTTCCACAATGCGTTAAAAGAATCACTGAGAAAGACCAACACTGCCATTATTCACGTACTTATCATACCCTTCTTTAAACTGAATCAACGACAAAGTATCGACAACCATCTCATTTTACTTATTCACCACTCTTGTTGCAAAACAAAACAACAACAAAAACATTCCTGCTGACCACACTCAGGGCCGGCGGAAGCGGGCATGCGATGCATGCGGACGCCGCTACGAAGGGGGCGCTTCCGCGGGGGAACGGGTCATAGGTTCATTTTTAAGAAACAAAATTTTTATCATAAAAACAAAAAATCCTTAGAATGATCAATATTAAAATAAATATTGCAGCGAGAGCAGACGCTTGCCTGCAGAATGTTGTGTCTTCTGCAGTCTATCCGAAGTGAAACAGTGAAAATGCGCAGAAACGAATTTTCGTACGCAGTGCGGACTATTATTTCGTCTCTGTGTCGTGTTGTATAATAATTTCTTGTGGGTATAAAATAGAAATGGAATCAAAAATTTAAAAAAAAGTTATCCGGTGCACAAAATCGTAAGCGTCATGCTGCGAAAGAAGCAGATATTAAGAAACAAACTGGGACTCTTAATAAATTTGTTAAAATGTTAAAATATTCTGATGCAACTCGATACATCAGAAATCAGAGTTGACGAACCGTGCACATCATCCAGTTTGCATAAAAGTACTATTGCAACTATTGAACAAGATAACAAGACGCATGTTTTAAGTGAAAAACAGTTAGGAGAAGATTGACCTCGAAACTAACACATTATTAGTCTCTGTAAATTTAGAAGATCCAGGTGAATGGGGAAATATTGATGAAAAATTACGAGTTGTTTTAATTGAAATGGGGCCTGTTCAAAAGAAAAATATAAAACAGAAATACATACGGTCGTAAATTTGGCGACACGTATTATAATAGAACAATGGAAAACGGGCAGCTCGTGCCAAGAACATGGCTCATTTATTCCGAAACTTTAAATTCTGTTTTTTGCTGTTGTTGAAAACTTTTCGCACCTACTGAATCAAGTAGTCTTGTAGAAAATTATAACGATTGGAGAAATGTAAGAACAACTTTGCATAGACATGAGACTAGTTTAACTCATATGAAAATTTTCTTAAAATGAAAGGAACTTGATAACAATTTAAAAAACGAAACTACTATTGATTGCCAGACTCAAAGCATGTATGAAATGGAAAAGAAACATTGGACGAGTGTTTCAGAACGCTTGATTGAAATTATAAAATTCCTTGGTAGCCAAAATTTAGCTTTTCGCGGATCACCTAATAAATTATATGAAAGGAATAACGGCAATTTTTTAAAATTAGTCGAACTGTTTGCGAAGTTTGATCCCGTTATGGAAAATCATGTGGAAAGGGCCCGAGAACGAAACAATAGAGTACACTATTTGAGTAAAGACAGTCAAAATGAAATATTGGAAACTTTAAGTAACGCAATCAGGGATACAATTTTAGTATCGATTCGAAAATCTAAATATTATTCCATAATTTTAGACTGCACACCTGATGCAAGTAAAACAGAACAAATGACCATTATTATTCAGTTTGTTTCCTGTGACAATGGAATTGTCAAGATCAGGGAAAAGGTTTTAGGTTTTGCAGATATATCAGATTCCACAGGACGTGGTTTATGTGCAACAATAATGGAACAACTGGAAAAATGGAACATTCCCATTGAAGACATGCGACGTCAAGGGTATGACAATGGGGCAAATATGAAAGGGAAAAAATATGGGCTCCAAAATTTGCTTTGGAACAAAAATCCTCGAGCTTTTTACATGCCATGTGCTGCACATACTCTAAATTTAATCATTAACGATGCAGCCAAAGTGAATGCAGATACAATTAGTTTCTTTACAATTATTCAAGAAATATACAATTTCTTTTCATTCTCTTACAAATGTTGGGCAATCCTTTTAAAGTTCTTAAAACAATTAACATTGAAACAGCCATCAGAAACGCGATGGGAAAGTAAAATTTATGCAATCCGCCCTCTACGATATCAGTTAGGAGAAATTTACGATGCACTTTTTGAAATTTTAAATAATGAAAATTTTAATAAACTCAGCATGAAGCACAAACATTATGTGCTAAAATAAAGGACTACAAATTTATTTGCTCTCTTATAACTTGGCATGATTTACTTAACAGAATAAACCCTGTGAGTAAAATGCTTCAAGACAAAAATATGAACATTACACTTGCTTTAGAATCTATTGAAAACTTAAAAATATTCTTACAAGAGTATCGATCAGATACAAATTTTAAAGAAGTTCTAAAAACTGCAAAAGAACTGAGTGAAGAGGTGTTTGGAGAACAAGAATTTAAAACTGGTACGGAAGTTCGACGACGAAAGAAGACACGACAATTTGACTACGAACATCATGACGAAACGCCACAATCGCGAGAAGATAAATTGAGAGTGAATGTGTTTTATACACTTCTAGACGTTGCAATGTGTTCGTTAATAGAAAGTTTTGAACAACTAAAAACATATTATGATAATTTTAATTTCTTGTATAGATTACTACAAATTAATAACGAAGATTTACGAAAATATTGTGGCAATTTAGAGATTCTCTAGAAGCACGGTTACAATAAAGACGTAAATGCAATAGAACTATTATATATGACGAGTTATGTGCTTTCAGGGATATTTTTCGGAAGGATAATTTAAATATTCAAAAGCCCTTTCGATATTCTTAATTTTATTGTGTCCAATAATTTATCTTTCCCTAACTTTTCAATTGCTTTAAGAATACTATTAACCTTAACTGTTAGTGTAGCGAGCGGTGAACGTTCCTTTTCCAAGTTGAAATTGATTAAAACTTACTTAAGAACACGTATGTCACAAAAAAAAGCTTGTTAGTTTGGCGTTAAAGCTATTGAAAATGATATATGTGCGGAATTACACGTTAAGACCATTATTTCTAATTTTGTGAATATGAAATCAAAAACCCTAAAATTTTAATTTAAAAAATTTCAAGTATATTTATGTAATGTAATTTATTTTCTGTTATTCTGTGAAGATTTTATTTTTTGAATACTTATATTAAATGTTCTAATTATTTCTGAATTATTTTCTTATTTTCTCATCTATCTTGAGTTTCTTTTATTTTCCTAAAAGATAGTTCCACTTATAAAAATTATTAAAAACTTTTTACAAGTTACTAAGAATTTAGTAACTTGTAAAATGCAAAAAAATTTTAAACTTTAGTTCAAATAAATTTTAACTTTAATTAAAATTCATTTGAATTTTGTTAGCGATTCGGGTCGGTGAGAAGGCAATAATCTCTGTATCATTATATTCAACGATTAAAGTGAAATTTTGTTTAATCAAAATTTGCTTTAAATTTTGAGAATTTTTTGAATATTCGCGTTTTTAACAATTATTCTGCCTAGTCAACACCCTCCTTGTTCGTTACATTTAGCGAACCAACGTGTGGCTGTTCTGTCAAAATTTATTTAAGAAATTTCAAATAATTTAAATTTTTATTATCGTAAAAGAACCACACACTCCAGGATAGTTACAGGGGCGCTTAGATAGAAATTGCATGCGGGCGACAAAGACCCTAGCGCCGGCACTGACCACAACTCATTCAACTTCCAATTTCGCCTTCTACCATATATTGAAAAATTTCCCTTACATTCTGCAAAACCCTTTTAGCAGCTGATATATATCTATCATATCTCTCCATGTTCCGCACAGCAACCAATTTTGTAATACACAGATCTTCACTCTATCCTTATACGAAGCATTCCACAGACCTGACACCATCTCTGAATTCTCTCAACCGCACCCATTCCCAAGAAACCAAATCTGAGCACAGTAGTCCAGATGTATCAAAGCCTTATAAAGAGGGACTATGGCTTCATTATCCTTCCTGGTCAGCATGTTTATAAGCATCCAAGTGATCCATTGTGCTATTCTGCCATTTTTTGCAACGCAGCATTTGAATTTTAGTCCCCTTTCAACCATAATCCCCAAATCCCTGGTCTCATTAATTTCCAGAAGTGAAATCCTATCAGTATAATATACAGATTAAAACTTTTTCAATGCAGGTATCAGTTTATTCAGGTCATCCTTTGATATTTACTGTTGTTCTCCTCTTAGCATCATGAGTAAACCACTACATTAGCAAACACAACGACCTTGTGGCACATCACTAGTTATAGTTCGCCCACAGATTCGAGACCCTTCGACACTTTTGCGCATGTCAACAGAAGGAGAATCCATTCCGATGATAGGGTCCGATAAATCAGTCCGTATTGTGGGATGAGTTGTTTATTATTACACGACGGAAAATTAACTTCTCTTTTATGATGATTGTAGTTAACTATGTTGCTTGTATCACAGTTGGAAACTTTTACCTATAAAGCACGTGATTTCGCGTGTTGGCGCCCAATTCGTACGTCCTTCATTTCTTTCTTCCTTCAGCATGAATCAACTATTCTTGGCAAGACGCCAAGGAGAGACCTACAAACTGTGGGTGAACTATACCTGCTTAATCTTTGATTCCACTTCACGATACACTACTCTTTGATGTCTGCCTGACAACAACCTTCCTATCCATCTCGTTAACATAATCTCACTCACACCATGTCAAACCCCTTTGGCTCGAGTTAAAGGATTATCACGTGGCGTCCTCTCAAATGCTTTTTCAAAGTGAATTATCATTCTTAATGCTATTTTTTTTTTTTTTTTTAATTCGATTCTCGGCTGTGCTATTCGAATAATATTCAAAAATGTCTGCTGAGAGCACGAGTGTATTGTCAATAAACTTTTCGTTTCCTATTTGAATAAATTGATAAATTTACTGCAAAGTCAAATAATAACCAGGCCCGGCTCAAAGCAGGGGCGGAATGGGCGAATGCCGTAGGCGGAAAAGTAAAAGGGCGGAAAACTTAGAGTTTATGTTACAATTATACTGGAGACAGAAAAAAATAAAAAAATATATTAAATTTATATATACATATTTATAAAGATAATTATATTTTATTCTAATTATATAAGCTCCAAATAATTATTTTTATTTTGATAATCCCTGGGACCAGTACCGTCGACAGGGTGTAGTATAGAGGCAGCCTGCCTCATGGCTCTGCTTAACACTCGGGAGCTCGCATCTGATCTGACAGATACATGCTAATTGTTCACATGAATATTCTTTAACCTATCTATTGTATAGGTTGAAGTCATGAGTAGCTGCGTGTGAGTATATTACGAGGGCTATTTTGCACTTTTGTTGCTGTCAGTTTGGTTTAACACGTGTTATGCAAGGATTTGTGATATTTGACCCTGCGGAGGTCCCTGCTGATCTGATAGATACTTGCTAATTGACATACATATTTTATTGTATAGGTTGAAGGTCATGACTAGCTGCGCGTGCGTATGTTACGAGTGATATTCCGCACTTTTTTTTTTTTTGCTATCAGTTTGGTTGAACAGGTTTTTTTTTTTTTGTAAAGGTTTGTGATATTTGATAGTAAATTGTATCTGAGAGATACCGCGAGCTCCGATGTCAGTATAGCTCATAAATATAAATGGTCAGATTATTCATATGCTGAACAACAATGTGAAAATTATTCTCATTAACAAATATTCTGCGCCGTATTTTCACAACGGCGCAGAATATTTATTAGAAATCTCGTAATGCAATTAGTGTCAGAACAAATAAAAAGGCGTTCAGAAATCTCTACAGGTGTGAATAGGCTCTTTACACCTGAAACTTCATCAATTTCAGACACAATTTGAAAGAAATTCTAATGACGACATAGATACGGCTCCCTCGACAAACAGAAAAAGAAAAAGATGTTTTATGTGCTATGCATCCAAAACGAGTCGCTTATCAAAATATTTTTGCAAGCCTTGTAAAAAGTATTATGCTTTCAGCATAGCAATATTGTTTGCGAATACTGTTATGACAGTTTTGTAAATTCAACTATTGAAGATTCTGATTAATTAATGTTAAATGCATTTGTTTAGTTTTATTTTCTTTCATTATCGATGTTTGCGTTATTTTGTAACAAAAATTTTTATTCTTCATCTTTCTTTGATTCAATAATTTCTAGATTGTAACTGAGAATAAATAAACCATCACGTATTACTGAAATAGAGAGCCAAAGGCTTATTTATCATACATGTCCTCTAGAACAGCGCTTCCCAAACTGTGGGCCGCAACTTTTGTTGAGAGATCCGTGAAATAATGAAAACAAATTTGAAATGTTTTAAGACTAAGTAGTTCTTTTTTTTTAATCTTAAAAGAAACGCATTTCATTTTTATTATTTATTATTTCTTTTGTTATTTTTTTAAATTTTAATGGAAAAAAATCACACATTGGTGTTCGTTCACAAATTTTGCTTCCTGCGTATTTCGGCGCTTAATGAATATTAGCGAATAGCTAATATTCATTATTTCATTATTTATGAAATAATGTTATGAATGTTAAGAAATAATACTATGAAATAATGTTGCATTCAATATTCACTTAATTTGTACCATCATGTATTATATTTGCAGTGTTTTTTCTTTGTGTTTTTTTCATTTTAGCACATACTAGTAATGAATGTATCTCTCAGATATACCGCGTCGTAGGCTGCAAAATTACTCCTGCGAGCTCCTAAGTATTAATAAGGGCACTCGTTCAGCCGTATTACGGCAAACAATATTTTACAAAAATACGACATTTAGTTTACCAAATAAAAAAAGGCGCCATTTCTCATTGACAGTTAAATATGTGCTTATTATATTTCATTAATAAAAAAATTACAGTCATACATACTAAAACTAAACATTTTAGAACCCACTCATTAGATACTGAAGGAAACAACCCATAGAGTATCATACGATGTGAATCTCATAAACTTTTATAGTCTATATATATATATATATATATATATATGTATATACATTAAATTATATTATGCATGAATTCTCCTTCTTCCCTGCAGTAAACAATATGCCCTCCACAACAGCAACTATATTGCAGAAACACGAAAACCAATTATTTTTATTATGTCACTGAATAAGGTTCACAGACATGTGTAGACTGTGTAATATATTTCTCAACAAACAGTGCAATTACAGACAACTGGGAATATAAACACTAACTAATGAATTACGTCTCCCCTCCAAAAGAAACTGCTATACAGACCCAAGCAAAACCACATGTTGCCGATGCAACACAAGGTTTTGCTTGACACTACCCCGACTTGAACGTGTTTAAACTAAGAAATATATAGTGAATATATTTCAGATATTATGGAAATCGGTTTAAGAGAATTAGCATTTCCATTCAATTGTTGCTTTTTGTTTGGATCGCGGGATCTTTTGTTAATACCGCACCAATCATATGCATTTCTTAATAGCTGCTTTTTCTCTATTGGCCTACAATCGCGCACATCTTTCACTTCTCATTAGTAATTTGTCAAGGATTGTTCATTACGTATCTCAAGTCTTAAATCACTGGTAATTTTTGCTTGATATAATGGGAAAGAAGATGTCTCTATTTGGGTAGATAATTTTGACGTTGCGCACAAGGAACTGCTCTCGAGGACGGAAGGAGTGATGGAGAATAGAAGCTTCTTGGTAAGTCATGCCCATTTTCATTTTTTTTTATTTTGTTTTTTTTTCTGAAAACTTTAGTTTCCGAAAATTTCCGCATATATCTCGCACCACGATTTTTTAGCTTTAATTTTGAGAAAAAAGTGCGCGAGTTATATTCGAGTAAATACGGTAATTGTTTTAGCTTTCAAATTCTTAAATATGGATCATTCGTTAAATACTGGATTTATAAAACGCACAAAAGAGAGCAATATAGCAGATATAGAAATAATCAGTTTCACTCCTCTCATTGATGATAAATTATTTATATTAAGTAAAAATGTATAGTATCTTTATAAATTTTGTTCTATTGAAAATAAATCATTTTTTTTTTGTTTAAATGTACATCTAAATTCAAATAAAACAGACATTTACAATGAAATATATTTTTATTTATTATTATGATTTTGATAAGGGTATTTTGATAAAGTACTTGGTAATAATGAAAATTAAAGAAGGAGTACATGGATATCTGAAGTTTCAGAAACACTGATCTATCAAATATTTAGTCTGAAACATAGGTGTATATCACGCTGTTCGTTTTCTTAAATTATGCTTCAGATTTGCATAGACGAAACAGCGTGATATGCACTTACATTTTTTTCAGCGTCATTTCAATTTTGAATGTGAAACATATTTGAATGTATTGTGTATTCTGTGTTTAAGTGACTTTGGACAATTTTTGACTTCGTGTACAATTTTTAATTGTGTACTTATTTTTGATTTTTGATAGACAAATGAAATTTTAAAGATAATAGTTTATAAATTATAAACATATTAATCAGAGGCGCATCTTGCTAAAATGCCAAAATCGCTCGTGGCAGCATACTTTACATCTCACATTGCCCTCAATAATTATAGTTAACCTTTAATTATCAAATTATTGTATAAATTAATTATTTATAGTAAAAATCTGTAGAAGGCAACGGTTTTAAATCGATTTTTTTAAAATAAGATTTAATTGTTTTAAAACTCTTAAAAATAATAAATTAACTCAAAATAAATAATTAATAGAAATAGAATAATTTATCAATAGGAAATTTATTGTCATTTAGATCAGTAATAAGAGAAAAAGTTATCGGAAGATACTTTTCTCAAAAGGAAAAGAGAAAAGGAAGAGCAAGTACAGAAAGTAACAAGCGATAGAAGGAGATTTGGAATTTGTGTGAGCAAGGTGTGCTCACCTTGCTCATACAAAGGGAATCAGGAGCAGATTTTTTGCATGGAGAGTGGTGAGTGATTGGAATGCATTGCCCGAGAGTGTGTTGAGCGCAGAGACAGTAAATATATTTAAGGCCCGGTATGATAAGCTATGTGTATAATAGAAGACCTCCCACAATGAATCTTTGACTCCATGAAGGTTTTTATAATAATAATAATAATAATTATTATTATTATTATTATAAATCTTTCACATATCTGCAAAATTTTCTTACATGCCAGTTCGCTCTCCCTGTATTAATGTGTATTATATTATTAGCTTGCTGAATGAATTTTGTTACCTCGTATTTATGAAGGTAAGTTTGTAATTAAATATGTGATTTATCTTAGTAATAATATTTTAAATAAATTATTCATTTCATTTTCTTTGTAGCTATAGCCGTGTTGCTTTTAAGTTGTTATTTTACGAACTCTTGCATATATTTGAAATTGTGCCCATTGACTACTATATTGAGTTTTACGTTAATATTAAACAAGGTAATTTTTAATTTTATTTTGCTAATTTATTTGTTTTCTTAATGCAGTAAAATCGGATAAAAATTATTTTGTAAAGGAGCTAGACTTCGAAAATGACGATTCAATTCTAAATTTTTTACTTTGTTTTGGTCCCATACTTTATAAAAAAAAAAAATTTCTGAAATCATAAAAAGTTTTTTATGATTTCAGAAACAGACAAAAATGGCAGACCAGAGAAACAAAATGAAAACTCTTTCTGGTCATCAATACAGAAAAAGACGAACAGAACGAGAAGTTATTCGAGCTCGGCAAGAAAATCAATTATGGAAATTTTTAAAATTATCAGAAACAAGAGTCGTGAAAGCGACGTTCCTGTGGAATCCCCCAATGACAATGAGTCTGAAAATTCGAATTTGGGTTTAGATGATAATCAGGCTCTTGAGAAACATCCAATAGCTTCGACTTCAAATACAAATACCTCAACACTAAATTACGAGCTTTTTGACGATCCAGCTTTATGGCCAAACTTGTCCAATTCAATAATTGATATATTAGTAAAACGAGGTCCTCCTGCTGAATCAAAAGATACTTTTTTCCACGCGATGAACATGATAGAAGTTTTCATGTATCGCATTATAATAGGATTGTAAAACCATTAAAAGATCTTGGTTAATTTACTCAAGTTCAAAAAATGTAGTATTTTGTTTCTGCTGCAAATTATTTTCTAATATTCGAACTATGAACTTAATTTCGGAAGGAAATAACGATTGGAAACATATGTCCCAAGTTCTTCAGCGCCAAAATCTCAAGAACATTTTAATAATTTTGAAAAATGGATTGATTTGGAAAAGCGTTTAAAAAATGAAACTACAATTGATCAACATCAGCTAAAATTACTCAAAAAAGAACAAGAACACTGGATGCATGTTTCAAAACGCATAATATTGGTTATTAAATTTCTTACAAAAGAAAACATAGCGTTCAGAGGAAGTTCGGATATTCTATATACAAATAATAATGGATTATTTGTATATAGAATATCCGAATTTTGAATTCGCGGTCAAATTCGGCGAATTCAAATTATTCGCCGAATTTGACAGCGTATTACAAAAACAAGTAGAACGCATAAAAAACAATGAAATTAACGTTCATTATTTAGGAAAATGTATACAAAACGAAATCATTAATATATTGAGTAATGAAATAAAAAAAAATTGTATCTAAAATAAAGAATGCTAAATATTTTTCAATAATTGTTGATTGCAGCACTGATATTTCGCGGCAGGAGCAAATGTCCTTAATTGTGAGATATGTCTCTATAAAAGAAAAAAAATGAAGAAACCCAAGATATTATACAAATAGAGGAAAGATTTCTAGATTTTATTAAAATTAATAATATAACAGGAAGTGATATGGCTGAAGTAATTTTAAAATTATTAGAAGAAAAAACTTAAATATTCAAAATATCCGTGGGCAGGGATATGACAACGGGACAAGCACTTTTAAGGAACAAAAATCCTTGAGCATTTTTTGTTCCGTGTTGTACGCATTCCTTGAACTTGGTATTGAGCGATGCAGCAAACTGCAATGTAGATACGGTTTTATTTTTTGACATTATTCAGTCAATCTATAATTTTTTTTCTTCATCAAGTCATCGATGGGAAGTTCTTCTAAACCACATCCAAAATTTTACTTTAAAACCTTAATGCACGACGAGATGGGAAAGTCGCTTTGAAGCTGTAAAAGCAATACGAATTCAAGTAAAAGAAATATATGAAGCTTTAATTTTCATCGCAGAAGATGACAGCTTAATTGGGCAACAAGGCATTAAAACAAAATTGGAAGCTAGTTAGCAAAAAAAAAATAATTCTTTCAAGTTTATATTTGGCACATTGTTTGGTATGACATTCTAACTGAATTCAATGCATCTAGCAAACAATTGCAAAATATCTCTTGCAATATTATGGAAGCCTTGAAATCATTAGATGTCACGAAAAACATGTTGACGTCATAACTTTCAAAAAAAATAATTTTTTGAAAGTTAAGCACCAAGCCCATAACTTTGCTCTAAATATTGGGTTAAATGCCGATTTCCCAACTAACGACAGCACACGAACTCGACATGTTAAAACTCAATTCGATTATGAATATCCTGACGAATCAATTACTAATTTTGAGCGACAGTTTCAAATTAATTTTTTTAAATGCAATTCTTGATTCAGCAATAACATCAATTACTGAGAGATTTGAACAGCTAAATAAATATGAATCGATTTTTGGGTTTCTCTTTAACATTGGTAACTTAAAATTTGATAATGATACAGTAAAAAAAGCTTGTTTCGACTTAGAAACTGTTCTGTCTGATGGTGATCAAAAAGATATTTCAGCAATAGATTTAGTAGATGAATTAAAGATATTGTCTCGGAGGATATCAAATAATTATTCTCCCAAAGAAGTATTAAATTATTATCTTTGTGCAAATAACTGCATAAGTCTTTTTCCTAACGTGTACACATCACTACCAATTCTTTTAACAATCCCAACTACAGTTGCAAGTGCAGTGCGCAGTTTTCCTAAATTAAGACTTATTAAAAATTATTTGAGGTCCACAATGTCCCAAGAGAGATTAGATAGCTTAGCCACTTTATCTATTGAAAGTGATATAGCCGAGACATTAGATCTAGAAGAAGTAGTAAAGTCTTTTGCTGAAATTAAGGCTAGATAGGTTTCTTTCTTTTTTTTTTTTTTTTTTAATAATTAAAACTGTTAATTCTTGATTTAGATTTTTTCATATTTGTTTTGTCATATTTAACGTGATTTATGTAGTATTTATAAATTGTGTTTAAAATTATGTACTCATTATATAGTAAACAAAAATATTTTATTTATTATATATATATATATATGTGTGTGTGTGTGTGTATATATATATATATATATATATATATATATATATATACACAATTTCGACCGAAGGGAGGAAGAAAAAAATCTTGCCCACACTCACAAATTTGTTCGGGCCGGCGCTGATAATAACGTACATATTTCACGAACATTGCATAGTACTATAGGTATTATTTCTGGGAAAAGTCCCTTGCTATTCCTCTAAGTCAATATTATTTTTATCGCTATTTCGCCAATTTTTGTTTTTGAAGGGTCCTAAAGAAAAATAGGCTAAATAGCCACAACAATAATATTGCAGTACGTTTTCAAAACTACAAAAGAGGGCAGCACTATCAACGGTTGAAAGAAAATGCGTTTACATTTATCACCAACAAGCAGTGATAGAAACCTCGCAGGTTCAACAGTAAATATATTCTTCATGCCAAAAGATTACAATGATCACACTATGCCCCATAGTGAGACAGTTTCTGACGTGCCTTGATGAATACTTCACAATGAAGAATCAACCCGAAAATCAATAAAAAACAGGCAAGCATCTCTCGAAAAAGCTGTGCAGCAGCAGCAACAACCACCACAACAACAATACCAATAACGCATCCCGCCCTGTCTTAATATTTATTCTGTCCAGCAACTAGTGTAAGAGAGAGAGAGAGAGAGGAGATATTGACAATTTAGTGTGTGTGTTAAAGAGACCGAAGACATCCGTGTTATAATGTGCTTACCGCGGCATAGCATAGGGCAGCTCTTCTGGAGAGCTGACCTATGTTGATCTATCGTTGATTATAGCCGTTTAGTTAATTTTTTTTTTAACCTAGAGTACAAAAGTACTGGCAAATAGAGAAAACAATTGGAATAACAGATACCTTCACACACACACACACACACACACACACACACACACACACACACACACACACACACACACACACACACACACACACACACACACACACACACACACACACACACACACACACACACACACACACACACACACACACACACACACACACACACACACACACACACACACACACACACACACACACACACACACACACACACACACACAAACGAGTGCTGAAAACGATATATATACCGGTGCTATACCACCACTGATATCTTATGCTGCACCTGCCTGGAAACATACACTAAAATCAAAGATAAACCGACAAAAACTAAACAGAGTTCAACGCCTTATAGCCATACGCAAAGGATGCGGGACAATATCTTTCGAGGCAGCTTGCGTTATTGTAGCTCTAACACCGATCTGCCTGAAAATACAAGCATTATCTCTTATATATGAAGTCACTTCCGGAAGATATATCGAAAGTTACAAAATCGATCCAAATTGCTACGAACGTCAGCTTCACTACAGTAAGTGGCCTCACCCAGCAAAGAAAACAAATATTAAAGAGAAGGAAAAACTCTGAAAGTGACGAATTCCAAATATACACTGACGGAAGCAAAACCGAAAGGAACGTCGGTTGTTCGTTCATTGCATACAACAGACAGTCGATAATACAAGAACGCTGTTCTAGCTGCATCCTCTCTGTTCCAACAACCAAGCAGAACAACTTGCTATAGTTCAGTCACTCACATATCTCCAGGAATTAGAACTCAACACCTCTCAGCAAAAGACAGCAACAATCTACAGTGATAGTAGAAGCACTATAGACGGCATAAAAAAACAGAACAACCATATTGCATTGATACAACAGACAAGAAATCTGGTTCAAAATCTCACTCTAGAGGGATGGGAAATCAATTTCTGTTAGATGAAAGCGCATACTGGAATAGCAGGAAACGAGAGAGCGGATCAGTTGGCAAAAGAAGCAGCTAGAAACAAGTTACCAAAATTCTCGAAATCTGCAATAAAAACATTTACAAAAGAGAAAAGCCTAAACATGTGGGGAAGAAGAATGGAAAACATCAAAAACCCGATCGTCAACAAAAGAATTCTTTCCTAGCATCAGAAACAGACTCCGGCTGAAAAGACACGCCATTTCTCCAGGTTTAACCACGCTACTAACGGGACACGGAAAACTAAGACACTACTTTCACAGATTCCATATCCTGGAATCACCATCGTGCATTTGCAGTCCACACCTTCAACAGACTGTTGACCATATACTTTACGACTGTAGCTATTGGACTCCATCCGGATGCCTTAATACAACACGTCATCACTTCCGGAGACAAGTGGCCAGTGTCAAGACAGAGACTTATCGAAAACTATTACATAGAATTAACTAAATTTGCTAATAAAATCAATTTCCAGTCCCTGTGATCTAACATAAATACTGTTATTATGTGAATTATACTGTATAATGTTAATATATGTATATATAAAAATCTAAATGTAAATATGAAAATTTATACAAAAATATAAATATAAATGTTAATCAGTACTTATAAGCTGCATGTAATATAAGCATTGTAATGCAATGGAGCATCTAGGAAGGAATAAATTACTTCCTTGTAGGGTTACTATTGGGAGGAAAACGCAACACACACACACACACACACACACACACACACACACACACACACACACACACACACACACACACACACACACACACACACACACACACACACACACACACACACACACACACAAAGAGAGAGAGAGAGAGAGAGAGAGAGAGAGGGTAGAATTCCTAACTAGATAAGATAAATTAAAGAATAAATTAGCATGTAAATGATGGAAATTTTATACATAAATTTGCTGTATCTATATAATGAATACGCATTTGTATATTGAGTGTAGGACATTATAATAACATTATGAGACCCCCTCCCCTCCCTGTTTTATGACGGCACTGTTAACTCCTCTGCAGTTTGTCTTTATAAATGTTATTTGTCACAGACAGGATTGACCTGCTCTTTTCAACCAAAGGACAGACGTCTCGAGAACGCTACGGTGGTGTATAATAATAATAATAATAATAATAATAATAATAATAATAATAATAATAATAATAATAATAATAATAATAATCCTAAAAACAGTTAATATTAAAAACTGAAATCTGTGAGCGCTCTATTGGTTTAATTCAAAATCTACTAGTTGAATTAAACTGGTAGATTAAACCGAGGATTACACGAAATCCCACTAACAGGCGACAAGTCTGATAAATTATATTCATAAATAAAAATCTAATTATGGTGATCGTCTTCGAAGTACAGTCAACCTTGTTTATATAAACTGACTATAACTACTCTTATTATAATAACTTCAGGTTTAGGTGGTAGATGACTTTTATCGCCAGGTGTGAGCCATCACTTTTCTCTTTACATGCCTGAATTAGCATGAAGAAGGGTTTCCAGAATAGCGTAGGTCTAGCCCCCTTTAACCTAGCCATAGTGGTAACGTATGATTAGAACTTTTCATGGGTTAAAAAAAAAAAAAAAAAAAAAAATATATATAAAATAAAATAAAATAAAATAGCGGTAAGGCTATTTTTTTTCATTCCCTAATTTTTTAGGCGTGTTTGCAAGTGCATAGCATCTAGATGTTCTGTTCTTCTATTTGTTGAGAATAGATGAATCTTCGATGAAATATAATGCTCAGACTTTGAAGAGGAAAAAAGTATTTAGCAATTTTAATGTTTATTAAAGTAAGACAATAATGATTACTACTTTATATGAAGGCCAAAACATATTTCTGAGTACTCTGTAGTTGTGCGAGTATCATTACTACTAATGGTTATATGTAGCGGAGTTGCTATTGGACGACTGCGATTTTAATCGTCTGCACTTCATCAGAGGAGATATTAATCACATCCAGTGAACGCATGCTCACAAAAATCTTGTTTTTCGTTTATTGTTGTTAGTCCTATAAAAAGTGAACCCTGCTGCTAAGTTACGTTGTGCATACATTTCCTGACCTATATATATATATATATATTACAGTTACAAGGAATCTTCAGAATGGAATTTTTCTCTTTTCTTAAATTTTGTATTCGGCTACAACGGATTATTATTTTTTATTATTTTTTTTTAAGGTTATGTACAGTTGCAACCGCTAAAGCAATAGTATTTTTCACTGCTTGTGCCTTGCAATTTAAATATTAGGATATTTAAATAGCTTGGTTGGCCGAGTGGTTAGCGTATCCGCTCTCCAGCGGGTTAGAATCCCACCGTGGGCATGGATGTTTGTGATGGTCTGTGAAAATACTAATGGTGGTGGAGACGGAGAGCTCTAGAGTTGGGGCCATCCTTCGATGAGTCTTTGGGCTCCTTGGAGGTGTCACGTAATAATAATAATATTCGGATAAACACCTGAGTAACAAATAACTCCGGATTTTAAAGTTTTTTAAATAATAAAAAATTTGCATAATAATATTGATAATATATTTAATGTTTCTCGGCACATGTCAGAGAAAAGCCTGTCTTGAAATTTCTAGAAATATTGAGTAGCTTGTCATGCTAACGGATTCTCGTTTCAGATTGGTCATTTGTGTGCCAGCTAAGTTTAACATTATGGTAGAACCAAAAACTATTATTATTATTATTATTATTTCTATATTAAAAGTTTACAGTCAAAGAGTAATAACAAGAAAGATCAGAGGTGGATCAAGCGGGTGTCGGACCTGGTGGCAGCCAGGGGTCACGAGCTATGTGAAAAAATTAAGAGATCTATAAGAAGGATATAGATATTAAACATTTTGATGATGAATTGGAACAGTTTTTACTATTTCTGAAAGAAGATAAAAACAAATTCAATACTGCCACATAAGTATATCAGGCTGCAAGAGAAATGCTAACTTTTCCAAATGTAGACATTTTAGGGGACCGCCAGCCGGTTTAATCCGCTTCTGAAAACATATAACAGTCTATGGAAGTTTTTTCACTTGGCTATGCTACCAATTACATATTTGGTTTAATCCTTTATCCAAGTGTAAGCAAATAAAGTTTGTGCCTGAAGTATTTTCAGGACTGGGGCAACTCATGGTAAAGGCGGTAGTATGACTTCACATCACTTGCTTTGGTATCCCATAATGCAAAGCACATCTCCTTGCGGACATGTATAATGCTATGCATTACGGGAAGGGCCACTATCCAGACCGGTTTCGACCTTTATTGAGGTCTCATCAGTGATGGCTCACTGGGTCTGGCTCACACTGATGAGACCTCAATAAAGGTCGAAACCGGTTTGGGTAGTGGCCCTTCCCTTAATGCATAGCATTATACATGTCCGCTAAGAGATGTGCTTTGCATTATGGGAGATGCTAAGGCAAGTGATCAGAACTTGCCCCACCTTTACCACGAGTTGCCCCAGACCTGAAAATACTTCAGGCGCAAACTTTGTTTGCTTACACTTGGATAAAGGATTAAACCAAATATATCATTGTAACATGTCTAATCAAATCAAAGGTCTAGGAATCGGCTAAATATCGTAAAATGAGAGATGTCCCCTTATAATGCAGTTGTCTTGAGTTGAGATAGCGTTATATCTGATATCTCAGCTTTTCCATAAGTTTCATGAATTCTCTTGGTATTCCTTCTAGCACTCCTATGAATTAGAACTGTTGTTGCTCTTTTGTTCCACATTTATTGAATTTCAATCTTCATATCTCTACATTAAGTCCATTTTTCATGCACTTTTTTTTACTCTACTATTTTCTGATATCGCCACTTCAGTAAACCACACGTTGTTGTTCAACTGCAATGATGTCTCTCATATTGTGTTCCTGATGTCTGTCTGTCTGTCTGAATTTTAAAGTTCCATGATATCTTTCTATTTTCAATTGACTTTTTTAATTGTGTGTTCTGAAAAGGTTTTGTAAATGGTAAATTCGCACTTCCTGCACTACGAGTACAAGCTCCAATGTACATCTTTTGAAACCCAATCATACTTTTCTTTATAGTCTGTATAAGCAATGTCGGTGCAAGAACTGATGACAGTGGGCTATCTGATGATAGCCCACTCTCTTTTCTTTATCTTTGTATACTCGGCATTTGCTATCATTGCGGATCTTTTTCACTCATCGCCTTGATTGCATTCATCTGCGTTTGTAGTATGTTCCCAAACAGCAAATATTGTTATAATAAGAGTTTTTTGACGGTGCCCTGCTGAAGCCATTGCTAAGTTAAACAACTGTTAACTTTCTTTTCAATATACTCCAGATATTGACCAAGGAATGTTTTATTTTTTTTTCTTTCAAATTTTTGGATATTTTTGTCATTTCGTTCTTCTTATATTGCTTTTCTGAATCATCATCATCATCATCATCCCTATTATACGTGAATCTCACCCACAGAATATTGTAAAAATATGTTTACAAACGGTATCGTGGTGGGCTATGAGTTAGATAATTCTGTAATCCTACTGTTGAGAATAAACATGATATGTTTTCTAGTCCTTTGAGCCTCAGTTAAGCAGGATATGGTTAGTCTGATACTAGTGATGAAGCTCATCTACCACCTAAAGAATTTCACAAACATCCATGTCACTGTAGGATTCTATCTATTCACTGGGGGAATGAATGGAAATAAACACTATCTACTCAACCAGATAAACCGATAGAACTGTAATGACAGGTCCATCTCTAGATAATAAGCAGAGTAAACAAGTTTTTGTAGGAAACCACAAAGAAATGGATTCCTCCAATATTGTCTCTGATGGGAGAAAAGGAAGAAGAAGAAATGGATACCTCATATTGATTTTGCTTCGGGGCAAACCAATTTACCTAGTGTTGATCCTGGCTGGTGATTAAAAAAATCAAATTGTTATGCAAAATAATTATGAAGATTAAGTACACATTGGTGCTGAATTTCTATTCTGACGAAGTTAACTTTTCTGCTAACGGTAATTTAAATTAAAATAATGGTAATTTTAAATTTTGAGTTACTGATGTTTGCATCAATACTGATATCTTTGCCGAGGTATCTAAAGCAGCGGTTATTGACAACCATCATAAAACTGGAATTAGTAAGTGTGAACAAGAAAAAGGACTGCTTTGTTATAACACTGAATAATGCTCTAAAATCTTTCCAGATTGATTTTAATTCAGTTGTACGATGTTCCTAGGTCACATGAAAAATTAGACATTATTAATAAATAGACATTAATAACATGCAGTAGCTCTGAAGTAGATCCCGTAAGGATAAAGGGAAAAAGTAAGGCTTAAACTAACTGTTTGAAGAAAGACAGAAAATTGAAGAAGGGTAGCAAGCAGAATTAACTGAGAAAGTCAAAGGGGTGATGAAGAAGATAGATTTACCCACTTCGTCGCCAGATAGATTGGACACGAAGAAGAGATAAGTAGATATGATGATAAAATACGTGTAAACCTAATTGAAAATTAATGTTATTTTAATTTTGTTTATTTTAATTTTATTATATAATTTCATTATGCCTCATAAATAATGGAACTGAAACAATCCAGTGTAATTGAGGTTGAATGTATTCCCATTGGCAGCTGTACATGAAGTTTAATGTTATTTCTAGGCTTTCAAAGCAGTCTCATAATAATCATTTTCTACTGACTCGTTTAAAAAAGGTTTATTATTTATTTATTTATTTCTATGCACAAATCGAATACGGGCAGAATTTAAAATTACATTGAAGCACATTTTCAATTTTTTAAATGTTCGATATATAAAATGAATGTATGGATGTATCCTCCTATGAATGTATGCTATGAAAAGTTTAGGACTTTGGTCTCCGTTCCTGCCAAAAATCCTCTAACCATTTCTTCATGACCAGATTTCAATGAAAATTAATGTTATGGTCTCTATATTGATATTCAGTTCCTCCACTCGTTTTAAGAGAGAAACTCCAATCGTTCCTATATCATCTTTTACACCTTTGCAAGACAATGTGATGTGTGTAACCACCAACTTAAAAAAAAAAAAAAAAAAAAAAAAAAAAAAAACGATTGTTTAAAAATATTAAAGTTTTCTAAAAAATTATCTAATATGTTTTATTACCCAAAGGGAGTGGATGGACCTTTGTTAACCCTAACAAACTTTTGAAATTGATATCCCATCGATATCGATTATATTAGAGGCACTTGAATAAGAATACTGCGTGCAACTGCCGCCATCTTGCGAATCTAAGCCATAACACTTGTCGCGTATCATTTTATTTTTTATTTATTTTATTTGATTTATTTTATTTTATTTTGTTTATTTTATTTATTTATTTTTTTTTTTTTTTTTTGTAATTTGGACTTTAATATTAAGTGATGCTCGTTTGTCCTCACTAAAACATTAATGTCCCATTGCTCTTTTTCTTGTTTTGTGTGTCATGTTCTTCTGTTCTAGTTATTTCACATTGAACACAAACACTTCTATTGTCTGTGAGTGAATTCTACCGTCGAATTTTCAACGGTAGAATGGTTGTCAGCAAAACAATTAGTAGTTCCAGTAGAGTTTCATCCTGTTCATAAAAGTTCATCTTTCTTTCGTCAACCAAATAAAAGTGTTACTCCTTTGGATTTTCCAATGGCTACTAGAGTCGTGTTCCTGTGGCCAATTCCATTTTCGACAATCCTGAAGAGTGATCTCGTTTCACCCCCCCCCCCAAAAAAAGTGCCACCAACCTGAGTAGTCTGGGCCTTACTGAACATGCTATCTCCTAGCAACACAGATATCTGATGGAACAAAGCTTCTTCCAGAAGAGCATATTTCTGATGGGAAAAAATCACATAAAACTTTGTGAGATATTATTAAATTGCCCTGATCTAAATAGGTCAATTAATGATACAATAATAATCCGCATTTATTCCCCTTATAGGAAATAAGGGGGATAAATAATGCTCCTCAACTCTGCTCTTCATAATTAATTAATTTTATGTATTTTTTTTTTAAATTTAGACTTTAATATTAATTGACAACTGTTGCCTTACTAGAACATTAATGTTGCATTGGTGATTTATTCTGTTGTGCGTGCGGTGTTCTATTCTAGTCATTTCGTATTGAAAATATCTACGAAAGTTTTGCATAAAGATGATTTAAACGTGTTAAAAATAACAAATATTAAAATAAATCTGTAATTATTATAATCATTCAACTAACTAACAAAGCTTTACAAATGTAAACACCTAAATTTGAACCTTTCGTTGACAATTTTCAAACTAAATCCAAAAGTGATGTTTATAAATTCAAAGATTGTAAATAAAGATATATTATACAAGCATATGCGATGAAATATGCACTTTGCTGCCTCAGAGGAAATAGATAAAAGAAGTTCTAAATTCTCAAATGCATTAAGAATGCTAAATCCTTACCTTTTTTATTTTTCTTACTAAGCATTTATCGCTTAAAAAAACAGTCAATTTCTGAGTAGATATAAAAATGAACCCCTCAAAATCCACTATAGAATGATATTTTTCTGTGTTATTAGTAAAAAAAATATTTACATAAAAATATAAATACTTAATTGTAAACTTCTATATGAGTAAAGGTGACGGTTATCAGTGTTATCGCATTACCTTGTACTGACTGATGCCCTCTGCATTCCATAATCATTTTTGCAAACAGTGCTTTATCTAGCGCCGACTGTTTATTAAATAGTTTTTATCTAGAAGGACGGAAAGAAATTCATATGCATATACCAATTAGAAATAATTGAATTATTCAAAGGTTATGAGAGTCAATAATTTATCAACTGAACACATTCTTTTAAATATTCTAAACAACCATAAAATTCAGACATCTTTAAAAATTCAATTTTTAAAGATATCTGTACTTGAAAATTCTATCGATTTTTATAGAAATGCTATTAAAATATAAAATTTAAACAAGACAAACTAATTTCGTAACAGGCAATGCATACTTGTGTGTTTAAATTAACGTATTAAAATACCCAATATTTTTTTTTATTAATTATAGTAATTATTTGTTTTTCTTTCATGCTAGCAAAATTTACTTTTGTATATGATTTTATTTGTTTCATTTTAATATTTCCCGTGTGTGTGTGTGTGTGTGTGTGTGTGTGTGTGTGTGTGTGTGTGTGTGTGTGTGTGTGTGTGTGTTAAAGATATATGTGTTAAAGATACCAAGCTATTTTAAACCTGGTTTTACTCCATTTATATCTCATTCAGAGATTTTTAATTTAATAAGGTTAAAACACCTTATGGTAACTTGTTCTGGTAAAATACTTATAAGCTCTGTATTACTAAAATCTTGGTATTTCTAGCCTGACTCCCACTGATGAGACCTCAATAAAGGTCGAAACCGGTGGGGGCTATTATGAGTTCGCTCTCTTTAAGGTTTTTGCATTAAGGGAACAATTTGAGTCTCCGGGAAAAGTGTTTTCCCGCACGGCCCGCTGAGGGGCTTTGTCGGTGAATGCTTTTCGTCGGAATATGAGTGGTTCTCCTCGGTGGTGGTGGTGAATGGAAGGCCATCACTGAGTGGAGCCAAAGCTGAGATGGACGGTCTTTCGCCCACAATTGAGTGGCCTAGGGATCGTCCGAATTTTTAGAGACGGCTTTACTTATTCATAAGGTCGAAACCGGTCTGGGTAGTACCTCCCCTTGCCATTAATACATAACATCATACATCTCCTCAAGGAAATGGGTTGTGCATTAAGGGTAAATATTAAGAGTAGTGATCAGAGCTTATTCTACTTTTACCGTGAGTTGCCTTGACTTGCACTACTTTGAGGGTCAGCTAGACTTCCAATACATGCAGGCGCAAACTTGACTTGTTTGTCTGTTTGCTTACTTGGGAAATGGAGTAAAACCAGGTTTAAAATAGCTTCGTATCTTTAACATTTATTATACCCAAGGTAAAATACTTCCTATATATATATATATATAACGCTTTACACTCTACCTATGTTATACACGAGCAGTTTTTAGATTTCAAATGAAATCGCTAGGGCCTTTTATTCTCCAAAGAGAGTAGGAAAGATTTAACTGTGACTTTTGGAGACTGGAGAGCAGTCAATCTCCACCTATAACCAGTCAGAGAATAAATGATTCTAAAGGCTGACAACTGCCGTCATCTGGAGAATTGTGTAAACAAATTGAGAGTTCATAAAAAACTTTGGGGGAGGAAGATATAGCTTACTAAATATTATTTTAAAATATTACGTATTAATTAGACATAGATTATTAATACTGCTGAGAAGGAGGGCGCTGATTGCAGGGTGGCCCCAGCAAAATTACATTCATAATTGCCTCTGTAATAAGAGGGAAGAGATAGAACGAATCCTAGATAGAGACAAAGGATCCGTGGGAGCAGAGGATTTAAACTCAACCTTAACAAGATGAAGATTATGGGTCTTGAAGGAGGTATAGACAGAGAAGGCCCTGCGAAACAAGGATATCTTAATGGAGAAATAATTGAGGACGTCAGCAAATTTGAGTATGTGTAATTCATTATTAATGTGAAAAAATAACAATGTTCTGAAGACATGAGAAAAAAAGATGAGGAACTGTTATGGCAATGTTCACGGACTTATTTAAAGTCTGGTAATACAAATCTTTTACTATAGAAACAAAGATGAGGATTTTGGTTACTGCTCGTTTTTATCAATTAGCTACTTAAAGTCTGAAAGGAAAAGGATATCCAATTCTAAGATGTGGTGTTACAGGAGACTGTTGAGAATCTCATACACAGAAAAGCTAACAAAATAAATATGTCTTAGAAAGGATCAGTAGGACTCTGAAATTCCTTAAGAGCAGTGATAGAAGAAAGCCGAAATATTTTGAACTCATAGAAAGAATGGAAGGTTGATTTCTCAAAACAACTATAGAGGGTAGAGTTCCTGAGAAAATAGGATATTGTAGGTCATGAAATGGTGAATGTGTATGTCAGGAGTGACAGGTTTCTCAGAGATTTGAAGCTTAGAAAAACCCAGCTCAGAACTACCTTCCGAGAATTTATAACGCTTCATCTAGGTGTGGAATGTAGCACATTTCGAGAAGAAATTTCAATTGAAGTTATTACATTAGGCACGGGAAGGAAGCAAGCAAGCAAAAAAAAAAAAAAACTCAGAAGAAGGATTGAAAAGTTGAAGATCGGACAGAAAGAAACAGTTATCGCACAAGTTGTTTCTATTGATCATATGAAGTATAATGAAAAATGGAAAGTATAGTGCCTCAAATGAAAATTTTGGAGAGAGTACCGAAAGTACAACGGATATTGAATTAGTTAAAAACATATTATTTAAATGAAAGAGTTGTTTTGAGAAATGTAAATGGTTAGAGAAGGAAGCAGCGAAACTGAATTCGAATATATATCAGTAGGTAGTGGTGATTAGTAGAGAAAAATAATTCCGGGAGGGGGGGGATGAAAGTAGTAAGTAGTAACTTGTTAATTCTACTGACACCGTTATACCACCTCTATCTTTTGTCGCCTCACAGTATCACACGAATGCCACGGCTAGCACGATCACCAAACTTGAATCCGATCACACACGTGTGGGACGTCTTTAGACATCGTATTGCACCCCTAGAGGTACCACTTCGGTAACTTGGGTGAGGTGATGTCTGCTATGGTGAAAGAATAGGATTAGTTGCCATAGAATCTTATAGGCATTCTGATATCAAGGTTCACAGCTGTTAGGCCTATTTATCCGTTACAGGGGGGGGATCATACGCATCACGTATCCCATCTGACCATATTATGTCGACTTCTGTCATGTGATCTTTTTGGTACTTATATACCCCTATGTAATGTCTCATACCTGTCGGACGTTTCTCGCTATCTCCTGTTTGCATTATTCTATTGTACATCATCAATATACTAAATTTTGTCCTGCTACATCGCAAATTGCAAGCGTTGCACCGTGTTTTCGAAATGTTTTGTTAATTTTGTCGAACAAGGTGTGTACACACGAACCCCCTCCCCCACACACACATAGGGTAATTCATCGTGGAAATTTTTTTCTTTCTCTGTCTTTAGTGAGGAACCTTTAGATTTTGGAAAGAATAATTATACTGTTATTCTACTCATACAGAAATTGAACCCATTCTTCTTTCCAGTGTTGTGGAATTGGTTAAGAGGCTTGTTTTCACTCTAGTAATAATGATGTTCCTGGAGATGAAGGCTGCTAAAATCCTGTTAGAAGGCTCCCAATAGATGATCAGCTGCCATTTTCAGTGAAGGCATTCGTCTTCTATATTGTATTGAAAGTAAAAGTTACTTTCATAGTTGAGGGAGAGATAGTTACAGAGTTGGTGTTTCGTGATTGGGCATAAGCGAGGTTCAGATATTCGTTTTATTGATACTAACAATAAGTTAGGGTCACAGTTTCCCGAGACAAACGGATCCCTTTGTTATTAATAGGACATTCCAAGTAGATGTGCCAAGAATTCAGATTCAGCTATAGAAGAGAATTCAACTATATTTAGTTCTTTTCCAAATGTAGAACTAAAGTTTATGTGTATTCCTTATTCTGAGCGTTGGATTAATATTGTCACAAAGTGTATCAGATGTCAATTAGGTACTGCCGAATTGCAAGGAAAATATAAACGCTACATTTTCTATTATTCTATTTTGAAATTCTCTTCAGATATGATATCAAGCAAACCTATTTGAAAAGGAAGAATTGATCATGTGTATTTGTTTAGCTTGGTTCCCATATTCTAAGGATTCTAGAGGAATGGGAAAGGCAGCATGTGAGAATTAGGGAAAAAATGTCTGCAAGACTCACACCATGACAAATCCACGCGAAAAAAAAAATGCTGCTTATTTGTGATGGGCTTCAGAGCACTGTGGAGAAACTCCATGAGTATTTCAAGAAGTGAAACTTCCTTTACTGTATATATATCGCAGATCTAGGCTATTCCAGCTTTGAAGCATCTGTGTAGAAAATCGCTAGATGTAGTGGAACATGGGAAGTTGTCATGTCATACTCCGGACGGTAACGAGGGAGATATCGCTCTCTTGTGGGAAGAAAAGATACATTTCCATGTTTTTGCTCCCTTTCGTGGCGATGAGTTTTGAGAAAAGGAAAGGATATGAAAAATTTTTATCGTGTTATTTAGTCTATATAAGTCGAGATATTTTTCATTGCATTTTCTCCAATGAATCCGCATGGAACAAATCGAATTTTATTTTTATTATTCGTGACACTTCCAAGGAGTCCGTAGACTCATCGCGAGAGGATACTTATTTTGTTGTGTGTTCGTCAGTACATTGGCTGCTGATTCGTTGACGACATCTCGCACTCTAGCCTACTGGACTAGTGAATTCGAATTCTTGTTGATATGAGTCGTCAAACTAATGGCCAAGCATAGGAGAAGCACCTCAGGCTTTTTATTTGCCGGATCACTTTCTAATGTTTTTGTGTAGCTTTATTTTGAACTTTCGCAGCTGTTCTTGATATAGTTTACATGTGCGTATTAGTGTAAATTCTTTCTCATGAAGTACCACAATAGCGGTATCGCCAGCACAAGCTTCAAGAGTGTGAATGATGAGCTTTCTCGAGTAGCGTATTTAAGGCAATTCTGTAAAGTAAACCAGATAGTGGACAGCTTTGTTTTATTCCTCTAGTATATGACGTTGCTGTGGTAAGTTATAATCCATTTTCGGAATATAGCACTTAGATATCCTATCCTGTTCGCGCTGTTAACCGAGTGGTTACGCGCTCCGCAACCATATGCCTGGGAAAGCAGTGTCCTGCGTTCGATCCTGAGCTCCTTGCTGACGTGAGGAGCTCGGGATATTTCTCAGACATAGCCAAGTTAGCCGGTCTTGGGAGTGGACTGAAGGGTTTTTCCTCCCGCAAAACAGGCAAACCGGTCTTAAGAACACAAGTCTTCACAGACAATTACACATGGTTGAGCGTGGGTGTAACGAACCACCTCGTAGTGAGTTATGAAACCCAAAAATGGGAGAGGCCAAGGCCTTACATTGGGCTGTAGTGCCTAAGAAGAAGAAGAAGATATCCTATCCTAATTTTACACTCACGCGTAGACCTACACTTTTTACCGTGTAGGCATTCGGAACCGAAATCCTACGGAATAGGTTGATTACCCCCTTATTCCTAGAGGTATCCTATGACTGTAGCCTGTGTGTTCACAGGGCCGCTTTGCCTGCTTGCGGGATGAAAAACCACAGATAAACTGGGGGGGGGGGGGAGAACCCTGCTGCCCACGTCCAGGACCGGCTAACCTGGCTATGGCTGAGGAAGATCCTTCAGCTCCTCACGTCGTCGACGGGAATCAAACCTAGGACACTCCTTCCTCAGGCATATGGTTGCGAAGCGCATAGCCACTAGGCTAACTGCATGGACAGCACTTAGATAACTAGCTCAAATAATCTAAGTTAGATAACTTAGATGCAGATGATTTTCATCTACAACCTGAAGCCATTTACAGACATAATAACACATTAGTATTCAGACCCACAACTCAGAGAGTGAAAATGGTACACACTCTGCCAACCATACAAACAATGTTTATTTTCCTGGAATCAGGAATGATAGCATTCCTGATTCCAGGAATATATTTCAGATTTTTTATAGAAATATATAAGAATAATAATGGCGATATAAATTTAGAATTTACTTTATCCACTTTTGACACATGGAGTGGAATATAATAAAGCAATCTCGTTGCTTTTCAAATTCTTTACTGATATTTTTCAGTTCATAGAACAAATGAGAAGTAATGTGTTTCATCTCTCTCTTTCTTTCTCTCTCTCTTTCTTTAAGTATTATATCCTAAACAAAGGGATTTTTTCCCCCACTTGAAGCGTTAAGTGAAATCGATTGTCTGTATAATTCTCATATTTCGATTTTTTTTTCTCCCATTTTAAGTCAATCGTTCCCCTTCAGATTTTTATTTGAAAGGCTAGGTTTTCCATTGTCAAAATATGTCCAAGGAATTCAAGTAGTCGCTTTCTGATATCCCAAATTAATCTTTTGAATTTTACTTTCTTGATATGTAATATCAAGCGTAATATTGTCCAGCATATGCAAAATTTGCAAACACACGTAATATAATTATTGGCAAACATTTATAACTTAATAATAATACTTTGTAATATTTATAACTTAATATATAACTATTTATTAATATTTATAACGTAATATATAACTATTTATTAATATTTATAACTTAATACATGCGCGCACGCGTGTGTGTGTGTCTCACTAATTAAGGGTATCGGGCGGTTTAATGCAGCCAGCTTGTCTTGCTATCATTCTCTAAGGGCGAGTATTTTATGTTTGTAAATATGTGTATTCAAGGGAACCGGTTTGCCTGTTTTCAGGAATGAAAAACCCAAGTTTCCAGGAGATCCTGGAAGCCACCACCAAAACCTGATCCAGAGATGGAAATGAAAATTATTATCTGGTACTTATTTTTTTGTTATACTCGTACATAATGAAAATTTCTGGATAACGTCGGTAAAGAGGTTTTTAAAGTCCATATGAAAGTGAACAAAGCAACTGGAGGATTAATTCTAAACGCCTCGTGTTCTTAAAAGTTCAAAGAGAAATAGAGGACGCTTTAAACCTGCTAGCGAGAGCTTTATGAAGAGAATAAAGAAAGAAGCTACTGTTCAGTTAGCTCATGATGATTTCAAATAGAAGGTTGAAAGGCCAAATTATTATTATTTTTTAAAATTCTATTTCCTTTATTATACCACTTTTTGTGTTAATAAGTACAAACTAAAATCTAATTTGTGTGTGCACCCTCTAAATAAAATCGATTAGGTGCAATGAATAAGCGAATAAGAGAGTTAAATCAGACTTAGTAAAATTCGAGTTACGTTAAGTTTGCAGAACGTTAAGTCTGAAATGTCTTATTGTTAAGCACTTCTGATATTAATAATTCTTCACTGACTCAATGGAATTTAATGAAATTTGATATTTATGATTATGATCTCTGTTAAAATTTGCCAAATCGTTTCAATTTTGTCTTCAGTCAGGTTACTGCAAACCCCCCCCCCCATGTAATATCATCAACGCTCTCTATCTTTTTTCACAAACTATTTAATTTCTACACAAGTACCACTATTTGTAACGCTCTTAAGGACATTTACAGCTTCACGAAACAACTAAGGTTATGAGGCCAGTGTATTATGTCTGTAAATTGCGTGTTCTCCTAGCCGGTTTGCCTGGTAGGATTTTTTCTTGGATATTGCGGGAATACCATTTTTAAACGATATACTTTAAAAAAAAAAAAAAAAAAAATACAAACGTTTTATTTGTACACATGTAATTTACAAAAGATGGATTTTTACGTCACAGTAGGTGCATTAATTAACAGGAGGTAGAATATTTTCCAGAAGAATGTTTCTTCTTCAATATACCAGGATTTCCCTAAATTCCCTAATAAAATAAAAAATAGGGGACAAAAACAGCCGAGACATGAGTTTTCTGGGACTGTCCCATCATCCAAATAGATCACGAATCTATGTAGCTTCGATAATAATAACGAATGAGTTTATAATATTGTTACTATATATTTAAATTGCGTGTATTTATTATTATTATTTGACACCTCCAGGGAGTCCAAAGACTCATAGACGGAGGGCACCTACTCTACAACTCTGTCTCCACTGCTCAATTCACCAACTGACCGCAACTACACCAACGCCATCTACCGCCGACCTCCACTGGTATTTCCACAGACACACAAACATCCATTGCCCACGGCGGGATTCGAACCCGCAGCCTTTCGGCTGGAGAGCGGATACGCTAACCAGTGGTTGTTTCTTCTCTCTGCACTATAATATTAACTGACGTTTATTTATTTGGTATTGTAAATTAATATAATTAACTCATTTTAATCATTGATATCTTAATAAAGGCTTTTCAACTGAAAGTGAGTCGACCTGTCTTATAGATTTAGCAGGGTTTTTCTTCCGCAAAAGAGACAAAAAGGCTGGAGAAATACGCAATTAACAAAAAATACATTTGTGGGATAGATTACTGTGGTGAGCCGTCAGAGATAAATCCCAAGACTCAGTTCAGGTAATAATATTAATAAATAATTTGTGTTAACAAATTATTAATCAGTGTTAATTAACCTGCATGAATTCTAATACAAAATTGCTTCACAGTCCAATGCATTTAAAATAAATAAATGCGTCCTAGACAATTTGTGCACGTACTTTTGAAACCTATTGTAAATAGTCAGTGGTGTTTTAGTTAATTCCCAGAAGAAAAATACGGTATATCATATCTTCAAAACAGAATCTAATGTTTTATAAAAGTATTTCCTTGTCAAAATCTATCATTTTCTCTATATAATGAGTAGGTTTTTTTTTCTTCTTTCAATCCTTTAATTCGAAAAGATGATATTCCCGATCGCCTTAACTTTTGCAGGATCGAAGGTGTGGTGGCGGAACACATCGAAGGACAAAAACATGGTCTATTTAATTTTCTCCATTACTAAAATTTAGATTTTCTTATGAGTTTAGGCAGGTATTTATTCAATTCAGTACTTCAGAAACAACATATTATATTTTTGCGGTCATATGTAATACTAATTATTAAGATCCGTAATGAATACAATGTCAAAAACAAATACAGAATTGCTTAATTATCGAACTGATTGCTGAATTATTTAACAAAATGCATCTAAGCTTTATTTCAGATATGAAAATATTAATTTTTATTTTTATCGTACTGTGGTGCTTATGTCGATTTTTGTTGACTTATGTGGAACAAAAAAAACATCTAAGCTTTATTTCAAATATGAAAATGTTAATTTTTATTTTTATCGTATTGTGGTGCTTATGTCGACTTGTCGAAAATTACATTTGTTTTCATATTATTATTAAACGTCCTTTCTATAACAAAGAGCGCATTTGAGTTAATCAAATGTGTCGAGCTTTCGCATGTTGTAAAATAACTCGCTCATTGACCAATGACAGTAACCTTAAAAATAGGTTTGTTACACTTGTTATAATTTAGTTTGGCGATATAGGGAAAATAACAGTAAACATAGTTAGAAAGTGAAATAAATAAAACAAATGTCTCAAGTTTATTTACATTTATCGCTAAATTAAGATGACAACACTAGAACACAGGTACATAGTCGAAGTGACTTACAATAAAAAATGTAAACAAAACATAGCGCATGCGTAATTGCAATCTGCAAAAGAAGGAAATAGACTTGTTTATCAAAACAAAGTTGGAATTCACTAGACATATATCTAATTTAGTTGGATATTTTTTTCGTTTATTTTTCCTAATGAGTAAAAAATATCCGCTTGTTAAGTGTACCCTTCTGAACTTACTGAATACTTCTAGTGTACGTTGAATACTATACCGGAAATACAACACTGATCACCCAAACACTAGTTTGTCCACCAATGGCGACCAAGGACATGACGTCAGTCTTCACTGAGACCTGCTGAAAACATCAGCACGTTCGGTCGGTGCGAATTGTTTTCCATTCAGGATTACGCTTCCGCGGACTTTTATATATAGAAGTCATGGAATCGCTAAGAGAACAAGTCATGATTAATCAGTTTGTTGTAGCTGCTGGATGTGCTAGAGAACAAGCAAAGCAGTTATTACAAGCGGCACATTGGCAATTTGAGGTAAGTTTGAATGAATCACATACCGCAGAATTAGATGTAGAAGAACAAACATGGCTTTCTTTACACTGCTTGCCTGACCATGTGGTGTGTGTATGATTTGAGCAGTTTGACCGGTTGTTGAATTGTATGCGCATATTTTTAATATAATTAAACGAACACTTCTGATAACTCAGGATTTCGTAGTGAAGATACTTTTAGCATTTCATTGAGCTTTCTTTTACTCTTTTGCAGACAGCATTGAGCATATTTTTCCAAGAAGTAACGGTGCCAAGCTGCCATCACCATCAAAACGGTCCTTTTAACACTGTAAGTTTTTTTTTGTTGTTTTTTTTCCCGCAAGTACCAATTTTTGTAAATTGTCTATGTATGTATATATTTGACAAGGCCTTGTAGAAAAGGTGATTGGAAACAAATGTATTATTTTTCATACAACTTGTCAGGGTTTGCCATTCTCTCGTCAGCGCTTAATGATTGTGTAATCCCTGAGTCACCGGTGATGGCATAATAATAATTCATAAATTAAAAGAATTGCCATGTTGACAAGGGAGGTCATTATCATTCATTGCTATGTTATATTTAAGATGACACCCCAGTAAGTATTGATGGTATCGATGGAGTGGCATTTTTAACAAGAAAACTTTTGATGGAAGGTGGAATAGTTGTAATGTGAACCATTTAATAATATAAGATTTTTATGCAGATATTGATTATAATTAAGCAACTCCAAAATTTACTGCAAGGATAAGGACAAATGTAATTGTGAATTACATTTGGAGTACTCTAGATACATAAACGATCAACAAATGAAATCCCTCCCCATCACCACCAAAAAAAATAGATTTTGAGATTGTGTTTCAAAGAATATCTTTGGAGTCATCTT
The DNA here is from genome assembly GCF_054136105.1 of Typopeltis vanoorti. Classification (NCBI taxonomy): domain Eukaryota; kingdom Metazoa; phylum Arthropoda; class Arachnida; order Uropygi; family Thelyphonidae; genus Typopeltis; species Typopeltis vanoorti. The sequence goes on along the minus strand of NC_143569.1, from coordinate 80,519,736 downwards.
TTTTCTCCATAAACTAATATCATTATCTGAGCTATTTAATTAAATTTGATTTGTGTTCACTGTGCCTGTATTGAGCAAGATTCTTTAGTAGTGTAATAGCAGCAATTTATGTGGGTAAGCAAAGAGAATTGGGCAGTTTCTTCACTTTTAATTTTATACTTGTATACAAAGTTGTTCATTTATTTGAAAAAGAATATGGCTAATAAAGAATTCTCTTTGAGGCAATCAAAAAAAACAACAACTTAATTTTAAAACCTAGCCTAATGTAGCCATTTGCAGTGAAATACCCTATGAAGCCATTCATCAGAAAACATTATCTCTCCTGCCTTTTACTGCTTCCATTAGATGATGCTGCTTGCATTGGGTGGCTAGTAATAAGCCTCTTTGCTTATACCAAAAAGTGCTAAAATTTGCCAGGGCAAATTTTTATTTTACTTATTTATTTATACAATTACTTTTTTTTATAAATAATAATAATTTTTAAGGACATTTCTGAAACTTAAGGTATGCTTCCTAGATAATCTTATGATTTAATATCACTGCTTATTATAACTTGTTTGCAACTTTGTATTTGTATACATCTTTTGAAGCATTCCAAAATAATTAGATATATTATAACACAAATAACATTGTAATTTAAATGATTAAGAGTTGATAGTTTTTGTGTTAAAACTAAAAATCAAAATTGGCTGTTTTGATTAATTCAGAATTGAAGGGAAAAGTAAAATTTCCCATTTCATAATAGTGAGTGTTGGTTATTTTTGTCATCAGATATGCATAATTTTTTACATTATATTTTGTGTAACACATTTGTATTAATAAAAATCCAGATAAATCTCAGTTTTTACATTGTAATACTAAGCCTGCTTAGTAACTCTTGTTAGCTGAATGCTTATTATTATACAGTGGAGATTAGAACTCAGTAACATGCTCCTGTATAGTGTGATTTCCTAGATGGATTGATTTATATTTTGATTTTTATGATAAAAAAAAGTTTTTAACATATACTGTTCCATTTAAAGAAGTAATATATTCTTTGTGCATTGTCTCACCATTTAAAGAAGTATTGAATTTACTGTAAATCATCATTATGAATGATGGTGTTAGTAAGCCAAGTGACATGCAAAATAGTGTTTAAGAGGTTTGTACTTCTTCTCACTTGTGAAGGGAATTTATATTTCTTCCAAATAATTAGTACTTGAAAATGACAAATTTTCCTTTATTATTCTTTGTAATATGTTGGCAAATAATAGTACATTCCCTCCTTATAAAAATCAGATGCGTCTACCTTAGGAAAATCCTGCATACTTCTATGTGGTGAGTAGGACTACATGGCAGAAAAGGCAGACATTTTTTTCCTTCTCATCAGCTGGTATTTTAAACAAAAACTGTCTTTTAATTTATAAATAAAAATGTGCATAGTATGATTTTATTGAAGTAAATGAAATAAAGGCTGGATATCATAATTGGCAATGTTACTAACCCGAGTTCTGATAAACAGCTTGCAGGGAATTAAATCGCAATGTTTTCCATAGTTTTTATTTTTTATCCTCCTATTTCTTTGGTATCTTATACACCTTGATGAGCTGCATGTTATTTCCTGTACTACCCTTTAGTTTCAATATCATATTTTCAAAATAAAATAAAAAAAATTTTAAGCAATTCACATAAAAATATTTATTTCTTTAAAACATAGGTGGCCAACAGCCGTGGTCTGCATGCAGTCCATAACGTGATTTTATGCAGCCCACGGCAGGATAAAAACTATATTAAATTATATGTATTATCAATTTAGCTATAGTTTTGACTGCAGATTTTCTGATTGATATATACTAGTTATATTCATTATTTCTGATGATGGAAACAATTTATATTCTCAACACTGAATCAAAATTGCTTTAAAAAGATTACTCGATTTATAAAATCTACTGCTTCTCTGTGCGAGTTGTAGTAGTGGAAATGGTAGATTTCTATGTGCTCCAGAGTAACGCATCATTGAAAGTCACTTGCTTTGCTCTGGTTACTTTTCAGTTTCAGAGACTCAGTTTCACAGTTAACAGCATTACTGTTGCAGTTTGTCCCCTGGTCAGTTACTTCAGCCTTTGTGTACTATGAGTAAGATATGTGAAGAAAACAGGTCATTTCAGGAGAAATGGGAAAATGAATTTCTGTTTATAAACAATAATGACAACAAACCACAGTGCCTTGTTAAATCGTCACAAAGAAGCTGACTGACTGATGACCACCTTCAGGATTTGTTACGAATATCATCATCATCGTTGGAAATCGACTTTAATGAACTTGTTGCCATATATGAACACCCACAGTGTTCTCATTAAGTTGTGTTACATGTTTAAAAAAACCAGAAATATGTAATTAAATTTAATTTAACAACTTATATTTAAATCAATCAAGTATTTTATATTGTTCTCCGAGTAGTAAAATGATTTAACAAATATAGTAATTCAATACATATAACTATTGCCTTGAAAAAATGCAGAGTTTATTTTTATTTAAGTTCTGTCTAAAAGTGTGAGGCCTGTGATGCTACCACTCATCATATATTGGCCCTCGTATAGAATGAAGTTGGCCACGTCTGCTTTAAAAAGTATTCAAAGTTGCAAAATATGCTGCATTGCTACTTATTTCATGCTTTATGTATATTTGTTTGAATAGTGCGCAACAGCACATTATGTTTTTGTGTTGGACAACATAAGAAGTTGCATGTCATTGACATTCTTCCATTCTTGAAATTAAAAGTTTTTATCATTCTTGTACATGTCAGGCTCAGTGGTCAATCATGGCCAAGTATCTTGGCTTCAGAAAAACCTCAATGTTTTGATAGCATACAGTACTTTAATCCTACCTGATTGCTATGTCTGTCAGCTGTATGTATTCTCTGCAAATCTATCTTGCAGGATGAAATACCCATTTTCAGGAGCAAAAAAACTTTTCCTCTGTATGAGACTGGCTAACTCATTTTCACCTGAACCATCCTTATAAGTTTGAATCCTGTTTAGACTTAGAAGCATAAACCGGATTTGAACCTAAGTCTTTCTAACAAAGCAACATTCTCATTATTTTTGACCTACAGACAGCTGCTTAAAAATTAAAAGGTCTATTCCATTTTTCCTTGGATGTTATGCTCAGTGTGATCAGTCATCAGCATTTAACTTGGCTTCTTTAGAACCTGATTAATGCACTGATAAATTGAAAAATATTAATATTGCCTTATCCTATCAGTATTTTTTTACTTCAAAACACAATAAAAATTCATTGATTTTTTTTGAAGTATAAATATGTTATTTATAACATATTTATATATTATATATATATATATATATATATATATTTACATTGAGAATGAAATGAGATCTACATAATATGTAGAATTTTTCTGTTATAAGAGAGAATTTTAGTGATCATTTTGCTAAGTCATACTGATGGTAATACTATTCTAAGGAAACAGGAAGGTGAGGATCAATACTTCAACCTAGTTCCTTGAAGGTGATTGAGGTAGAAGTCTATGATTGCTCAAGTCATCTTGATTTGAATAAGGCTGTTGGACTAGATGGAATTTCACTATGTGTTATGAAAGAATGCACTAAGGAACTGATACTTCTGTTAACTCAGTTGTTTAATGAGAGTCTAGTGTCCTCAACAATCTCTAATGAGTGGAAAAATTGCATAAAGGTCCTTCCATCTTTATGCAGTGGAACAATCTTGTTCCATTGCATAAAGGTGGAAGCAAAACAGATGTTTCAGTTTACAGACCAGTTTGTGTTTCTGGAGTGGTTGTTAAGATCTTGGAGAGATTAGTTAGGAATAGAATACAGGATTGGGTGGAAAAGGAAAAAATTCTGTATAGAGGTCAGCATGGGTTTGTTAAAAGGAGGTCTTGTTTTCAAATTTGTTTACATTTTATAATAAACTGACTACTGTTCTAGATAGGGGTGATTCATATACAGTGATACTTCTGGATTTTACAAAAGCATTTGATAGGCAACCACATAATAAACTGGTGTATGAGTTATGGCAAATGGGATTGGAAAATCAGTTGGTTGATTGGATAGCAAACTGGCTTTCTAATCGATATGAAACGATGGTGTATAAAGGTGCTACATCTCTCAGGAGGAGAGTTATCAGTGGAGTGACTGGAGTCCCACAGGATTCTGTTCTAGGGCCACTGCTGTAGGAGATATGCCTTGCATTATGGAAGATGATAAGAGTTGGAGTGATGAGAACTTGGTCCAGCTTTACCACGAGTTGCCTCAGTTCTGTCTCAAATTTTGTTTGCTTACACTTGGATAAAGGATTAAACTAAATTTATTATTGTCTTGTCTTGAATAGTTAATGTATGTTGACATTGCCAATAAAGACATTTCCATTTACCCCCCCCCCCCCCACCACCACCACCACCTTCCCAAGGAAGGAATTGGTCTTTCTTTCCATTTTAAAAAAGTTTTGTAATTTCCTAATTATAAGACAACTTCTTTTACCCAGAATGGATAAAAAAACAAGGTACGCAGAAATCTAGCCACTCAGCAGAATCTAATAATAAAATTTATGATTCTAATAATTTTTTGGATTATAACATGATCTGTCAAGTATTCTTGGCTTTAGTGTTGTAATTTTAGGATAAGGTGGTTAGTCTTATGTGTAAATGCATATATTTTTGTGTATAGATTGCATGTTCTCCTGGCTGGTTTTAGGATATAAAACAATTTTAAGGAGTCAAAAAAAAAACCAATCACCATCATATGAGACTAACTCACCCTCAGTTGAAAAGTCCTGATTAAAGTTCTTCACATCCTAGATGGGATTCACATTTAGATCTTTTCAGCTAAAGGGATTCGTCATAACTGACTAGGCTATAGAGGCTTATTAATTAACAAAATCTGTAATATTTCTGTGAAGAATTTTTAAACTAGTAAACTTCAGAGTGAAAATTTGCTTCCTTATTGCTGGCATTCACAGTAATTATTTATTTGCATTATTGTATTATGTCCCTCCTTAATTATTTGCATAATTAAGGAGAGACATTTTAGAAGTATGCCATATAGATAATTGTTAAAAAAAATGTAGGAAAAAATAAACCATTTAGGAATTTTGATACAAAATAACAGACAATCAGATATTTTGTATCAAATATTTTTCAAGGATACATTAGCTTGAACCCATTTTCCTATTTTCCCAAGACAAATTTTCTTAATACAATAAGAGAATTGTATTAAATATATATTAATTTCAGGAATAAGAAAGTATTCTGAATCAAATTTTTGTTGCATGCTTTTAGCAGTCAATGTGGGATATTGAATTAATTATTATTATTTATTATTTTGTGACACTTCCAAGGAGTCCTGGGACTCATTGAGGGAGGACACCTACTTTACCGCTCTCCATCTCCACCACTCCATCCACAAACTACACTGAACCTCTACTATTATCATCTATATCAATGCCATCTACTGCCCACCACTAGTATTTTTGTCTGCAAATTGTGTGTTCTGAACGACTGATTTGTCTGTAATCAAGTGTTATGCAATTTAAACAGTTTGTTTAGCATCATTTTTGGAAATGGACTTAAGAAGGTTGATATGATAACGAACCAGTTGTGTAAACTTATATGGAATAAGTGTGAAACAGGGTAATTCTATACAAATGTTCAGTATGACATATGAATCTGAAAATTGGATTAGAAACAAAATAATTGATCAAAAACTGGTAATTACTGATATGAAGTGCAAAGGGAAACTCTTAGAAGTGCTTAGCATTTGCATAGAATGGAATGTCATCACTTTTTTTCCAAGAAGGTACTCAACTATCCCTGGATAAAATTCCTTTTTTGCTTTCATCTCAATAATTGATTAGATACTGTTATACAGTATATAATCCATTGGTCACTGATAACAGTACTAAATAGAATGGTTTCACATCCCTCAGTTGGACTCTTATTTTTTTATTGTTCTGAGCTAAAAGCTTGTCTAAGTGGCAAAATGGGAGTTTTCATTTTGTTACCAAAGGTTATGGATTCAAGATTCATGGCTGTTTGGAAAAGTCTTTAGATGATTTTTAATGCCCTTTGTGGCCTGCTACCTTGCTTATTTGGAGGCTTGAAGTGTCATGAAAAATACTATGTTTTTTTTATTCTTGTGACATTAAATTAAGAATTATAAACACATTAATATTTTAATGTTTGCCAAATATTTCAGTCTGGAACTAACAGACTATCCTCAGTGGCTTGATAGAAACAGTTTTTACAAGGTGGAATACAAACAATTGATCATTCAAAAGTAGAATGAGCTGCATGATGTTACATTGTTATGCATTAAAGAGAGGTAAATTTCATCAGAGTGATGAATAAATTATAGGTATTAATTCACAATTTCATATAGCAATCTTAATTTATAAATTCAATTAAAGATAACATTAGACTAATGTAAGAATTAAAGGTCTCAATAAAAAAAATAATTTTTTTTAGTGTGTTATCTGGATTAAACTTATCCATATTTTTGACAGATATACAGTCATTTCGATTCAAGTTATGGCGTTGAAGTAAGGCCTCAGCACTCTTTGAATAGGCGTTCAAATTTTTAGTGACATCTGTGTAGAAGGCGAGTTTTGGACCAGAGAATGTTGTGGCTTGTCTCTATCTCGTGCTGTGCCAATCCAGACTTATCGGATTTGTTGTGAAGAATGTATGATTGATGTTCTTGTATTTTTTTTTTTCTATAGGGCGTCCGGTTTGTCCAAAGTATGACAGATTGCAGTTACAAGGAACTTGATATACACCAGGCAGAGACATAGTTGAGCTTTTATCTTTAGAAGAGGGGAAATAGGTGGATATTTTGTTAATAGGGGTATAAGTGGCTGTTAAATCATATTTCTTCAGAATTCTTGAAATTGGTTCTGAAATCCCGGAAATATATGGAATTGGAACTCAACGTATTGATTGTTTGTTGTTCCGGATTGGATTGTAGGAATCGAACACGTGTTGTGTAGTTTTTTTTTTTCATGTGATGTTTGATAGTTGAAAGTTCTTTCTGTATTTCATGGGAAGTTGAGCAATTAGTTTTCTAGCTCGTCGAATTAAACATTTTATGATTCCTTAAATGTTCCTTTTATGTTTTTTGATAAGGATGATGGGCAGATTGTTTGAGAATGTAATGTCCAGTAAAAGTGGGTTTTCTGTAAAATGTTGTTGTCAGAATACCTGAAGGTGAGTGGATGAGGAGGATGTCTAAAAAAAGGATAACTTGTTGTCTTTTTCAATGTCCATGATAAACTTAATACTTAATGTTTGCCAAATCCAAGAAATATTTGGCAAACATTAAAATATTCTTGTGTTAACGTGTTTATATGTTTATTCCCTAAAGTGGACTGCCAAATTCTTTAAATTCTTGACTTGCATACAGTATAATTTATATTAGATTTCTTAACTTTTGTGATGGAAATTGTCATAAAAGAAAAAAAGAAAATAATTTCTGAAGTAATTCTCACCAATATGAACATTTCTCATTCCATTGCATATGGTACCTAATCTATTTCAGTCGAATTTTAAATGCTTCTACCTTCTCATCCTTAGGCTTCTGAAGCTCATGACATTTGCAAATAAATTATCAATAAAATGAAATTGTTAGAATAATAACTTTGGGTTGTTGGAAGATTTCTCGTTATAATGCAATCCTACACTCCATATTGTGGATTCTATCAAATGCATTATTTCAGTGCATGCATGTATATAAGATGATCAATTTTAATAGAAACTGAAAATAAGTTTTCAAGTAACTAAAAACGAATTTTCAGTGATTTTTTTTTTTTTTTTTTTTTGATTGAAATGTATATAATTATAAAAATCATCATGTATCTTATTGGTCAATTATCATTCGTCATATATGTCTAATGGCATGTTGCATGTTTCAAAATGTAAGACATACGCACATGAATTTGCTGAATATAGACTTTGATGTTGGGACCTCACAGTCCCCAGATGCAAGTTGGCTTGAAACATAACATTGAAGTCCACATTCATTAAATTTCTTGTTAGACTTATATGCTATGAAAAAGTTGGAGACCAGATCCCCAAGAAATCAAGCACTTGTCTAAGAACTCCTTAAGAAAATTCATACTGCTCCTCACTGTGTGCTGTAATCTAATCTAATCTTGCGTATAAAACTGACATCCTGCTGCAGCCATGACTCTTTTTCTTGTGGTTTTAACAGAACAATCAAGTGTTTATCTTGCATTAAAAAAAAGTGCGCCTGATAATGGATTTCCATGAAATCATGCATCACGTCTGTGAATTGATTACTAACAGTTCCAGTTTCTTTACATTTTAAATTCTTTCAGATGGTTGATTTTTTAGACATCGGAGCTTTGGCACATCTTTTTAAAACTTTTCCTGGCCACTTTTAAACAACTATGAGGCCATGCACAGAGAAACATGCTATTCACAGAAACGATAGATATATATATTTGCATTCACAAAACAACGTGGATGCAATACTGGTGAGTTTTTGTGACTAAAAATAGTGTCATTTTATCACTGGCATTTTTTATAGTCATAAATTGTCATTTTGGTGTACTGATCTTTTGGATGAAGAATATATATTTAAGAGGTGTGGGGGGGGATGAGGATTTTAAACTTCCTCATATCTCTTTTCTGATATCTATTTTCTCGTCATTTTGTGATCACTTATTTGGAATGTGTAATGTCAACAAAAAAGGATATTTTATTTTTTGCTTTTGTCCTGGCAATTTTTTGTTTTTTATGCAATGCCCATCTGCGAGGTGGGTGAGAGTCATAAAAAATTTGTGGTTGGGCTAAGCATTTTTTCTATTAATTTTATATACAGGGTATGTCAATATGTTAACACTTAATGAAAAAAAAACATTTATTGTAATCAGCATTTAGCGGAAAAAAAAAAAAAAAAATTAAATGTTCATTCCATACAAGTGTTAAATAATTTTGTCATACACTGTATAAAATATTAAGTTAGAATTTGATGTTGTTATTATCCATAAATGTGTTAGCAGAACTAATCTCAGGTGGTATGGTCACCTAAACGTTCTGTTTGAACGGGAGCCGAAAGATTAGCAAAACAAGTGTTCTGCTGGAAGTTAGTAATGATATAACTTTCATGTATTACTATCATAATATCCTGTGCATTCCCCCTGAGAGTACATGTTAGGAATTTGTTGATAGGAGGTTGATAATATAAACAGAACAGAAGCAGAAAAATTATGTATTATTATCGTAGTATCCTATATATCACTTGAAGGATTTGATGATGATGTAAAATATCCCTAGCGCCTCCATAGTATGGTCACAAAGATGATGATATATATCACATGGCCTTAGTTGGAAAGACTTTGGTTTAAATCCTGTCTAGGATGTGAAGAACTTCACAAGAGCTTTTTCAGCTGAAGGTATGGAGGTGATGGGGTATCCCTCTGAAAATTCAGAAGAAAAAAAACTGATACACTGGCTTTTGTAACCTTAGTTCCTTTGTTCATAATTACTCTCATACCAAACAATTAATCCTGCAATTTGTTGAAGTAAGAGAGGTTGATGATGTCGTTGTGAGGGGCGGGGGTGCAGAGGAATTCTAGTGAATGGTATTATAAGTATTAGTGGTCTCTAAAATGGATTGGTTATTATGAATAGCAGAAGGATAAGAAAGAAGGCGAAGGAGTTTGTGTAATAATTTCAATTACTTCACAGAAACATTATTGGCATGACCAAAATCTAGTTGACCAAGGATAATATAATGAAGAAATTATATTTTCCAAATGGATAATTTGTGTGCCTGGTTAGTCTAATGTTTCATGTACCCCCCCCCCCCCTCTCCAAACAATAGGTTATGGGTTCAATCCCATCATGGGCATAGATGTTTATGAATATCTTTAGGTGGATGGTAAATTTCATTGCCTGGTGTGAGACCACTGTCTGCATATTGGAGTCCTGTTCCACGTTTAGTCTTGTCATGTAAAAAGTAAATAAAATAATTTTAAATAGGAAAAAAAAAAAATCCTTAGTCTACCATAGTACTAATGTATTGTAAGTTTACAGCTTTTCTTGGATGGGAACCACTTAAAGAAGGGGGAAAAAACAACAACTGAAGAATCAGCCAAGAATATACAAAAGAGTGTTTTTTCTTTGATCCTGATTGGATTAGTACTAAAATGGTTGGTATGAGGAGAAACATGGATGACCAAAGATGATATACAGATTAACAGTAGTAGTAGAATCATGCACCAAACGGAGAGGTGTAAAAGACTACTAATAGCAATGAGCATGGAAACTGCAATTGTATGTGCTCTCTTGTTGAACAAACATTTATTTAGCAAAATGCATATTCCATTCATTGCTGCTTAATGTTTGGGTAAGTGTCGAATTCCTGTCAGCAAACTTTTTTGTGTGTGTGTGTGTGCATGCACGCTTAAAGTCAAGTCACTTCAGCAGAAATTTCATCAATAGTAGTAAAGCATTTTTCCCAAAGATTGGTTCCATCAGCATACAAACAGATTGAGGTCTAGAGGGCTCATGTTAGAATATTAAGGAAACAAAGAATAAATGCTTGTCACCATTACCTTCCATAAGATGATATACTTTATGTGAAACATGTGACCTTGCATTGTCATACAAAATGGTGATTATATACACTTGCATGCAGGGCTGTAACCAGATTAGATTGCACCCTGAACAATTAAATATCGCCCCTTGTTTATTTATTTATTCTTGTGGCAAAAGGAATACAGAACAGCTACAGGTCAATGTCCAGTCTGTAAAGCTCATCCAAGGCCTCACTGTCACCTTGGGAATGTCCTGTAGGCCACCACCGTGAAATTGGTGCCTTGGGCAGTCATTCACAATATGAGTAATCGTCTGAGCCACAGGAGAACAATCACAATAAGGGTGGTCTAACAGCCTCCATTTATATAGTAGGTAGCCACATCTGCCCTGGTTAGCTCTGATCCTGTTGATTGATGACCAAATCTTCCTAGGAAGAGCAAAACCAGGCTGCAGAGCACAGGGATCGTCTACCAGGAAGCCGTTTGCTGGGAAATTGTTGGACCAGTATTCTCTCCACATGTCAGGTGTTGATGGAGGGCAGCTTCGCCTAAAATCAGAAAGGCTTTCTAGATTTTAGGCGAAGACTATGTGGATTTATGAGAGTCTGGTGCAGGGACAGGAGTGGATTGCTCATTGCTTTATTAAATTCTTTAATTGAGGCTTGTCCTCTGTATGTTTGGTGGAGCAATGCTAGATAGGAGACAGCCAGGAGAGAGGGGGGTGCTTCTCACTGTGCCACTAATTGTGTGCATGGTAAAATTTAGCTGGATGTCTATAATGTTAGTGTATGCACTTCTTTCCCAGACAGGGGCATAATATTCTGCTGCAGAGAATACAAGGGCTAGTGCAGACAACCTTAGGACTTCTGCACTACAACCCCAGGTTGTTCCAGCAAGCCTTGAAATGATATTGTTTCTTGTTTTAATTTTGTTGGACAGGTTGGTGATGTGCCTTTTATAAGTTAGGCTTCTGTCCAGGCTCACTCCAAGGTATTTTCAGGTGAGGCTTGTGTTCTACCACTTTTCCAATTTTTCCACAGAAAGAAAAATTTGAGGTGTCGATTCGCTTCCGCATTGTTCAGGTGAAATACTGTGGACGCAGTTTTTGTTGGATTTGGCTTTAAGTACCACTGCTTGAAGTACGCTTCCAGGATGTTCAGGTCTGTGTTCAAGGTTGACAAAGGAGGTAGATTGATGTAGGATCGCTAGGTCATTAGCATACATATACTTGTTTGAGCTGGTATCTGGTAAATCATACACGTAGATGTTAAAGAGTAAAGGGGATAACACAGAGCCCTGTGGGAGACTGTTGTGAATGAATCTGGGCCTGCTCTTTTTTCCACCAATATGGATCCGGAGCTTTCTATTGGAGAGAATGGATTAAAAAAGCTGAAAGTTTTTTGCACCTTATAATATTTCCTAGCTTTAGGAGGAGGCCCCTGATCCACACTGTGTCATAAGCTGATGTTAGGTCAATGAAAGTGGCTCCAGATTTTCATGGATGGTTGAGATCCATCTTTCCTTTCTGTTTTTATCCAGCATTGAAAGAGAAAGAATGAGCACCTTAGCAACATTTGGGTCTTCAGTCTCTTCATATTTGGCTAAAAGTTCCTCAGTTTCTCTATTCCAGCATGGGATGTATTGTTTTCTGTAGCCTCTAGGAATAGAGACTTTGGCTGCAATTTTGATTAGTTTGACAAATCTTGGATAACAATTAGGGGTGGGTGGAATTGCTCCTGTTTCTGAAATGCATTCCAGTAGGACCTGTGAAGGTTCCATCTAACGATTGATGTTCTGCTGATGACTGGGATTGATGTGCCTGTCTCTATTAGTGTAGGACAATGCTGACTATTAGGGATCTGTTGAGGATGGTTCTGGTTGTTGGCAAAGGGTGGTCTTTAGAGACTATGCACAGATCTGGGGTGTAAGTTCTGTTCCATCTGGCTGAGTGGAGAGTGCCTTCCTGCTTGGCATTGTAAATCAAATACAAGTTATGTATCCATCGAGTTAACTAGATTATTACGGTCCTGGTTGTTAGAGGAATAGCCCACACGGTGTGATGATAGTTGAAGTCACCAACATAGATAGCAGGGTGAGGTGATGACTGGTCCATCTGATCAGGCCAAGATTGCGATGGTGGTTTGTAGACATTGTAGATGATGGTATTTTGAACTTTAATAGCTATGGAGTATTCTGCATCAGGTAAACTTTGGGTTATGTCCTTGAGGCCAGGCCGGATGTAGGTTGCCAGGCCATGCTTGGGATGACAGTCATAAGACACAAGAATTAGGTCTGGCATCTTTAGTCTATTGAGGGCTGTGTAAGGCACATGAGGTTTCCTGGAGAGCCAAGACATCAATTGCTTTGTCTTGGGATATTTTGCTGATGACTTCGGCTTTGGACTTAGATAATGCTATGTTTAAGGAACATATCTTGAGAGAGTGTTGTTTAGGGGACTGTAACTTATTTTTCGAAGCTTGTCCTCCTCCCAAACAAGCAATGCGATCCTTGTTATTCTGGGCGACAATCGAGTTGGCACGGAGCTTTTTAAGTTTATTCATCATAGTTGCTGTAAGTGGTCCAGGAGACTTGTACTTTTGAATGCCTTGTTTGAGACATTAGCTTCATGTTACCTGTGATTCATCTCTGGGGCTTCTTTTGTTTGAAGCACCAGCAATGTATCACAAGATAACACTACTGGTGGTGGTGGTGGGGGGGTGTCACTGGCTGTCTCATTTAATTAATATAATATTAATTACTTGTTTGCTCTACGGGAATATCGCACAATAAAACTTTACAAGCTCTTCTAAATTTAAATTATAAGCTATGTCCACCTCTATCAATATAGTTGCTAAACCAACCAATCTTTCTTGGGTCATTGCTGTTTGCAAATAAATTTTAATCAGTTTAAGCATGGAAAAACTCTTTCCACACTTGCTATGCTAACAGGAATTGTTAGCGTAGTGATGGCGCCTACTGCAATAATGGCTGAACAAGTGCCCTTATTAAGCCGTGCCATGAGGCTGCCTCTGTGCTACATCCTGTTGATGGTACTGTGTGTGTGTGTGTGTAATATGTATATATTATAGAGCTTGACGAGTTATGCAAAACATTCTTGCCATGCAAAATATGTTATCCTCCCAATAACCCTTCCCTGTTTTTTTTTAATTTGTAACCTATATCCGAATAAGTCAATAGAAGTTCCACAAAATGATTAGTGATGCTACATCTGTGTTTTCTTAAAGTTAAAAAGATTTTATTTAGAAAGTTATTTTTTTATTAAATAAGAAACATTCCATTGTGTTCATTCTGTAGCTACTCACCAGCTGACAAAATCTACTTGCCATTGGTGAGTGGATAAGCATATTTGTCAAGTCCTGTATTATACACAGGCACAGTCAGTCAGTCCTCTACTAATGACAGGATACTTCCAACTATCCCATTACAAGTCAGAAATCAGTATATGTTAACAATTAACATGTCTGAATGTGAAAATATGTATATCTGTTTTATTTTTTAGTTAATTTCACTCTTGTTTGGTGTGAAATAATAAACTTTAAAAATTAAAACATAAAAGTACTGTGTAGAGCACTTTTCTAATCAATAATGAAACATGAATGTACAGTACTGACATGCAGTTGGTATCTGGAAACACATAGAGAAAGAAAATTTCTTCAAAGATGTTTCTTTATTATTTGGGCAATTCCTCAGAGGAAGCAGGGGAGACTAACTCATATCAACAATAAATTTTTCAAATTCAGCAAAGCATTATGAGAATGGTTCACGGGATGTATAACCTATGCAAGGTTTAGGCTCAACTTCAGGGTGTGAGGCAACAGCAGAAGTGGGCTTCTTTAAAAAAAATTGTACATCCAATTTAGCCTGCAAAGTTTGCCTTATCTTATCTTCATAAATGTCTCTGTAGGAAGTAGACTGAATACTTTGATAAGTCTATCCATGTTGGGGTCCATTTCCTCAACAAAGTGAATTACCTAATTAACTGAGGCAATCCTCTGCCATTTTTTTTACTACAAACTCCTCCATAGTGCAATTGGAAGAACAACAGGACACTACACTCTTCAATTGGAAAAGACTGGAGTTTGGATCTCATCATGACGAGTGGAATCTTTATATGGGCTTTTTCAGTTGAAGGTAAGTTAGCCAATCTCATACATAGGTACAGGGTTTTAACTCCTGGGAACTTTGGTTTTCATCTCCCATACAGACAATTTACAGGCAAAAAATACTATTGGTGGATGGCATTGTGTGTTGATGGTAGTTGTGTAGTTAAAGGATTAAGCAACAGAGACAGAGAGAGAGATGGCAAGTTATGTTTAGTAGTGAAGTGTGCCTCCCACAATGAGTCCTTAGACTTCTTGGAGGTATCATGTAATAATAGTAATAAACTTTTGGAGAGATGCTTGGCTTCTTGTTCTTTCTTTTCTCTCTCATGCAACTTTCTGTGTTTCTAGCTGTATAAGACCTTCATATGACAGCTCTTCTTCCATGAGCTGCTCTACATCTTTGTTGTCAACTTCAATCTCTAACTTTTTAGCTAGCAGTGCTATCTTGTCAGCCATATCTTGTAAGAATTTGTCAAATGTTGTTAATGTATGAACATATATTTTCAGCAGCTTCTTCCAAACATCATTCATACATTCTGCTGTCACTCTACTCCAAGCTACATCTACATTCTTTGAACAGTGCATGATATTATATTCCTTCCAAAGTCTGTTTTTTTCACTTTCATTATCAGCAATAACCTGAGTGAAAGCATTTCTTATATAATGTCTTCAAGGCAACAGTAATACCATGGTCCATAGTCAATGAACATATTAATGAGATAGCCATTATAAGTATGAGCTGTTATAAGTTACATATAAGTCATAGACTGACTGTGTGTGTATATATACAGTAACTCTTGGTTTCTGTTGAGGGAGCCACATGAGTAAATCACTGCCATGATTTTTTTTTTTATCTGCTATAAAAAAAAAGTCTTCTAAATAGAGTATGATAGTGCTGTATCCTATTCACCTATGTGATTTGTAGTGATGTATGGTTAGCTAGCTCAGAGTTCTCTTTCATGGTCTTTTTTTTTCTCAATTTGAAACTTTAACTTGCTGGCTTATGTAGGCTAGACCACAGTAACATGGTACCCTATACACACCTGGATGACTGATAGAAGGGAACACTGTCCTTTGGAGATCTGAAGAGGCCATTTATAGTTTGAACTTGCTTGGCAGCTACCTGAATGTTGTGAACCTTGAGCAAGGTAGCAATTGTGATGGACAGATTACCAATATATGGGATAGAAATCGAATATAGACCAAAGAGAAAAAAAAAGAGAGAGAGAGGAAAACTAGCGACAAGATGGAAAGACCAGTGAAGCTAGAACAGGCAAATGCCTAACCCTTGAAGAGAAGAAGAAATCGAATTCCTGTACTGGGTATTCTGATTTTGCTGAGGGGAGGGATCTGAAAATACTATGTTATTGACTGTTTTTGGAGTATCCATTAGAATAATAATAAAAAAAATTTTTTCTTTGACAGATTAAAGAATCTATGCCAGGAGTCACTCATATGGCTCCCTCAACAGAAACCAAGTATTGATCCTAAATGATCTCTGGAAATCACTAATAATCTCTTAACATATCATAATTTAACTTTTCCAACAATTACCTACAGACTCTACAAAGAGACAGTTAATGCATAGCACATGTTACTATAGTTGCATTTAATTTGGATTGGATAGTTTCTCTTGTAATGATTTATTGATTTTTTTAACATCAGTTGCTTTCTTTGTATTGTCCATTAACTATTATTTTTTGTGTTACTTATTAACATTTCTGTAGCACCAATATGTTATTTTAGTTGTAAAGTTATAATTAAGCATATTCTCATTGTGAACTTGAAGCAAGATGGGATGGAGTGATTCCATAACTCAGTGTAGCCATTGTGAAGATTTGTGAAAGCATTGGCCACATCGCAAGACCAAAACATCACTTTAGAAGCATTATTTGAGACAGAAAAGATTACTAATTTTTATATGTAAGTGACAATGCTGTTTATTTTTGAAAGATGTAAGTTTGCATCCTATCTAAGATACAAGGAACCTTTATTAGGTCTTTCAACAGAAAGCGAGTTATTTAGTCTCATTGAGGAGGAGGCAAGATTTTTCATCCCATCCAAGCAAGCCAACCATAGAACACAAGGTTGACAGATGTAGGAGATGTAAATAATATTAACTGTCCTGTTATAACATTAGATTATATGGAGCCAAATAACTTAACTTTGACAGACCATTAAGCCTAACACATTAATAGGAAGATAAATTCTTATATTGATAGTATAAGGCAGTAATGGGTGCAAGTAACCGATTTAGTGAATTAGGTTAACTTTTTCTTTTTAATATTCTTCACCCTCTTTTTATTGTATTTCATACTATATAATCATTAAACATATGGATTAATTTTTTGTTAAAGGTATTTACTACACAAATTTCATTATCAGATCATTTAACCCTTTAACTGCTACGGTCGAGTTAACTCGAGCACAGAAAAAAATGGCGACCTTGCTACGATCGAGTTAACTCGATTGAAATTTATTTGACTTGGGTTTCTGTCCTTGTATGACATCTAAAGAGAAAAATTTGGACTGGTGCAACTAATCATATTAAGCACCTCTGTAGCGCAATTGGAAGAACAACGGTACATTGTGCCCTTCGATTGGAAAAGGCCTAAGTTCGATTCTCTTCGTGACGGGAGGAATCTTTATATATGGACTTTTTCAATCGAAGGTGAGTTAGCCGATCTCATATGAGGGTAGCAGGGTTTTTCATCCTGTATACAGACAAATTGACCCTTCAGAACACACGCAATTTACAGACAAAAAATACTAGTTGTGGTGGAGGGCGGTAGATGGCGTGAATTGTGTACTTCAGATGAAGAAGATCCTGGTGATTCTACATAAATTAATGTGTGTGTAATTTGCTTAATCAAGTGGACACCCCCTTGATTATACAAATTTTATAAAACACTATTATTGCCATTTTTGTGAGTGAACAAGTGTATATAAAGAATGTATACTGCTGGTCCAGACTTCTCACTTCAGTAAGAATTTTAATTGATTTTATTTATAAATTTTTCGCAACATTAATTCAGCACATGGGACAATGTCAGTAGAATATAAAATCAGCAGTTAAAGGGTTAACAACATTGCTCAGAAGAAAACTTAGTGTTTTTTTTAGCATTTTGACAAGAATACTTCTTACCAGTTCTTGCTTGTCAGTGATAACCATGTGATGTACACACACACACACACGAACGTAACTAAAAATAGCTAGGCTTGTATTTTATCTAAAGCATCAACTGAATGCTGTGCTAATGTTGCTAACACTAGTCAGAATCTGAATGGGGCATATTTTTAAATGCTACAGGCTTTTTAATTTTTATGTAATAACATGTAATACTGTGCAAGATCATAAGGAAAAATTGTGGAAAGATTGGATTCACAATATACTTGAAAGTCTAGATGAGGGAAATATTATCATTTCCATACATAAACTTTCAAAGTGTGTAGAATAATATAATAATGAAATATAATTAAGATTTTATTTGTAGTTTCTTATTAACAATTTTCTTCCAAATTGGCCTATTATTTTTTAAGTCTCTAGTTTATTTCTTACATATCTGTCTTCTAGGGTAGCCCAAACTGCATCAATCTGTCAATAGTTCTGTCTTTTCCTTTCAATTTTTGATTCAGATGCATATTTGTTAATTTTTTATTTTCCATTTATTTAAGACTGGACCATCTTGCATTATCTCTACTTAATCTATCAGAAAAATTGTGTCAGTATTAAAATCACATTTATGTGGATTGAATACTCTGGTTAAAGGAGAAAGAGGGGTGATATGATAGAGGTCTATAAACTTTTGAATGAGTATTATAGGATATCAACTGATGAAATTTTTCATTATATGGAGGGTGGGAGAGAACATCTGGGCATCCATGGAAGTTAAATTTATTAGCAGTCAAGAAAAGGGTAAGAGCTAGGTTTTTCTCCCAAAGAGCAGTGAGTGAGTGGATTAATTTGCCCTTAGGAATAGTGAGTGTATCTAGTGTAAATGAATTTAAGGAAAAGCATTGATAGCAGGTGTGGGTGATTTATAGCCTCCCTCGATGAGTCCTTGATTCTTTGGAGGTCTCAGATAATAATAATCCATTCTTGAATATTAGTAATACGGTACTGCCATTGATCAGTTGCGTTTAGTTGGTATCAGCTTTAGCTTCCCCTAATGGATACTCACAGGGTGCAGGAACGAGACCCTAGCTGCTGCACACCCCTGTATCTTGCACAAAAAGAGCAGTTGATTGCGCAAGATTCTGGAGGAACATCTGACCATATTTATTGTATATAACTTATGTATAGTTTTTTTTCCCCCTCATATTTTACTTATTATTCCCTGTATAATTTACCTACTAAATTTGAGCTGTTCTCGTTTGTAATGTATTCTGATTCATTATAAATAATGTTGTACCAATTACTTACTATTGTACCACTTGTGTGTTTGGATATGAAATAAATAATTGATCACCTGTTCACTTCTCTCATGTTCCTCAGCACTTTCATATGTGTGATAATAATAATCCATTCTTGAATATTAGTAATATGGTATTGCCATTGATCACCTGATCACTTCCGTTTGGTTGATATCAGCTTCAGCCCAATTATTGATAAGCTGTTTTATTTCTAATCTGACTCTCAGATCCATAAGTTAGTTTGATCATGTCTTGTATACTTCTGTATTGGTGTCATGTTTAGAAGCTGCAACTGGAAAAACGTTTGTTTGAGTTTATTATTATTATTAGCCGGCCTGGTTGGCCTAGTGGATTGCATATTTGCTCTCCAGCCAAAAAGCTGCGGGTTCAAATCCCACCATGGGCATGGATGTTTGTGATTGTCTGTGGAAATACCAGTGATGGTCGGCAGTAGATGCTGTTGGTGTAGTTGCAGTCAGTTGGTGGAGACAGAGTTGTAGAGCAGGTAACCAAGGTGCCTTCCCTCGATGAGTTCTTGGGCTTCCTGGAGGTGTCAAATAATAATAATTATTATTATTATTACGTGATGCCTCCAAGGAGTCCAAAGACTCATTGAGGGAGGGCACCTACTCTACAACTCTCCATCTCCACCAAATACAGCAAACTGCCACTACCATCACCTATACCAGTGCCATCTACTGCCCATCACCACCACTAATATTTGTTGTCTGTAAATTACGTGTACTCAAGGCCGATTTGCCTGTGCAGGATGAAAAACCTGAGTTTCCGGGAGAAAAAAACCCTCGTACTTCTGTATGAGATCAGCTAACTCATCTTCAATTGAAAAAAGTTGTCTGGACTATGAGGAATATATTTATAAAGACTTCACCTGAAAGTAAGATAGTTAATACCATGTATAGATGGCAGAGTTTCCTCTTATGAAATAGACAAACCATTCTGAAAATGTATGCAACTTAGAGACATAGCATTACTCTTCATGTCTTATTTTCCTTTATATAATTATAACAGCAGATAAGCTTATTTTCCTGATTTAATAGGAAATAAGCTGATTTTTCTCTTATTTCACTCTTGTTCCATATAAATTTATTTAATGGATACATATCAGCCTTGTTTATTCTATTGTTCTAATCCATTCCAGTTCATATACATATGAGTCGACCATCAGTTAGCAATGTTTATTGTTTTTTTTGGGGGGGTGGTGCAAAAGGTGTGCTACAAACATTTAAGAATAGCAGTTTTTTTCTCTTGTAAATTGTGGCCAAGGGAAAAAAAAACAAAACACTATTCTTAAATGTGAACTGGTACAAGTTATCACCATTTTAAATGGCCAAAGCAACATATCTTTCACCGTACCGGTTCACTCCCCTTAAAATATCTTGAACAGCTTGGATACTGCTGAGTTTTCTTGTCCTGATAGTAATACTCTCCCCTGAATTGGGCTCAAAACTTGTACTTCACCTGTTCCATAGCTTTACAATTTTTCACACTCATTTGGCATCTACCTCGTAGCAAGGAAATTAGCCTATTTTAGATATATTTCAAAAAGTGAGAAAAGTTCATGAAACTATTGTATCCTTATTCTTAAAAAAAAGAATGATGTTCACAACTGCTTCTGCTTTACTGTCTAGATGCTCACAAATGATCAGTGATGTAGATTTCACTGCAGATTTCCTAGCCAACAAAACCCACTTTTGGACACAAACCTTGAATATTTGGGAAATGCATGTGATTGAATAGTAAAAAGCTATTTTGCAGGACGTTCATTCATTTGAGTCTGGCATAGGGCTTCCTATTAAACTTCAATCTTATAGGATGCTTCGCACTCTTTGTAATTGGTACTTTCACTGCATATCACTCCAGGGCTCTACTCTCTATACACTCTTCCCCTGTATATAAATAGTCTTCTCATCTTTGGTCCTATACATAGTTCTGCTGGTGACTGTATACTCAATTTTCCTCTTTCATTTCAAGATCTTCAATAACCATTCCTTTGAACACTGTTCATTGGAAAGAGAATAACCTTGTTGGCTTCAATATTACTGAAACACAATCCTGTTTTTTGTTTTCAAGAAAGATCACGTTTCACCTCCCCTTAATTTTGATGATACTCACATCTCTTCTTTAGACTTGTCTCTAATCTTTCGTGGCACAAGTACATCATATCCACAGTATCCAGAAAACTAGGTATTATATTCTCTTTTTTTTGTTCTCACATTTGGTGTAGTGCACAATTTCCAGAAAAAATACTTGATGCTTTTCAGAAGAGGACATTCTTGTTACCTGATAAGTCACTCTCACAGGTTCATTCAATCATGCTTTTGATTAAACTGCAAGTGAGCAGTTTAATCAAAAGTTATGGCTTTAATCAAAAGTTTAATCAAAAGTGGTGGCTTTGGAAGAAAACCAAAAATCATGTTTACCATTTGCCCATGATGCAATTTTCTTTTATTTGGCCTTTTCAGAATCAGTTTTAATCTGCTGTTAACTTGCATGCATTAATAATTTGGATGTACTGATTTTGATATTGATATTTGTTAGCCTTGTCATTCATCTTGGAGAATCAAGGATTAGATAAGGGAAGAGAATTTACAATGGAATAAATGTTTTCAAACTTATAAGCCTCCTTAGCGCAATTGGAAGAATGATGATACATTGCACCTTTCGATTGGAAAAGGCCTAAGTTCGATTCTTGTCGTGATGGGAGGAATCTTTATATGGATTTTTTTCAATTGAAGGTGAGTTAGCTGATCTCGTGCAGAGGTAGTAGGGGTTTTTTTAATCCTGGAAACTCGGGTTTTTCATTCAACATATAGACAAATCAGCCCTTCAGAACACATGCAGTTTACAGACAAGAAGTACTAGTGGTGGTGGTGGTCAGTAGATGCTGTAGATGGTGATGGTAGTAGAGGTTCGGTGTAGTGGTGGAGACAGAGAGCTGTAGAGTAGGTGTCCTCCCTTGATGAGTCTTCGGACTCCTTGGAATAACGAGAATTATAAGTTTGAATAATGCTGAATATTACTTTGTATGAAAAGAAGTCATAGGTCATTGTCTGAATTAGTCACTAGTGGTAAGGCTTATATGTATATGTTTGCTATTTATAACGGTATTTTTTTAAAGAAATTACAGCATAAGCTAAGGATGCCCAATAGCTCACTATGGAGTACTATTTAGGATTCCTTAGTGTACTAAATATGCTTACTCTCAATTGACATGCTTTCATGGTAGGACTCGCATTAAAAAATTCCAACCTCAATGACATTCATTTCGAATCTACCAGATCTCACACACTTTTTCTAACAGAAATTCAATTTAAATTTCTTTAATTATTACTGATCTCATTTTTCCCAATTATACATTCAATTATCTTCACTGACTAAAAATCTCTTTGCCTCATTCTGCTTGTCTTTATCACTCTCCTAATGCAACCAATTATTCTGAATTTTTTATTCTTGAAACGCTAATTTTCAGCAGTCCAACTTTCTTAATAGGAGTAATTTTCCTCAGAAATTTGTATGCTCACAACTCCTAGCTAGCTTCCATTTGGACAGGAGGTGAAGTTTCTGTTATTGGCCTTTAGGAAGTCACTCTCGGATTTGCTGATAACTGTTTTGCATTTATTGTGTGCTTCAGCATAGGCTGAGTATGAAGCTAAGGTTTTTTTTGTTGAAAGTCTTTTCACTTGGTTATACTATAAATTAAAGATGCTAAGAAATTATATTCTTGGTTTAATCCTTTATCCGAGTGCAAGCAAACAAAGTTTGCGCCTGAAGTATCTTCAGGACTAGGCATCTCGTATATAGAGGCTAATGACTTCACATCACTTGCTTTAGTATCGCAAAGCACATATCCTTTCAGACATGTATAATACTATGCATTATAGCTAACCAGACCGGTTTTCGACCTTTATTGAGGTCTCATCAGTGGGAGCCAGACCCAGAAGTGATACCAAGGTTGAAGTAATGCAGAAGTCATATTTCCATATACAAGTAGCCAAAAGGTGTCACACCTTATTATTAAAATACTCTGGATTAGAGATAGATGTTAAGTTTTTTCACTTGGTTATATTATAATTAAAGATGCCAAGAATATAATTTCTTGGCATCCTCTTTGGTAGATCTTTTACTGGAGTTTAGAAAGTAGACAAGAATTTTGTCTGCAACAGGAGAACCCTTTATGCCAGTGGAGATAATTTCTGTGATCTGCTTGGAGTAGGTGATTGGATCAGAAGAGTGGAACGTCAGACCAAAGAAAGGAAGAGCAGAAGTTCTGGAGGTCATCCCACTTGGTACTGCCAAAGGACACGAGGTTATGAATGGTTGGAGGGAGTTCTGCTTGAGAGGAAACTTGCTCAAAATTCTGATCTGAGTTACCAAGAGGAGAGGTGACTTTTGCAGCATATCTGCAAAAGTCACCTCTTCATCTACATACTTAGTCATGTGAGTATGTAGATGAACAATTTGCATTTGGTCACTGCTTATAGCAGAAAAATCTGCATCACATTAAAGCCATATAGTGAAGTCATCTTCCTAGTTTCAGAATTTGAAGAGTAGTAAATACAGCAGATAAATTAGGCATTCTCTGGCAGGCAGTTGGGTCTCACAAAAGTATAGGTAGTGGCATAGGAAAGCTATAGACATTGCTATTTTTGTAGTGATTATGGCATATTTTGTAATATTATGCTTGGTTTAACTTGTTTGTTGGAATTAGTTTCTTTACGCTGCACATTTCAGTGCCATTGTCAGTGTTATTTTCTTGGATCACCATATTATTATTATTATTTCGGGCGACTCCAGGAGTCCTTAGACTCATCGAGGGAGGCCCTAAACATCATGCCCACACAACTATGTGATTACATTCTCACAGTATCTATCATACCTTGCCTTGAACTCGTTCACTGTCATAGCACCCACAACAGACTCTGGCAGCTTATTCCACTCATTTACCACTCTAAAAGTAAAGAACCCAGCTCTAACACCCCTGCTAACCACACTCTTGCCAGCTTCCATAGGTGTCCCCTAGTTCTCCCACCACCAGTCCTGATCTCAAAAATATCCTCTGAATTAATCCTATAGAATCCCTTTAGCAATTTGAATGTCTCAATCATATCTCCCCTTTTCCGCCTATCAACTAGTTTCTGCAACCCACAAATCTTCAACCTGTTCTCATATGGTTCATTATTCATAGACCTGTTATCATCTTAGTCACTCGCCTCTGGATCCTCTCCACCTCCTCCCCATCAAGAAGGAACCGAGGTGACCAAATCTGGGTACAGTAGTCGAGATGAGGTCATATCAAGGCTCGGTACAGAGGTACAATAACTTGCTTGTCTCTGCTCGTCAAGGTATTTTTCAACAACCAAGTGAGTTGATGAGCTGATTTAGCTACTTTTCCAATGTGCCTCCTAAACTTCATCTCCCTATCCACCAACACTCCCAAGTCCCTGGCCTCATCAATCTCTTGGAGTACAGTTCCACCAATGTGGTATACTGCTGTTAATCTTTTCACCCCAAAATGCATAACCTTACATTTTGTCACATTAAATTGACATCCATTCTCCTTAGCCCAGAACTCCAATCTATCTAAGTCATCCTGCAAGACTTTGACATCTTCTGCATTCACTATTGCCCTACCCAACTTTGCATCATCAGCGAACAAATGAATTGTTCCACTTAGATCCTTCCCTATATCGTTAATGAACAGATTAAACAGCAGTGGTCCAAGAACAGAACCCTGTGGCACACCACTAGTCACAGGCCAGCTTTTAGACTCTACTCCTGAATAAACTACTCTTTACAGGATATTAACAGGAAACAGCTCAATTTTCTAATCTTATTATTATTATTTCGGGCAACTCCAAGGAGTCGACAGACTCATCGAGGGGGGCCCTAACATCATGTCAAGAACAACTATTTGACATTCGCACAGGATCTATCATACCTCACCTTGAACTCATTCACAGTCATAGCACCCACAACAGACTCTGGCAGCTTATTCCACTCATTCACCACTCTCCAAGTAAAAAATCTAGTTCTAACACCCTTGTTAACCACATTCTTGCCCAGCTTCTATGTATGGCCCCTAGTCCTCCCACCACCAGTCCTATTCTCAAAAATATCTTCTGAATTAATCTTATAGAAACCCTTCAGTAATTTGAATGTCTCAATCATATTACCCCTTTTCTGCCTATCAACCAATTTTTGACCCACAAAATCTTCAACCTGTTCTCATAAGGTTCATTCCATAGACCTGCTATCATCTTGGTCACTCGTCTCTGGATCCTCTCCACCTCTTCCCAATCCAGAAGAAACCCTGGCACCCATATCTGGGCACAGTAGTCTAGATGGGGTCTTATCAAGGCCCGATACAGAGGAACAATAACTTGTTTGTCTCTGCATATATATATATGCCTGCATTTACAAATAACCATAAACCCTCTACCTTCAGCTGGTTTGTTCTTTTAGGTGATTTACCAGTTTTGTGGTAGGAAAAACTCGCCACCTCTGTGTAAAATTGGTTAACTCATCTTCACATATTTTCTATCCCTTTTGCTCATCCATTGTACTTAATTTAACTTCTTTTGAGATCACTATTAGTCCTCTCTCTTTCTGTAGCAATATGCATCATATTTTCTCTTGATATTCTGATACTCACAGTGATATTGCTTACATACTTTTTTCTCCAACTCTCACTACATCCTCTCTTTCTCTCCCCTCCCCTCCCCTTTCTCTCTCTCATACATACACACACACTCAGATGCAGCCCTCTGTTATACAATTCCCCTTCTTCCTTAGAGTAATCCTGGACATTGGCAACTTTCTCTCCCAACATTTTAGCCATTATAATATTAACATTACATACCCATTCATACCTTTGCAACATGTTTACTATTCTGCTTTGCACATTTCATTCTCTCTCTCTCTCTCACATACTACTCCTATTTACACTTGCAAATCCCTTTTCACATAATTCATACCACCTCACAACTCACTGATGCCACCAGCACAACCATATCTTACTCTTTCACTCCTCTATCTCCTTTTCCCAATGCAAACATTCTTTCAACATTGATTATCTCCTGCTTCTCTCATAAGAGAATAACCAAACAGCACAGTATTGATCCTCATCAGCATATCTTCCCCCCCCCATTCAGTGCCCAATTGTACTCATTTTGTGAATTCATCTTTTTTTTTTCTTTACTGACACCTTTTCATAGAAGAGTTTGTGGGCACTCATGAAAGCTTCCTTGATTTCATTTATTTACTTTTTTTATAATTCCATATATGAGGAATTAGTCAATGTATAATATATTTGCACCATGAATAGACAAGAAGGAATTTATTCTCATTTAGTGTGAAGAGTTGTGGATCGTATTTCTTGGAAAACATAAAATATGGGAGACTGTTCCAGAGGACAGCAGCACTAGAGAAATTTGTTCTGTGGATTTGCAGTTGAACCATGAAGTAATGTTGAGTAATTACTTCACATTTCAGTGGATTTAACAGAATGGAGAAATTTTTTATGCTAATTCAGATGAACTAATCCCTTCCTGCTTCCACATTATCACTTTTATTATTACCATATTTTATTTTCTTTCTTGTTATTTTCATTCCATCTTGTTATTCATATTCTCATCTATTCTTGATCTTCTGTGTGTTTGGCTACATTGTTGTACTTACACTCACAGTGACATCTCATTAGATGAGCCGGTCTGGTCGATGTCTAGGTTTCGACATTTGCACAACATTACATATACATTTAAAAAACCAATCCCATGATTGAATTTATTATGAAGTAAAACTTTTTTTTTTTTTTTGCAACTCCTAAATTGTCTGAACCCAACTTATTCTTCATCAGTTTTACCTTAAACAATTTTTTTAGCTGTTTATCAATACATACTTGAGAAGTGGCTAAGAAAAAAAAAAAAAAAAAAAGAAGTGAAACACTGAAAATGATAGTAATCAAGGAAAATCCTTTAATTCTTATATAGAGCTATTTTTCCATTTTTATAAATTGGTACAATGAGATCTCTACTCCATATGTCAATTTTTGTACCTTCTGTTTAAGCCTTTCAGGTCAAATGTCATCTACTGTAAAGCCTTTCCACATTTCAAGTTTCTAAAATTAAGATTTGCATCATGAGTACTGAAATATACTCAGTTTCATTCTTTCTTTCATCTCTCTCATCACTAGTTACCTCATCTGATAATTTTTCAAAGTAATGAAAAATTATCAGATGTTTGTTTTTGTTTGTCTATTTAGTTCTTATGCCTTTTTCTTAATCACTTTTGTACAATAATCAGAGTGTATGGGATTAGATTATAAACTATTAGCTGATAAGAGAATAGCTAATTGAGGAATCAAAATGTGGTGTATGTGAGGTGTGAGTCTGTAAGATTTAAGGTGACCAGTGAGTGTACTACCCCAGTGATCAGTCCTTGGTCCATTGCTATTCAGTCTTTATATTAATGACATTGGGAATTTGATAGGAAATATAAAACTACTTGCTAATGATGCAAAGATATGTATGTATGGAATGAATAATCAGGAATGCAAATGACGTGTAGCACTTATAGCATGACTTGAAGAGGCTGGAATTATGGGTATGTGAAAATGGTTGTCAGTTCAGTGTTAGTAAATATAGTTATGTAATTTTGTGTGATTATGCTAGAAGAAACTGATAAACTATGGATTCTGGAGTTTTATTAGATGGCAAGTTATGCCTCCTATTGACATGTAAAGATAAGAAAGTCATTTTCCTTCTTTATAAGGTCTTGATATGACTTCACCTGGGAGCTGTTATGCTTATATCTGGTTTTCTTGGAAAGGTGTGAAGATGATATTGGGATTGTGAAATATAGATTGAGTACAGAATGTGTGGATTGACGATATTAGTAATCAGGAGAAAGAAGTTAGATGGAATTTTTCATTTTGTGGAAGGTGTGGAAAGGATGAGAGGGCATCATTGAAGGGTGATCATGAATGCAGTCAAGAAATGGGTGGGAGCTATATTTTTCTCTCATAGAGGAGTGCAAGATTGGAATGGCTTGCCTTTGGGAGGTAGTGTGAATGAATTCAAGCAAAAGTATTACAGCTAGAGTGGGTGATATGTGACCTCCCTCGATGAGGTCCTGACTCCCTAGTGGACTCTGGTAATAATAATAATAATCTTCTTCTTCCCTTCTCATATTAGGCCTACTCGCCTGTTACGGGGCTATCCTTAGGCCTTCTAAGCCGTACTTATCCCGAGGATAAAGTGGCTAGCCCTATGTCTGTAGATGTGTGTGTTCATGGGGCCGGTTTGCCTGCTTGCTGGAGGAAAACTCCCAGATAAACTGGGGAGAAAAACCCTGCTGTCCATGCCCAAGACCGGCTAACTTGGCTATGGCTGAGGAAGATCCTTAAGACCCTCACGTCGTCAATGGGAATCAAACTTAGGACACTCCTTCTCCAGGCATATGATTGTGAAGCGCATAGCCACTTGGCTAGCCATGTGGACAATTGTAATAATAAACTTAAGCATTTTCCTTTTATCTTATTCCTGGTGAGTAAATGATCATATGCTAATTTATTTGCCAGGAACTTTCCATATGATATCTTTTCTAGGGCTTCTTGTGTCTACCATCTGGTTCTTATTTTTCTCTCCTTGTGATGATGATGTAGTCAATTTTCCCCATGTTTCTTTATCTGAATATATTATGCTAGAAGAGACTGATAAACTAGGGATTATCATCATCATCGTCATCAAATTCCTGCCATGTACCCTCAAGGGGTGTACAGGATATGACAGTACTACATGAAAAAATTACATCATTACTAACTTCCTATCTACAATTTTCCTCCAAATCATTCTGTTACTTGTCAAGACTCCAACATTATCAGATCTTATATTTCTGTCGTCTAAGGCACTTTGTACCATATCAATCCACCTATATCTTGGTCTTCCTCTGGGTCGTTTTCCTGCCAACCTGGCAGAGAACACTTGTTTTGCTAATCTTTCCTCTCCCATTCTATTTAAGTGACCATACCATCTGAGATTAGCTCTGCTAATGCATTCCTGGATGCTGACAATGTCAAGTTCTTTCCTAATATCCTCATTTTTAATATGATATTGCCATTGATGCCATCTGTTCACGCCTCTAATCTTTCTCAGGACTCTCATATCTGCGGTCTCTAGTCTTTGGTCAAGTGTTTTACTTCTGACCCAGCTTTCAGATCCATAAGTTAAAATTGGTTTGAACACAGTCTTGTATACAGCTAATTTAGTGTTCCGACTAATTTCTTTCTTATTCCATATGAATTTATTCAATTGACTTCCCACGATACCAGCTTTGCTGATTCTGTTGTCTATTTCTATATTTAGTTTACCATCTTCAGTAAAAATTGTGCCTAAGTAGCTGAAATGTTTTACTTGTTCCACAGGTTCTCCATTCACAACACAGTTGACATTTTCAATGATTCTGCCTATTTTCATTGTCTTTGTCTTTTTATTGCTGACCTTCATACCATATCTATTACAACAGCTATTCAATTTAGTCAGAGAATCTTGCAGACTTGTAGCGGATTTATTTAGAAGTATAACATCATCCGCATAAAGCAAAGAGCTGACATTAACATCTCCAATTTTGATATCAGGTTTAATACCACATTCCTTCATAATGTGATCCATATAGATAATGAATAACAGAGGGGATAATGTACATCCTTGTCTCACACCAGATTTAACATTAAACCATCTTCCTGTACTTCCTTCAATTCTAACTGCTGACTCACAACTCAAATAAAGACTAAGTATTGCTTGATATAATGCCCCATTGACACCATATAACTGCAGCGTACTGAATAGCTTCTCTCTTGGCACCTTGTCATATGCCTTTTCCAAATCGACAAAACTTAAATACAGATCTTTGTTATATTCCCATGCTTTCTCTACTATTTGTCGTAAAGTGAAGATCTGATCCTGACAGCCTCTATTTGGCCTGAATCCAGCTTTTCTTCCACAATTCTTCTCAACCGTTTCTCAAGTATACTTGCATAGATCTTGCCAGGAACACTCAGTAGGGAAATACCTCTGTAATTCTCACATTCAGTTTTATTTCCCTTTTTATATATGGGTACTATGAGAGCTCTACTCCAATCATCGGGAATTCGTCCCTCTGTCCAGGCTTTCTGAACTATGCAGTGCAGCCACTGTAAGACTCTTATACCACCATACTTCAGCATTTCTGGTCGAATATCATCTACTCCTGCTGCCTTTCCACATTTCAAGCCTTTGATGGCTTTTTCTACTTCAAGTATGGATATG
Source organism: Typopeltis vanoorti (assembly GCF_054136105.1). Lineage (NCBI taxonomy): Eukaryota > Metazoa > Arthropoda > Arachnida > Uropygi > Thelyphonidae > Typopeltis > Typopeltis vanoorti. Next base: position 80,489,300 of record NC_143569.1, on the reverse strand, counting down.
TATTGCTGACTGCATGCCTGGTCAGTGTTTTTTAACACTGTGCTGTCATCACTGCTTGTTTCATTTAGCAGTTTTTCAAAGTAATTACTCCATACTTCAAGGATATCTTTTTATGGAGTTTTATTCAGGGAAAGAAGCATTTGGTCATTCATTTAGTCTCTGAAGTTTGGTTCTTTCAGATGCATTCAAATTTGTTTAGATTTAGGGATTTTTGTAATGCCATGGCAGATTCTAGAAAAAGTCTCAATTCTTTTATCTGCTTATATATAAAAGGGATTGGAGGATCCCCCCCCCCCCATGATGTATATTCATGGCATGTTTTGCTGCCCTGAAAAAGCTGTGGTGTATGTAGATAATGAACATAGTTTCTGCATTTTTCCAGCAGATATTAACTGTTTTTCCAGTTTGTTCAAAGCATGCTAATTTACAGGACAGGGGATACCATATTTACGGTATCCCCCCCCTGGTGAGCTGATCATATCTGCTCATCCAGCATGTCATCTTATACAGAAGCAGATATAAATTTGAGCAACTATTTCTAGAATCTGCTACAGCATTACAACATTCTCCAAATATAAACAAATTCAGCTCTCTAACATCACCAAATATCTGGGGAACTATCATATTAAGTGCTTCAACAAGGTCCTATCTTTTTACACTCAGTCTGTGTTTGCCTTCCTGCTGGTGAGAGTTCAACCCATGAAGCCGCTTAGAATTAATATGAATTTACATCCAAAGCAGCTCAGACTATGAGGTCATTGTATTATTAATTGTGTTTCCTAATGGCCACTTTGCCTGTCTTGCAGGATGAAACACCCAAATTTCTGGGAGGAAAAACCCTGACACCTTCATATCGGCTAACTTCAGTTACTGCCTTGGGGACAAGGTGAAATATCAGCATAATAATTACAGTAACTGCTGTTTATCTGATAATTGAAGTACTATTAATGGTACTTCACAAAATCTGAAAATTCAACATGGAAATGATTAATTAAAAATATATATTTAGTCTTAAGTGTTTGTTTTTCACTTCGGTTAGTGTATAGACCACTATAAAAGAATTCTACATAATTTCTGTTTCTGCAGAAGGCTAGCCACACATGATCTGTGGCAATCACTGGCACAGACCACTATTGTAAAGAGCATCATGACTGGGGCAGACAGTATTGGATATCTGTGATATCCAGTGAAAATCACACTACAGCCCTGTTTTAATGATTGGATGAATGTATTATCCCAACTGTGAAGTTTGGTGGCAGAGATATAATGGTCTGGAGCTGGTTCTCCAGATATGGACTCAAACGTTTGGTTGTAGTGTTTTTGGAATTATAAATATTGGCAGGTGTATAACACTTGATGCAAAGTATCTGACATCAGGAAAGTTTTATGAAATAGACATTTCTTTCAACACTGTGCTGCACTATGTCATGCCTGATTTATTGTTGCAATATGGTTTAAGGATTTTGGGATGAATTGGAATGTTAGGTGTAGGTCTGACCACTGCATCCAACATTACATAGACTTGTGGTATATGAAGAGAACAATGGTAAAAATACCTGACTTATATTATCACAGACTGGTGGAGAGTATTCCAAGAAGGATGGAAATGATCAAGTCCAAAGGAAGGCCACATGCTATTTGGTGGGTATGTAGATTTTTCTGAAATCTGCATTTTGCATTATTTTCAGTGACTTGTAAAAAAACTCTCAATATGCGAATTGCTTATTTGACATATGAATGGAAGTACTAAATATGCTTAAAGATGCCACAAAAATTGTGCTTTTCTTCATATTCAAAATGCTGTCTGAGTTGAATGAATGAAAATAACAGAAAATAATTAAATTTGGCTTTATAGCTGCCGATCAGAGAGGATCTCCCATAAAAATTTCGTGTTACAATTTGGGCCCCACATAACTTTATGGCTTCAAAACAGCCGTTTTTTGCAAAGTTTGTGGCAAGTTTGTTCACAGAAGGAAGGCGTCACTCAAGCTGATTTGGAACATACATATTCACTCATGTACACATAAAACATGCTTGTTTTATGTATAAAAATAAGTTCTGATTAATTTTAAAATCCTCCAAACTTAAAGGCATAACATAAAGTTGTGCTTTTGAAAAGAAATGTTAGCTTCCATGCCAACTACATGATGCCGATTTAATTCATTCATATTGGATGCGAGAAAAAAAAGACTTCATTCTTGGGTCTAGACCAGTGTTTCCCAACGTTTTTTTTTTTTTTTTTTTTTTTTTGATCATGCCTCACCTCAACGCCTCAAAGATTTGATGCCCCCCCCTCTAGTATAATAGTCAGCCAAGTTCTGAAAATTATAATATAAATAATATAAATATGTGCTTTAAATAAAAAAGGAGCATAGGTAAAACTGTTTTTAATTTGACTTTCTTCAATGAATATAAATTTTATATTACACTTTGTATATTATAAAATATAAATCGAACTGAACTCGGGAAAATAAAATCCAAATTAATGCGATCCTTGAGCTTGATGTCTGCTGCAGAGAGGTTTTTATTTGAGGTACTAATTTGGTAATTTTCAATCTCAAATCCCCATGGTTTGTGATATTTAGATGATTTCTTTTTCATTTATAGCACTTTTTTCATTCATAAGCCATATTTAACTAAATATGACGACGGAAGAGCAACAGTATTTTTTTTTTGCAAAGTTGAATTTCGATATTTCGTTTCTGTCTCGTCAGAAAGCCATGCCATTGTTCTTTTTATGTTAAATAAATTTCTAATAGACTCTATCATTTTGCTTTTCTGAGAGTTCTTGATACTGTATTTATGTTGACTGCTGTACTAGTGATGTCAGTGTTTTTTCTCGGAAAATGAGGGTTGCAACATCGACAATTTATCGCCGACAATGGTGAAATTTTTGAATATATCGGTGATGAGGTGACGAATGCAACGTTATTTTCTAATTGCCCCCCTGTGGGGAGTACCCCCCACGTTGGGAAACACTGGTCTAGACACTAGCTTGATAATGAAACTCGTCTACCACCAGGTGATGCTTGGTAACAGTGGTTTAGTTATTTTCTGAGGATGTGGACGTCACACTTCTATCCCCTGCTTAAATTGGTTCACTCCTAGATTCCTTTTCCCATGGTTTAATTCTTGTTGACCTCTGCGGATACATCCAAGACTGCCACCAGGCTGAATAACGTATATGTGTGATTAAAGATAAGAGTGAAGTGAAGGGATAATTTGGTTATTGCAGACCGACCGAACTTCACCGAGAATGTACTGGTCTAACGTCATGCGTTTTAGTAAATTTATTATTATTATTATTATTATGTGACACCTGCAGGGGGTCCAAAGACTCATCGAACGATTGATCCCCTTCCAACTACTAACATTAGTTCCATAAATCATGAATTCTATCTCAAGAAGAACCTTCAGCCTAAAAAGGTTACAAACATTTATATATATAACATAAAATGAGATCTAAATTCTAAATAATCTTATAGAAATTCTTGCTAGTTTTGTTTTAAGAACATATTCCAAACTATTTTTGTAAAAAAAAAAAAAAAAAAATTTTCCTGGCTAGCGTTTTTTTTTTTTTTTAAAATAGCCTACAGACATTAAATTATCCCTTTGGCTGACATGTTCTTTCGATCCCGAAAGAGTGAAGAGGTGATATCAACGAGGAAACGTATTAGTATAAATGTCAACACACCGCAAACAAAAGATACGAATCAAGATCATCACTTCAGTGTTGTCATGCATATAAGTGTAATTGACAACAAATCCTTCCATAACGTATACACACGCATATCTATAATTGGAAAAATATAAAAATCAGCCGAAGATATGTAAAAATATACGTGTCGACTTTTAATTCGCTTGCACAAAGAAACGCCATACGAATAAACACATATATCGAACAGGAGTACGAGAAAAAGAGACAGAGAGAAAGATGTAACTGCTTACGCCTTTACTTCCTTTGGCAAGTTGCCAAAGCGTTTACGTCACTGTTTACATTCTTTAGCGCCTTCATCACAGCACGTCGGTCACGAAGCCTGAAGAATACTAAGTAGCAGTAGTGTACATCCTTTTATGTCTGATAAAGTTATGTCGGCTACAAGAAGTGCAAAACACTGTTCATTAGTGAAGTGTGTTAATTCATAACACCGACCACGGTATTTAATTATTGCAGAAAGAGCATATTTCATATACTCATGAATACAATAAAAAAATTTGTTCGCGTGGCTTACAAGTTTAACACCCGTTTTATTTTATTTTCAGGGGTGTTAACAATTCCCCAATAATTTATAAATTTGATTAATTTACATCAGTTTTTAAACTGTTTACGTATTATACTTAGAATGAAATGTAGGTTAGTTAAAGAAGTATTAAAAAACGCACGAATTGAAACAGTTATTTCATTGTACTGTAATACTATTGTTTAAATACCCAGGATTAGTGATGTGATAAAGAAAATCGTCTGGGATCGGATGGAGATCAGAGCTAGACACGTTTGTTACGCACGCTGCAAGAAAGTAAAGGTGACATCTCTCTCTCCCACCTCAAAATGTGTGTGTGTGTGTGTTTACGAAAATGGAGAGAGAGACCCTATACTCTTAGTATAAGATCTCTATATTGTGAGCCATTCTGGTGGCCGTTTAGACTAGTCACGAAGTGGGAAGAAATATTTGCTTATATACAAGCACATCTGCTTTTTGTATTTTCGACGTAAATTTAACTAATTTTCGGCATTTTATCGCAATTTGTATTCAGTCCGCGAAAGAGGGGGGGAGGAAAAGAAGTTTGCCTGCGAGTATACAAAATGTCCCAACAGTTCCTGGCCTGTCGAAAGTGACGGTTGCCGCGTGCAGCACCGTTGCTACATATTGTTGTGTTGTTGCATTTTGAGTTAGTCTGTGAATGTTACCATTAGCTTGTATTTTCTTCTGAACTCTGTCTGATTTCTAGTTTTTTGTGTTCTGGGATTTTCGAAATGGTAGTGACGTGAAGTGTATGTATTATTTTAATGATAATTCCATAGACCAGAGGTTGTTCAACCTGTAGTACATTGGTACCGTACTTAGTAATGCTTTTAAACCTGGTAAAATTACTTCATAGATCTGTCATCGGGAACGTCGTCATCACTGCATCCAAAGAAAGTTAAGCATGTCCAGTTGAACACCAGGACATGATTATTGGTTTCTTTAATTGTGCATGCTAGAAAGCTTCTCAGTCCAACACGCTTACTTACTGAAGGGAAGCTGTTCTTAGAAAACAGCTGTGGCAATAGCTAGTACACACACAGATGTTTGCATCACTACATTTCTCTGACGTATGCTGCATTTTCTAACAGTTGTTTACCTCAAAGGGTAAACGACTACTGCGAGCACAACAACGATATGTAACAAATTAAGCTTACACTTTTATGCGATTCCAAAAATAAACCTTTAATACATTGGTACCGTGGTGAGCATATATATACTTTTTTTTTTTTTTTTTTTTACATAATCCGGAAACTGCGTCTTTAAGACGCAATATAGAATTCTTTCAACTCCTTCAATAAAAGGCCATTATTGGAGTTCTGAAAGACTCACACCGTGCGATGGAGTTCATCTACCAACTAAAGACAGTCATTAGTTGGAGAGTGGATGCGCTAGCCACTGGGCCACCTAAGCAGGGTAGCGCTTAAGTATATAAGAATTATAATAAGTTATGTTCCACTATACAACACTTCTTGATCATTGTCGTATAGTTTAGCAATTTTAAACTGCTCTGGATATTTATTAATGCCAATGACTTGATATCCTTCCAAATTAATTTTATTATAATGTACTCCGATATATCTTCTTTTTAGATTTGTTAATAGCTGTTGTCTGCAGTAGCGAATTTCGCTGAAATTTAGAGAAAAAAACATGACAGTATAAGAATTATGCTATAAAGGCTAATTAGGATTAACCTGTATGACACAATAATAGCATATTGCAGTATCTGCACACTACTTTTTCCCCCCCGAGAAGCATGACAGTACTGTATACACTGAGTGGTCAGCTCATTGTTAAACTTCCCCCACTTCGCCAGCTGCAGTGTCACGTATCCATTTTAGGCTACATAAAGCAAATAGGCAGATATCGAGGTTTCGTGTATGTGTGTGCGCCGCACACTTTAATAGACTACCAGTGACTTTAAGTGATAGTCGATCCCAGACATGCCAGTGAAAGTATCACGGAAACTGCTGCCTTGTGTTGATTAGTGTTTGAAGTGTACAGAGAGTCAGACAGCCGAAAGCATTTTGGTGACTCTAGACAGCGCATGTTGACCTGATAATCGACAGAGGGTTACAAGAATTGTGCTATCAAATGCCGGCGTAGTAAAACAATAGTCTTCAGAGGAGCGTGGCGAAACGCACACTGTGTCAGAGACCGTCACGGATAGGATACAGCAGCAGACTCCCTTATCGAGTTTCACTCCTGTCAGCTAAAACCAGCCAGTTATGAGTACAGGAACACCAAACACTCGAGGAGGGAAGGATTTTTAAGTACCACGAGGAATTACATAAATTTGAATCTTCCTTGGTCTACTTAGCACTCTTCGTCGTCTTCTCCTTGGTTTATACCTAATTTTATACCCTAATCTACTTGAATCTCGTTTTACATGTTATTTCTGCTTTAGTTTTTAATGAAAATTTGTTTCTTTCCTTCGCATCGTCGTTGTTAAACCTAGAATTTATTGCTAGAATTCCTAGCTCAGCACGGCGGCTTTTAATTATTCGGTCGTTCAGGTGCAGATGAGTTGGCAAACGGCTACATCATTTTCTTGAACTCCTTGATTTATAGTTACTTCACGAAAGTTTTCCATTTTACCCCCCCCCCTCTTTAATTCTTATAATTAATTACATTGTACTTTGGGACAAGGCCACACTTCCCTAGTGTTTGGTAAGTGTCCCCTTCCCCTTGCGTGGAAACGGCCTCTCATTATGCTAATAATTATCGTTTCCACATTACCATCTGTTTATTATTATTATTATTCCTGATACCTCCAAGGAGTCCGAAGACTCATCGCTGGAGGACACCTACAACTGTCTCAACCACTACACCGAACCTCTACTACGAATCATCTCCATCTACCGCCCATCTCCACCACCACCTAGTATTTTTTGTCTGTAAATTGCGTGTGTTCTGAAGGGTCGATTTGTCTGTATGCGGGATGAAAAACCCGAGTTTCCAGGAGAAAAAACCCTGCTACCTTCGTATGAGATCGGCTAACTCACCGTAAACATCGTAAGATCCTACCGATAACGTAACACTAGTTTCTTGACTTCTATTTGAGAACCAGTGTGCTACATTAAAATGTCCAGACATGAAATGCGCTACTAAAAAACGAGTTTTTTTTTATTTCTTATAGTGATGTAGGTTTAAAATGCTATTTTTAAAAGATATCGATTCTTTGTAACTCGAAAGAAAATAATCACGTCGCCTGTTAGTTTAAAACTTTTCATCCTATGCATATAATTAGTGCTAGCTGTGTCAAGTTACACGAAGTGTATAAGTATGCTTAGCATTATTTTAAATGGAAATATGTTACCTCTTGTGTAATGCAATGTTAAGGATAAAAAGCGTACACTTCTTAAGATTTGTAGACGTTGCGTGTCATACCAACTTTCTCGACTGTTCTGCACACCTGCTTCTGTGCCATCTTCCAGCTCATGAGCATCAAGGTCACCTCAAGATTTCATTGTCTGTTTTCTCCACTCACTGATAGATAGTTGTCACACATTGAGTTTCCGTATTGTTGTTGTTGTTGTCAGTTCGTGTTTTAGCAGTGAATAAATGGCCCGACCTGGGCCATTTATTCACTTAATTGATGTTCATTAATTGATGACGATGTAGATGAAATTTCAGGATTGTCATGACCACCAGGTTGAATCATTTCTTTCTTTCTGCATATAATTATATAGTGTGACCACAGGGTTAGTTTGCAGTTTCATTCCGTCACTCTTTGGGTTCATTTTTAATGCAATGCCATAATAAATGGATATGTTCGGAAACTAATCGCATTCCACCCTGAAATCGATAATTGTAATTATGTAATTATAATCGGACAATATGGGATAAGCAGTTGACCAACATTTTAATTTTTGATGAAAGTCCCTTGATAGAATTCATCCCTTTAATGGTGGTTTATAAAGGAAATTTAAGAGATGTGTAATGTAAATGAGGAAGATCTTGCTTACAACGGACAAACGGATGTTTAGAACACTCACTTTACAATTCATTTGTCATTACAAGAAAAATTTAGAAAAATTAAAGGGGAGGAGGGGCATGAAGAAACAGTACATTAAATTTATGGAATATATAAGAATTTCCAGGAGCGTTTTTTTTATTAATTTATATTTTAAAATTAATCCACCAAAAATTATTAAGATAAAAAGGTATTAGCTGTTGGCACTCCATGCGCCATTTTTTTTAAATGTTATATATTTGTGAAAAAAAAAAATATTTTAAGCCCCAAAAAATGGCTTAAACGATTTTTCTTTAAGCCTCAGAAAGCTTGACTCTTGGTCCTGCCCAAGATCAAAAAATGTTGCATCGTATAGCTTTTGTTGATGGACTCATAAATATCAATATTTACCAGCACACAAAATGTGAATGAAAATTACGTAAATTCTCACCTTATAAAAGCAGTCAAAAATCCTGTAAACCCGTCATTGGAAATTAAAATGTTTAACGTATCCATGGAAAATGAGAGAAGAGAAATAGACCAGAGCAGATTTGAACTGCCTTATATAATATCACAATCCACCTAGGGAGGGGTTGTGGATGAGAAACAGAAACTAAAATTGTCATTTTGAACTAAAGGGGACTAGGGGCCAAAAAATGACAACGAATATGAATTACAAGATTACATCAAACTTTTAGTCATATTTGTAAGCTCACATGAAATGAAAGATGATCCGAGTTTGGCTTGCCGAACAATTTTGTTTTGTTAATATCGGACAATAATAATTACTATTTTACCTGAAAAACCAAAATAGATTTTTCACTACACCAGTGCTGTGAGAAAAGTCGCTGTGCGAATACATGCAGTGGAGTTAATCTTGACCCCCCAAGTGAATGTAATCTCTGATATTTTTCGTAATAATCTTATTTTCTGGTTAACTAACGGTAAAGTTGAATGCATATTTTACTATCGCGAACGCACTTGCAACGCTGTGTCGTACGTACATTTCCTTTCATTTTTACAGTAACAAAATTTGTGAAATAATGAGGCGCGGAATGAAAATTAAAACGGACTAATGTTGAAAATTGAGAATTTATGCTCATCGTTAAGATAATATCAGAGCTCTTATATGACATTCACAAAGTATTTCAGATAAATACCATCTAAAGAGCCGGACATTTGGAGTGAAGTGAGCATCTTCTTTAACCTGGATCGCTTCACTGCTGGACAAAGCACCCCCCCCCCTCATTTTCTCCATGCCATTCTGTTTCAGTTTTTCTCATCCAGTAGTCTTAATACTTTCATTTTACCATCTCTTCCTCTTTGACTACTGCCATTCTGTTAATAATTTAAGCCATCTTGGTTATATCTTGCAATGTATCCAGCCCATCTCCATTTTGAATGCGTAATATAACTGACGATATCCTGTCTACCTGTTATCGATCTTATCAAATGGGAGGGTGTCCTGTCTTAAGTATCACACCAAGCATATTCCTTTCCATTCTTTTCTGGTTAACTTTCAATTTGTTAACCATGAGTTAAATACCAGGTTTCACTGCCATATGTAATTACAGGTACACTGATCAAAAGCTTTCCCCTTCGAGATAATGAGAATATCATCTTTGAAGATATCTTTTACCTTCCCAAAGTCACCCCAACCTACTTGTATCCTTTCTTTTATTTGTTCGTCTTTATGATGTTCCAGATAAACATATGAATTTACCCTCTCCACTTCTTGTTTCTTCTATTCTCTGTTTTAAGTGAGTCTATGATATCTGATTTTAATAGAGTCAAATTTTTTTTTCAGTCCACAAAGGCTAGACGTATATCTTTTCTATAGTTTACTGAGGAGTATGGATATGATCAGCGGCACTGTAATTACGTCTAAACCAAGCTTGCTTTTCTGATTACATATAATCATACTGTTGCATTATTCCGCTTTTTATTACTTTTAGAAATGATTCGTATACTGTTGGTAATAAACTAATAGACCTATAATTTTTTAATATTCTCCTTTTCACTGTTTTGTAAATTATTATTAATGTACCGTTCCATGCTTCTTGGATTTTTCTCTGTTTTAAACGAAGTGTAAAGAATCTTCCTAAGTAATTAGCCCACTGTCTTCCCTCCAAATCTCAACAACTCCACTTGAATCCATTTTCTGAAGCTCTTCCTTGTTTTCAAAGCTGCTTTAACCTCTTCTCTCGTAACTTAGGCATAGTCAATTGACAACTCTTTTTCTCAGGGGCGCGCCGGCCATATGTGCAATGTGTGCGACGCACACAGGCGTCAGGATAGTAAAGGCGCCAAAGAGGAGAAAATACTTTTAAAAAAAACTTCTTTTAAAGTGATTTTTTTATTGGAGGGGGGGATATAGGGGCGCTAACTAAAGTTTTGCACACAGGCGCCGGACACTACTGGTTCGACTCTGCTTGTTCTTCTGAAGTTGATTGTCTGTACGTTCCGTTTTGTCGCTGTATTCTATTATTTCATTTGCGGCTGATTTTTTTCTCATTTGTAGAAAATTTTAGAAATTGTGGTTCCCTTTAGAACTACAATTTCTTTTTCCCAATAAATCTAGAGTTTCTTGGGAAAGTTTGTCACCTTTTTTTGCAGGGGAAGTAATTCCACCTATTTCACAGGAGATATCAATTGTATTAATAAAATAAAACCCTTCAAATAAAACCCTATAGTATTGCTTAGGGTTTTATTTGAAGATTCTGTTAAAAACAGCTTCAAGCCTTTTTCAAGTTTTAATTGTTCGAGGTTTATTGCGTCGAATTTTTCTTTACTTTATTTCTTTTCTGTTAATTTTAGATCTCACTCTTTCATTTGACAAAACAGGATACAAAAGTGAAAGATGAAGACTTGATTACCAAATTGGTCTAGTTTAGCTTGACGTACCTTCTGTATCAACTATATCTGCGAATAAACTCTAGTTTATTCGCAGACACAACAAAGGTACAAAAGTACAAACCATGAACGGAACCCTTCTCTTGTTTGAAGTACCTTGGACACTTGCCATTTCAGCACAAATTACCAGCAGATTTTGAGTTTCAAGTGGCGGTACAGTTTGAGCACAGCGGATATATTCAGGCAGACGATGACACAACTGATGAATTCTGACGCCAGTTGACTACGAGGTTGCTAAGTGAAAGGAACTCTTTTATTATTATTACTTTTTTTATTGATTATATATATAAAAAAACTTTTCTCCGTTGTTCTTGACGTTTGGTCTTCTCTTTTGGTTGTTTTTTTTTTTTTTTTTCAGTAAATTAAGGTCAATTCCAAGAATTCAATTGAAAAATCGATTGCTAAATGTCGATAGATGTATTTTTATTACCTAAGGAATGCACCAATTTGATCTTGTGAAATCGTATTGAACAGAATAAAGATACTTTAGTGTGTTAATGTATAATCTCGCGTTTCCTTTTCTTCTCAATAGGATTTCCACGTATACAACAAAATACGTGTCCTTGGTTCACCCCCCACCTCCTCCTCCAATCTAGGTAGCTATAACAGTCCCATTAGCACTAACTAGATAAACTGCGCTGCCTGCCGAAAGCTTGTTCAGATTTACCTAGATATTAAGTAGGTCATTGCTTACGCATGGGTCTGGAAAGTGTAAACGCCTTTGTGTTTATTTTGCTTGTAGTGAAACCTGCCTCTCTTAAACCCAAAATTAAACTTCTGAAACAAGCATGATCATTATTTAAAATTATTTGTTTATATAGTAGTTTAAAGGATTATTAAAGATTTCTTTTTGTTTAACTTGTGTAGCTTTTATTAGGGTGTTTTACAAGTCCATATGTGGCACCATGATGCCTGAATCTTGTTGAAGAACAAGAAAGATTGATACGAACGTATAATTATATTATTACCAAACATCCGTATATAGTTAATGTTTAAGAAATAGATGTGCTGGTTTGAACATCATGAAATGAGAAGAAAATTGTTCGTTTATATGTATGACAATCGTGGATTTACAAATTCTCGTTCAAATAGCATAACCGATGGCTTTTTATTAAAATAGATCGAAGAATGTCTTGCGATAAAGAAAAAGGAATTTGAAAATGTTTCAGTTTTTTTTTAGCATAGGAATCCTTGATTTTGATAAGGAACTTGGAAATGAATTGGGATGGGGATTCATATTTATGAATTTAGGGACACAAAACTTGGGGTGGGGAGTTGTGGAGTGAAATTCTTTCAGAAATCTAATAGATCCGATATTTATCCTTCGGTTGAAGAGACCTAGATTCCAATGTCTGCTAGGGTGATTTATGGAAGTAGAAGAGTGGTGTTTGTTTTCTTTCGGTAACTTGTTTTTCATCCTGCAAAACTGACTGGAGAAGCACATAGTTAAACAAACATGTTGACCTTACTGCTTTTTTTTATGTTTGGCTAATTCCAATCAAACAAATGAAATTTCTAGTTATTGAAACCAATGATATGCTTTATTCTAAGCTAATTTAAAACGTCTTCTCCCCCCCCCCCACTTGTCGATCGATGCACACACTAAAAGTGTATGCATAACCACTTATTCCTTCACTCATCAGAAGAATTGCAACCGTATCATGCGTCCATTGGGCTTAAACGAGGACTACACATTTGTGAAATAAGTGGGACCCATAGTATTGAGGAACTAGGCACTGAGTTCTACACTACTCGCCTATTTCGTTTTTGACAACGTTATTATTATTGCCTTGAAAGGTTTACGTCACATCCTCTTTAAACTACCAAACAAGCCAGTCTATTTTGTGATATACTGTAGTAATTTCACTTAGTTCTTTACCGAACATGGGTAATTTTGGTTTGGTTATTTAGTCGCGAAAAGTTCAGAGCTTCTTCACAGATTTACATCAAATTACAACTTCATTTTATGTTTATAAAGGAACGTTATATTTTGATATTCCGAAACTGAATCGCGCACAGCCTGGGACAGGTGAAAGGATTAAGATTATGCACTTTAACCCTGCGGAGATCGCGGTCGAAAAAATTGCAGCGAAGGTCGCGTGTATCTGAGAGATACATTCATTGCTAGTATGTGCTAAAATGCGATAAAACTTTAAAAAAAAAATCTGCAGATATACATGATGGTTTATTTATTTTCAGTTACAATCTAGAAATTATTGAACAAAGAAAAAAACAACTAAACCAATACTATACTTGACATCGGAGTTCGCGGTATTTCTCAGATACAATTTACTATCAAATTTCGCCTTCGCATTCGACTCTATCATTCTCATCATCGGGCTCGAGTAACAAAATCACTGAATCTCTTCAACATCTGATGGATTATCCAATCGATATATTTTTCCAGCCATTTTCAATGGTAAAAAAAAAAAAAAAATACTATACTGACATCAGAGGTCGCGGTATCTCTCAGATACAATTTACTATGAAATAACCTTTACATAACTCGTAATATATGCATGCGCAGCTACTCATGACCTCCAAGCTATACACTGGATATGTGTAAGAATATTTATTAAACAATTTGTTTGTATCTGTCAGATCAGCCGCGACCTCCGCAGGGTTAATTCTAATTTTCATCTTGAGTAAACCTTCAAAACGGCGAAGAACACACACAATTCATAGACCCTGGCCTTATATAGTCTTAATTGCTTTGGGCCGTAGATCAAAACAATAAACCAGTTTCGTAATACAGTCTTTATGCATTTTTTTTTTTTTTTATGAATTTGTGAGGCTCTAGCTAGGAAACTGTCAAATTATCCTATTTCTCCCCCCCCCCCCATCTGCCTTTTATGTCCTTGTTCTTATGCTGCATCTCCTCTTTCACTTATTTTGTAAAACAGACTACAGAACATTTTACAGACATATATACTGTTCTCTTGTTTGTTTGCTTCGACTGTAATTCAAACTAAACCTGGCTCATTTATCTTTTTTTATGGCTTTGGTACGAACTGTCATAAACATGTGAACCAGTCTTTAATAATTCTTATTTAACGTCGGAAAATGGTTTGACTTTTCTTCATCATGTATGTTGTCGGAAATATATATAAATGAAAAACGCACTTTTTTGTAATCCCCATATCATTTTCATACTTGATCTTTACCTCTGCGCTGGTCGTGAGAGGAAAGCAGAAATTTTAACCGGAACCCGTTTCGCAACATTAAGGTTAACAACTTCTTTCTCTCTTTTTCTATCATTCCCTTATGGAAGAGAGTATTCTGCTTTGTAATCTTAGGAGGAATTTCCAAGTAGATACGATGCTGGTACTGTAATAACTTTATCACTAATAAGAAAACATTAAATATGTGATATTTAATATCTTGTCATTATCTTATACTTAAAAAATAATTAATTTCTGTTTAAAATAGTATAAACATTAAACTATTTTTCTGTAATTGTCGAAAGGTATTTGATAGGAGACACCAGGACTACTCCACATCTGGAATAGCCCTGATATTTTTGTGTATTAAGATACCTTGAGAGATCTCAAGACATTTAGGACAAAGACGAAAAATTAGTATATTGACGGTGTATACATTTTAGAATATATCTAGGGGTTTTGTGACATATCGGGTGGACGGGGAATACCTTGATAAGTTGTTTAACTTTCCGTATGTTGAATATAAGCGGTTGGGTACTTCAGTTCCATTTAGTGTTTTTTTTTTCTTCTTCTTCTTCAAAACTACTGTTTCAAGATTGAGATCGTTTCTCTGAATAAAATAAAGCTCAAGTAGTTTCGGTTTCAGAATCTTAGCCTGTTTTCCCCTAAAGACTAGATGTGACGAAAATAAGGAATTGTTATTTCCCAGCAGGGTATCGACACTAAACTGCATGTGGTCTCGAGATCTTTGCAAAAATCCCCTGGTGACACATCATTGTGCTTGTGAAAGAAGTCGCTATCTCTTCGTCGCTGGTTGCTGCCAGATTTGCGTGTTATTTTTTTTCATCAGCCGAAATCGTGAGCTGTGAATTTAAATGTAATGTCGCCTGTTTCGGACAAAAACATGCGGCGTTTTTTTTTTTTTTTTTTTACGTGACACATGCCCTTGATTGGAAAGACGTGGATTCGATGCCTTTTCTTGCATCCCTGACGAGATATCGAATCCACGTCTTTCCAATCAAAGGAAACTGAAGATACTTGTTAGTTGCCGGTCTCATACGGAGATGGAGTTTTCTGCCCGGAAAGGGTTTGTATTTTGCTGCAAAACAGACCAATTAACACATGCACCGAACAAGCAGTAGTAACGTATCACCGTTTTTTTTTTTTTTTTTGTACACCTATTGATAAAAACTAAAGTGAATACGAAAACAAGAACACTGAATTAAAAAGTGTGATCAATTGGAAAGTTAAGCTAATCACATTTTATGGACTCGGATGTCAGGCAAGTCAAATAAGCATTTTTGAAACATATATTGATCATTAAATTAATCCAGTCCAGATTTATGAGAAATGTCACTGAATTATATTAGCGAAAATTTTTGTTTAAGTGAAAATGATGTTCAATTGCCATAGGACTACACAGGTTTTATGTTTTCTTGCCTCCATCCGGCAATCCCATTTCCAGGGAGATCGTGCTCGTTTGTCATATACCTGACCGTGAGTCACCGTCAAAAGCAGCATTTCCTTATCATGCCAAATGTAGGATTGCCTTAAGTAGCGTATTAATGTTGCATTTTGTATTAACATTTAATTTATAGTTGGCAAGTTTAGTTAAGTTAGAGTATTCTGTGCTCTAACCTGTAGCCAGTTTTAATGTAAATTTAAACTACATAACATCGATAGGTTACAAAAATTCTTCTATGTGTAGCCTCCTTCGTTTTCATATGTTATGTTAGATTTGGAAATAAGCTCAAAGGTATTCATGATAGTTTTTAAGTTCTTATTAACTAGCATGAAAAAATTTGAACGTGCTCCGTTCGCCTATACGATACCTAGTTAGAATGATTTTTAATGTTCACTTTTAATTTTATATACATCTTACTGAACCTCTAAGGTTCTTTGCTGCATTTTCCAGTCTAAACCAGGATTCACATTTTAGCTGTGTCATGTTAATCCGCCCACCGTCGCCGTGGTTGTTCTAGATCGCTGTCCACTTGTCATCGTCTTTTTGAACACTTGTTTAACCACTATCTCCTCACCCATTCTGTCTATATATCAGGGATCGGCAACCTTTTCAGACTCGCGGGCCACATTCAACTTTTATTTTTAATAATCGGGCCGCAAGCGTTTAAGAGAAAATAGTGAGTGAAAAAAAAAAAACTTAATTTATCACTTTAAAAAATACAGAAATATTTAAAGTACGAGATATGAAACTCATTGAAAAATTATCATATAAACAAAGTAATATAGTTTATGCATCACAATATGTGTGTCTCCCTGCTTAATGTGCCTTTTGTGATTTTCCCTTAGCCAAATTATCTATATCCACCTTTATAACTTGAGGTGCAAATGTTCATCAGTCAGTCGAGCAAATTCGAATCGAAGCATGCAAATATTCATCAGTCAGTCGAAAAGAAAATTTATTTTTCCTAAAACTCATGGCAGAAAATGCTTATTCACAAATGCTTCCAAATGCGACTATCATCTTCTTTGCGAAACTGATTAATACTTCACATTTTTTTAGTAAGCATCGATAAAATGTTTGGTTATTTTCTAACGAAAATGCGTTCTTTAATGTTTCATTGTGTTGTAATTCGAAAACTTCCATCCGTAGTTGGTCATCAATGTCGACATTAAAAGGGTTCAAACATAATCGCATTTCGATGCTATTTTTATGAAAATCAACAAATCTTGTTGATTTTCATAAAAATTTTATTTTTATGAAATAAATTGATTAAATAAGTTGATTTTCATAAAATCAACAAGATTTATTGCACGGGAGATATCACGAAGTATAGGTATGAAATTATTTTTAATTTATTATTCATATTATAAAATGTATTATTGAAATAATTCAATATACTGGCCACACGCCATGTATCGTTAACCTTTTATGGGCCGCATGCCGATCCCTGGTCTGTATCTAAGCTCTGATTTCATCAGTTAGTAGCGGGGATCTATAGATCTGGTATAATTCTTAATTGTCTTCTTATTCTCCATTCACCTGTTGTGTTATCTCTTACATGTCTAAAGACTTTTCTAAGAATTTTGTTTTTAAAGATCTGCAAGGCTTTACATCTTGCTATGTTATACTTCATTTAAAACAATAGTTCTGATGATTATTATCTTGGATATTTCTATTTTAACTCTTCTCGAGAGAATTTTGGAAGATAACAAATAATGGTGATAAGATCTCTTGGATGCAAGAATTAAGGTGATTAGTGTGTACCTCAGGGATCAATTTTTGATCCATTGTTATTCAATCTGTTATTCAAATGACACTGGAAAGAATTTGATGAGAGACATGCAGCTGTTTGTTGATGAAGCAAATATAGGCAGGGTGATTAGGGTTGTCACTGACATGCAGTATTTGCATAACGATTTTAAGAGGCTTGAATTGTGAGCAGGTGAAAACGGATACCAGTTTAATTTAATAAACGTAAATTTATGCACTTCTTTGATGACATCTCAAATGGCCTATCACAGGTGGAGTGATTCTAGAAGAAACATCACTTTTTACTAGAATGACCTCACTGATCAGTTTACTTAACCAGTGGGGTCATTGTGAAGCAAATTAATGAGGATAGGGATCGGATTATTGGAGTTTTGCTAGATAAGAAACTAAAATTGAAGGTTCGTATAACAAAGACTGCAAATACAGACCAGAGGACAATAGCAATGTTGAACCGAACGTTCACTTGTAAGGATAAAGGAAGTCATTTTGCCTCTTTATAATACTTTGATATAGTCTCCTAGTTTTCGAGGTATAACAGTAGAGAGGGTGTTAAAGATATCGTGTTTGTGGAATGTAGATTAAGAGGATAGATTGAGAATTTATGACTGTGCACACAGGAGAAAGATGAGTGATGTCGAGAGAGGCCTACAAAACTCTGCAAGGGTCATATAGCATAATAAATGGAATTTTTCATTTTATCAGATGGTGGAGAGATGACGAAAAGGTGTTCTTGGAAATTGAAAATGAATGCAGTCAAGAAAAGGGTGAGAGTTAAAATTTTCTCTCAGGTGTGTGATTGAAATGGTTTATCTTTTGAGTTGATGAGTGCAATCAGTGAATGAATTCACGGAAAGGGTGACAACTGGTGTGAGTGATGTGTAGCCTCCTTTGCTGATCCTCTCCCTAGATGTCTCGTATAATATAAATAATATATCTTTATTAATAATTAAGTGATTAGTTAATGTTCCCAGTATTAAATGCGGAGGTGGCAAGTTGTTTCATCGCACAAAAAGGCAAACCATCCACACAATGAACATGCATAATACATTGGTCTCGGTTTTGTTATCTCGACCGTAATTCCAGACAGCTTAATGGCTTGCCATTTTTAAAACTTGCAGCGCTGAAATCAGACTCAGTAAATTGTTATGCGTTCCATTAATGCCTCGTGTCATTTTATTGAAAAGAAAATTAGACTCTGCGAAATGAAAAGCATTCCTATACAGGAAATGATCAGATTTAATTACATATGCGTTAAATTACTTACATTTCATTGGGAAAGAGGGGATTTTTATTTTTATTTTTTTATTTTAGATGGAACCCCCTTGGCCATTTTCGAGTCGACTCATTAATTCATTGATTCACTGAATTAATTTAGTGCTTAACTAAACTGAACCACCTATCTTCGGTAGATTATTCTTGCAGTTGGGATTGCTCGTGAAAATTAGAAGCCGTTTTGCGCCTAATGTGTTCTCTTATGCAACCTCATATTGATGGAATATTCATTCCTGCATCTTTTGCAGAGTAAAGAAAGGATTCGAGATCCTAAACTTTCTTATTATTTCTTGCCGTTCTGTAATGCCGATCGTTTCGGCTGAACTTGGGTGTTCCAGTATGGTTTGTTGTCATCGTGAATCGTATTGGATAACCGCGTGCAGTTTATAGTTTAGTAGATCAAGAAATATCCAATGTTTTTCTGCCGTTAATGAACGTCAGAAAATGTGAATTTCGTTTCAGCAGTTGTAGTGGGATTATTGATGTCATAATTATAAGTTTCAGGTCTGTAAAATCAAAGTAGTGTTTTAGAGCAAGGAGTGTATCTTGGAACAGAGCCAAAATGCCTGTGATTTTAAGGGACAGTGACGTATGAGCTTGCCACGTGCAAGTGAAATGTTTCAAGTTAAATAGCCGGAGAGGTTTTTTGGCACCTTTCCCTGTACAATGAAGCGATTTTTGATTTGGCCTGTGTTTTTGGATGCGAATGATTTTAATTCATGTATATATGAATGCACATTTAAATTATTCGCCTTACAAAGAATGGCACTTCGTATGGTTTATTTGGAAAATTCGATCATAGTCTAATGTGTTTCTTTATGTATTTGCAACAGGTATGTTTATGTTGGGTAAACATTGGCATCTGCACCAGATTTGTTTAGCTTATGAAAAGTAAATGAGGCTTTTTTTAGCCTGACCTTGGTTTTTTATAAATCATACTAATTAAGCCCACCTTCTACAGTTTCTTGAAAGGCAGGCTGATTTGCGTTGACACTGCACGAGAACAGATGATCACGGATTTTTGTTTTATTTATTTTTAATAGTGTGCTATTTTACCCTCGGAATTTGTTTCAGCTGTAAAGGGTGGGAGGAGGACGGATTGCTGTATGTAAAGTCTCGATTTAACGCCCAATTCTCCAGCAAAAGCACTCATGGAGTATATGTGACTTATTTCTCAACTTCAAAAATCTACACGCGAAATGCTCACTCGTTGCAAGCGAATGGACCATTTATGAATTTAAATAAACGCATTTCGGGTGGAAACTGATTTATCTGAGAGCTTTCTACTTTTCGATTAGTGGGATGGAAGGATACTTTCATCCATCTTTCATTTCATCTTTGAATCTTGTAGTAAAATAAGTAGGATTCCTTCCCGCCATTTAATAATTTACTGCTGGAGATCTGGAAATGAGAACAAATAAAAACGAACACAGCCTTATTTTTGATAAGAAAACTGTGTAAAATAGTCCAGTCTAGTCGATGAACCTTATAAGATAAAAACAAGCGATGTTTTGTTGTTACATATCCGTTAACTGATCGTATATAAATGGCGTCGTTACTATTTTTGGAGATTTTAGCATGGCAAATGAATATGCGAGAGGAAACGGAGGTTAGATAGGGTGGGGAATATCCAGAAT
Organism: Typopeltis vanoorti; assembly: GCF_054136105.1. Classification (NCBI taxonomy): domain Eukaryota; kingdom Metazoa; phylum Arthropoda; class Arachnida; order Uropygi; family Thelyphonidae; genus Typopeltis; species Typopeltis vanoorti. The sequence continues at coordinate 80,468,883 of NC_143569.1, read as the reverse complement.
AACACCCTGTTTGTGGACACGGGTTGATACAGAATATAGAACAGTGCACAGAGAAAATAATAATAGCAACGCTATCACTACAAACACCGGATATTTGAAGGAAGAGCATATAGGTGTGGCTTTACCTAATACTATGAAATAGTTAATAATCGAAAGATGATCCCGCTGCCGGAAGTTAGGAATAATTAATACGAAGAGCCACTTATAATGAAAAGCAAACAAACACGGAATAAAAATTATCAGTTTACTTCAAATAGTTTACATTAGAAATGTTAAAAGTAGTCTGATGAATGGTGGCGGTGTCCATTTTGAGAGCCTAAGCTTGATTCTCTTCCGTACTAACGGTCTTAAGCAATCCCTATGATTGCAGGAGAAAGGATGCGACGACACGATATGCATATTTTGTGACTTATAAAAGAGATTAGCATTTCACTCGGCAGTCACTTCGATCTTATATGCTGAACGATGAGCACCCAGTAAGAGTTAACAGCATTTCACAGGATAATGATAATCGATATCATTCATCTGGAAAATATCTGTGTATTGCGCAGCAGCCAGGCGTTCCCAAGTCCACAGGTGGCAATATGAAGAAATGGGAGTCAACGGGCAACACCGAGCAAATAACAGATTAATTTGGACGGGGGGGGGGATTATTGATTATCCAGCAATAATGAAAACGTAATTGAATTACATATCAGAAAATAACTGATGATTCAGTTCTAAAGATATAAACAACAGATCAGAGAGGCCCTGAGTCGTATTATACTAAATTTAATAATCGAACGCTTTAAACCGAATATAATGACTATAATCGTTGCATTCATATGTAAACCACGGAAAGAATAATAAGCAACCGAGGACCTGGATACCGCGTTTATATCGTACTCACTCTCCAGCCAATAAACTGTGGTTCGAATCCCACCGTGAACTTTGGTGTGCGCGTTGGATGACTTTAGGTTGTAGGTGAATTTCATTGTCTGTTGTAAAAGCATCATTCTGCTTATTGAAGAACTGAAATGACTTGGAAAAAGTTCCATGCGTGATCTGTAGACACAATTTCTAGAGATTATCTCATTCTTATTCCACCCATGGTACTAATATATTGTTCAGGTCCCAATCCTTCTTAGATGGAATTTGCAGCTTAAAAACTGTTAAAAAAAAACGACCAGGTAGGTCTAAAATACTGATAGGAGCCGATCCTCTTGAGAACGTTGTTTCATTTCTCCATCACGCCACTAAGATTTTTATTTTTTTTTTAAAGTAACTCCCGCACCCACGAGAGGCTATCAAGTTACAGTATATTAGTACCGTGGGCAGTCTGATTTCATCTTTATTTTTTACATAATTCGGAAATCCTGCTCCAAAGACGGAAAGTCATTTCAGGCCTCCATGGTAGTGGTTTTCCACTGGAGTGTGAAATTCATCTCCCACCTAAAGACAATCAACAACATCCGTCTGAATTTTCCTCGCAATTTGAACCCTCGGCTGTTGATTGGCGAGCAGATGTATTAACCACCTTGGCCATCCAAGACCAGTTTGCTCGGAGATGCGAGTAGCAACAAGAAATCCCATGTACCACTCTAGTATATGGAATCGTGACTGCCACGGTCCTATTATTGATCCGCTTATGTCCAATGGAGCGACGGGTAATGCTACGCACTTCTCATACAGATGGTAGAATTTTCCTTCCAAAAAAAATTTATTCATTTCGTAAACTAAAAAAAAAAAACCTCTTCCCTATCAATTCACTTGCATCTAAACTTCCTCGTTGGGAAAACATCTCCAAGTTTTAAAAAGTGCTTCTCATAGGAAAGTACTTTTTAATTCTCTTAATTATCATAGAATATGGAATCATGACTGCCAGGCTCTTATGGATGTTTTAGACAATTGGTCCCATCTTCACTGTTGCAGTTTTATGGTACTGCTCTGGTATACTTTCCAACAAAATTAACAAATTTATTAACAAAATTTCCATTATTAAGTATTTAATAAAATGATGTATCTTCGTATATAGCAGACGTTATTTCAGTTCACGAAGGTCAGCGCTGAGGTGCAGTGAACGTATTTTTTTTTTTTTTTTTTTTTTTTTTTGTGTCCCTTCAAAAACGTGTGCTACTTTTGTTTGTTGTGAAAACAAGCGGCCTACCCAGATGACCTCGACGTTGCAGCACACTGCCCTGGCAGATTTCCATACCATTTTCTAAAATTGACTTCTCAGTAAATGATGGGTTTTGAAAGCGTTGTCGAAAGTAATCCAGCTCTATTTTAGAACATTCACCTTAGGTCCATAACTCTTTTAGTTAAACTAAGTAGTAGTAGATTACTTTTTACCGGGATAAATTTTTGGGGCATTTAGGACTTCATTTTGCCTTTAAAGTTTCTATACGTTTTATATTGTGAAAAAATAATTGTGATTGATAATGTTCCACTTGTATTTTAAGTCTGTAAAGTGTGTGTGTGCGCGCGTATATATATATATATATATATATATATATATATATATATATATTACGATATGCATTCCTTTTTTTTTTTTCCTCCCCTCGACTTTGGTTAAAGTGATAAATGATTTTCGTTATCTCACTTTACTGGAAATCCAAAGTGGGGGGGGGGGGGAGATAGTAATGTATTGGCTTATATAAAGGGGACCGGAAAGTAATCAATTTTTTGAACTACATTTTTAATATAAATTTTATTAAAGAAAAAAATTAACATTATTCAATTATATAATCGCCATCGTTAATTATAACCTTATTCCAACGATCTACTAAGTTTAGAATTCCTTTTTTGAAAAACGTTTTTTCTTTGGAGGCAAAAAATGATATCAAACTCCTTTTCAGATCATCTTGCGAACGGAAGGTTTTATTTCTTATGCTGTGTTCTAAGGACCTGAATAAGTGATAGTCACTAGGGGCAATATCCGGCGAATATGGAGGATGTGGTAGAACGATCCTACCTGCCTAATTTTTTCTTGAGTCATTCTTGCAGAATATGGTTTTGCATTATCTTGCTGCAAAATTACCCCTTATCGATTGACAAGCGCAGGACGTTTGATTAACAATGCTTGATGTAGTCGCTCTAATGGTTCACAGTAGATGGCTGCTGTGATAGTCGTACCTTGTTCCATGAGTTCGTAATGAATAATTCCATGAATAGCCCACCAAATGCACAACAGAACCTTTTGTGGATGAAGTCCATCTTTAGGTGTTTGATTTGGAGAAAGCCACTGTTTTTTGCGTTTAATGTTCTTATACAGCACCCATTTTTCGTCGCCAATTACGACTTTCCAAAAAGGGGTCATTTTGTTGTCCGGTCAACAATGAATTGCAAATCATCCGTCTCTGTGCTTTATTGTTGTCTGACAGTTCATGCGGTACCCATACACCCTGTTTAAGAACCTCGCCACTCTTATGTAAGTTCTCTTGGACAGTTGACGATGATGAATTTAAGTTTCTCTGCAGTCTTTTATGGTTTTGTTTTGGATCTGATTCAATGAGAGTCTTAAGAGCATCGTCATCTAGAGTTAGAGGTCTTCCAGATCGAGGACGATCAGAGAGATCAAAATTTTTTTCTGCAAATCTCCTAAACCATCGCTGACATTTGTTAACTTTCAATACGTCTCCATAAGTTGATCAAATGATTTTGGTAGCCTCGGTAGCATTCTTTCCTTGGTGAAACAAAAACAGCATACAATGACGCAAATTCTGCTCTTCAACTTTAAAGTCCGCCATATTAAAAAAAAAAATAATCTGAAATTAAAAAAAAAAAGATTTTTTAAATAAAAATCGAATTTAATAATTCATGTGTTATTAAAAAAAACAATCCGCTAAAAATGAACTATTAAAAATAATTGATTACTTTTTGGTTCCCAATATATAATAAAGCAAGACTTACCGATATATTTAACACCTTGACTCATCTGTAGCACAAACCTATCATGGGCGGGATTTCCAGAAAATAAAACATATCGTACTGTACTGAATTACAGCATCTGTACCTCCTTTGCTCTTTCTCCAAATATAGATCAGGGAAATTTAAGCATTGTATATGCTAATCGACTTCATGCCTTGGCAGTGTCTCTCCAGTTGTGTTTGGAACTCGTATTTCATGACTCACTGGTGGAAATAAATGTTTTCAGCCTATCTCACCTAATCAACGATCACCAGTATGACTCTTCACAGTTCATACGAAATCTTTTTATGTACCGATTGGATATTTTTCTGTCTCTTTTGTGGTGGATGTAATTGCTGTACCAAATGCTTGTTGATTTGTCAGTACTTCGAGATATCATTCTCGAAGACATCCATTTCTCAACCGAACGATGAGTATTTGACATGTAGCATGCCAACAGAATTGAACTTATTCACATTGGAGAATGCACTGAAACACTTCAGCTAGAAAATTTTACCATCCGACTTGGTAAAAGCAGGAAGTTGAAATTCTGCTATGATGTTCATTCCTACTTTCACGCTACATTTTGTTCGCTGGCATGGTGCAGTCTAATTGTGATGATAATGGAGTGGACTCAGTGGTAAAAGAAACTTTCACACGTGTTCTTGGCAATCCATACATAACGTTTACCAACTGTCCTTCCTATAACCGTGTTGTGGTAGCATTCGCCGCTGCGTCTGACAGCTTTACATCACTTGTAGATTTTTGGTCTCTTTCTGGGAACAGATCGTAAGATCTGTTTCATTACGACACTATTTGTTTATTTATTTGAAAAACAAAAACCCTTAAAAATAACTGGAGTTTTCTTTGGATACCTAACAGTGCTGTTCGTTAGTCTAGCGTTTTAAGTGTTATTTTTGCATTATTATTATTATTTGTATTACTCGAAAATTTGGGGAAAATAGTATAATTTAAGTTAAATGCAAAAAAGCTACTCGAATACCTTTTATGTATTATATTAGATATGTTTCACGCTAGGGAACCAAAATTTATCCCGAGGATTCCAGTACGTTTATATATATGACTGTGTGTCTGTGTGTAGAAAGTTTTTACCTTAGGTATACTATACGTTAAAGATACTAAGAAATTTAATAAATTTGGTTTTAATCCTTTTTTTCCCAAGTAAGCAAACAAAGTATCCATCCCACACTTCAACAGGAAGATCACGTTATATCTGGATGAGTAGTTTTATTATTATTATTTGTGACATCTCCAAGGAGTCCGAAGACTCATCGCGGGAGGACACCTATTGTACAACTCTCCATCTCCACCACTACACCGATCCTCTACTACCAATAATCTACATCAGCGCCATCTACCTCCCACCACCACAGCTAGTATTTTTTGTCTGTAAGTTGCGTGTGTTCTGAAGGGCCGATTTGTCTGTATGCGGGATGAAAAATCCGAGTTTCCAAGATAAAAAAACCCTGCTACCTCTGTATGAGATCGGCTAACTCACCTCCTTGACCAAAGGATCAGCTGTCACAAAATCTCACTCCATTAAAGTTCTGTATGTGGGATTATATGGAAAACATCGGGCACGAATTGAAGCGGACCCAAGGAATGAACCACTTCAGGGAATTCGATGTTGCAAAACACGCAGCAGCGATGGAGCATAGGGTTACACTTTCCATAGCATGTAACTCCAGTTTGACCGCAGTTTGAATATCGTTTGACTCAACGATATTCTGTCCAAATCAAGCTGCATTTCAAATACACATCACTGTTGAGTCATATCTATGTTCGTAACACGTTTCCAAGATTGGCCTTAGGAGGAAATAAGACTGAAATATGGACAAAAAAAAGTTACTCGAATACCTTTATGTATTATATTAGATTTGTTTCACGCCAGGGAACCAAAATTTATCCCGAGGATTCCAGTACGCTTATATATATGACTGTGTGTGTAGAAAGTTTTTTACCTTAGGTATACTATACGTTAAAGATACCAAGAAATTTAATAAACTTGGTTTTAATCCTTTTTTTCCCCAAGTAATCAAACAAGCAAGCCAAGTTTGCGTCTGAAGTATTTTCAGGTCTAGGGCAACTCGTGTTAAAGGTGGACTAATCTCTGATCACTTGCCTTAGTATCTCCCATAATGCAATATATTTGAATGAGTCTTCATTGAAGTCCTCACTTCTGTGGTGGGTAGGAGGAGGGGAGAGGGAAAAGAGTCCGATACTTCATATAAGGTAGAGTGGAGGAATTCGATGGTCCAAGTTTGTTTCGATTAATTTTAAGATGACCATTTCTCTGAACGCAGTTTTATCTCCAAGAATAAAGAGGTTAGAAGGAGTAAGTGGGTCTGGAGAGCATGGAAGGTACGAGACCTTGATAACTAAACAAAACTTTTGAGTAGTGTTTGTCTTGGTTTACATCATTTCCCGCAGACATCGTTCGTTGAACGATTAAGGACAGGGTGATACTGAGATGGTTCATAGATTGTTCTACAGGAACTAAAATTCCTGATGCACACTACGCTGTTAAAGAAAACAATCATTGTGATCTTAATGTTTGACTGGGCCTAACTTTGAATGACAAGTGTGATGTAATTTTACCGGGAACTTAATGTACTCTTTGTTCTTTCCGTGATGAAGTAGTACAGTAATATCCGCAGTGACCAGTTGTACTGCTAGCAGAACACTCTTCTTCTGACCAATCCGAAAACTCTTGGTCGCAATTCATGTTAACTGTTCTTAGATGCTCCCATGAAAACACATTTTCACACACGTAGCGATCTGAGGACTTCACTATTTTGTGCCACAAAGAGGGGGTCGAATTATCAATAAACTTACTCCTGTATGGTATTATGATCTTGATTAGGAGCAAGTACTTTTTTTTTTTGTTTAGAAATTCAAAAATGTTCAGGTAGCTACCTTTTTCGATTTTAATAAAAATAAGGATAAAACGTGTTCTTAACATGTTTTATACTTACCTTTATCCTAAACATGTTTTAAAAATAAGGATAAAACATGTTCTCAAAAGGATTTGTGACTTGTCACAAATCTTTACTCGCTTATGTTTTATGCGTACGAATATATAAAGCCACAGTGTAATTCGTCGCGACAAAATTACGCTCATGTTAAGCATAATTTGATAATCAAAGAACATCGAGTTGTTTCCGCTGTGGCTTTAAGCAATATCATCAAATAAACTGTTACTCTTGTATTTTGGCATGCTGCCAACTGTTACCGCAATCGGTTTATTGCTTACGTATGTTTTACGTCAGCAATGTTTATTATCTAGAAAGTTAGCATAACTTAAACCAGTGGTTTTCTCGACTTCTTTCTTGTAAGGGAAACACATTAAATAATTCATTTTAATAATAAAGTAGGATATGAATAATTAAATAGACAACAAAACAGAAAAAAGTAATTAAATATTTCATCCAATTTTATATAGTTACTTTAGTCCACACAAAAATTTCTCGGCACTTTGGGAACTTATAAAGATCAAACAGACGAATCATTTTATATGCAGTCGCTAGTATTTAATTTTAATAATTTACTTTTGTTTGACCTATCATAATTTAGTGTGCTAGAATTCACTAACACACTAAATTCTCAGTTGCGACTTAATTGTGTGGTATTTGTTGACGTAGCATAAGCTGTTTCATTTTTAACTCTGAAAAAAAAAAAATAAAATAAAATAAAAGACTGTTTCGAAGTTTCTGCACTTGTGGAAACAGAGCGACTTTAATATGGTTTCAGTATTTCCTTCCTAAGGAGCGTGAAAGAGAAAAGGGAATATATAAATCATATTGCGTTTTCTTAGCAACCCCATTCATCGTTGCATCAGTGAATGAGAATTCATCCGAATACGTCATGCCCGAGAGACTTGCAAGCTTAAACAGGAACTCCAGGTAGCTTACCCTACATGCCTAAGTAGCTTGGATAAGTTGCTCTAGCAACTTGTTTGTTCAAAGGAATTGTGCCCTAGGTGAGTTATTCTAGTTCCTGTTGTTCAAGATTTATATGCGGAAACATTCAGCAACAAAATGTGACACATTTTTATGTGTGCCCAGGAACTGGTTTCATTACGAAATAGTTATAAATATGGTTGAATTCTGTTATTCCTGACATTTGTGTTCCCCTGTTTGGGAATTCACTTTCCAGAATCGATTTTACCTCAAGAGCGTACTTATTTTGCACACAAAAAGAACATAAGACTGGTTGTAGCATCCCCCTCCCCCTCATCTCTCCATATGATGAAAGAGGATAGGAAAGTTGATTGTTACGTTCGTTCGTTGCGCTTCTATTTCGTAAACCTCTTGACAGATTTTTATGAAACTTGGTCCGTATTCACCCACACACATGGAGCACTTTATATAAAACTGCCGATTTATACACAACACTGCTGTGTTATAGGTTTTATGTGTGCGTTCTATTGTTTGTAGAAGAGTTAGCTGAGCTTTATCATTCGCCAGGGTTGTTTTCTTGGAAATTATCGGGAATGACAAAAGGGAATAGCTACTGTACTTACAGTGGTAGGTATAAGCTGCTTTTTTGTGCTCGCACCAAGCTCAAGCTGTTCAGTATATTCCCCCCATTTCTCCCAAAAGATTGGTTCAGCTAGTGCTTTTATCGGGATCCATATCATACGAATTGATATTATCAGATCCAATTTGTATATGGGAAGACATTAAAACACCGTCCCTTTAATTTTTATATGCTTTCCCCTTACATTTTGGCTTTTTATAACTTTCCAACCCATGGAAAATTGACGTGGTATACTAGTATTGTGAATGGGTGAAACGTTGAGAGATAATGAGGAGAAATTTATTCACGTGTGATTTAAATAACGACTTGTATTTCTTGAAAAGAAAGTTTGTTTTATAAGAGGAAAATACTTGCTTAAGAAGTCTTGGCGTTTCTGGCAGAATGTTATTAAAGAACCTAAAAACTAGGTTTGAATAACTAAGCTTGCTTCAACTTTGCATTGATTTTTTTTTAAAAGAAATGATAATAAATAACTATTATTACTTTCTTTTTTTCAAGTGAACAAACAGTATTTGCATTTGAAAGTGGTCGAGAACTTACATCCGGCATAAGTTTTCTTTTGTATTGTACCACTTAAATTCTGCTATTCAAGAGTTCTTATATCTGCCTTATAGCAGATATAAGTTTAGTATTCTTCGAGTATTTTGTGTCTTTTTAAACAGTGCAATATCGAAGTAGTTCATACTTATTGAGTACAATTATTGGCGAATCGTCAATCTATAAAATTGTGTTGCGTGTGAGTTAAAATTTTTTTTTATACTATTTTAGTAAATTCTAATTATCTCGATGTTCAATGCAATTTATTTGTAGAAAGTAATAAAGTAATTAGCAAAATTGCATTTATTGATAGTAAAATCAATAAATGACATAGCCGTTTTTTTTTTTTTTTTTTTTTTTTTTTTTTTTTTTTTTTTTTTTTTTTTAAGGAATAAAATTTTACTCGTGAAAGGTGGAATGTGGTCTCCATTGGAAATCGGATTTGGCAAACATTGCAATACCGAAACATCGTGACCAAGGTGACCCACGTCTGTCTATTATCCCTAAGGCCATCTATCAGAAACAATGTCAACACTTTTGCATTGTTTCATTGAGTTATGAAAAGCATTTTTTTTTTTTTAATGATAACCAACCTTTATTGAGGAGGCCTGATTTATCAAACAGGATACGTTTTAAACAACTTAGGACCCCAACTAATCAGTGGCAGTGAGAAGAGGAAAGAGTACAGTATATAGGAATCCATCCAAGCAGGCTTAGTTCGTATATTTAAATTTTAGGTCTTTTCTTAATAAATGACTAATTACTAATTATGGTTTAAAAGCTTTTATTTGTATTTCTTATCAAATATATATTAACCTTTACGTGAAAAGTTGCAAAACCTATAGAACACCAATGTCTTGTATGGAAAAGTGTTTTATATAGTGTTTTTATTTCGTGATATTGGAGAAAAAAAAGCAATGTTTGGAAAGCTGTTCTAGAAATAGATGAAATTACAAAGGAAGAAAACAGGTTGGTTTGAAGTTTTATTTTAAATGAATGTTGACCGCAGCTTCGTTTGCTTTCAGGCTTAGAGGAAAGTAGAGCAGTGATGGACGGTCCGGGAAAATACCTACAGAAAGGCATATGGCAGAACAGCACTTCTGTGAGAAATCTCGTCACAGAGAGAGAGATCATGTTAACCGGATTTCCTTCTTGATAGCTTTCAAGGATTTTTTTTGGGGGGGGGGGGATTGTCGCATCTCCCCAAATGTAAGTTATTAGCAGTTATGCTGGTGGGGAGTAATGTTCTGAGTGGAAACGACTCGAAGAGATTAAGGAGAGCTAATGGGTGTGAAGTGTGCCAGTAAGGGTTAGAGGTATGCAAGTCAATCCGAAAAAAGAGATCTGATTTGGATGTTATCAAAAGTAAGGAGCTGAAATGAAATCCTTCTTTCTAGAATTAGGACAGTACTACGTTTTGGTAGCTAGTATTTGAATAGATTATCATTGTCTAGAGGGATCAGAAAGGTAATCATTGTTTAAGGCATTGTGTTATGGAAGCCTGGAATGTTTAATCGCTACAAAGTGTATCATCAGAGAATATGAATAAGATTTGGAATCAGTGAAGGAAGTTAATGTAGAAATGGAAAGAAAAACATTGCAGAAAGTACGGAGTACTCTGGTATAGGATAGGGAATTCAGATGAGAGGAGGCCATCCATCATTACGCGTACTGCCCAACTGAAAACAGTCGGCCAATTTTAAAAAGCGGAAGGTAGGCCATACGCTGATAGTTTGACAAGTAGGCCTCTCTACCAGAACCAATCAGATGCCCTGGAAACATTAAGGATAACCTTCCTTCCTTCCTTCCATAGCTTGTGTCCAAAGGTGGACAATATTGACCATGACATCCACTGTCGAATGTGTGGCAAAATCCATTGTGATGGATTGCAAAATTTTCTAATAAATGTTCATTATACTTTCGGATATTATTGTGCGATTTAAGAAAAAAAGGTTGTCGCTCCCTCCCCCCTCCCGCTCTAGAAAAGCTTCATATTTGTTTAATGCATTAAATTAGAAAATATTTCTAAAGGAAATAGCCCTCATAGAAATTTCGTGCTCCAAACAGTTGCTTGGACTATTTGGATTGTTGAATCAGTCTAGGTCGAAAGGAATAAATGAGGGGTAGTCGGTACATTGAGCCCGAAATTGAACTATGAATAAAAGTCGAATAACTGCTGTTTCAGAAAGGTCAGTCTCATATAAAGGTACCCCATACTGTTGCTTCTTCCGTAATTCAAAACAACTCAACCTTAGCCTTAGAGTCTCGAGAGAAGCAGGAATTACAGATGTTAGCATCGATTGCTGTTTGCTGAATAGGGTCTGGGATTTTAAGGGTTCATTAAAAATGTATGTTCTGAAAACAGATCACTTGAACGCAAAAAGAAAAACGTACTTAAATAAGTTTACTGCGAACAGAGAAGTTTTACTGTGTATTATGCATTGACTTCTAGATTTATGTAGTTAAATCCAAATGTTAGATGGCAGGTGATTTTCATTAGCGTGTGTGACTACATTACTTTGCTTATTGGAGGCGTGAAGCGGGTTGAAAAACGGCCCCGTGATTAGTCTCCAAATATCCACCTACGATACTGAAATGTATAAGTTTCTAACCTTTCATGGGTGGGATTGTATAAAAAAATATGGAACAGAAGATCGCTGTTTGTGAGAGTTTTCTAGAGCACTTCTTTAAATTAATATTGCGTAACTATTATTCAGGTTATGTTGCCACAAAATGACGTGCATGACTTAAAAATATATTTTCTAAAGAGTGATTGGAGGACAAATTGAATTTTGGATTGCCAACATCAGCTCATTGTCTGTTAAAGTATACTTATTTAACTCATTGGAAGTTAGACGCATTTTACGTATTTCGTAGTTATTTATAACATTGTTTTCTGTTATGTTACACATCTGATCCAGGTCATGGGACAAATGTGGCTCATTATTTATAGAAATTATAGTTATTTGTATTTTTTACTGATTGTCAACTTGCTTGACAACAGAGTAATTTGATATATAAAATTATGTATTTTCTCTTTTGAAATCGGAGTATAGTCTATGGTTCGAACTTGACTGTTCCATTTACTTTGATATCAGTAACGGGAAAGATATTTCGGTTACTCTTCAGAAAAATAACAGACGATTAAAGTACAGATTCTTCTTCTTCTTCTTTCTTTCTTTCTTTTTTTTTTTTTTTTTTTTTTTTTTTTTTTTTTTTTTTTACCCAGTTATTAATCGATATTGAAAGAGAATGTGTGAGAATATTTGTAAGGCTGTATTCTTAAATTATTTGATTCGTCAGCAAACCTATGTTCATACTATGGCAGTCTTATTACAGTGTTGGGTTTCGAGATTCGTACATGAGTTGAAGCCATTTGTGAGATATATAAGAGGAAAAAATGTAAAAGCATCCAACTAAAAATGTATGACAAATATCTAGAGCTATTAAGTGCATAGATCTGTTTAGTAACTGCTCTCCAAACTATTGATCCATAAGCTGAATTTCATTGGAAGACTTATTAAGAGTTCATTTGTTCAACTGAAAGATACTAACCTTAGTTTATTTAGGTCAATCCTTTGATGTTAAAACTCGTCTGATTTCCCTAAGGGTTGTGAAAATTCCACATATGAAAATGATGATTAGCGTTTGTAGTTCGCAGTATATGTTATGTTTTTGAGCACAACAGTGCAACTGGTTTTTAATGCTATTCTGGTTCGTCGAGGAAATGGTCTTTACTGATATAATACTTCTTGGGCATGTTGCAGCAGAATAAGTCTAGTGAATATTTCTAAAATAATTAATGCAAAGCTACGATTTCTTGGGTATATGAACCTACTCAGATGATCTTATCTGTACTACCCGATTAATTTTTCATTCAAGCGGTGAACCGAACACTCGTTGTGATTGACAATTCCTGTTATATGTAATGGGGACAAGGTTTCTACCTCTGTTTTCCGAGAGTCCATTACGTATCAGCTGTGTGTTGATCGTTTTTGGAAAGCGTGACTTGGAAATCAAACACCAAACTCCTGAGTAGTTTTATTCTGTTTACAATTTAGATTTGCATACCTTATTTGGCATTCCCAAGGCCTTTAATAGAAAAGTTTTCTTCTCAAACTCATTGTTCTTAGATATAACAGCTACTAACAGTCGTGAGTCATTGAATGGTGTGTTTCTGTGAGAACTTCAATTTTCTTTATAGTCCACGAATTTATTTTTAACTGACATTCCGAGAAGATAAACAGGTGTTGTAGCCAGTTTTGAAGGTATTTAAATTCAGAGATAATGCCTACGTCCGTTGATATAGGAAGGTCTGTATCAAAAGTTTATCGAGCGAGGTACCAATTCCTAGAGTCAACAATCCAAAGATATGCTATGCTCAGTCAAACAGCACATAATGGCAACAATTAGGTGTGGAGTTTATTAGAGATTACAGTCAAAATATTCAAGAGCGCTGAAATTAGTGTCTTCCATTATTTACTTATTATTACTTAATTGATTCCTCTTGGTATACTTTTACCAATCTGTTTGTTTCCTGTTAGTGCTTTGAACTTTAACTAAACAAGGAAGATGAACTACTTTTGTAATTTAACGATCTGTTTACTCCCAAAGTTTATTTTTCAGTTGAGCGTTAATTTTGATTACTGTTAATGATGCATAGGAAATGTAGTTAGCGAAATTCGATAATGAGTTTTTCTTGTTTACCGCTTAATTTGTAACTGGTTGGGTTTCTCAATATATAGATTAAACTTCCTTATTTTATGTGATTATGTTAACAGTCGAGGTGTTTCCGGCATGTGAGACTCAGCATAGTGAATAAAGCAACTTGCTACAAGTTCCGTTATTCAACCAATATGAACCAATTACATTTTATCTTTACAAAGCACCCTCTATTTTGATCCAGTTGTGCGGAAATTGTCGCAGGAGTGGAACCTTAAACACCATTGTAGTCCATATGTGTCGTAGATGGTTGAATGATGTAACCTAACTCAACTGTCTGAAAAGAAATTAATCTGCAACAACTCAACCCCCTTCCTTTTTCATTTTAGTCCGATTAATCTGAATATTTCGTCGAGGATTTTAAACAACGTAAAAATCAACCGTGTTTCAGTTCGAAATAAATTGGTAATCTTTGCCTGAATTTTGCAAGGGATAATTTTAATAACAGAAACGGCTGTATTCCACATTTATAGACATCAGTTGATCGAAGAAGAAGAAATTACGCCTTTTCGCTATTTCAGTTGTTTTATTTTAATTTATTATTCACTAAATATTTAACTCTTCGAATTTGGCAGCTTGTATCCTGTTAAATACTGTGGCAAAACGAATAATATTCAGCTAATGATTCATGTAATGAAGAGTATTTGCATAGCCAAAATTATTCAGTTTAGTGTGTGCGCTGGTGGGGGACTACGAAGGGCAGAGTACCGCTTATACTTTTTTTTTTTTTTAAAGGGATGACGATTTTTTTAAAATCTGAATTCCACCCACGAAAGGCTGTTAACTTATAGTGCATTCTGTATTTATACGGGAGTGTGTGTGTGTGTGGGGGGGGGGGGGGGGCTAAGGGTTAGATAACTCGGAAACATTGCTGCAGAGACCAAAGATGGAACTTTTTTTTAAAGCTCACTTAGTGATCTCCCACCGGACAATGAAATTCATCTCCTACGTAAGAATGCTGACAGTGTTGGTATTTTTTTAAATGAATTGTCTACTATAATGGTGTGTGTTAATTTTGTGGGGAGTATATTCCTGTCACTTTCTCTTATTTAATGAATTGGATGTGATTCTAACCCAGATTCCAGCTAAAAGATTCAAAGGCGTAAGAACTGTTTCTTTCACTTGAGATGACGGAAATGAGAGGAATATTCCTCTTGGAAAACTTAGTGTTTCTCTTTCGCAGAACTGCCAAAGTAGCCTGTGAGTGTGCACGCTCTGTTTACAGACTTAGTATTGTGAGCACAACCAAGGTTTTTCGTAGTCTCAATTTCTGTACCGTCTTCCACTTCAAATTTAGTAATTTTTATGTGATTTGCTTTGAACGATACTTGGCCTCTGACATTCTCATTCGTTAGTACACAACCTATGGGGGAGGGCTGAATCAACAGTATATTGCTTCTTGACCACTTAATAAACGGACTTCTGATGGTTTTCTGTATGTCTGTCTGTAGAAGGCGTACATTTTTCTGTAATAATGGAAAATTCGTATTTTAAACTATCATCCTTGAGCAAGTGTTGTGCAATATAGTCTATCACAAGAATGCGAATGTATTAAGGCTCTCTCTCTGTGGCTGCAACAGTTAATTAAGTGTTGAAAATACACATCCAGCTATATCTGAAAATATTTGCCGTATAAACTATTCCTACATGAATGACATCGCTGAGAAAATTGCCCATATTCTATATTTTTTTCTATTTTCATTTCCATCTCTAGAGGATTGTTTCTTTCAGTTCACAGAATTCCTTCTTCCTATATTTTAAATTATACTATGGGCGCAGTGATCAGTCTTTTAATAATAATTAATAATAAAAGGATTTTTTAATGTGAATCCCGCTCACGAAAAGTTGTAAACCTGTTGTTCATTTAGTACTGTGATTTAGGATCAGATAATTCGATTTCCCAGTTATGGAGAAAACATAGAACTTTATCAAGCCACTCAATAATAATTGTGGTCTCATATCGATGAAAAACGCCTCTACCTCTGCCACATTGAGACCCGAACCTACGGTTTGTGGGGTTAAAGCACAAAACCACTAGGCCAACCAGGTTGGCGAAATACTAGAAATTACATTCCATTATAAGAGCAAGTGGGATCGGGATTGTCTGATCGAATATGTCGAGTAATGATCATAGAATAAAATTGCTATATATGTTGCCTTTTTAAATCTCGAGGTTTTACAAATCGTTCAAACAGTAATCAACTAACGATAAAGAGCCAAGAGGCTATTTTTCCGGCGGCGTAAATTAAGTTAAGGGGATAATAAATCCCTCATTATTTTAAAGTCGGATACGAAACTCGGAGATCGAAATCTAAGAGTTTCATGCCGAAGCACTATCGGCGAGTCCAAGCATAAGTCAACACCTGGGTGGTACAACACTAGGGCAACTCGGAGCAAAGGTGGAGCAAGTTCCATCACTATCCTTAATATTTTCTCATAATGTAAAATGCAGCTCCTAGGAGATGTATTACTGTTTTACATTATGAGGAGAGGTCACTACCCAGACCGGTTTCGACCTTACATTATGAGAAAATATTAAGGATAGTGATGGCGCTTGCTCCACCTTTGCTCCGAGTTTCCCTAGTGTTGTACCACCCAGGTGTTGACTTATGCTTGGACTCGCCGATAGTGCTTCGGCATGAAACTCTTAGATTTCGATCTCCGAGTTTCGTATCCGACTTTAAAATAATGAGGGATTTATTATCCCCTTAACTTAGTAATCAACTAACTTTATAAGGCATACACTATCATTGGAGCCTCAACCTATAGCTGCTTCCATAATAAAAGTTGTTTAATAGTATAGTTTGTCTTAATCCGTTAAAAGATTCTCTGCCTCATAGTTATTGCCTTATTATTAAATTATAAACAGCTGAACGTTGTAATATGACGTATACATTGTGATATTCCATAATCAAGACAATTAACTTGGATTTGTTATGTTAGTTTGTCATATACTAAAGGATCCGTGTGCTTTGCGGACATGTACAAATCCGGTAAGAGTTTCATTGAATTTCTAGTATTATTAGATCATGCAATTTGTGTATGTTCGCAGTTTCGATTTTTTACAACGAAGTGCGAACAACTGGTGTGGTAACAGCCACTCCATCTGCCCACGCGCCGATGCACCGGCAGCATCTGCTCTCTGCTATTCTGATGTTTTTCCCCCCTCTCGCATGCTGAATAGCTATCTGTTGATTTGTCGCATCTCAGAAGTGCGAGCTGAATGCACTGTCCATATCACTTTTTCTTTGTTGTCGGCTTCTCACGCATCTAGTAGTTCTCGCTTTATGTTGCTTTCCCCGTCCTTCTCTTTTTTGTGTGTGTGTGTGTGTACACACATACACGGACATTTGTTCCGTCTGGTCTCGCTGCGGGAAGTTCGAGGAACAGGTGGCGTAGCTATTTCCGCTCAACGTGCTCGCCTAGTCGGTTGCTGATTGGTTGTCAGCTTCGGTGTGTTGGGTCATTTGGACTTGTTTAATTTGTACCACCTCCTCCTTGGCGAGACGACAGGTCACGATAAGTAGTTCGTGGGAGGGAGCAGGTGAAAACAAAGGGGGTAGGCGATGTGATGACTGAAGAGATGTTTGGTTCCGAGATTAACTCGACTGCCTGCCGTGGTACCGGTAGAATTCTGTTAGGCGTGATCATGACCTGACTTGGCACACGGGTAACTATGACGAGTTTAGCCGCCCTGGTAAATATTTACGGTCGACCGGCAGGATTGGCTTATGACTCAGCTTTGCAAATGTACACAAAATCATGGTGTGCCCACGCATGAGTTCTCTATTATTGTGAGATATAAGTGATTCAATGCATATATTAAGATTTATAAAGAATATACAGTTAACCATCCTCTCTCACCTAGACTACTGTTTTCGAAAATCGAGCACAAAACCATTTTCCCTGGTAGTTTCACGCATTCATGGTTCCTTCTGGAAATCAAATAAATGATATCCTTTTATATTGAAAAATCGATTTTGTTGTTAGAACCATGTTACTGAAATGCCTGCCATGAATGGTGAGATATTAGTGAGAATAAGCCGTTCCACAAGTTTTGTAGACATGTTTCAGTTCTGCAATTGCCATATTACTATTACTATTATTATTACGGGCAACTCCAGGGAGTCATTAGACTCATCGAGGGAGGCCCCAAATCATATTCATCACAACTATTCGACATTCATACAGTATCTATCATACCTCGCCTTAAACTCATTCACTGTCACAGCATCCACCACAGACTCAGGGAGCGCATTCCACTCATTCACTACTCTAATAAAAGTAAAGAACCCAGCTCTAACACCTTTACTAACCACACTTTTGCCCAGTTTCCATGGATGTCCCCTAGTCCTCCCACAACCAGCCCTGTTCTCAAAAATATCTTCTGAATTAATTTTATAGAAACCTTTCAGTAATTTGAATGTCTCAATCATATCTCCCCTCCTCCGCCTATCAACCAATTTTTGCAACCCACAAATCCTCAACCTGTTTTCATACGGTTCATTCCACAGACCAGCTATCATCTTGGTCACTCGCCTCTGGATCCTCTCCACCTCCTCCCCATCAAGAAGAAACCTAGGTGACCAAATCTGAGCACAGTAGTCGAGATGGGGTCTTATCAAGGCTCGATACAGAGGAACAATAACCTGCTTGTCTCTCCTTGTCAACGTATTCTTCAGCAACCAAGTGATTTGATGAGCTGATTTGGCCACTTTTGCAATGTGTTCCCTAAATTTCAATTCCTTATCCACCAACACTCCTAAATCTCGTGCCTCATCAATTTCCTGGAGCACGGTTCCACCAATGCAGTAAACTGCCTCCAATCTTTTCACCCCAAAATGCATAACCTTACATTTTGCCACATTAAATTGACATCCATTCTCCCTAGCCCAGACCTCCAATCTATCCAAATCATCCTGCAAAATTTTGACGTCATCTGCATTCACAATTGCCCTACCCAACTTCGCATCATCCGCAAACAAATGAATTCCTCTCAGATCCTTTCCTATATCATTTATGAACAAATTAAACAGCGGTGGTCCAAGAACAGATCCTTGTGGCACACCACTAGTCACAGGCCGTCTTGTGGACTCTACTCCTGAGTAAACTACTCTCTGATACCTCTCCGTCAACCACCCTCCTATCCATCTCACCAACCCTATGTCCATTCCCATATGCTGCAATTTACTGATTAGAATTCCATGTGGTATCTTGTCAAAGGCCTTAGCAAGGTCCAGTAGAATCACTGTAAACCCATTACCCTTATCCAGTTCAGCCGTCACTGTGTTATAATACCGGAGCAAGTTACTGAGGCATGACCTACCCTTCACAAAACCATGCTGTCCCCGATACAGTATCCCATTTTCTTCTATCCAATCTTGTATTTTCCTCTTGACTATTTTCTCTAAGACCTTGATAATGATTCCTGTTATGCTGATTGGCCGGTAATTTTCAACAGCAGCCTTGGAACCACCTTTGTGCAGTGGAACTATTTTCCCCTCTTTCCACCCCCTTGGGACTGACCCAGTCCTGAGGCTCAAATTAAACAAAATGGTCAAGGGCACTGACAATTCTTTGGCCGCTTCACGTACGACACGAGCTGGTATACCATCCAATCCCACAGATGTATTGACATTGAGGCTCTGTAATAGACTAGTTACCTCTACTTCATTCATCACAATTCCAGTATAAGCTGTTGGTTCTTCCATTCCTGCAAAGTCTCCACCTGGATGATATACTCTTGCAAAGTGCTCGCTCAGTAATTCCACAATATCGACTGATTCAGTTACCTCCCTACCCTCAGCATTTTTTAAGATCATTCTACCATGAGCATTTTTCCTTTTACTTGCAACATATTGAAAAAACTGTTTGGGATTCTCTTTAGCCTGCGTGGCCAATTTCCTTTCGTGATCTGCTTTTGCTTTTCTTACCACCCTTGTTACCATCCTGGCCTGAGCTTTATACTGTTCCTGCGCCTGATGGTCACCCTTCTCCTTAAAATTCCTCCACAATTGTTTCTTTTTTTGCAGCTCAAGCTTAATAGTGTTATTCATCCATTTAACCCCTAATTGATTTATTATTCGGACTCTTGGTATACAGTCAACCATTGCCTCCTGCAAACAGTTCTTAACCACCTCCCATGCACTATCAACATCCAGCCCTTGCAGTTTTACATGCCATGGCATTGACCCAAGCACACACCTAAGCTTGTCATACTTACCAGCCCGGTAATTCCACATGTACCCTGTCTTAATTGTAAATTCGACTCCTTTAGCCACCTCCCAAGTCATGACCTTATGGTCACTCTCACCAGTTGGTGGCAACATGGTCATGTTCGTTACAGCTACATTCTCAGTTGCAATTACTAGGTCCAGCACTCTCTACCCCCTGGTATTTTCCAATACATGTTGCCGTAGATAGTTGTCCCTTAATAACTGCATAAAATCCAATTCCTTCCTCCCATGTGCCCTCTCCTCTTTCCAGTCAATGTTACCATAATTGAAATCACCCATAATAATTACCGTCCTTCCACTCATTTCTTCTATTTGCTTATGCATACTATCCCCGCCATCCGCTTCATCACCCGGTCTATAGCAGCACCCAATTGTATATTTTGTTCTGCTAGATTCTATCTCACACCAAACAGCCTCAAATGTGCTTTTTTCCCCATCCTGCAGTTCAACTTCTATACTCCTTGGCTGAAGCTCATCAGCTATCATCAATAACACTCCTCCCCCCTTTTTATTCACCCTGTCACTCCTGAACACGCTATACCCATCGCATTCAATCCCACTAGCTTTATCATCTTCTGTCAGCCATGTTTCACTAATACCGACAACCTGTGGCCTGGAAGTGCCAACCATGGCCAAAAACTCTTCCTTCTTGTTCCTAATACTCCTGGCATTAGTGTACATGAATCGCAGAAGCCCATTTGTCCCATCCCTACTTTGATGCCTTATACTAACTATCCCATTCTGATTTGTTGTCCGTCATACTCGCCCGGGCATAATATACTCATTCACTGTAACTTAACTTAAATATGTAATTAAAAGATTTTGCTTTCGTTATTCAGAAGAACCAACCCACCATCTCGTAGGGCAAATTAGTTCCTTTTGAAATGTAAACCGAATTGCTCGTGGCAGAGATGAAGGACGGTTCTTTGGTGGACTGATAACTCGTGAAATCGATTACAATAAGAACACGTATTCACAATAAAGAAGTTTAATTAAATGTAAAAATTAGATACAGCCATTACGGTTTGTTTCTTAGACCATCAGCATTAACGAATAAAAAGAAAAAATGAAAATTCAAAAACAACAATGTAAGCGATGGAGAATATATTTAATTTCTGTTTAAAGACAAGCCATATAACTTTGGTTATCATGCTCATCTTTTTAATGACAATTTCCCGTATTTTTGACATAGAAAGTCCATCATTGAGATTTGAGCTGGGAACTCCAGCACTTGCTTTGAAATGCGTTCATATTTATAAGTGCTTTTATGTAGAAGCTTAGCATTATCCGAAAGGATCGTATAGCTAGTGCTATCAATTCCGTGTTCGCAAGGCCGGACTTATTTACATTTATTTCGTTCAGTATAGGATTAACGTTCAGAAATACGTTTTGTGACGGAGCTGCAGTTATAGGGAACCTGATAGATTTCAAGTAGCAATAGCGTGAGTGTATTTTAACTTTTGCAGAAGGTAAAAGGAACTTGACATTTCAGTCAATGTACAAACATATCAAGAATAGGTGGAATTTCTTTAGAATACAAGCAGTACGTTCAGAAAGTCCCTGAGTATAAGAAATAACATATTCTATGAAAGTCATCTGGGAGGAGGAGGAGGTAAAAAAAAATTGATAATTTTTGTCTATAATTCTTGGGTTGTAGCCATTCGAAGAATTTTTTTTTTTTTTTGAATGGAAATTTCCTGTTGAAATAGATGCAGCTGAGGAATAGATTGTGTGGGCTCTTGATAGTAACGATTTGATAATAACCATTTCTTTTAAGGACGGTAAGGTAATGGTTTCGATATAGCGACTCGCTCAAAGTAGGTTTGCGCTAGACATGCATGGTGCATGAATCGTTTTCTTCTCATTTTGTAAGGACGTTAAGAGAGAATAAAGTTCTTCTTGATTTCATTTCCAAGGTGGATTTAATCCTAGGATTAAGGTATTAATTTTTTGGAGGAAGACTTTCTAGTTCTGGATATAAATTCTTCCATATGCTAAAAATACCCATGCATTGGCTCGCTTAGTTATGATGGATATGTATTATCCTTTCTTTTAATACTTTTCACTGACTAGTCGCAGCTTTAATGACCCTTCTTTTTCACAAAAAATATTGTTTTAAAATGTCTTGCCACATGAAAAGATGGAAGTACAAGCGACAAATGTTAACCAACGTGATTTAAGTGTGAGATTTGTGTGTATGTACGCATGCGCAAGCGTTAACTTTTAACTGTTGAATGACGTCACGCTAGTTTTTCTATGACTTATTTAATTCAAGCCATATTTAATATTTATTTCGCCACAAATTAAATTTATTTACATTTTTTCCTAGTGCATACTTAATTTTTCATATATACTTTGTGTGCGTGTGAATTCCATCCACGAAAGACTGTTAACCTATAGTACATTATTGGTATTACGTACCTTGGTGCGTGAGTGGATTAAAGGGTATATACAGTAGTATCTCGCTAATCCGAACTAATAAAAACCATGCTCGTTCGGATTAGCGAAATTTCCCCCAAGAGACAACAATAACTAGCGTTTAAGACAAAAACAATCAGAATCTAATGGTACATCAATTTAATTCTGTATATAAATGGTGTAACTGATAGAAAAGAAGCTATTCTACTGTAATGTAGAAGTTAAAAAATAACACGGTCCACACGTTTATGTTAGTAAAAAATTTAGTTTGCATGTACTGTATTGATTCTGATTTAATAAAATTGCATACTTCAGTACATAACTTAATTTGTGTAAAAAATATCACTTTCTTGTATATAACACAAAAAACGTTTCACAAAATAATACAAAAAAAAAAGGTTTTTATTTCTTTGTAAAAAAGTCACTGATTTTCTTTTACTTCTTGGAAGCTAAGCGTTTTTCGAATGCTTCTTCTCGAAGCTGCATTAGCAATAAAATTTTGTGCAGTGACGTATCATTCTGCTTAGCCCATTCTATACACATATTAAAACTATCAACTACCTCTTCATGTTTTACTTTTTTTTCGAGTTCTTTATCATCATCATCGTCTTCCAATTCATTCTGCAGCATCATATTTATAATTTCAGTATCTGATTTGATTCCGAATTCATTTTCGGTTCTACCTGTAATCCATTCCGTAACATCTGTTTGTGAAATTTCAACATCTGGATTTATATTTTAACCAAATTATGCACGTTTTGAATTTCCTCTTTTTGTGTATCACCGTAGTTATACCGTATTGTAATAATAATAAAATAAATAATAGTTAAAATAATAATTATTAAATAAAAATAATAGTACACAAAATAATAAATAATACGTAATAAATAAAACTTTTTTCTTTCAAATCGCAGTTCGGATTACTGGATGGTTCGGATTAGCGAGATACCACTGCAATTAGGAAACCCCTGTATACTCTTAGAGATCGCACATGAAATTTTCTCAATCCACTTCGAGTGGTTATCGTATTATCCTTGTTCAGTCAACAAACTATGGGTTCGAATATCATCGTGGGCTTGGATGATGTTTTGTGAATGTCTTTAAATATTGGAGAAGTTCATGTAAATAATGCAGAACATTGGAAGCTTGAAGTACAAGCGTCCAATGTTCTTCTGCGTTATTATATGGAAAAGCCTTTACACGGTTTTTTCTCCGTTTTGCTATTCATTTTCTTTTTTTCGTTATGTTATGGTTAAGATTTTGATGCATTATATATTGAAAGTATACTTGAAATCCAGTGTTTTTTAAAAGTCATCTTTCTTAGGGTACATCTAATTCATATTGCCACCTACAATCTTAATCCATCACTGGTCTGAGAGAAAAACGTGTATGCTGTTTGATGAATCAACAAGACTGAGTAAATATTGTTTATTGTAGACATTAAATGTACTCTCGATAAATAAAAATGTTATCTACCTGCTAATTAAAAAAAAAAAAGTTGATGTGATTACTCTTGTGTCCTATTTTTGCATGATATTTTCTTTCCAGGTATGATTTCCTTTGTATCTGATGCGGTGTTGAGTAAACACTGAATTCAATAAATGGAATAGATTTATTATTATTATTACATTATACACCAGATACCGTGATGTATTTTTCGTTATTTATCAAATAGCTAGTAGTATCGGAAAAGTGAATTAAATTATATTAACTTACAGACAAAAAGACGAGGAATCGAAAGCAGTGCCTTGCTGCAGTTAACTTTTGTGAAATCTATTTACTCAGCAAGGAATAGCAGTAGTTTTGCCGCCGAGTTAACGGTTTCTAAACCTTAATCGCTGTTCTTTTGTGGACGGGCGAGTAATTTGAATCCTGCAATGCATTGGCATAATTTAACCCTTTTTTCTTAAGACATGGTAGAATGCTAATTGAAAAATCAAATACAGAACGGTAACACTTAATTGCATTTCGACCTTTTCCAAAGTAAAATGTGCGATTATTGGGAGATAGATATTACTGGATTAGTGGCGAGAGTTGTCATGGCATCAAAGAAGCTTGTGTCAGCTGTATGAATCTCATCCAGATGTATTTACATAGTGAATTGTTTATATAACGATATTTTAATAAATTTATAGCATAAAGACATTTTTAATATGCTTTCATTGCTGGAAGAAACAAACATACAAAAACGTGAATACTTTACTGTTAATTACAGTAAAGTATTCACGTTATTAATTGTTTGTTTTGCCGGGGGGGGTCCTTTTCCACTTCTTTTGTTGTATGCAAAAATCTGCAATGCAATACTGTCGACATACTCCGGAATTACCATCGTTTATTATTGGACTCTTTAAATATACGTATGTACATAATTAATTCTGCACTCATTATATCGCATAGGATATAAGATTTAGAGAAATATAAACTAACAAAAGGCTTTGGGCAAAATATCTCTTAATCGAAACGTAACAAGCTTGGTAAGTCTGATTTCCATAAATAGAATGCATACACTTCTAAAGCGTTTTAAATTGTATTTTCTGGTTATATTTTATTAATTATTTCATTCCAAGGTCCAAAACTGTTTTCGTCTAAGTTGGTGTCTCAAGGACCCCCAGCTGACTTTTCTGAATTGTTTCTATTAGGGGTATTTGCTGGTTTTCTTCAAGAATGACAGCATTAGGAATATGTATCCTAGTATTAATCGAAGGGATTGTCTAAAAGCTATCGATGTTAACTGCCCGTTGACACACTGCTCACTCACGCACTTTTTTAAGAAGAGACTTATAAACTCAAGGAGCTATACAAGCTTGTACAGAATAAGGCTTTACAAACATCCATGGTGGGATTCGAACCTACGATCTGTTTGTTTGGAGAGTGGATATACTATTCACTCGGCCAACCAGGCCGACATTTTATTATAATTATGATGTGGCTGTGTTTTAAAGTGATAGATCAGATTTGTTCACTGTAGACCCAAACTAAATTCGATCATTTTAATGAGGATTCCTTATGACAAAATTCATCAGAATCCATGAAGCGATTCGAGAAATGCAAAACCTGACAGACGACGGTGACATGTCCATAAAAGCGAAACAGAGATGGGCAAAGAAATATGCAAAACTGTTTCCAACCATCATGCTACGGGTGAGGGAGGAAAAAAAGTGGATAGAAAGTCCCACTTCTTTTCACTGTGAGAATATAGATTGAGGTCATACAGGTATTGCATGCAACATTCAGATTTCGCGAATTGGCTAAACTTAGAATTTATTTCAGGCAACATGGTTTCAATAGAAGTGTGATTTTCTCATTGTACGCAAAAAAAAAAAAAAAAAAAAAATTTCTGTACACAGTCAAAAAATAACATGAACAGGAAAACTAGAGAGTTACTTTATTTCTCTCTCCACTCACACACTCTGCTTGGAAAAAAGTCAACGGATACCATAGTATCACGAACAAACCAGACAGGGCACCCACCTTAACAAGATGTAGGACCTCCTTTCACTGCGATCAATGGGAATGGACCATTCTTCCTATAGGCATGTAATGAGGTCTTGGATTGTTGTGGGGGGGGGGGCGAACGTCCCCTGACCTCACCCGGCGCTCCAGTTCAATCCACAAATGTTCAGTAGGGTTGAGATTAGAGCTTTGGTGACGTTCATGTTCACAAACCAACACAGTTACAGCACCAGCCTTATGATACGGTGCATTGTCTTACTGAAAGAGACAGTTAGTTTCGTAGAAACGCCACAAAGTAGGAAGAATTGCATTGTCGAGAATGTTCAGATACCTTTCAGCGTTCGTGGCACCACGAACAGAGTCCGAGGCCAAACCAGAAAAAAACAGGACCATACTATCACACCGCTAGCTCCGAATTTCATAGTTGAGGTTATGCACTCTTGTAAGAGACGTTCACTGGGCATTCGGCACACCCATCCATGTGCTCGGTTGAGGGCGCGTCATTCTTAGCTTCCACGTCCCACTGTACACGCTCTTTGCACCACTGAAGATGACGTTGCATGTTGGTTCGGGTAACGTGGGGGTTGCATATTGCGGTCCTACCATGGAAACCCATGTTGTGAGCCTCGATTCTGAATATTTTTGTGGAGATTCGTGTTCCAGTCGATGCCCAGAACTCTGCATTCAATGTGTCGACTAACTAATGGTGGTTTTTACATAGCATCCTTCGATACCGTACTGAAATGGAAGCGCAGAGAGCTTCAACTGCAAGTGCTAACATAAGTGGCTACGAATGATACTATGTAAAAACCACAATTAGTTGGCCGACATGTTGAATGCGGAGTTCTGGGCATCGACTGGAACACGAATCTGTTGACCTGGCCTAATTTGTCAACAGTTTGCCCAACAGATAGGCCTGCAACATGGTATCCTATCACAACGCCTCTTTCAAACGCCATCAGTTCCCTTCTCGCAGCCGTTAGACATAGTAGCATTGATTTGGGAGCATCATATTCCTCGAATTTATACCTGCTACAAACACGTGACTCGTTACATAGCACGATGCACCTTGTCCATGGGGGACATCCGTTGACTTTTCCAAACAGTGTGTGTTTGTATTATCGCACAATCATTGGAATCCCCGACCTGGTTCACGGTTTTTTATTTATTGTCGTGTGCAACCTATTTTTGTATCTTATTTAAGTTAAGGGATATTACATTCCATATTGTTTCTTAGCCGAATAAGAAACTCAAAGAGTTTCATGCCGAATATAGAAACTATATAAAGTTCGGCGATTCCAAGCGTAAGCAAATACCTGGATAGTACAGCACCTGACCCATTTGGTAGCGCAAACTGAGGCAACTCATAGTAAGGGTGGAACAAGCTCCGATCACTATTCTTGGTATTTACCCATAATGTGAACTTAGCTCCTAGGAGCTGTATTACTGTTCTACATTATGAGAGAAGGTACCCAGACCGGTTTCACTATGAGTTGCCTCTGTTTGCATTACCAAATGGATCGGGTGCTGCACTATCCAGGTATTGCTTACGCTTGGAATCGCTGAACTTTATATAGTTTCTACATTCCGCATGAAACTCTTTGAGTTTCTTATTCGGCTAAGAAACAATATGGGATGTAATATCCCTTAACTTAAATAAGTTCATGTCACCGAATTGAAGCCTTTGGCTCTTCATATAATTAGTATTTTTGTATCGTTTTGCCAGCGCTTTCATAGAGTGGTCGCGAGGTTGATATGACATTCATCATTCGATTGGAAAAATCTAGGACTTGGCGAACTTTCAAGTGTTTTTCAGCTGAAGATAAGATAGCAGTTTTTTTGTTTTTTTTTTCCGAAACAGACTAACCTGCTGGAGAACACGTACAGCTAAGCTATAATAGCCTCATAATTTGAGTTGCTTCGCAATGACCGCAACCGACTCAAACCTGTTTTTGTGGCTGTAACTGGTCGGTCCATTTTAAATAGAAATTCATTATCCATGAAAAACTAATATACTTTTCCCAAGTTTTTCTCCCTGTAATCGGTATTAACGACCACCCCCTCCTCCCATACACGAAACTCTCTTCAAAAGTGATAAAACCCTCCTGAGAAAGGAACACCTTACAACCTAATTATAGTTATGTTCACATAGTGGCGACAGCGGATGTAATCACAACGATCATGTGATTATGATTTGCCAGCAGACTTTCTTCACGCAGTAGCTGGAACGATAGCCAAAGAAAATGGGTATTTGGGGGAGGGGAGGGGGGATTTTATGCTTTGCCAGTGAGTCATTGATTGCCTGTGTGTTTACACCCACTGTTTTTGCTTCATGAACAGACTGCAGTACTCTCTTATTAATCCAGAGTAGCTTAATACATTGAATTAGGCGGCCTCTGGCAGAGCATATGTTTTCGTCCCTGATTTCAAATCAAATATACAAAACGAACCACTGAACACGCAGTGCCTTACATATGTTATTTCTATCCCCCACTGAAGCGCTGTGTATAGGCGATATCTTACTACGTACTGGGTTGTTAAGCGAGAATTTGCTTGGAAATATTGGCTTTTCTGAGAAATGCTTTGTAACCGAAATTCCACTTAAATATTTTGGAGAACTGTGATTAGTTGACATTATTTTGTAAAGAACTTCAAAACCCTTTTGAGCTGTAACTTAGCAAATAAAATCTGTTTGTCGAGCTCACAAAAGTTTGCCATGTGTCGAAACATGAGGTATCAAAAACAGCAACTATTTGCCTTGTATCGTGTCACTGACTTATGAAACTGGCAGGTGCAAGTGAAACAGGTTTCACTGCAACCCCCCCCCCCCCAATCTTCTCCCTTTTACAGTACTCATTGGCGAAACACATGCACGATGACTGTTCCTTGCTAAAACGCGGTTTATTATGTCGTGTATCCAGTGCCGTGAATGAACACGTGTATTGGACGTGCTTCAGTTAACCCTTTTGTGAAATGATCCTGTCCCGGGGAATGCGGAGTCGGGGGGGGGGGTGAAATCATTTGTTGACTAGTGGTGAAGGACGACAGCGTGTTTACAAATGTTCTGCCACCTCCACGTGCGTATTGTTATCTGTTTTGTCTACATGAACTCCCGTAGTTATCATTATTTGGGCGAGACGGGGTTTGGTTATCTATGTGGACTCTCTCCTTTGATTTGGGTTAAAAGGCGAATTTGAACAAGAGATAAATGTCTTTTTTTTTTTTTTTTTTAATTGAAACTGCTTATAGACTTTAAACACCTGCATTGCTAACGGAAAAACGACATTTGATTGGGATTTTTTTTTCCCCCCTTCCCTGGTGAACTATATACGAACTGTTATCAGTCTTGGCCGGCAATATGTCTCAAGGTTCATAAGATTTGATATACAAGAATGCGTATTGATTCCCCTTCCTCCCCTCTCCCCCAAGGTTTTGGTTTCGACATTTCTTGTTGCAGCTGTTAAGCGATGTACATGTGTCGGCGCAAATGCCCAGTTCGATTTAGTTTCTTTGTATACATTGTGGGGATGGAATTTTCCAGGGGTTAAAGTTCGAAGAAACAAGTGATAAAAAAAAAAAAAAAATCATTAAATGGTACTAAATTTGCAATTAAAGTTGGTATTATAAAGTTAGCCGTTGAAATTCATCTACAGTCACAAAAGATATCCTAGAATAAACTACAGCGTGCGAAACCATAAATTAAGTATTCTGAAACCAATGTTGACGATGCTTACTGTGAATTCACGAACATAATTAAATACTGAAATAGAACATGCATCTACCATACTCCAAGGAGGCAGGCACAAACCAACGAAGCCATGGATCAGGGATGAGATGTTTAAAAATCATAAACTGGAAGCAGGTAAGCTGTAAATTGAAAGAAGAATAAGTTTTCTGAAATGTGAAGTCACACCTGAATGGTGCGGCGTAGGAAGCAGCTACCGCATAGTCTCAACGGCGGCTGCCTTGATGCTTCCATTCTAGTGGTCTCATCGCCAGAGCGATCGCACCGTAACAGTACGAAAGCAACTCCGGCTATCGCTGCCTTTCAACGCGCGAGGCACGAACGGTAACGTTGCAGTGGCTAGGCGGGATTCTGACTTAGAGGCGTTCAGTCATAATCCCACGGATGGTAGCTTCGCACCGCTGGGCACTCGCCCAAGCACGTTTACCAAGTGTCCGAACATGCGGTTCCTCTCGTACTGAGCAGGATTATTATCGCAACGACTAGTCATCAGTACGGTAAAACTAACCTGTTATCTTTATTGACAGGTTGGACTCTCTTGGCAATGTCCTCCTGTCTCACATTAAGGACCCAAAGACGTTTAGTCCTGAATGCTCCGTGGTACATGAACCTAAAGTCGTTCAGTTCATGCATTTACCACAGTATGACTATCAGCCATACTCGCCAGCACAAGACAATACCTAATTATAATATAATATAATACACGCTTAATGTTCGTGCTATCGCTAACGCCAGGACAAGCACCGGCCATGGATTTGGCCCAAAATTTGCACCTTCCTGTATTTTATATATTTGACCAAGCACGTGACTTGTTATTTCCCATCTTAACCTAACTTACATACTACCTTAAGACTAACTTAAATCTAAAACTATATTCCCCATTACTGGTCCTGTCGACTCTTCTAGTCCCACAATCCACCGAGAACACCAATGCCTGTGAGTTAGAAATAAACCTCCCTACGGTATATGGTGCATAGGGGCACAATGAGAGTCTTTAAGGCCATCTTACCTCTTCTCAACTCTAGCAATGGAAGTCAGATAGCCAATTCCCTACGATAAGCTCGTGTGCGTAGATGCACAAGTCGGATGGCAATTCCCCACGTTAAAGACAGCACAAAGGCCGACCCTTCTCGGATCCGCAACGAGGCCAGGCTTATCTCTTCGGGATCCTCGATGGTCACCCGGATCCGGTATAACGAAAGTAGTCACCGGGAATTACTAATATTTATTATTATTCTGCAATATAAATTGCTCACCAAAAAAGAAATTGGGCAATCTTGCACTCACCAGGCTTTCCCTGAGGATTATTTTCAATAGAAACAGTAAGTACTCTCACCAGCTAGACCGAGCGGGTATGACACCGCATCGGGATTGGGCGAAACTGTCCAGTGATGGAACGGTTGAGCCCGGACCAGCGTCGGGGCCTTTTCGTGGAATGCCTCAGCTGCGCGGCGTGCCGGATGGCCCGTCTGGCGCTACCGTTTCAGCCGGCAACTAACAGCAGACTCAGAACTGGCATGGACCAGGGGAACCCGACTGTCTAATTAAAGAAGCATTTGCGAATTGGACGCTGAGAAGTGTTGCCGCCATTGTGAATTTTACCCAGTGGTCTGAATGTTTAAGTGATAGAATATCAATCAAGATCGTGGGTAATTGGCGGGAGTAAACATGACTCTCCTTTGAGGTGGACGTGTTGGATGAAGTTCTGGTCTAGCTGGTGAGATTACTTACTCTTTCTATTGAAAATTGGTGAGCAATTTATAAAGATATTGCAGGATAATAATAAATGTAACTAATTCCCGGTGACCTACTATCGTTATACCGGATCCGGGTGACCATCGAGGATCCCGAAGAGATATGCCTGGCCTCGTTGTGGATCCGAAAAGGATTGGCCTTTGTGCTGTCTTTAACGTGGGGAATTGCCACCCCACCCGTCCACCTACGCACACCAGCTTATCGTAGGGAATTGGCTATCTGACTTCCATTGCTAGAGTTGGGAAGAGGTGAGAGTGTCCTAAAGACTCTCATTGTGCCCCTATGCACCATACCCCGTAGGGAGGTTTATTTCTAACTCACAGGTATTGGGTTTCTCGGCGGATTGCAGATCGTATGCCTCGCTATGCCTAATAATGAATTACTCTGAATGATAAGAATAAAAGATCCTTGGATAGGAGTAGGTGAGTTCATAGCTCTAGATTTAAGGTAGTTTTAAGTTAGATTTTAGCTAGCATGTAAGCTGGGTTAAGGAAAAGGCTCAATAATTGGGAAAGAAGGATTAAGTTGCTGGCCAGGTGAAAGTTCTACTGGCCAAATCCAAGGCAGGCGCTCTACCTGGCGTTAGCGAGAGCACGAAAATCTAAATAATATAGGTATTGATTTTGTATTGGCGAGTCATACTGTGGTAACTGCATGAACTGAACGCCTTTAGGTTCTTAATGCGAGACAGGAGGACATTGCCAAGAGAGTCCAACCTGTCAATAAAGATAACAGGTTAGTTTTACCCTACTGATGACTAGTCGTTGCGATAGTAATCCTGCTCAGTACAAGAGGAACCGCAGGTTCGGACACCTGATACATGTGCTTGGGCGAGTGACCAGTGGTGCGAACTTTAGCGGACAAATTATTTTGTAGCCACCAATGAAAAACTTGTAAATAGCCCTAATACGGCATCAGTAAACTGCACTGTTTAAAAGAAATTAGAGTTCAATGTGCTTTTCTCCTACTTGTGAGAATGAAATTAACAAGATTATAATGAGACCTAAATACTCTTCTGCTCCGAGCCACGATGGTATTAATGTCAGCATTGTGCGGGAGTACCAGAAATATTTGATCCTTTGGTGATTATCTGTTGACTGGAGTGTTTCCAACAAAATTTAAGAAAGCTGTGGTTAATGCCAATTCATTTAAAAAAAAAAAAAAAAAGATGCAAAAATTATCTTAAAAAATATAGTCCAATCTCTCTACTCCCCGTTTTCTCCAAAATATTAGAGAAGTTATTTAAAAATAGATTAGTAATTTTTTAGAACCAGAATGGATTTAGACAAACCAAGTGCTCAACACAGCGCTGCTGAACTCCATAAACTTGATTTATTCATCGCAAGACCAACACAAACTAACTTTAGCAGTTTTTCTAGATCTCTAGAAAACTTTTGACACAGTATGCCATATTTAAAAAAAAACAACAACTGGAGACTGTAGGAATGACAAGCTGTGCTCATGTCTGGTTTAAAAGTTATTTAACGTGTAGATCACAAGCAGCAAAAATTAACAAAAACTATAGCAATTTCGTTCAGCTAAATTGCGGTGTTTCCCAAGGTTCTGTGCTTGGGCCAGTATTATTTATAATTTACTTTATAATTAATTTTTAATATTCATAATCAACGACTTCTGTGACCTACAGTTATCAAGTAAACACCTTTGCAGATGATACCACATTGATATTCACTGCAAATTCTGTAAGTGAAATGCAAAACATGGTTAACACAGATCTGAAAATAGTAAAGTGGTTTCATGTGAATAAACTTACTTTCAATGCTGATAAAGCAAAATTTATACTTTTTAAACTCAGCCAAATGATCTTACTAAGACCAATTTTTTCATCCATACACTCCTAAAACGTGAATACTATAACTTATTTAAGATTAAAAAATTGACAGCAGCTTAAGCTGGAAACCACATATTACAAAAGTTTGCAACAGAGTAAGATTTATGCTATTTTATGTTTTTGTTTAAAAAAAAAAAAAAAAAAGATTTTTACATGAATTTTTACAAACATGGGTTATTGTCGAAGTACTTCCATAGCATTGCAAGCGTGAAGTTGTCCAGGATATCCAGGTAGCTATCAGACGTCATGGTTTTGGACACGTCCACCAATGGACCAAACACCTCCAATACCATTACCGATCCTCCACTAAACTTGACAGTTGGAATGATCCGGTCCTGCTAGAACTATTACCTGGATAATCTCCAGATCCAAACACGACCATCACAGTGAAACATTTGGAACTGTGATTAGTCGTTCTACAGAATCCTTTTTCAGTCATCTTACGTCCAAGAACAGCGTGAAAGACAGTCTAAACATCGTTTGGCATTGAGGGGATGATTTGCAGCTTATTCGCAGTAGCTCTGTTGAGATAACCTAAGGTATTCAAGTCTCTGCGGACAAACTGTCCGCAGCGAGTTGCATTACTTAAGTTACCTCGTTCTGACAGATGTCCCTGCAGCATTTTCCAGGTTGACTGCGAGGTCCGCCGCTGATAATGTGCGGGATGCTCGTCGATCTCTGTCAGTGAGTGTCGGTGGCTTCCCAGGGCGTTTTCCTGCTATGGTAGCACCATCAATTTTCCATCTACGAATGACAAGCAACGTTGGATTTCGGTATATAGAAACGGATAGCAATGTCATGGACAGAAAGACCACTGATGGTGACACTCAACTACCATCTTACGTTGGAAGTCTGTCAGTTCAACTGAACGTTGGTTCTTGACATCGAGTACGGTAAAAAAAAAACACGTAGCACTTTTTATTACCAGACACCCCCTTCCTCCCGTGGATATTTGCATGTGGTAGAATCCGAAATTTGAATGGTACCTAAGGTATTCAAATACTTTTTGTCAACATAGTGTATTTGGCTCCAAAAATCTTTAATGTCTTCCCTCTCTTAATACGCAACGAAGCCAACATGAACACACACAGAAAGCTGATCAGAGAGTACTTAAGCTTCGATAGGAATATTGAAATTTTGTTTAGAATAAGTGTATAAAATGAGAAAACCAATGCAAAATATTCAATTAATTGCTGTTCGGATTGTTTTTCTATTTTATTTTATTTTATTTTTTTAAATAACTGTTTCACTCTTTTAATCAGAATAAATGTTTTTTTTGATTAGTTGAAAAGAAAATCCCTTGTGAATGTTTCGCTAGGACTAGTGAATTTTTTTTTTTATTTTTAGTTTAGCAACTTAAGCCGAAAAGTGATTAAACAGATTCGGACTCTGAATGTAAACAAGTTTTGGACTCTGCTGGTATAAGATAAACTCTGAGCGATTGGATTATTTAGAGCAGGTGTTTATAAACATTTAGTCAGCCGTTATGCAAATTTCGAACTTGCAGCTTTTAAGTAAATATTCGTTTTACTGAGTGAACCACGATCAGTGTTTAAATCTGTCATTCCTGCCTTTTTGCTATGGAGAGGGAGGTGGAGGCATGGGCAGGATATCAGCAAGCCGTGTAGAATTAACTACTGGTTTTTTACCGTAATTTTCTCTAGTTCTACTGTTTAAAAGGAACCAAGATGATTTTACAAATCTTGTTCCAATGATTGCGAAGGTTTTTCTTAGAAATTGACATAGCAGATGATAACATCATCCAAACTCCGAGTAGGAGAGGAAAGAGGACTTCGGTCAGGGTAATCGCATATCAGCGGAGTAAGCCAGAAACACACTAATAATACCTCGTAAACATAAACAACCTCTCTCTCTCTCAAAGAAAGTCAATTGAAATTTGGAAGTAGTTGAATAGAAAAAGCTGAGAAAAAGAATATGAAATTCTTGTCAGTTAAATGTAATTGTACCAATTAAGGCAAAGATTCTGTCCTAGTGTCATTTCTTAGCAGAAACCTTCATATAAGCGATTGGATAAATTATTTAAGAGAGGACCATCTTAAAATCATAATGTTAAATTTTAATCGAACTCCGAACATTCGACTCTCGGGATTATTTTTCCATAAAACGTTATATATGATGTATGTTACAAAGGTCTCGTATTTAAATAATCAAAATGTAAATACTATTCGAATCTTAATATATAAGGATATACTAATAGTAGACAAAATCTGAAATATTAAATAAACATAGCGCATATGAAATCTCGGGATTTTCCTAATGTGATCCAGAACTCTTAAAATAAGAATTTCATTATTTTAGTGTAATACAAAATTCATGAAGCCTCTTGCAGTCTGCACCACGGATGTATATATAAATTTGAAATTTCCCCAAAGTTGCAGGGAATTAAAGAAATTCATATGATATTTTATGAAATTCATTTTACATTTGTAAACTAAATACTGTTAAGTAGATAAATAAGCTAGCGTGTCTTCGATTCTTTAACGCACATTTTTGTCACATTATAAAGTTTTGAAATCGGGATGCGTCTTGTCGATGGCGTCTTACAATCGCTGCCACAAAAAAAAAAAAAAAAAAAAAAAAAAAAAACGAAACTTGGGATTTTTAATAAATTGAAATTATACTCTTAACGTCTGAAGGAATCATGTCACTATAATGTTATGTAAAACTACCGAT
Organism: Typopeltis vanoorti; assembly: GCF_054136105.1. Classification (NCBI taxonomy): domain Eukaryota; kingdom Metazoa; phylum Arthropoda; class Arachnida; order Uropygi; family Thelyphonidae; genus Typopeltis; species Typopeltis vanoorti. The sequence goes on along the minus strand of NC_143569.1, from coordinate 80,433,023 downwards.
GGTAGTTTTACATAACATTATATATACAGGAGCAACATGAAAGTTGCTCCTGTATTTGATTTTAAGCTGAAAAATGATCCCTAAGAATGTGATCTTATATTCTCAGAGATTACGGATGAGTTAATGGAATAGTTGAAGGTCTTCTGAAATAGACATTGAGATCTCCACATTACTCACCTAGTATGTTAGTTTTTAATGCATTTCGTGGACATTTATTTGAGCAGTTAAAGAATAGGCTCATCGCAAAGTATTTTGACTTGTTATTAATACATTAGTGTGACGCTCATTTAAAAGCTGTTGCATCAGAAACGATTAGATGACACAGAGTACGATATTTTGTTGGGAAACGATGACATCAGCAACTTAAGTCGAAAAATGATTAAACAGATTTGGACTCTGAATGAATGTAAACAAGTTTTGGACTCTGCTGGTATACTATAGAAAAACTATGTATAGGGTACTATATACAAATAAAAGAAGTGGGGGGGAACCTATTAATGCGCTGTTTATTTAAAGCCTTTGCCTTCTGTAGTTGAAATTTGGTTCCTAGAATTAAGACGGATCTTTCTGTATATCCACCCGTTTATTCTCGGAAGCCTGTCCCACCTGCTTTGCCTTTCCAGTAAACAAAACACAAGGTCAAACGTTCTGGAAATCGAGTTTGCGTGCGAGAACGAAAGACAGTTTCTAGAATAGTACAAATAACCTTAGCTACGGTCAGTCATGCCTTTTGTTCCTTCTTTTTTAAAAAGTAGTGCGGGTATAAAGAGTGCATGCAACAATGACGTGACGTAAAAACTTTCTCGCGATATTAAGTTTTGCTTAATAAAACTGTTGAAATTTTGCATTTTTATATCGCGATGAAAATGTATTTTTCTTTAAGAGTATGCCGTACTTGAGTGACATCACAATACTCTGTTATTATTACTCCAGACTTCTAATAGCATCCCAAGATGCATCGTGTATGATCCATTAAAATTATTTCGCTTATATCTCTTAATACATTCATCGTGAATATATTCAGAACACTTGGATGATTAATTTCACTTGTCATAGCACTGTGGTAAGGGGCCTGCAACTTTTTATAGGTGGGAATCGCAAAAAGAGAAAATCATAGGTTATAAAAGTAATGGGGAAAAAAGCTTCTTTCTCTATAAGAAAACTGAGGATTTTCTAATAGCAGTAGGAAAAACGTAAAATATCACATTGCCTTGAGATAGAGCTGATGATTTTTTCGGGAGCACGTTTCCATTTTCTAGCCAGAGACCGGATAATATTATTTATCAGTGGGATGTCACCCAATAAATTAACTATTCAAATTTCATTTAAATAGTTAATTTATTGGCAGTCTTTACCCACGTGTGTTATCCCCTACCTCTCATTATGTTTCCAAGTCGTTTTCAGTTCCATCATTCACGTGAGTTAGCTAGTCTCATACGGGGATGGGAGAGTTTCTCCTTTTCTGTAATCTCCCAGGAGAGATTTCAGTGTACAATACTCCAAATGTGAGAACAGTATTCTAAAGTCGGCCTGATTTGGTGGGATTTATGAAGTGTTAGGATTGAGCAGGAGGGCAAGCTTGGTGCATTTAGATTTGTTGTTACTTGAAATAGTGTAAGCTGAGTGGGAAACTGAAAATTTGAAGTAGAGCCATTGAGCATATGCTGCGGTTTGAGCTTTCAATGGCTTCGGCACATGTTGGAAAATCAAGGTTCAGATAAGAAGAACGGAAGCAATAATCAGACCATTCAAAAGAAGTATAGAAATCTCATTCACAAGGAACGTGTCCAGAGACTGCAATCCAACCCAAGCGTGACCTCGATAAGCTGCTATACCCCGTCTTATTCTCCCCCACCCTCCAGCAAGTAGCAGCAGGATTCGCCAGCTGATTGGGAAGCCTCCCGAAGAGTTCTATGTTTCGTCTCATGTACAGTCTCTTGGAAACCATTTTATTATTTCATTCTGGAATGGTGGAGTTGCTGCCACCATCCTATTTAATTACGGTGTGGACAGCATGCATAGCGAAGCCGTCATCCTTGCTGCACGTGCGAAAAAGAGGTGAGGCAGAAACCGGAGATCATACTGTGGAGACGAAATATGGCAATATTCACTTTACGCGCCTTCAATACGCATGACGTGATGTTTCTTTGAGTGCTGCATTCTGTTATTTGTAATGGCACATATTGCGCATATGTAAGAGTATGTACTAATCGATTACACCTTTTGGTAGCACGAAATTTTTAATCAGACAGCAGAGTATACGGCAGTGCGCGTATAATGTGATTCTATCTTGGGTTGCCATATAAAGTCGCGTAATTACGAAACCGGAAATTAAGAACAAATTACCTGATGAAATATATGCGAGAGTGCAGCGAGTGCTATATTAGGTATACTTCGAAGGTTTTGTAAAGAACATACACCCACACATACGTTGTGAAACTCTGCATACCATACCTATTTTCAGAATCTCAGTGTGATCCTAAAAATAAGTAAGCATTTAGCTGACGAGAAAAGTTGAGAAATAAAACAAATCTTGGCAGTGGGTTGTGTGTACTTTCTCATCCAGCCAAGGTCCCCTTAAGAGCCTTCTTTGCATCATTTTGCACAGAAGTGAATGGCCTGTGAAATATTCATTTGGACCGAATATTTATTTTGCAGATGCGTTTAAAATGTTAGAAACATAAAAAGTGTTAATTCATGAAGGATTATCAAACTCACTTTTCTTTCTTTCTTTCTTGAAAATGCAGGGTACAGCAGAATAAAGTATTGAATAGTCGTTTGATTAGTTTTGCTTATATTTCTAGTGGTTCAAGAACTGGCCTTATTGCGTCATCAGCTTTGAGTTTTCACTGCACGTAACCCTGCTTATTGAAGAGTTTTAAATTGCGTCATATATTATGCCACTTAATCTATTTCCTAGTGCTATTGTCAAGAGATTCGTTTGCTTATGTTTAGCATGTCCTTTCAGGTTCTAATCAAACTGAATTTCGCATCACTAAAAAACCCTACGCGGAAATCGAGAATGCAGTATTACATTTCCGCGTATCAAATCTAAACACTCACGTCTGCACATAGCAACGCTACTGTAAACAAGCACTTGTCACGTAGGCACAAAGTTACTAGTCATGAAAGTGTATGGATTATTTAAACAGATCGGTAGGGTGGAATAAACCGTTAATCCTGTTTTAACCAAACATCTTTTATTCTCACGAAATTTATTTATTGCGATACAATTAAATGCCAAAAACAGTTTGTTTTCCAAACAATCACCAATTGGCACTCGGTCTCCGTAAATTGCATGTGTCCAGATCACTTGTTTTCTATGTCAGAATACCTCTTTCGATGAAAGTGCCCAGTGACCTGATAACGGGAAAGGATAATGCAAAAATAATGTTGCAGGTAGGAAGATAACAGTCGGTCACCGACCTGAAAGAATGGAAGCGGTTAGCACATTTCATCGTGATGGCGAAAGTAAATAATACGTCATATTGAACTCATAAAAATGCCCACAAAGTACCAGATTCCTCCAAGAAAGCAAAATACATTTAGATCTGTAGTTCAGTAGTGTGAATTTAAATGACATGAAGTTGAAGATTATTAGTCGCGCTGAAAACGTATGGTATACTTATGGACTAATACTTTTTTCTTTTTTTTTTTTTAATGTGCCTTCGCGGATTTATTTTATTATTTTTTTTCCTTACTAAACAGGGGGCGTAGTAACCGTTGCATTAAAAATAACTAAAATCCAAAACAGATCAAATCATAGCTACAGCCATTCCTAACTCGTTTGCATTAGCTGTATGCCATCTGTAATATGTTGTCGATACAAAAACTGTCTTAAAATGTCCTGTATATAATGGAGATTATGGTGCGCACTATGATGGAAACTTGCTAATTGTTCCTTAGACAAATATTTCCCATGTCATTTGAATATTTATCAGCTATCATAAAGTACTGAATGAAGTAACATCTTGAACATCATTTATGCACTCAAAAACAGATTGAGAGATTGCCTCATATGACTGAATAGTGTTGATCTAATTTATATTGTAAATGTATAGTATGAAAGATTTCCATACTGTCAAAGTGTAATTGTTATGTGTAATATGCTGTTTGTGTCCATTGTGAAAAATGACTACAGATACCACGTGTGATTTTATACTGACGGTATTAACATCGGTTATTTTTTATTTATGGCTACACACACTGGCTCTATACTTCTTTTACTACTTTCCCTCCCACCCTTGTTCCTACTTTGCTCTTCCGATTATTAATATTATTTTTATCTTTTCTTTTTGTTTTATTATTATTATTACTTGTATATAAATAGTATTATTACTTCAGTATCACGGTTTAAATTTGAAAGCGTGGAGATGTGTATATCTTACTGTGAAAATGTAGTCACTTTAATAGGAAGGGGGGGGGGTTAACTTGTGAGAAAGAAAAAAAAATTCAACTTGAGTGAAAATTACACCGAGCAGGTAGTTTAGTAGATCCACACTCCATCTTCCATGGAATCCGGTGCTTCATCAGCAAGTGTCACGTGTCTATCATAGGTTACATAAACAGTCAAAATATTGCGGGATTACCTGCTCGCACGCAGTTCTGCTCTTTGATGGACCAGTAGTGCGGCTTTAAGAATTCGTGTACTTACACTACACGAATTCCGAAATGTGTTGACGCGAACCAACCTACAACGCACTACCAGTACACACTCATCATAGTACATAATCTGGTACTATGATGAGTGTGGTGTGGACGAGTTCTGTTCCTCTCAGAAAAGCAGACGCAGTTAATCACAGAAACATCAACACTAAAAGAATGGAAAACGACCATCTAGTCAAACGAATCAAACATCGTTACCGACCACATGCATTCCTTCATTTTGCATTTTACCTGGTGATGGTTTGGTATTACTCCATCCGCGAAAAATTTAAGAACTAATATCACATTAGTAGTACTACTGGTAAACTGATGGTTAAATAATCTCTCAATTCCACTCTAGCGATTAAAAGCCTTAAACGTAGAACGCGCTCTCATACCAGGTGCCAAAAGTTGTCTACCATCTTAGTTCCAGCAAGGTAATACGCCATATTGCAAAACCATAGATCGTTCTCGAATGATTCCAGAAACATGAAATACAGTAATGTTACCCTCATGTCTGCTCGTTCACTGATTTCAACTCAGTTGATAATCTCAGAAAAGAATCGTTCGTGACAGGGAATGCGAGTCTGCAAGGGCCAACATCCCTGGAATTGTTTTCGGCGCCTTGTGAATTTATGACTCGACGAGTTGAGGCTAATATGGGACGTTAAAGGGTACTCCTTGCTAATCAGATGAACCCATTTGAACTAACATTCGTATATTATCGATATACTGTATATATAGGAAGTCGGCTCTAGACTACATGATCCACCGTTCGCTACACAGTGTCTTTTCCTCTTAATCTGCGTGGGTTCTTTAGCCGGTTTGTACGTTATCTCTGTCTAAGAGAGGCTTCATTTGGGAAGGAGAAAAAAAAAAGCTTATTTATAGCTTCCACATATCAGCTAAGAATGAGTGACCATTTTATGCTGTATTATCAGCGAACAGCAATTGTGGAATGGCTTGCCATAAAGAGGGGGAAATGACACTCCGGAAAGACCAATATGTATAGCGCAGATTGAAATTTATTTTTAAATTGAAAATTTGCAATATTTTTTTTTTTTTGCTCTGATTTCTCGTAGGATTGACGATCATTCCCTCGGGATCCTTCATTGACAATCTTGAAATTATCGATTTGCACCACTTAGTAATAGTGATACTAGAACATCAGGAGAGAGAAAGGGCGTTATCGGTTTGTTTCTAATTATCCAGGGGGGAACTTTTTAGTGGGTTCCTGAATTAGTCGATCTTTGGCGCAAGCAAGTATTTTCTTATTATTGAAAACTTGAGTTTTTATCGCCATTAACTTAACTGTAGAGAACTGAATTTTAATATTACGTTACGGAGAAAAATGTACATTGTTTGTGAAAACGTTTAGGAATTCTTTATTAGAACTGGAATGTCCGTTTTCGATTGTATTTCGATTTTTTCGTTAAAAAAAAATGCAGTAATAGGTTGTGACTACATTCTAGCTAAATTATTCGTTCGCATTTCTCGATCGTCTCGTTTGTGCTGTTGCTGTTGAATACACGGTGACCTTGAAAGGTGATTCAAACACTGCGTACATTAATATCACGTTCTCGTCACGTGCATTAGGAAGTTTTCTGTTGTCGAGGTCATTGTGGTCAGCTTCATGGTTTACGAATACATTATCGAGTATTTTCGGTAGTTGGCCAGTGAAATTATTATGAACGCAGGCATTAGCGCACTCAGGATTTAATCTTGGGGGGGGGGGGGCCGAGTTGAATAGACGATTTGAGAATACACACTACGCATCGCATACGGCCTATGACTGAGCATCTGCAATGATCGCCAATTCATAAGCAGTATAGAAATAGAGGACACGACACAACATAAATTTAAAAAAAAATCATTTTATTAATTAGAAAAAGATTTTTTGAAAATTTTCTGGTGTTTTTTTTTTCTTTGGGCGGGGGGAAGGGTTCTCTGTCCCCCCTAATATTACGCTTTCTGAAAACGTTTTTTAACACTACTAGCAGTGGGAGATAGTTTTTATAGGCGAATATCTTATTAACGGATGAAAAAAAGATTAAAAAGAAAACTGCCCTATATCTATTTGCTTTGTCCACGAGAATTTATGCCCCCCCCCCTCTTTTCCCCCGTTGTTCAGTTCAATGATTTCATATGGAATGCTTATTTGAGCCCTTTAGCAACACCCGAAGATTTCAGCGGAAGTAAAAAATAATTTTATTGAGATAATAAAGAGATGTGCATATGTTAATTTCTACGATTTCTGTAGGACAACGAGAGGGGGGAGGGTGCTTCGAGAAAGCTGCTAAAAGCAGTCCCTTGATGTTGTTCGGATATACTCATACTAGGTAGATAAAGAATTTGTGTAATTAGCCACTGAAGGTGAAGTACTACAAACTGTGACAGTAATGCAACACCTTGTGAAACGTTAGAAATATAGATTCCTATAAAATCATTGAGCATTAACGATGCTTGTCAGTGTTCATTATAAGATTTACCCAAAGATTTACAAGAAGCAGTTTTACATTTATTTGTTCTTGAATTTTAAAAATATTTCACATGTTGGCATGAAAAGCTTTTTAAATTCGTCTTCATTTGGTTAGTATTTCAGTTGAAGGTGAGTTAGCCGATCTCATACGGTAGTAGCAGATTCCCCCCCCCCCCCCCGCGGAAACTCAGGATTTTCATCCCGCGTGCAGACAAATCTGCCTTCAGAACACACGCAATTTACAGACAAAAAATATTGCTGATGGTGGTGTCGTAGTTAGAGAATTAAGTAGTAGTAGTGGAGAGGACGAGATGTATTTAGCGAAGAAAAGTAGTGTGCCCTCCCACGATGACTCCTTAGACTCCCTGGAGGTGTTGCGTAATAATAATATTTGTGACAATGAGAAACTTTGGGGTAATACAGAATACCATTTTATACAAAATGGTATTCCATATTACTCTAATTTCCTTCATAATGGTTTACCAGAACCATTTATTGTTGCCATAGGAACCTGTATTCATGTCAACAAAAGCTAGGGAAAATAGCCAGTTATATGCAAGATTGTGCCACTTCATAAAGGAGGTGATTGAACTCAAGCATCAAACTATAGGCCTATCTGTGTGTGTCAGGTGTTGTGGTTAAGTTGTTGGAGAAGCTTGTGAGAACTAGGATCCAGAGTTGGGTTGATAACAATGGTATTATCTTTGATGCATAGCATGGATTTGCTAAAGGAAGGTCATGTTTTAGTAATCTACTTACTTATTACAATAAAGTGACTGCTTCCTTGGACAGAGGAAAAGGATACACAGTAATATACTTGGATTTCGCAAAGGCTTCTGATAGAGTACCTCATGATAGGTTGACAGTCAAACTAGAGCAGATGGGGTTGGATATTAGATTGGTGCATTGGATTGGAGACTGACTATCTGATAGGTATCAACAAGTTCTGTATGGGGGAGTGATATCCAGGAAAAGGAAAGTCACTACTGGAGTGCCTCAGGGGTCTGTTTTAGGTCCCTTACTTTTTAACTTGTATATTAATGATATAGGTGAAGATTTGGATAGAGATATTCAGTTGTTTGCAGATATGCAAAGTTGGGACAAACCATGACGTGTAGTGAATGTGTTGTGGCCTTACAGGAAGACTTGAATAGATTGAGTGATTGGGCAGGTAAATGGGGATGTGAGTTCAATGTTGCAAAATGTAAGATTTTAAAATTTGAAAAACAAAGATGGGATGCAGAATTTATGCTTGGTGAGAATATATTGTTGGAGGTAGAGGAAATAAGGGATCTGGGGGTGATAGTGGAAAAGGATCTAAAATTTAGGGGACACCGCCAAAATTGTGAAGACAACACAGAGGCTTCTGGGAATGATGTGGAGGACACTGACTTGTAGAAGTAGGGAGATTCTTGTTCCATTGTATAAGGCTTTGATTAGGCCACACATGGACTATTGTGCCCAGATTTGGTCACCGGGTTTTCAGAAGGATGAACAGATGTTGGAAAGGGTCCAAAGGAGACTAAGGTAGTTTCTGACCCCTGGAATGTTGAGTATGAGGAAAGATTAAGAAGATGTAATTTGCAGAGTCTGGTGGACAGGAGGAAGAGGGGAGATATGATAGAGACCTACAAGTTGGTAAGGAGTTGTTATACGATCAATGCTGGAGAGGTTTTACAGAGAATAGTGGGAGATCAGGGGAGAACCAGAGGTCATCCTTGGAAACTGTATAAAGAGGGTGTGAGTAGGGGAGTGAGAGGCAGGTTTTTTTCGTGCAGAGTTGATTGGAATGATTGGAATGCCTTGCCTGAGAATGTGGTGTCTGCAAAGAGTTTGATTTTGTTTATGTATGATGAGCTGTGTGTGTAAGGACCTCCCAGATGAGTCTTTGACTCCATAAGGTCTTGGGGTGGTAATAATAATAATAATAATATGCTTCTGTCTCATATGTAGACTAGCATCTAATATATACACATGCTCTTAAGGAACTATGACAGCATAAATATAACAATTGTTGGTGCAGATAAAAGGAATGCATCAGTAATCAAGAACACTATAGACCAGGGGTGCTCAACCCGTCGATTGCAGAGCGATTTTTGGTCGATCTCGTGTGTATTCCTCCTTACTTCCAAATTTAATTAAAACTGAAAACATAATATTTTATTTATCATTATTTTGTCATCATCATCATGTGTATCAAGGATTTAGGCCTAGCATGGCCTGTTCCGACCTTAGAAGTCATAGTTGAATCGTTTAAGAGGACGTCCTGGTTTTCTTTTTCCTAATTGCTTGTACTTTATTATTTTGTATTATTTTTAATTCACTTTAAGTGTATTGCTGTATTGCTATTGTTTATTTATTTTTCTTTAAAATTGTCAAATCAGTAATTTTCTTATAAGTCCGGGTAAATGAATTAATTTGATTCAGTGGAAGTCAAACAGTGAGCTGAGTGAATACAATTATAAGCAAAGTGTAAAAACTCGATTGTAGCTTAAATATTAAATATTCCAAAGTACATTACATCGATTTTTTACTTAGGTTAAGTCCCATGTGAATATTGTAAAAAAATAAACTTTGTTTGTCTCCGTATAGTTTGTATTAGATGTTTTTGTAAATAACTCTTTTGAAGCTAACTGTATATACTGCTTTAATAAGAATATGTTAGAGTGTTAAAAACAAAGGCAATATTTTTGTCTTCGAAGCTGTACATGGCGGCATTAGAAAGATTGTTATTGAAATTTGTATGTATGAGTAAGGCTTGCAGGCTCTAAGTGTAAACATCTCCGAAGTCAGTCAGAAAGAGATCAAACAACTTTCTGATGGCCGGCAACTTACAATCAAAAGAAAGCAGAGGAGAACAAAAGGTGTGCTGAACTTGAAACTTAAGATGAAAGACTCATACCGATTCTTTGGGGGTTGCCAAACTTCATGCGAGGTCTCAGAGGAGGCCTAATAAAAAGGGACTGAAGTAAGCAGAAGGGGTCCTGGTTTCAGAATTGCTGTCAGAGAGGAGGCCGCCCAGTCCAGAGTCGCTGTCAGAGAGGCTGCCCGGATCCAACCTATAACGGGATCTATGAGTCTTGGACCAAGACTCACCTCTTACATAGATCCTGTTATAGGTTGGAACGTTTGTTCAAGGAAAGCGTGGAGGCCTTGCTCCATCGCCCCAACCCGAATCGTAATGACTGTATATCTATATCAAAAATCTGGGAAAGTCTAATCAAGATTACTCATTAATTAATTATTTTTTTTTTTTAATAGCAAATTCAATCATGTTTGTACTTCAAAATATTCCGTTTCATACTTAGTGATTTAACATCATGCAGCGTGTTATAATTTTAACGATCTATTGTTAGTATTCTAGCTTGTATTTTTAAACTGTTCTTGTATTACCACTGACGATGGCCTGCTATTTCCAGACCGAAATATTTGGTTAAATAAATATCTTTCTTGTGATTACGTGATTATATCATTCTGAAATAAATTCAAGATTTAAAGATTTTAATAAAACTGAAATGATTGTATCTTTTATCAATAATCCATTTCAAGAAAACTTGAACATCACAGAAATTTCAAATAAAATTAGTGGGCTGTTTGATATAAACTAAGCTGAAGTAGAACCTGAGATAATAAACAATGAAGTCATTTGGAAGTATACACATGAAAAATTCCCAATATTAACTGATATTGCGTAAAAAATTCTGTCGTGTTTCGGATCGACATACTTGTCAGAATCCACTTTTTCAAATATGACTGTCATAAAAAATCAATTAAGAAACCAAATTACAAATGAGCAGTTGGATGATTGTCTGCGATTGGCCACTTCTTCATATCAACTTGACTGAAAATATTGCAAGGTCCAAACAATGCCAAATTTCACATTAACTTTTTTTTTTTCAATCAACCAGCATTTTTTGTAACTTGTGAGTTTGTAATCAATCTGTTGCTTTTTCTAACTTTGGTTTTCCAAAATAGAGAAATAAATATTTTATTCCAATATATTTGGTTTTTTTTTTTTGTTGTATTAAAATAATTAAAAGTGATAAATAAATTTTTAAATACACAAATAAAGTTTTTAGTTGTGTATTTTTTTTAGTTGTTTATTTGTGCGTAATCAGATATCAGGTTGAGGGAACGTGATCTATATAAGAGAGTAGATCGCTGAATAACTTATTCAGCGATCTACTCTCTTATATATAACTTTTTATAGAAAAGTAGCTCGCGTAGTAAAAAAGGTTGAACACCACTGCTATAGACTATAAAGACAAATTTATTGCTCTTTTGCCAGATCTTTTCACTTAGGAATGAAAAATGATCATCATAGGAAAACAAATGAATTGATCAACATGCTTGGCTGGGCTAATTAAAAATAAAATTTAGCATCTTCTATATGTTACTTCATCTTCTTTTGCCACACAGAATACTGATATGTTATAGGTCTCCCCACTCTGCCTCCTTCAAAGAATACAACCTTTTCTTTTGAAAAAAAAAAAAAAGAAAAGAAAAAAACTGAACAGATTCGTCCTTACTTCTTATCCATTTGCCCACAGATGGCACTAATATGCTATAGGGTTTTGTGACCTTTCATGCTTGGGCCAGATATATAAACGTACACACACATATCATAAAGGTTGTATGGTTTACCAAAACTTTACAAATCTGGCACCATCTTCTGCCTGGTAAAGGATGGCATCAGTTTTCTTACCTTCCTCTCACTTTGAAGAATCACAATTATTTATTCATATGGGGGTTCCTCCCATTCCTTAGGACTGGTTGAACCCTACTAATAAGAGATTAAGTATGCATTTTATGACTGTAGATCCGTGTGTGTTCACTGACTGGTTTGCTTGTTCTGAGGGACGAAAAACACGAGTTTCCAGATGAAAAAAACCATCTACCTCCATATGGGACCAGCTAATTCACCTTTAATCAAAAAGAGACTAGATAAAGGTTCCTCACGTCATGGATGGGAATCGAACCAGGTCTTTCCAACCAAAAGGCTTAAGGTTTCGTCTATATCAGCTGAGCTACAGAGGCTCTGAGGTTCATGAAGTCCTAACTCTTAAAAAATTCTTCAGAAATTCAATTAAACAAATCTACCATCCTGTTTTGGGTGTAATATCATTATTTATGACTAGCATTTCTCATATAGAAGATTCATGTCTATTTGATACCATGGAACTTTTTTTTAAGCTCTGCTTTCACTCTTCCTTTGTATGGCAAGGCAAAATTTATACTAAACAATATTGGTTGATTATGGATTCTCTCTTGACACTAATTGCAAACTTGTACATGGAGAAATTTGAAGGTGCCCTAACACTGCTGTTCTGAAACCAACTGCATGGTGGAAGTTGCTGTACATTAAAAAAAAAAAAAAAAATCACCATGTGCCATCACAGACATTAGATATACATACTCTGCTTTCTTACCATATTTAGGAGTGACTTCAAAAATCTGTACTGCAGAAATGGGCCTCGGTGTTTCTTATAAACCAGTTCAGACAATTCAAAGCATTTTTTGACTTCCTAATGGCAGTATTCCTTTCTTCAAACATCCTGGTGGCTATAAAATGTACCGTTTCTGTGGTTGGATGTACATTGGTCAGACTAGGGGGAGTTGAACACCATCCATCTCCCACAGTTCAGTCCTATTGTTCCTATCTTTGGGTTTAGTGTAGTATCAAATGTTTACTATGCTAATCTACCAATGAGCTATAAGCAGAAAAAAATGCATTGTTTATTTAAATTAGGGAAGAGAAGCTTGTGGGTTGCATACTGGTTTTGTAGGACTACAGCATTGATAATCCGTATGTGATTCACCTGCTGCTGATATATAAATATAATTTCCAGAACCAACTGAGTTGGCCTTGTTCTCTCCCTCAAAACATCATAGTTTGAATGCATTTACTTTAATATACAGAGGAATTTGTGGTAATTTGTAGAGTTTGTAATTTTGTTATCCTGGATAGACTGTTTCCTGATATAAGGTTGAAGTAATAATAAAGATAGCAGCAGAAATTTTTATTGACTTAATGTAATATTTTTTATATCGATAATATTTTAACCACAATAATTCTTACGTATAACCTGTTTTCACATTCTTTTTCTAGATGTGTACTCCAGCAAATACACCAGCCACACCTCCCAATTTTCCAGATACCCTCCTCGCCTTCTCAAAGATGTCTGCCTCAGAGAAAATGGCCAGTTCTCCAACAGGAACATGTTTATATTCTACTTCCCCTTCGTTCAACAACAATACCAACATTAATGGAGCTGGCAGTCAGTCTGCCCCACCACACACAATGGGTGTACAGGCTCAAAGATAAGACTTCCTCATGGTAAATTTAGGAATCATGAACTGTTGAGTAAATCTCTGTATCTAGGAGATGCAGATTGAGGTGAGGACCTCTTTTCTACTGCATGCTGCAGAGGTGTCACATATTGTGTTGTTGTGCCTCCTCCTATTGTTGTAATGTGCCCTCCCATCATTAGGTGGTCGAAGGGAGGATATGTGAAGATGTAGCCACAGAATGTGTCTATGGTTTCCAGGTGGAGACTGAGGTACCAGTGAATGAATGTTGGTGTTTTGTCACTTCTGATGTGAGAATACCTTTTCGGAGCCATAAAATACTATGTTTGCAGCATTAGAAAGAGCAAATGAAATGAATATTTTAACTTCCTTTGTGTTATGTATGGACTTAGGAATTATTGGTTGAAAATCATTTAATTGGGGCAATAAAACACATACATAAAATGTACCATAAACTGGAATTAAGGAGGTTTTTCAATTAGAACCAGTATTCTCATACTGAATACTGCAAAATAAATGAATAAAAAAAACCTCGATAGGTTTTTGTTTATTTACGGCATGTAAATTAAGCGTAAAATTTTGTTAGTACATATATGCTGACAAAAACAGCTGGATTTCTGTACATTTCATGTGAACCTAGCATCTCCAGTGAGTTTCTGGAAATGAAAAGAAAAAGAATCCAGAACTTTTCAAGTTAATTAACAACATATTAAGTTGTCAATGCCATGTCCTTAATTTTTTACTTGAAACTTTTCATAATGAAAGTTCTTATTCAGTTCTTGTAGCACTGAAAATAATGCTTTTCTCTGTGTAAATTTTTTTTTAAACCTTTCTCTTCCACTTGTTTTGCAAAATTAAAAAAATAGTCTTATCTAGATATTGAAGGTTTGGCAAATTAAAATAAAATGAGAACTGCAGTATTTTTTTTTAATTTTACATTTTAATGCCTTTAGATGAATCAAACTAGAAAATACTTCTTTTTCGTTAAAGAAGCAAAATGACTGAATTAATATTTTGATTTTCAGATTTCATATGTTTTATGAAAGATTTCATCATGTTTTTAAAATATATTGTTTCTGTACTGTAATTTTTAGGTTAAATGTAATATTTAAAAATTTATTTCTTTGGAGTCTTTTTGAAATAAATAAAAATCGAGAATTGTTGTTGTGCAGAGGCACTACAGTTGTATGTATCCAGTTTTTAAAATGTGATTAATTACATAAATAGATAAACATGGTTAGTTGGATTTCACTTAGTAATATAGTTTGGTATTACACTACGCTCATGAATATTTTGGTTCATTTGTATGCGTAATGTTATGACTATTTTAAAGTTCGGATCCTACTCTACTTTTTAAAAAAAATTTTTTTTTTTTTTAAGTAGTCTTAATTTTAATAAGAATCCAAAGAAGTTACTTACTGCTGATCTTAATTTCTGTATGTTTGGGCAGCTATACAGTTCTAAACATAAAAATTATCTATTGTTATTTTTGTTAAATTAAAAGTAAGTTACCATGTTAATTCAATGATGCTTGAACATCTAATTTACTGTTATATAACTACAGCAGTCTATTCGACCCTCAAATAACTGGTTGTCCCCAAATGGGTTATCATATCAATTTAATCTGTGACCCATTAATAGTGTTAATTTTGTCAAGAACAAAACTACTGTACTTTAGAACAGCGTTTCCCAAACTGTGGGCCATGGCCCTCTCAGGGGCCGTAGGTTTTGTTGAGGGGGGCCGTGAAATAATGAAAACAAATTTAAAATGTTTTAAGACTAAGTGGATTTTTTTATCTTAAAAGAAATGTATTTAATTATTATTATTTATTATTTCATTTTTGTTATTTTTTATATTTTAATGGAAAAAAAATCACCATTGGTGCGGGTTCACAAATTTTGCTTCCTGCGTATTTCGGCACTTAATGAATATTAGTAAATATATGCTCATTCATATAAGTTTCATTTCAAAGCAGAAATCTAAGAATTGCAGTTTCAAATATTTCAACTGATATTGACTTTTTGTGTAGCAATATTGAAACACATCCATCACATTAAATTGTTATTAAACTTCTTTTAAGTTTTTAATTCTTTCTTTATTACTAATCGTTTTATGTTTCATGTGCTCACTGCAAATGTACAATAAGTTCAATAACAATATAATCTATCTATATAAAAATATGAGATAATGTGCCATGTTAAATGTGTATGTAAGATGATAAAAATGTAGTATTTGCATTTGATTTTTGCAATATTCGCTGAGTATGTTTTGTATTGAATATAAATATAAAAAAATAGTATAATAATATATATCTATATTACGATTTTTTTTCGAGGGGGAGCCGTGAAATATTTTAATATTTTAAATTCAATACAGTATATTTTTTATTGAATATAAATATAAAAAATATTATAATAATATATCGAAAAAAAATTGTAATATCTATATTACGATTTTTTTCTGGGGGGTGTGTGTGAAATATTTTAATTTTTCCAAAGGGAACCCTGACATCCAGAAGTTTGGGAAGCACTGCTTTAGAATACAGAGTTAAATCTGATTAGAAATAATTTTTATACCTTAATTAAAATTATGTTCCCCTTTATCTAGATATTTTATCTTAATAATCATTGGTTTCGCAGTCCTAATTACTTAATTATGTATAACATATTAAGTTTTGTCAATGCCAAAGTGTTAATTTTCTTACTTGAAACTTTTCACGATGAAAGTTATTATTCAGTATAGCATAAAAATGCTACACTTTAAATGCTCTTTTTCCATGTATTTTTATAAACTTCCTCTTCTATCCAATAATATTTGCTTTGGGAAACTATCTAGATGTTGAAGGTTTTTTTTGGTTTTTTAACAAATGAAAATATTCCAAGTCTTCATTTGATAATGTATGCAAAACTGGCAGTAGACTTCATTCCTTAGAACCTTCTTTTCTTTTACATTTTGCATACAGTATCTCAGCATATAAAAAAATGACTTATGCTTATCAGAATTATGATTAAAATCTTTATCTTTTCTTTCCTTCCACATATTAAAAGTAATTTGTTATGGTGAAACTTAATATCCATTTGGTCCCAAATACTTGTGCAATATTTTGTCTGTTTATGAATAGTTTGCTGTTTCTAAAAGTCCAAAGTAACACGATGTTTTGTATTAATATTTCTTCTCTCAAGGAGATTAAGATATTAATTTGAAATAAATGCTTTCAATGTAGATGGGCTACATGTAGTATATGTTATGTAAGTATAGCATATACAGAATTATTAACTGTTTCTTTTTATACCATAGAAATGAATATCTAGAAACAAAAACTACTTTTACATTAACTAAAATAATATATATGTACATCCCACATAAATAAATGCTAAGAGATGCTTTTGTTTCATTAAAAAAAAATTTTTTTTTAGAACGTTGGTAGAGAAATTTCATTTTAAATGGGCTTTCAAGGATTGTCAAGTTCATTTCTGTCATTTGAAATGTTGAAATATTAGGCAAAAGGTTATAATGCTAATAATATTTTGTTATAGTTTATAATCTTTGAAGTTAAAAGTTATAAATGCACAAAGAAATTGGTGTTTGACTTTTTTTTTTTTAAATTCTTGTTTTTAACAAGAACTATACATAAATTTACAAACATTAATAATGAATCTTAGATTTTAGGTTTAATTTAAGTTTATTTGAATTAAAGATTTAAAGAATGATCTTGTATAGGCAATTTCAGAAATTTTTACACCAACAACAATAATGCATTTACAAATTGCAGTTGATATTTTTATGTAAGCTGTCAACTTTTTTTTGGAATTGACTGATGTTCACCCTTTTTATTATTGCATGCAGTATAAGATAAAATTATTCACGATCTTTTTAATTAAAATGTCATGCATGCATGAGTGGATATTTTAAGAGGTTTTTTAATGATCTACAGATGTAAACGAGATTGGCTTCAATATTGCAAATCAGTTGAAAAAATGTAAAATAAATAAATAAATATATATATATACACACACACACACATGCAAGAAATTTCATGACAATCATGTCTTTATTGAGGTTTTATATCTTTAGTGTCACAAGGCTGTGTAACTAAATATAATTCTGTAATTTCCTATAACATTTTTAATACTTGTACTTACAAGCATTAAAAATATCATTCCTGCTAAACCCATTCGAAAACTGGTCAGTGAAGAATTGAAATGATTAAATTCATAATTTGATGCACATTGCATGGTTATAACTATTGTTTATAGTGAATAACCTCTGCTTAGTTAATATATTGTTAACGTAATGCAATAGGGCACATTTACTATTTTTGGCATAAGATATCAACCCATTCATGCAAAATATTTTTTCTACATTTGTTGACCTTAGTTTCATGCTTTCCACATTTCTAAACAGGTGGGTTTGCAGGTGTGGCATAGTTAATTTAAAATTTTGACAAGTTTACTTTAAATCTAAAGTTTATATTTTGTCAGAATTATAAAGTTTAAAATTTTTAAACTTTAAATTATTTAAATTATTTTTAAATTTAAAAGTAATTTAAAAAGTAAACTAAAATAGGAACTGTTTATTATAAAATCATGTCCATTTTCTGCCTCCATTATTGTTCGTATATTGTTCAAAAAACTAGGAGCTCCACCCTTCTGTGCAGCACCAGTTCTCCCCCCCCCCAAACTGTTTATTTACTCCTATAGAATCGATTCAGAATTAAAATTATGCCAGCAACTCTCAAAGATCTTTTAATTATAATACCATATATTTTAGTTGGTGTTTTTTTTATGCGATTCCCACCTATGAAAGGTTATTCTTTACAAAATAAAAAGAAATTTTATTTTGTAAAGAATTTTCTTAATTTCTTTTAAAAAACAAGGAGGATGGATTTCTCATTAGTCCTGTTGAATATGTAAAATGTGCTATCCAAATTTGTATCTAAACAAATATCTTAAAATCAGGTGTGTATGCACTCAACTCTCATTATCACAAACTTTACTATAACAGCTACTGCAAAGGCCAGCAGAGGCATAGCTAGGGAGAGGTGGAGGGTGTCTGCCTTGGGCAGCACTTTGAACCTTTTTGAACTTTTGTAGTTAATTCTAAAATACAGTCTCGAGAACTCAGTTCCAAATATTGTAATACTACTGCGAATTTTCCTCACAATTGTTGTAAGTGTTGCTAGTTGTGAGAGGAGTTTTTCTAAATAAAATTGATTAAGAATTACCTACATTATAATGAAATAGACTTGGCCAATATCATCGATGATTTTGCTACCAGAAAAGCAAGAAAAATAACATTTTAGAATGCTGAAATTAAAGTTTTACTTCAAAAATAAACATAGTATTTTAATTTATTTCCCTATACGTCGTTTCAACTTTTTGTAGTATTTTTGGTGTGTGTATTGAGGGGGGTGCCAACACAGGGACCGCCCTGGGTGGCAAAAGCTCTAGCTACACCACTGAAGGCCAGACCAAAGTTTCTTAGGTAGAATGCTATGCTAAAAGAAATTCAATATTACAAACTATTCACTATATCCAATTATTCTTATGTTATGGTCTATACAGGTTTGCTATAGTGATCAGAGCGCGCACGCGCGCGCGTGTGTGTAGAGAGAACGAGATGGCATTCAGAATGCAATATTGCTGTTGGGTTGCAGGAGATGCTATTCTTATCTTGTAGACATGCAGTTATTCTTCTTCCCATAACTGGGAAGTGCATGTACTTTTAAGCTTTTTCCAGCAGCATTGTTTAGTATCTAAGGTTGTATGTTTTTATTTATTACTTGTACAGTTCAGTTTTCTACTGAAATTATTTTTCTTTTCTCTCTTTCTCTCCCCCTGTGAAAAATACAGAGTTATTATTTTATCTCCACCGAGTTCTTGGACTCGTAGGAGGACATTCCACAAAAAACTATATCGACTTGGAACAAACTAAGCTTCTTTAAGTCCATGTAAAGGAATGTGAAAAGAAACCCATTGATATTTCAAATCAATCAAGTAATTTATATTAATTATTTTTATTTTGAATATTCATATCCAAATAAAAAAAAATAGTATTGGCTAAAATTATTCACTGATTTCATGAATTATTTATGGCACTATTGCATATCAGCATATATTGTATCTGAAAAATCAAAAAGTTGATTTCTTTTTCGTGATTTTGAATAAAAATCTGCCTTCTATCAACAATTTATTCATAATGTATTGTAAATGAATGACATGAATTAAATGGGAAAAACTAGTGGTATATAAAGAATATATCAGTAGTGATATATGTTCATTAATACTAGCATTTACATTCTCATATCTTGAGGGCCTTCCCTTCCAGCTTAGGTTACACTAAGAGAGGCTAAGGTAAATGTGAAGAAACTTAGCTCCTTGTTCACTTTATCTTCCCTTTTGCTGACATCCCTTTTGAATACGTACCCAGTATTTGAGATTCAACCTGAGAATTGTTTCTATTCTTGGGGTTCAAAAATTCAGTTTAAGATCTGTATTGCATATGGCTATTAATCTGGAATGGTTTTTAGATATGGAATACCAATCTCAGTTTACGTTTGTGAACCATAGAAAAAAAAAAAAAAGATCATAAATATTTATTCAGGGAACTTTGACACATCTAAATTAATGAAATATTGATGAACTCAGAAAACTGAAGACTGTAGATTTGACTTAAATATATCGCACTTCTGTATCAGTTGATACAGTGTATCACAATACTGCATCAGTAAGTTTTGTCCAAATTTTGGTTATTTAATATTTATTTAGATAAGTGCCAACAGGTCTGACAATTCCATACGTGGTAATAATCATGAAAATTATTTATTGTTATTGAATATAAAGATTAATCTGCTAATATTTATAAGTTTATTATGGGCTTTTATTTACTTCAAGAGCTTTTTGGAAAGTGCAGTTCAGATTTTTCTATAGTACCATTTAAGCTGAACACATATTTTTATAGCTTTATAAGTTTGAATATTAATATGCCTAATTGGATGAAGTACAAACTAAACTACAGTATTTTGGCTGTGGAAATCATTTCATTATTTACTAAAATACATAAAAATTGGAATGAATCAAATTTTATGCAATTTGTAATAATTTATATGTGAATATTATATTATATTATATATTCATAAATATATATATAAGCACGTAAATTTTAAAATACAACTTACTGAAGATTTCAGAGTTTAGCACAAAATGTGCTTTGAATTTGCTAAGCAAAATTATCAAATTTCAGAAACATTTAATTAATATAGCATCTTAATGCTCATTATGAAGTTTGTTTCTTTATCTTACATAAGTTTAGCTAGAAACAACACTTTTTTACTAGTTTCTTTCTATCTTAACTCGAATGTTTCCAATAAAAAGTCTTGTCATGCTAACCAGGTAATTAGGAGGAAACTATTTTGGTTAAAGTTTCATAGGATGTAGGATATTTTTTTTAATCCTTTCAATTGACACATATCATATTATAAAAGAGAAAAATCTATTTATTCTTTTACTGAAAAGCAGCATTAATTGCTGAAAATACAGAATGAACATAAATAAAATACACCACGCATCTTAATGGCAAAGAGAAATCAGTTGCATACCTGCCATTTTTCAACTTCATCTCCTCCCCACCACTTGCAATAAATATGATAACTTAATTAACACATTAAATTTCAGGTTTTTTGACATGTATAATTGGCATATGCAGAATGCAGCTTGTAACCATTTTATAATATAAAGAAAAAGATTCAGCAGAGCAAAATAGTGTGTGTGTGGGGGGGGGAATCAAGTAGATGACGAATTTATCATAAATTGCCATTTGAAGTCCTTTGTGTCTAGTGTGTGAAAATACATTGCAACTTAACCACCCAACCGGCTGTGTGGATCAAATATATTAAAAATATACACTTCATATCTATATATGATTTTTTCTATAATATAATATTCAATGATTATATTGCCTTCAACGAACACTTTGCATCCATGTAATTATGGGTGTATATACATGTCCAGGTTGGTACAGTGGTTGATTGATACCTTCACCCACCTCTGCTCCCAAATATTAAAATATTTATATATATATATATATATATAGTTGGACCACATAAGCGACAGCTCTAGTTGGCAGACTGCCAAGAAGAGCCAATTCATGTTGAAAGGGAGAAAGAAATAAGGCGATGAACGAATTGATCAACAACACGCGAAATCACGTGCTTTATAGGTAAAATTTTCCAACTGTTATACAAGCAAAATAGTTACCACTTTAAAAACTACAATGATCATAAAAGAGAAGTTAATTTTCTGACATGTAATAATAAACAACTCATCCCACAATATGGATTGATTACCCTGTTATCAGAATGGATTCTCCTTCTGTTGACATGCGCAGAAGTGTTGAAGGGTCTCGTATCTGTGTGGAAGGATAGGCTAGCATTTACCTGTTTGTTAGAAATTACTCACTGCATGTGGTTAATCTGCAAGTATACATTATTTAATATACCATATGAATCTCTTTTTTTTTTTAAACATAAATTTGTTAAAAATTTAAATTCTGTGGCTTTAGTGGAAAAAAAGAAGTATGACGTATTCACAGTTGAAACATATTCAAAAACCACATTCAAAAGATATTCTCTAATCAAGCCTGATGTGTAAAACAGTCCCAGTTTGGGCATTAGTTTTGGGCATAGTTCTCCCATGTGATAGTTGAGTTACAAAGTTTACAAAGTTACTTCTGTTAATCTGATCATATTATCTTACCACATGATATTTGGTAAGATTCCAGAGACCTGATACTGATCATTTAACCTTCTCTAAAACTAGTTAATTAAATCAGCACATAGTCATCCATCTGCAACTTGATCAAGACCTTGTATAGTGTTATTGTAAACTCCTTATATCTACATACCCACATCTGTGTCATTGTATCATCTGTTGTGTTGTCTTCAAATTCTGCATTGTGGTCCTTATTTTCAGGCCTTGTGTACTGTTCATTTCCAGGTCCCCCTTATCCTTTCCACTTTCTTCTCTATATATTCCCATAATTAGAGATGCAGCATTTCATCATTGCCTTCCAAATTTCAAACCTTGCACTTTACATTCTAAACAAGTTCTCCTGGTGAGTCACATTAGTTTTACTGATATATTTCCTAACTTTGTATCATTTCCAAATATCTGTGTATGCTTATGTAAATAATAATCTGCCAATATCATTAACATATGATTATAGACCAGTTTGTATATCTGCAGTTGTGATCAAAGTGTTGAAAAAATTGGTTAGAAATAGAATACATATATACAACCTGATCAAGGCCTTATATAGTGCTATTGTAAACTCCTTATATCTACATGCCACATCTGTGTCATTGTATCATCTGTTGTGTTGTCCTCAAATTCTGCATTGTGGGTTGATAGACATGAGATTCTCTGTGATGGTCAGCATGGGTTTGTGAAGGACAGGCATTGTTTTAGCAATCTGCTTATGTTTTATGATAAAACAAATGGTGATAAATGTGGTGGATAAGGGAGAATCATATACAGTGATATTTTTGGACTTTGCAAAAGCATTTGATAGATTACCACATGATAAGTTGGTGTACAAGCTGCAGAGGATAGAAATAGATAGTATATTGGTTAGATGGATCAGAGATTGGGTCTCTGAATGATATCAGCAAGTTGTGTATGATTGAGCAGTGTCTCAGGAAAGGAAGTGACCAATGGCATGCCTCAGGGTTCTGTTCTTGGGCCCTCTACTGTTTAACTTATTTGTTAATGATATTTCATGTGAATTGACTGTCAATCTTCAAATGACTGAATGACTTCAAATGTGAATTTACTGGCAATGATGCAAAGTTAGGCAGAATTATCAGAAATAGTGCTGATGTTAATTCTCTACAGGAATATTTGAATAGACTTTTAGCTTAGACAAACGAGTGGGGTTGCAGTTTTAATATTAATAAATGCAAGATGTTACACTTTGGGATACAGAGATATGGGTCTGCATACTGTATTGGTGGAGCTGTACTTCAGAAAGCGGATGCGATTCAGGATCTTGGAGTAATGGTATACGGTGGACTGAAGTTCCGAGGGCACATTGCAAGTGTTGCAAAGACTGCACGTTATATTGCTGCTATGATAAAAAGGGATAAGGAAGTGGTGCCTCTATATATAAGACATTGGCCAGACTACATGTGGACTATTTGGTCACCTGGTTTTCATTATGATGTAAAAACACTAGAGGGTCCAAAGTGATATCAGGACTCTTGGAGTGTTAATTATGAAGAGCATTTGAGGGAATGTGGATTACAGAGGTTGGTGGATAGGAGGAAAAGAGGAGATATGATAAGAGCTTCAAGTTAGTTAAGGGATTTTATCAGATTAATACAGAAGGAATTATAAAAAGAGTGGATGTGAGTAATAGTTAGCATGGGCTTCCATGATGAGTCTTCTAACCCTATAGGGATTCTTGTATAATAATATTAACATATGATTTATTATTATTAGTAGTAGTAGTATCAGAGATCTTCATGGAGTCAAGGACTTATTTGAGGGAAGCCACACATCATCCACACCAGCTGTCATACATGCTTTAAAACTCATTCACAGTAGATGCACTCACCACTTCAACAGGCAAGCTGTTCAACTCACTCACTGCTCTGTGGGAGAAAAATCTAGTGCTTTCCCCTTTCTTAATCACACACAAACACCATTTCAACAGATACCCAATTGTTTTCTATCCCCAACTTCCATATAACTAAAAATTTCATCAAATGGTATTCCTTAATTATATTGCAATCTTTGTTATGTGGCCTTTGAACTTCTTATCCACCAAACCTTTGAGATCCTAAGCCTCATTGTTTTCTCTATGTACAATCCTACAAGTCTAATATGTTGTTGGAAATTTCATCACAGCCAAGTGCATAACTTTACACTTACAAATACTGAATTGACAACCATTATCATTTGCCCACAATTCCACCTTATTCGGGTCATTTTGTAAGTGCTGCATGTCAGTAGCATTCCTGATTGCCCTTCCTATCTTTGTATTATTAACAAACAGTTGGAACATCTGTCAGATCCTTCCTAATATCAGATTGAACAAGGACTGATTCCTAGAGAACACCACTGGTGACCTTGTATCTGGCAAACTTCCAAATACCACATTGTAACATCTGTCAGCCATCCTCTGATTCAAATCATTAATTTATATTCCGATCTTATATCCTGTAATTTATGCAACAGTAATGTGGTATCCTGCTAAATGCCTTAGCTAAGTTCAACAATATCATTAGTTTATAAATGTAGCTATAACATTATTATAAACTACAAGCAAATTACTCACCCTTTAAGTAAATCTGCTGTTCCTTGCAAAGTATATCTTATCAGTCAATCCTGTATATATAGCTTCTGTATACAAGTTCTTGCCAGCTTTCTAAAATCTTCACCACTCAGATTTACAGATAGATTGGTAGTTACACATCAGTTTTGATTGGGAAATGCCATAATTTCAAGATTAAGTAATTTGTAACAAACTTTTATTAATCAAATACCTGCAAAGAACTGTATGAAAAATCCTAATGTAAAATGAGTTACTTTTTATAGTTTATAGCTCATTTTACATTAATACACACACACACACACACACACACACTAGGGGGGCTCCACCCCCTGGCACCTGTACCCCCCCTAGTTACGGGTTGGTAAGACAAAAAAGGTGACATAAAAACGCCTCAAATTTCAGCTTATCTTTATATATATATATATATATATATATATATATTGAATTTAAGGTTGAAATATTGATAATATAGCCATTAAAAATGTATCAAATTTCAAAATATGATCCAGATATTCCATTTTTCCTTGGACAAAAAATACTCCTGTTCTCAACTTTGAAAGTCGGCAAGTATGCATATGTGTTCTTTATAAGTTCTAAAAATACATTAGTTGTCTTTATAAACTAGTAGTATTTTCACTCAGCAGATTTTTCATCTCTTGTTTAATTTAGTAACTTGAAAATTTAAAGAGGGTTCATGAATAATCAGTATGCAACATGATAAGTCAATTCGTTTATCAGTTGTTTGATAGAACCCCATTATTTGAAAAAGAAAATTTTTACTGTCCATTCAGCTTATAACAAAGTACTGATGAGATATTTTATACATACGGATATATAAAGTATGCATCTGTATACGCAAAATATATAATCAAACTGTGCAGCTTGGAAGTGTCAGGAATAAGTAATCTGGTTATTAACTTAGGAGTTTGGAGCTATATTTGCATACAGACCAAAACTTCTTGAGATGGTTTACCAACTCAGGTGAAATTAACGAGATAACTTTTTTAAAAAAAGTTAGTGACCTTTTTAAAACTTATGGTTTAAATTTATTTAATTTTGGCAAAATATCTTTCAACATTTGTTGAGTTAGCCATAAGCTTGTGACTTGTGTATTTTGATATGCATTCTTTTTTTTTTTCCTACCTTATAATGACATCATCTTTAATTCTTATGCAATATCAAACATTTATTTCAGTACTAGTTAAGAAAAAGAGTGAAAAATTTGTCACAGTTGGTCTAGTTACTATATTAATTTTTATAAAATCTTGGCATACTGTACAAATATTCTGTTTCCTGAAATATTTAAAAGGAGACTGCATTTGCACATTTTAGAGAGCAGGAATTGGCATCCTGACTAGCCATTAGGTCCTAAAAAAAAATAAATATGTTGGTTATTTATATAGGTGTACCCTTATTAGGTATTATTTAAACTTCTTAATGTGAAAAATAATTATTTTATATAAAATAGATAACAGAAATTTAGCAATAAATTGTAATTCTTTAGTGCAATTACTTTTCACATTTTGGCATATTTTTCTAAAATTTCTTAATCAGATTATTATATAGAGGGCTACCAGTAAGTATATGTCAGTATATTAATTTTATTTTTGCATAGATAAATAGGAATTCACTTCTCTCTTTGGAATCTATTTTCTCCTTCCTTTTCATACATCCATTCATGAATGTTCATTGGTTGGTTGTAAATTTAAAAATGTTCAAGCTGCTTGGAGATGGTTTACTACTCCACTCCCCACCCCCTTCATAAGATAATTTTGGTAATTCTGTACTTTTCTGAATGGTTTTAGGCATTTTCTAAATGAATAATGTTACCATCTAGGAGGTATATATTGTAACATTGTTTCAAAACTAGAAATTATGAAAGAGATAATAAATAAATAAAAATTGACCTAATTAAATAATTTTAATGTCATTTTTGAAATGTTTTATCTCAAAATGGTGCATATATATATATATATGTGAAACTTCAACAACTGTGGGGAAAAGGGGGGGGGGGCTTCAAATGAAGGAATGTGTTTTCCAGGAAAACTGTTATATGTGTTTTGTTAGTTATATAAAGTTTAAATAAATATTGAATAATACTGTCATTAAATTTTTAATTCAGGAATCAGTTCTGATGAACATTTAATATTCATTGAGCTTGTCAGTATGTATTTTTGAATTACAGTGAACAAAAAAAAAAAATGAAGATTTATATATATAAATTTTTTTATTATTTTTTCTCCTAGTTGTTGAAAGTGTAACCAAAGTACTTACTAGCAGTACTTGATACGTTGGTGTTTTGTGAACTTTACTTTATCTCTTGTCAAAATGATTGCATCACAATCCTTTATAAAATGGATCGATTATTGGTTTCATCTCAAAGTTCTCCCACCCAAAATACTATTAAAGCTAACAAAGAAGATATCTGAATAAACTTTTATCCATTCAGTGGAAGTTAGTTCAAATGACCTTTGAAAAAATTTCATGTACCTTTTCCTTTTGTAAAACACATTTTTAAGCATGGCTTTCAAAACTAAATTGTTTTTAAGGGAATTTTTTTGTATATTATTTAAGACTGATTATTTTGTAGAACTAGCCCTTAATTTATGGTTCTGGATATAATGAAAGATGCTTAACATAAAAGTTGGAATTTGGAATGATTGCTCGATGATAAATAAACCGTGGAATGATTCGGTTATTCCTTTTTGGCTGTTCTGTGTATTTGTACGATCTCCATGGGATTTGCACTAGATATGTGTATCTTGCTATCTCGCTGCACTTACTTCAATTACCTACACTGCCATTAAAAAAAATCCCATTTTGTGACTTCCATGATTTTGCTGTTCTCTTAGTTGCAGATTCTCACATTTTGCTGTCACCTATCCAAAAATAAAAAAGTTCTCTTAATTTTTTAAAATTGATGTTTAGACAGGCACTAAAAAAAAGTAAAACTAAAAAAAATAATTAACTTCACTGTGAAATATATTGTAAAGTGTGGTAGAAGTGAAGTCTAGTAATTAAGGAATGGCTAATTCCAGAGTATTGGTGAATGGTATTTTTACGTGGATATCAGATGCGCCTTGGAACTGGCACGTGTGAACTTTGACATTTGGTCCGAATAGTGTTCATGGCTATGTAAGGTCAGATCTCTATCAAGTATGAATAAAGTAATTTTTCATTCACATCCTGTTTTTAGTGAGATCAGTCATATGATACATGCATACATTCCTTGTTATTACAGTACTTACAATGCAAGATATTTTAATCTCTAAAATTTACACTGTTTTCTTAACGAAACATTAAAATAATACACAAACTACATTTTTGAAGAGTAACTACATATCTGAAGGCTATTTCCTATTTGAAATAGGAAACAGCTACCTCATGTTAAACAGGATAAAAATGAATATCCTATGAGTCCAGGAGAAAGCAAGTGACTTGTGGTGTACCTCAGGGCTCAGTACTTGGTCATTTGTTGTTTAATTTGTACATTAATGATATTGGAAATAATCTGACAGGAAATATCCACTTGTTTGCTGATGATGCAAATTTGGGAAGAACAATAGTCAATGAAAGTGATGTAGATATCTTGAAGGATGACTTAAATATGATGGTGGTATGGGCTATGATAAATGGCTGTCAGTTTAATGTGGCTAAGTGTCAGGTGATGCACTTATGGAGGATGAGATCAAATGCTGTGTACTATATTAATGGAACTGAACTGCAAGAAGTTGATGAGGCAAGAGACTTGGGGATTATTGTGAACAGAAAACTTAAGTTTTTAGAGGACATGTTGCAAAGGTTGCCAAAAACAGCACATCAGATTACATGGTTATTGAAGAATATGCTGACAAGTAGGGATAGTTATTATTCCACTTTATAAGGCATTAATAAAACTACATTTGGACTATTGCGCACAGATCTGGTCAACTGGATTTCTTGGTGATGAAGAAATGGGGAGAAGATGCATAGGTGAGTTACAAACATTGTTGCAGGTCTGTGGAATGTTTCCTATGAAGAAAGATTCAAGGTCTGCGGGCTCCAAAAACTAGCTAATAGACATAAGAGAGGAGATATGATAGAGGTATATAAATTATTAAAGGGGTTTTATTGGATTGATACTGATGACTTTTTTTCTGAACAGTGCAGGAAGGGAGAGAACGAGGGAGTTATCGCTGGAGATTCTGTAAGAGTGTAGTTAACAATGGTGTTAGGACTAGATATTTTGCTTGAAGGATAGTGAATGTGTGGAATGCATTACCAGAGTTTGTGAATGCTTAGTCTGAAAATGAATTGAACAAGAAGTATGATAGTTATTCTGTGAATAATGGTTAGTGCGTCAATGTAGGATCTCCTGCAGTGAGCCTTCTGACTCCATGGAGACACCGTTATAAAAAAGAAAAATACTAATGTGTTGAATAAAAAAAAGAAAGGTGGAACTTCCCTCAGATGTGAACTGTGACTCAAATATACATTTAAGAAGAGTCTGTGGAAAGAAAAAATCATATAAAAAGTTAGGTTAGTAGCCTAGTAAATCAGTATAGTATGTGCTCAAAGAGAATACCAAGACAGATGTGTTTTAAAAAATAAAACATTTATGGGAGGATTTTGGAAAGAATATAAGAAATAAATATCACAAAGGTGACCAAATAACTTGGGGGCTATTAAAAAGGCCAAAGTCAAAAGGAATCAAAAGTCATTAAGGTGATGTAAAATTATTAAGAATTCAGGATTATTCTTAGTGGGTAGAGAGAGAGGTAGCATCAGAAACCTGAAATGTAACAATATAGCTGTATAACAGTATTTCAGTTACTACATCACAATCCAAGTTTGGTGACAAGGTCACATTTCAGATGACTGGACTTCTCATATCAGTTTATAAAAATAAATAAATCTGTATGCGATAAGTGTAGAGGAAATTCCTTACTAGTGCGTAGTCTATCATATGCAAGCATATTTCAATAAAGGTGAAGAAAAATGGTTGAAGGAAAAAGTAGAACCAGTTGGATTTAGAACAAACTGGTGTTACTAAGATGACATTTTTATCTTATGACAAAGTCGATAATAAGGAACTTAAGTTGTAATTGATCTTGAAATTTCTGTATACAGTTCCATTTACACTGTATGGATGTATACAGGATGATTTGTAATTTATACATTTGTTTATATTGTTCTCAGCCATGCAGTTGATAAAGGAACCTGTAGCACAACAGTGCTGTGTCAGAGTTGTAGGCAAAGGCTGCAAAAGAATCTATTGACATTTACTTGAAGAATTGGAAGTTTTAGTACTTGGGGAACACTTCAAGAGGAAAGTTGTTCCAGGACACAGGTAGATGAAATAATAAAAGAGAGAAGCAGGTTCAGTGCATCTACAGTTACTGTATAGAATGGGCAACCACTACCCAGTTTTAACAGACTCAGCAGAAAGAGAAATGATAGAGGCTACCTGAGTAGAATTGAAAAGATACAACTGAAGCAGCACAACTGAGATAGTGTTGATGTTAGGAAGGGATCATCTGTCAGCTAGATTGCCCTCCTCTGGATAGTATCAAGAATTTTTAGGGCGGTTTTAGGTGCATCACTCCAAACGTGAATAATATGCTAATAATGGATGGATCTGGGATTTATACAAAGTAGATAGCTGGATGTGTGAAAAGTTGCATCTTGAACTGAAAAAACAGTTGTTTTTTGAGAAGCTGAGAAAAGTATTGATGTATTTATGCCAACAGAGGCTGGGGAGTAAATGTCAGCCCGTGGAGTGATATCCAATTCTGCTGGCATAAATACATCAATAATTTTCTCAGCTTCTCTAAAAGCAACTGTTTTTTCAGTTACTTTTAGAGAAGCTGAGAAATTTTCTTGTAAAAGTAATTTAAATAATCGGTGTTGCATTGATGCAGCTCTTATCGAATTTATAATTTTCGTCACTGTTTGTATTACATGATGAAAAAGTAGTACTCTTACACATAACATTTCTTGATGGATAATGCAGTGATATGACGTAAATTTTGGGAATGAACGGTCTTGTTTACATAACGCAATAAATCCATGTTTTGTTCCTTTCATTGTCGGAGCCTCCGTTGTAATTTGCGATCTACTCGTGCATTACATAAGCATACACATTTTCCCTTAAAATAAATAAAACCAAATTGTTCTTCCCGCTATATATGTTAAAGTTGTAAATCTTTTTCTTTATGTTATCCATCGTGGGTTGTAAAAATATAATATAAATATATAAAATTATTAGATATTAGAAACACGTCAAATAAACAACTGATTGTCACTTTGTTACTCTAGAAAATAATTCGCGACAGAAGTGCGTAACTGGTGATGTGCGGTTCGCATGCGCACTAAAAAATTTGAAGGTTGTTAGACGCTTCGATATCTAGTGCAGTGGCGGCACTTTAAAAATGCTTTACAGGCACTTGGCTGCCCGCGAACCCCGTGTTGCCAACCTCTGGTCTAAAGGTTGACAGTTTATTGACCAGGCCTTTATTCTAGACAAAATCAAATGCTATGAGCAACAGCGTTTTCTCTAAACCTTTCCATTACACATATCCAATGGTGGGTGATTTAGGCTGAGATTGGTGTGGACTGGCAGAACTCAAGGTAGCAAAGTTGGCTGTTGATAATATTTTGCATTATTTTGGGTTGGACTGAGGTGAGTGTGATTGGTTAGTAATTTGACAACAATATTTTATCTCCCATTTTTGGAATAGTTTGGATATGTGTTTGCTTCCATCTAATGTGGGGTAATGTGAATATAATAATTTCATATTACTATTTGAGTATGACTCGGGGAGATTCCATCAGTACTGTAATATTCCGATTTTCTCCCACGTTTTAAAACGTTAGGGTTTAGGGACACTAGATGGTGATGGATGTCGGCTGCACTCTCTTCTGACAAATCTTGATTTATTGATAGTTTTGAGCTCACTATCCATGGGGCTTGATAACTCACTGCCCACCTGTCTTCAGAATTTAGGATTAAAGGAGTCCACCTTATCCCTTTGGGAAATACAAGATATTAGGTGATTTATTTTTCTTTTGCAGAAAGACCATGAAGCGTATATGGCGCTCTGTTTCTAGTATAATAAGTGATTTGCGATAATAATGGAGATTTCTATTATTCCATACAGTTAGATTTAGAAGCCTCCTGTGGTACTTTCCCTCCTTTTCTCCCGAAAATTGGTTTATGGCTTGGAAAGTGAGAATGTTGGATGGAATAGCTACTCATGCCATTTCTGTAATAATTTGCTCATAGGATCAGAAGACATTTCTGAAGTCATATTGGGCATCTTTGTAGTGCCAAAGATATGGGGCTGGGGGAGAGAGAGAGAGAGGAAAGCTGCACAACAGAGGAGTGGTGACCTCTAATATAACTGAAACTGGTTAAGAAAAGACCAAGTTGTTAAGAGAATGAAGTGGGTTATCAGATATTTCAGTTTTGAGATGCACTTGGTCATGCTCAAAGCTACATTTCTTTCAGTTTGGTCAGTTAAGTTGGAAAAAGGCCAGTCGCTCATCACTCCATGCAAAAAAAAAAAAAAAAAGCTGCTCCTTCTCATCCCCTGCTCACTTCCTGCTTGTATAGCTTCCAGGAATGGCGTTTTTTTTTCTTCCCCTTCTATAATCATATTCTCAATCTACTATAGACTGTGCAAATTGTATTTCCTCAATCTTTCTTAACATCCATACCAAAAACTAACTTAATTCTCTCTGAACGTTTTCCAGTATATATCAGGTCATACACACACAAGAAAAATCGACTGTAGAACCCACATTATTTCAGACAGTAGCATATCCTGTTAGGGTTAAGTGCCAAGAGATGGCAGCACTTGCTTTCTGCTCTCTTCATCGATGGCTTCCTATAATTAGTAATAGACATGAACCAGCTATCTCTGATTGGGTATCGATCAGAGATAGCTGGCCCATGGTGAAGATTGAACTGTCCACTCAGTCTCCAAAAGCTAGATAGGGTTTAAAAACTCGCCTAAAAGGCATTAGCTTATTATTATTATCAGGCCACACACACACACACACACATATATATATATATATATAATACGTGCGTGTGATCCGACCTAGGTGTTAGTGTTTAGTGTCCTCTAAATTTTGTGTTTTTATCAAATATCATTCCTGGATCCCTCACCTCATCCACTTCCTCTAAGATATAAGATATTTCAATATTGCGAAG
Source organism: Typopeltis vanoorti (assembly GCF_054136105.1). NCBI lineage: Eukaryota > Metazoa > Arthropoda > Arachnida > Uropygi > Thelyphonidae > Typopeltis > Typopeltis vanoorti. The sequence continues at coordinate 80,400,062 of NC_143569.1, read as the reverse complement.
TCCAGTCCTCTTGTAAAGCCACATCTGCTCTGTTCCTCATACTTCTCAACTTTGCTTCATCTGAAAATAACTGCATGTTCCCATTCAAATATTTTCCGATATCATTAACATATAAGTGCAACAGACTCTTGGAGACATACCAATAGTTGCTTTCCTCTTTCGAATCTCTCTCTTATGAGTGAACGATTCTGTCCTCTTTCCACTCCTTTGGAACTTGGTTCTCATGTATAGTTGAACGTCAGAAAGTCGAGTTTCAGAGATTAGAATGTGCAAAAGTCAAGGTAGCTTCAGTATTTGGAGAACAACAAATATAACAGATGAATATTATTGAGTAATACAAATAAACCTTGAAGCCATATTAGGTCAAAAGCATAAGTTTTAAGTTTGTCAATCATTCTCAGAGATATAATAGAGAAGATGCCACCTTTTGGCAAAAAGAATCATGCAGAGTGTAATTTGGATAGTGAAGGTGGACTATAGTTATTGCAGCTGCAATTGGGTTTATGTCAAATATGTGAGTTCTAGACCAAGTGTCTGTAAGTTTATGTATTATTTGTATGTTACTCCCTATGAAAGGTTGCAAACCTATAGTACATTAGTACCATAAGTGAACTAAGAATTTTTTATTTTATTTCATTTTTTGTTTGAACATTATTATAATTATTATTGTTATATTTTTATTCATTTTTACTTGCTATCTGAAAAATACTGCTCTAGAGATTAAGCATAAAACTTTTTCAAGTCACTTCAGATCTCCAATAAGTAGGGCAGTGATCCCACCACGCTGAACAATGAAATTCGTCTCTCAACTAAAGACAGTCACAAACATCAAAACTACGGTGGTATTCGAACCCGCTGCCTGTTGGTTGAAGAGCAGATACAAACCATTCGGACAACCAGGCTGGCAAAGTGATTGTGTATGTCATTTAAGTTGACGATGGCGTTTATGCCATGGATACTAGTGACGTGGATCTGAAAGTGATTTTGATTTTTTTTTTTTTTTTTTTTGTGGGGATTTTGGTATAAGTTGCTTGAGGAGGATATTTTATTTTTATCACAATGACACTAACGTTGTATGTTTCATTTTTGATTAGGAAATAGTGGAAAAGAAGTAGGCGCATGCAGAGAGAGAGAGAGAAGGTAGATTCTGGGACACAATGCTCGTGCTGAAAACATCCAATTCCTTTGCTATAACATGGCTTTCACAGTGACTCCTACATATTCGGACTTCATCCTCTGGGCATGACTTGGAAGAGGGATAATTGCACAAGCTAGCCAGCAAGTCTTTCGACTCGCTAACTAATGAGAAGTTTTGTACTGTATACGATTTATTGGCCAGCATGCAGCACTGTTGCTATGCCCTCAAAATGGAAGTTTGGGTTAAGTATGTTTGGTAAGTCCTTGAAGGGTAACTCACACTGCAAGCAGAAGACAGGCTTTTCAGAAACCAAAATGTCTATTCTGAAGACTAAACATGATAACGACACTTACTTCATACATTAAGAAGGATGGTGGTGGTTTCCATCAGGCAATGAGGACACTATCACCAAGTTCGGTATAGTTGGCATTTCCTCTAATTAGAAAGGTTTAATTTTTCAGAGTTCATGCTTACTGTATACACGAGAACTGCTATTGTAGAAACAGGCCACACCACAAGGTGGCGAGGTTGATCGTTAACAGGGAGTAGGTGTATGTTGTGCGTCACTTGCCCATTAGTCATCCTAATTTGCAAATTAGCATTTATTATTGAATTGTACCAGAAGTTGGTCTAATATTAAATCAGATGCAAGGCACGGTTACACACCTTTTCCACCATTAACCACAAATGGATATTATTTAACTTCATTAATATGAGGAATAAAATTGTCTGAAATAAATTTACCCTTGTTTCAATTCTTTATTAAAACAAGGGTATAATTCTTTATTAACAAGTTTGCATATTCCTTTCTTTTAAGCTTACACGGTGATCCGAATACATTTTTGAAAATTATGGAGACAACTACCGTGTTTGAATAAAAACTTTAGTTTAATATAACTAAAATCTACATTCGACGTTTCGACCTTTATGTCAAGGTCATCTTCTGGAGCGTACGCACTACACAGAAAACAAGCTACACTACAATCAAACTGGTTTGTTAAAGTTACATCAACGCTAGAGTCCTATTATTAGTGTTATCTGTTGGTTGTAGAAATACATTGGGCACAACAATGTATTTCAATGCTATCTGGCCGCATGGGCGACAAACGCTAAACACATTCCTTAACCACCTGAACAAACAACACGAACGCATACAATTTACCATCGAAAATCAAAACGCACTCCCTTTCCTAGACACACAAGTCACACGTCTTCCTTCAGGCAGTCTATTCTTCACGGTCTACTGAAAACACACACACGGGCCAATACATACATGTTAATTCATACCGCCACCTATCACAAAAATGTGGAGTCATTATCACCCTTAAAAACAGAGCTACAACAATTTGCTCTAACCAGCAAGCCCTGAAACAAGAACTAAAAATCATCAGCGACACATACATAAATAATAGCTATAACAAAAATACTATTAATAAAATACTCCATAAAACAACAAAAACGAATCTAGATTACAGTAAAACCATAGCCATCCCATACATTAAAGGGTTATCAGAAAAAAATCAACAGAATCCTACAACATTATAACCTCAATGCCACCTTTAAGCCACCGACTAAACTTAAAACCATATTCAGCTCCTCTAAGGATCCTCTCCTCCCATTGGCACATCCTGGAGTCTATTGCATCCACTGCACCTGTAACTTACCCTACATTAGTGACACAGGACAGACAATTCCTATACGTAAGAAAGAACACATAAGACACATTAAATATAACCACTATGGTGAAGCAGGCCTTTTAGATCACGCGCTCAACACCCTACACCAAATCAACTGGAAAAGCACCCGCTCTTTACACCATACAAAAACCTGGTATGAAAGGAAATTTAAGGAAGCCTGCAAAATATCAACAACAAAGATGGTCTGAAAATTCCAAGGGTCTGGATGGCACACATTCAACCTACCTAATATATAAGATCCAACATAAGTCAGGACTCTAGCCAATCTTCAGCTAGTATTAGAAACCATTCCATACCAACTGGCTGGAATGTACATGTATAATGATGATGTTAATATATGTATATAGATAGATACATAGACTTGTTGCACCAAATATATTTCTACAACCAACAGATAACACTAATAATAGGACTAGCGTTGATGTATAATTTTTTTTTTTTTATTTATTAATTTTTTTTTTCCACTAGAGGTCAGGCCAACAATTGTTGTAGCGGTTGATCAGTAACTTTAACAAACCAGTTTGATTGTAGTGTAGCTTGTTTCCTGTGTATAGTGTGTACGCTCCAGAAGATGACCTTGACATAAAGGTCGGAACGTCGAATGTAGATTTTAGTTATATTAAACTAAAGTTTTTATTCAAACACGGTAGTTGTCTCCATAATTTTCAAAAGTTTGCATATTAATTATCTTTATGACTAGGCTACTGATTGACTTCACATCAATTACCACAGGATTACCCATAACGCATATCGTAGTTATTGTCTCATCAGTGAGAGTTAGACTCAGGAAGCTACTTTTAGGCTAAAACTTTATCTTTAATAGGTGTATAAGGTTAAATGCAGGATTGATACAGGTAATAAAAAAAAAAAGGAAACACTGAGCTATCAGGTCGCGTTATTGGTAGTTGCAATGCAGCGTCTACGATACACTAAACACAGATGCAGTTGATATGTAAATGATCCCTGCCATGTGTATAAAGGCAAACCAAGGTCTGGCACCCTTTCTTGCATGTTAGAATGGAATCCAGAGAGAAGACTTCGGTAACTTTGAAAGGGGGGTGATTGTTGGAGCCAGGCTGGCAGGTGCATCTGTGACCAGAACTGCTGAAATTGCACACTAGTCAAGGAAGGAAAAGTCTTTATGGTTATGTGAGCATGGGAGTCAACAGGACAAACATCAGCGAAATGCAATAGTGGACGAAGGTCCTTACTGAAAAGGAGGAACGGTCGAACATTAGGGCATTCCACCAAGAAAAATAGGCGGGCTACTGTTGTGGAATTGTGTGAAAAATTCAACACCGGTCGTGTGAAATCCATTTTAATAAAAACTCTGTGCCGGGAACTACACAGAGTTGGATATCACGGTCGGATTGCCTTACACAAGCCTTTGATCATTCCGGTCAATGTACGTCCAATGGTGCAAAGATCAGAGGCAGTGGACTACACAATAGTGGAAGGGATGCGATGTGGTCCAATGAATCCATGTTCACATTGTTTGCTGCAAATGAATGAATACGTGTGTAGAGTCAACTGAAAGAAGCTTACAGCCAGAGTGCTTGATTCAACTGGGAAAGGTTTGGATAATTCTCTTATGATCTGGGGCATATTTTCATAGCATGGTTTGGGTCTACTTGTTGTATTGGAAGGCAAAGTGGAGGCTACACATTATCTTTCAATCATAAGTGATCATCTTGATCCCATGTTGACACACGTTTCTCCTACCCAGTCACGTTTCAAAAGGACAATGTTTCATTCATTGAGTAAATGTGGTCACCCAGTGGTTTGTAGAAAATGACAGTGAGGTGTCCTGTCTGCCATGGCCATCCCAATTGCCAGACTTAAATACTAAATAACATTTATGGGACATTTTGGAGATAACTCTCAGGCAACGTTTCCCATTTCCAAAGAAAAAAGGCGAATTGATCCAGTTTCTGTCGGACAAATGGCGTAAAATTCCTCCTGTTGAGTTCCAAGCACTGACAGAGTTTCTGCCTCGAAGAATACAGAGTGTGCTAGACGCCCACGGCGAACCAATGCTATATTAATCGAAACGTGTCACTTTTTCCATTTTTTTTGTCCATTACCCGATATTTCATAAATATGTAGTATGAATCAAAGATAATTCTAGAAAGTTTTTCATTTTGGTTGCAAGTCAAAAATCATACTAGACAAGAAAATATATTATTGTTTTAATCCTTTACCCAAGCGTCAGCCAACAAAGTCTGAGCATGAATTTATTTTCACATGTATATAAGAGACTCTTGACTTCACATCAATCCTCAGTATCTCATAATGCTGGGTTTCAGTTCATACTGAGAAGACCTCAATAAAAGTGGAGACCAGTTTGCGTACTGACTCTACTCACAATGCATGTCAATACATATGTCTGAAAGGAAGTGTACTATGCTTTATGGGATACTGAGTTACGTGATGAGTCAGCAGCCTCTGTGCACAAGTGGCCTAGTCTTAAAGCAATAACTTCTTCATAATAAAAGAAACAACTGATAGATCCATTTATCAGAGGATTATGTGAACGAAGTCGTGCAATCTTAAGTCATGCCAAATTTCAAAAACCCACTGCTGTGCTTTCCCACTAAGTTCCTAGCGATGAAAAATGAACATATTCCCATAAAATTAAGATAATCGCTTGTCCAAAATTCTGAAGGGAACAATTACTTGTTCCCTCCAGAATTGAATCTAACCTCTCAGTTATTGATAAAACTGCTTAATAATGATTTTTATTTTTATTATTATTTGACACCTCCATGGAGTCCAAAGACTCATCGAGGGAGGGCACCTGTTCTACAACTGTCTCCACAACTCAATCCACCAACTGACCACAACTACACCAACGCCATCTACCCCCGCCCACCACTAGTATTTCCAAAGACAATCACAAACATCCATGCCCACGGTGGGATTCGAACCTGCAGCCTTATGGCTGGAGAGCGGATATGCTGACCACTCGACCAGTCAGGTTGGCATGATAACCGAAACAATCGAATTACAGATCTTTTACAACTTTAGATAGCAGTTCAGTGCTTGCATAACTCTAAATATCGAATGTTTAACAAGATATTAAGAGGTTCGGGCAACAAGTGATTCGTATTTTAAACGTACATACACTCATGTTCATAGAAACTGCATTATCTGCTATAACCAAGTTTATTTGGCAATTAAATTTGAATGCCTATTTGAAAAGGGATAAAATCACAATAATTTTCACAAATAATGAAGAAGGTAATATAAGATTTTTATTTTATTTTATATTATATTTGGCTCTCTTTAGTGCAAGAACTGCCCACTCAGTCTCCAAAAGCTAAATAGGGTATAAAGGCCTCGCCTACTTCCTATAAGGGAATAAAAGGCGTTAGCGGATTTATTTATATATACTGTATTTATATAGTGCAAAATGTGACATAATTAGGAAATGACAACAAACTTCACAAATATTCTAAAATGGAGTAAACAGTGATATTTTCATGGGAAAAACAAATACCGGTATCAAAATTTAGTTCAGCTACACAGTTTTACTAACATTCAAAGCTAAAAATTCACTTTTTGCTGTTTAGCACTTCGTAGGTTCTCCTCTTGCCTTTATTACTATTTGGCATCGGCAGGGCATTGACAGATTCCATTTCTTTATAAATGGAACAGTCAATTCATGGTTCCATACCCTTATAATCGATTCTTGGGGCTCCCGAAGTGTTTTCGGCTTCTTCTCCTTGTGCATTTTAGTCTTTTGTATCACAAATTCTCAATGGGATTTAGATTTGGACTGTTTCCTGGCCACGGTAGTCACTGAAGAGAGTGTACATTGAACCACTTATTAACTTACAACAAAAAAAGTAAAGCTTTTTTTTAATACTAAATTCAATTCGTATGGTATATTTTAGGGTTATAACTTACATTACATTACAAGGGGAACAGTCATCCTGAAAGATGAAGTGAAGTTCGTTGTTACGGTAAAGTGGTCTCTGATAGTAGGCAGCAATTCTTCTAAAATTTTCTGGTACACTTGTGCATTCACTGAATCTTTGTGAAATGCAATCAACCAACACCATGATACGACATCCAGTCCCAGATCATCTGAATGGCTGAGAATTGAACTGTTGACACCAGACATTCAGGGTTGAATTTTTTCCTGATCGTCTTCGAATTGTCTGTCTGCTGTCAGCGTCCTGCAGGTTTAAACATTTACTCGTAAGAAAAAAAAAATACTCTTTTCCACAGAACAGGCAATTTAACCGAATCAATATCATTATTATTATTATTTTGGTTAACACTTTCATTGCCAAGCTGAAAATTGGAATTTCGTGTGGTGTCAAAATTTTTTTTTATTTTTTTATTTAGTTAGCGACGTCCACGCGATAACGCGTGATCGGCCGTTTGGTGAGAACTCCCATCGCGTGATATGGTTCATTGCCAAGCTGAAAATTGGAATTTCGTGTGGTGGCCAACTTTTTTTTAATTTTTTATTTAGTTAACGACGTTCACGCGATAACGCGTGATCGACCGTTTGGTGCGAACTCCCATCGCGCGACAGGCAATGAACATGTTAACAAGGACTTCTTTTTAGGGAGCCTGGCTATCGGTCCCTGTCGAATTAATCTTCTCCTGAAAGTTACAGTGCTTGCTACAACTCCCGTTTGTTTTTCCCAGTCTCATTTCAGTTCTCTGGACGACGCAAGGCGATTTTTGAGGCTGAGCCTTTTTAGAAATCGACTGGGCATGGTGTAGACAGTGATTTTCTTCCTGTCTCCTTCCTTTTATCAGATCCGGTTGTCTTCACTTTCGACTGCAGCAGTACCAAAGTAGATTGACTACAAGGCATTCTGTTATCTATTCTCTATTCAAAAGCTCGAATCACATTTTTTCAACAAGACATTAATCGTACGTAACTTCCACAGCGATCTCGGCACGAAAATGCAAAAAATAGTTCTTGCTGTTCATTTATATTTATATTTATAGCATGAAAAATTCTGATGCAATAGCAGCAATTATTACCTTATACAGAAACCAGTGAGAATGATAAATCAACAAAAATGATCATTTAACCACTAAAAACTATATTAGTGTAAGGTGATGCTTTTTCTACGAACATGAGTGTATGTATATCTTGCAATGCAACAGCTATATGATATAGCTAGAGGCCCATTGCATGGTGCATGTATGAATGTAGTTCTTTGGGTATATGTATGAAGGTTGGCATGCATTCATTTTGGTGTCAAGACCACTATTAAGTCTGTCAAGAACCCTTTCTCTTTTTTTTAGTATATTCTCACAAAAGAATATACTAGCAGAAATGACAGAGCTTGAAAGAGGCGGTGTGATAGGATACTATGTTGCAGGCCTATCTGTTCAGAAAACTGTTGACAAATTGGGCCATTCCAGTTCAACAATTAGCGATACCATACTGAGATGGAAGCGCTGGGAGTCAACTGCAAGTGCTATGAAGGATAATACCATTCATCGGCCGAAAAACTGAATGCGGAGTTCCGGGCATCGACCGGAACACGAATCGGCACAAAAAAATTCAGAACCTAGGCTCACAACTTGGGTTTTCATGTTAGAACTGCAATATGCAAGTCCCCCTCATTACCCAAATCAACATGCAGGGTCATCTTCAGTGGTGCAAAGAGCGTGTACAGTGGGACGTGGAAGTTTGGAAAGCTGTGTTACGGAGCGACGAATCACGCTACACCCTCAGCCTCTTTTTCTTGGTTTGTCATCAGACCTGTGTTTGTGGTGTTATGAACACTGAATTCCAAGAGGTATCTGAACTGACAATTGTCACTTTCAGCAAGACAAGTCACTGTGTTATAAGGCTGCCGCTGTAACTTGTGGTTTGTGGACATGAACGTTACTACACTTGTTCTCCATAGAGCCCTCATCTGTCTTATTGAACATTTGTGGGATGAGGTCAAAGTCCCCCCCCTCCCAATGAACAGTCCAAGACCTCATTACATGCTAATATGAAGAATGGTCCAAAATTTTCATTGATCGCTATCGTACACTTGTGGAAAGTATGCTCAGTAGGATTACTGCAGTGAGAGCTGCTACATCTTATTAAAGTGGGCGCTATGCCTGATGGATCCGATGACTTCTTTCCAAACAATACATGTTCGCTTGTACTTAGAACTAGAGTATATGCGAACCGTTTTAGCTATTTTCATAGTAGCCGATGTACCCTAGAGAAGAATCGCTGTTAGGGTATATATGCCGCCGTAAATAAACGCTATATTTTCTATACCGACTGAGGTACAGAGGCTCCAATCCTGACCTACGTCAGGATTGGAGCCTCCGTACCTCAGTCGGTATAGACGAAGCTCGTTGGTCGGAAAGACCTGGGTTCGATTCCTGTCAGTGACGTCAGGAACCTTTATCTGGTGTCTTTCGACTAAAGGTGAGTTAACCGGTCTCATACGGAGATGAAGGTTTTTTTCTCCCGCTAACTCGGGTTAGTCATCCCTCAAAACTGGCAAACCCGTCGCGTGAACACACACGGCTAGTCATAGGATATAGTGCTGCAAGGAAGGCAACGAAAAACCAGCTTGTTCATAATCATCTACCTAGTATTGTATTGTAGCATATAGCTATCCCCACCAGCCGTATGGCTGAGGGAATAGGATAAGACGTCAGGAATAGATTTTTGATTTTTTGCTTCGAGGTTGGCGAATAGATTGCAACAGATGGTCATGAATGGCCAACTCTATTATTTGCACAATATTCAGAGCGAGTTTCCAGAAATGTCTTTCATTCCATGTAGATACCATGGGAAATAATCATAATATCACTAAACAGATAAAAAATTCTCTAGGAATGCATATGGACTGCCTCCCAGTTTCTCTCATATATTTCATTTTCTCTTTTATTACAATAAGTGTCACTTTTATTGTCTTTGCTTATACCGTTGTTGCTCCTATAATGTGGTATGTGTTCCTAAAACAACTACTAGATAATAGAATTTCGCGCAAATACATACAAATAAAAGGCTTATATATATATATTAAAAAATATGGCTAGGAGCAGGCCACGTTAAGCTTGTAATACACTCCTCAATGCTTGGATTCTTATAACCAAGATGCTTTATCATGTATTTGACACCTTATCAAGAAAAGTACACAAACTCGAGAGAACAATATACACAGTATAGGGCAACGCACGTGAGGTGAGATGTGTGATTTGTGTCTTTGCAGGTCACCACGTGTTCAGACGGATGGCGTTTTTCACGTTCACCTAGCGTTACTCGGTATTGCAAAGCACAAGTCACCTCGTGAAAAATTACGTATGAGCTAACAAGATTTTGGTTGTTTTATTCCCGTGTTTATCTATCGCTTATGAATAAAAATTCGCGCATGAGAAACGTGTTATAGGAGTTTCTCCTATAACACGTACTCGTGAAATTACGGACTTGCAGTTCCTGCTTAATCTTTATTCAAGCACTTTACCATTACGAGCCATTTAAGTGAGAGTCTGACAGCTGTTTTCAAATGGTCTTGATCTTCAGATCGGTTTTCATATTATGGCCCGCTTCTTAGCCTGTCATAATCTCCTGCTTCGTAATTCCACATATCTCTTCTGCTCACCATGTTGAATTACACACTCGTGTTCAAAAATTAAGGAATAAAGAGAAAAATCGCGATAACTCCAGGGGAGGGGGGAAAAGGAAAATCATCTGAAAGACAGGTACAATATGTGAAAGGTGACACTGAGTCTGGTTATCATATATAAAGGAGTGGCACTATCATCTGTACAGTATATATGTAAATGAGGGATGGCATAAAGTGGACCTTTTAGTGATTTTCCCTTTCATGTCTGAAGTGGGAATAAGAAATTTCCAACAAATTCAGGTGGAAAGCCATTATAAGAAACGTGTTATAGGAGTCAGGTACCCAAATGGTTGCAAGACATTTCTGATTCACAGACTGTGAGACCAATTCCAAAGTCGCAAACGACATCTTAAGATTCAGTGAAGGAAGGCCACGGGCTACAACCACAGTGGATGACTGACATCTCTGATTATCAGCTCACTAAAACAAGAGTGCTACCCCCAAATTAGCTAAGATCTGACCTGGCATCAGCTACAGGAGTATTGGTATCTGCTTCACTGTGTGCAGGCTTCACATGGACATATGGATGAGAGCATAGAGACCACAGGAGAAAACGTTTAAAATGGTCGTCTCCATGTCAAATGGACCCAAAACTAAGGCATTGGTATTGTTTACAGTCCAAACTTGATCTGATCTGGAAAGAACTAGGAACATATTATCATTCCTCTAAAATCTGTGAAAGTAGTGTCTTATGGAGGTAGTGTGATAATTTCACATTGAGGCACTTTGGCAATCTTATTTTGACCATTGTCTTCACATACCCATTTGTTAGCGAATTAAATTAGTTGTTTACAATTTTTGTTGGCATTTCTTTCACATCTCATATCATATCATATACTGCTTTTCACCAAAATGCATAAAGGTTTATCATACGGTTTTTTGAGTTATTGTGCTTTTTTGCTTTGTTCCTTAATTTATAGAAACTAGTGTATGATCACCTCATCTCAACTGAAAGTATATGAATATTTAATTTTCTATCAGAGATGCTGTCATCAAGTCAAACGGTGGGCATATTTTGTTCGTTTTATCACATATAAACTATGTTATATAATATCTCTAAGCAACTCATTTTCCCTATATGCTCTTTTCGATCAGTATTACAGTTCCTAACATCCCCTATTATGATTACCATGTGCTTACAGGATAATCATGAATCTAGGAAATCTACTTTATGCAACACAACAAGATCCAGGTTTGATTGTTCAGACATACTCTATAGCTCCATAATTTACAAACAATTTATACCATACGCTCAGTCCATTGGAATAGAAAACCATCACATCTGCATTAGATCAGTTAACACATATTCCACTGGTCCAGCTGTTCTTTAGGGCTACCTTTACTTCTTTTGCCTGGTGGCTTCATCTCCAGTACTATTCTTCCCCACATAGCGTTTATCTCACCAGATAACATGACCAAACCACCTCAGGCATGATTCCCTAATCTTTTCAAATACTCGGGTTACCTTCTTGATCCCACTTGCAACTCTCAGCATTCTCATTTCAGCTATGTAAATTCTTTTATCCCATCTCTTGGTCATCTGCCAGGTCTCACTGCTATACATCAGTGCATGTCTTACTACCAAAATACCCGAAACCTTGTCTAGTTTATCCACTGGAAAAAAGATCCTCCTATTGAATGTCCAGGTATCCATTGCTTTGGACACATGATCTGATATGTAAACCTAGACGCTTGTGGCATATCCGTGTCCTGCAATGTTATACTTCCTACTGCTTTGCTACAACACATGTAATAATTATTATTACGTGACACCTCCAAGGAGTCCACTCATTGAGGGAGGACACCTACTCTACAATTCTCCATCTTCACCACTCAATCCACCAACTACAGTGAGCCACCTCATCTACTGCCCACCATCACTAGTACTTTAACAATCACAAACATCCATGCCCAGTGGGACTTTAACCTGCAAGCCTTTTGGTTGGAGGGCAGAGCCACCAACCAGTCTTGTTTTTACTGATCCTTAAAGCACTGTCTTCCAAAGCTTTCCTCCACTGTTCAAGTCTTTCTTCTGTTTTCTGCTCAAACTTTGTGAAAGAACAATAGAATATTGTGCCCTTCAAACTGAAAAAGGCCTAAGTTCAATTCTCGTTGTGACAAGAGGAATTGTTATATAGCCTTTTTCAATCGAAGGCGAGTTAACTGATCTCATATGGAGGAAGCAGGGTTTTTTTCATCCTGAATAGGCAAAACGGCCATGAAGCACACGCAATGGCCAGACAACAACAAAACCTGTTGTTGGTAGTGATGGTTTCCATGCGTGTAGGCAGAGAATTAAGCAGTAGGGAAGATGGAAGAATGCGTAATACCCTGCCAAACATTCACAAATTCTAAAATATTCTATCAATGATATTGTTTCCAATTGTTAACTATCTACTCCTCTTCCCATTCTTATCTGTAGGTAAGAGGCTCAACAACTGTCCCATATACTTCATAAATTAAGGGGTTACTACCCAAAGCAGTTTTGACCTTTATTGTTGAGGTTCTCATCAGTGGAAACTAGACCCAGAGGTGATACCAAGGCTGAAGTAATGCAGGAGATGTGCTTTACATTATGGGATACCACGAGTTGCCCCAGTCCTGAAAATACTTCAGGCACAAACTTTGCTTACACTTGGATAAAGGATTAAACCAAGTATATAATATAATTTCTTGGTATCTTTAATTTATATTACAGCAATCCCTCGATTAGTGCGCCTAATGCGTTCTTTAAAACAGGCGCATTAATCGAATATAATAACCTACGGGAAAATGTATAATTCGTTCCTCAGATTTTTTTTATAAAAGAATTAGAGTATGTCTCAGGACGTACTTAAAGGGAAACCATGAAGCTGAAAGACAATAAAGCATATTCAGAATATAAATTTATTATTATGCTTCTTAACAAAGAATTGAGCTAACGTAGTTTGGCGGGCATTGTTTCTTTTTTTCATACAACTGACGGTATGGCCCTATTGCCTCTTCTAACTACTACTACTACTACAAATTTTACTGGTTCTCTCTTCACCAGGATCAGTTTCTAAGCATTGCTGCTTAAAAACTTCGATTGTACGAATTTTTTAGTAACAATTTGAAAAAAACTATTTTCAAATTGTTTCTGTAAAACCTCTTTGGGCTTGTCAGTGATTAAATTTTCTTCATATTCTTCAGGATCTTCCCGCTGTGTATTTAAATTTAGCAGGTCGGAATCACTCAACTTCTCAAAATGAGATTTAATTAACTTAGATTCACTTGAAAAGCCCCTAAAATTATTTGCACAATGTGGAAATGTGCTTCCAAACGGCTCGCATATTGCCAGCAGTAATTTCATTCGACTATATAACCAGGCTGATATTTCTCTGATTTGGCTATAAAAGTCTTGGAAGGTATCGCTTCCAAAAAAAAAGGCCGGTTTCATCGACATTAAATATTTGTTGATCACAACAGTCTCTTTCGTACACAAATTCTTTTACTCCTGATTAAAGGTTAGGAAAATAATTTAAATAAAAAAGGAAAACAATTGTACGTGATATGATCAGCAAAATGCTATGTAAAGTAGATGACATAAATTTTGGCGGTAAATTTGGAACAGTGTACATGGAAATAGTGTAGTATGTCATTAAACGGTAAAATTAATTAAAAAGTAATTAAACTGTAAAATGTTTCAAATCGGTAACTAAATTATTTCATCCTGGTGAGTGATTTTTTAAATAGTTAGCCATAAAAAATGTAGATCGAAAATTTCTAAAATCTGTAACATTTATTTTTAAAATAGGCGCACTAATCGAATTTGGGTATCGGAAAAAAATGACGCACTAATCGGGGGCGCATTAATCGAGGGATCGCTGTATAACCAAGTGGAAAAATTTTCAACAACTATACTTCATAATGGCCATTTACCCACCTTTCTGCATTTTTTTAATTACTTCTCTCACTTTGGCTTGCTTTTGTTCCATATAGCAAGGGCTGCAAACATATTTTTTTAAAAGGAGAGAAATGTGTAATTTCTCGATTCTCCATGCTGCATATAGTAACTGTTTTCTTCCTTTGTTTCAACTGCACATAAACGTACAATAAAATTCATTTAGAATTTTAATACGAATAATCAGGCTGGTTGAAATGTTTTACCTTCTACCATACAGAAAACTATATTAGTCCAATAACCCATATTATATATATATATATATATTACATATGTATATTACCCATATACAGTACTAATGTATAGGTTGATCACCCAACCTCTTGTCTATGGGCTCAAAAAAGTACAACACAGTGTTATCCCAGAATAACCATCCATGCTAAATAATTAACAAAAAATACTGCATTCTGATTTTGAGGATAATTAAAACCAGAAAGAAAATAAAATTAATTCCATTAAATTATTATTTTTTTAAAGTAATGTTGTAAATATGTGGAATCTAGATAAGTGGAACAGTCTTACAAGATTGGGTGGAGTTTGTACATAAACCTACAAGTGGGACAGGATTCCAGTTTTGTTGTTCTCCTGAAATTGCACTCTGGTGGTTTTGTTCTCTTGTACATGAAACAAGTTCAACATGTTTTTTAATTATCATGCTATCAAGTAGTGTTGTAAAAGAAAGTGAAGAAATTTAATTTGAAACAACACATTTGTTTTGTTCCACGGTAATTATATGTGCATTACAAATTTAGAAGAACAAGGCAAAAATAATGTTAATGCATATATGATTAGAAAACATGCATTTTTAAATTAAAACAGTCATTTGAATTCTATTGTTTGGAAGATAAAAGTGATGTTATTAAATGCTAATACAGCATCTTAAAATTTTAATGGCATTACATTTACACTTTGTCATATCAAGATGCATTCATCATATAGCTTTATGATGTGGTTCAGTCAGTGCTTATTCACTTATGTAATCAAGAGAAGTATATGGAACAGTATGTGGCCTGACTAATAAAGAGCATAACTGTTCCATTTTTAGATTCAGCAAGGGGGCATAAATGTTTTATTGTGCAACTTGTTTTTGAAAGATATATTTACTGCTGTTATTGTCCTCTTTTGTGTTACATAGGACAAGTTGAATTAAATGAGTATTATACCAGAACATGCTCAATAAAGTGCTCAGGGGTTATTTACTCTATTTTACAATACAGTCTAGTACAGTTGTGTGGTTACAAGAGCATCAGGGGTTAGGCATAATTATTTGCATTTATACCTGCTTGATTGGTTAAAAAAATTCTCTTTCATTATTCTTTTTAGCAGCATTATAAAGTAGATTTCAGATGCACATATACAATATATACCAAACAGAAATGGATTAGGCACTCAGCATGCCATAAGAAATCATTGTTTAGTAATTGGATAATTCATAAAGCTTATGCCTTTGCTACCTTGGATGAATTTTGTTTATTAGTAGAACAATGAAAACAATTACACAATTTTACACTCTAGACAATTTTCCTTTGGCTATCACTACTTACTGAAAGCATAAAATATTTCCATCTGTTCCTTACTTACTGAAATTGTTAGTTTTAGTTATTTTTAATAAAAGACTAAAATAATCAATTAATATATTTTCAAAATGCAAATTATTTCTTTAAAAACAAATACTTTGCATATTTTTACTGTATGCCTAGAATAAAAATTATTACAGAAACCATAAATGTAATTAGGTTTATATAAGAAGTCAAATAATTCAGGCACAACAGCCATTGAACCTAACAAGAAAAGGAAAAATGAAATGGGATGAATCCAATAACCTCAGGATTAATTTTCAACTTGATAAAATTTCTTATTGAAAAACATTATTTAAAATTTGTCTGTGCAAGCCTGGTTAACTAAATGCATAGCATATTTGCTCTCTAAGGCTGTGGTTCCACTATAGATATGAATAGATGTGGTTCCACTTTAGATAGTACATACGTTTTAGTGCGTGGTGTGAGACTGATATTCTGTTTAATGGAGGCCTGAGGTGGAATGTAAAATTTTCTTTTTTGGTGTGTAGCATGAGGTTTCATACTGTCCTATAGCCCTTGGTCCACTTATGGGTCTAATATTTCATAGATTTACAATGTTTTGCAGATAACTTCTATGTGAATCTGAGTGAGAAAATAGACTAACAGCACCTCTACAGCAGTTATAATGACTTGTATCTTCTAGTTGAAACACGCATCTGAATCTTGTCTGGGATGTGAAGACCATTCATAATGGCTTTTTAGCTAAAGGTGAGTTAGCCAGTCTCAAATATAGCCATGCTTTTATCCTTTGCAAAACAAACAGCTCTCTTAAGAATTTGCACAACTGATAGACATGACACACTATAGAGATTTTCTGTGTAATATATCATTGAAAATGGGATTACATTATATTTAATTAAGAATTCCAGATAAGTGAACAAAATACGGTATAGTGTTTGTTATTTTCAAATAAAACTTATATTGGTAGGTTGTGCGTGCCAGCTCAATTAACGGTGGCACTCCAAACTCCGCAAAAGTTGAGAGTGTAGGTGTAGGTGTGTGTGTGTGTGTCTGTGATTTTACCGGGCTGGTTGGCCAAGTGGTTAGCATATCTGATGAAGGTAGTTGCAATTTGTGGTAGTGGAGACGGAGAGTTGTGGAGTAGGTGCACTCCCTCGATGAGTCTTTGGACTCCATGGAGGTGTCACGTAATAATAATAATTATTCCATTATGATGCAATAATCACACCAGGCTGTTTTTTTTTTCCTAAGCACTCACTAACCATTTTCATCATTTACTTAGTTTCTTATGCAATAGCAGTGCTCGTATTGAGTTTGTGCAAATTTCAAGCTCTGTAAGCTCCAACAGGCTTATGATTGTGACCAGTTCAGCAACCTCTTCTTAACTGAAAATTCCACATCCTTAGTCATCTTCCAAGTCAAGACTACATGGTCATCTTCCCAACTGAAAGCGAAGTATTTACCTTGGTTACAGACAAATCTACTGATGCTATCACTAAATCCAGCATTTTTTACATCTCAGATCCCAGATTTACTGTTTTCGGTAATTCTCAGTATTTGTATGAATTCCATTTCCTTTCCTCCCTGCAATCTATGTTCTCATAATTGAAGACTTGCCCCTGTGCTTGCTGAGCTAACTTGTCATTCATAACATTTACATTGCACTCCCTGGTCTGTAGTAGAAACTGACTATACATGCTAGCTTTTTTGAAGTGTTTTCCCTTGGCTATGCTACTAATTATATATTGGGTTTCACCCTTTATCCAATATATAATTAATGCTAGCTTTTATCTCACATCAGATAACCTCAAATTCGCTGTCTCCCTCAACTCTACCTCCTGCTGAACTTCTACTTGGATGCAATTCTTCTGTTATGATCAGCTTATCCCCTCTCCATTTCTCTCTCTGTGTCCTTCCGACTGGCGAAATGCAGAGAACCGACTGGCGCTTCTGACCTAATGTCCAATCCTCACCTTCTCGTGGTGCATCCTGTTGGGTATCTACTTGGATACTGAACGAACGAGGATGGGCTGCCAATTTGGGATTTAACCCCCCCCCCACTTCCCCATTTCTCTCTCTGTGTCCTTCCTGAAAATCAAGTTATGATATCCATAGGCAGTTGTTTGGGGTGCTTAAGGGTCAAAGCTGTATAACTGAGAGAAGACCTCCACATAGCCTTTAAAGGAATGTGGAAAACTGACTGGTGCTTCTGACCTAATGTCCAATCCTCACCTTCTCGTGGTGCATCCTGTTGGGTATCTACTTGGATACTGAACGAACGAGGATGGGCTGGCAATTTGGGATTTAGCCGACCAAATTGTATTCTTATTGGTTAAACCAAAATAAAAAATGATGGTACGACATGACAAAATTTCATGCTGGCTGGGGCGTCGCCCGGTAAAACAAGGCCCCCGTTGTTTTCGCCAGGAAACCAGGGCGAACAACGAAAAGTCAGCTATTGGAACAAATCTAAAAACAAACCCCAACTCAACATCACCAGATTTAAAGATCGGTAGTATCAACATAAGAAGCCTGAATGGCAAAGAAATGGCGCTAGCCGAGGAATTAGATAAGTACCAGATCGACATAATAGGGGTGACTGAAACAAAAAAGACAAAAACTGCTGAGATCTTTCTGAGCAATAAATACCAAATGTTATATTCAGGCAATGAAAATCAAGGAAAAGAAGGAGTAACCATAGTATTCAACACAAAATATGAGGCTAATCTTCTTGAATGGCAGTCAGTCTCAAGTAGAGTAATGTGGGCAAATATGAGAATGGGGAACTGGACAATGAGACTTATTTGTGCCTATGGTCCCACAGAAGGTTCTACAAAGGTAGAAGTGGAGGAATTTTTTTGAGGCTTTAGAAAAAGCAACTGACACAATGAAAAAGGAAAAGTTGGTCCTTGTTGGGGATCTAAATAGCAGAGCAGGAAATAATTGTGAGACATACAAAAATATTTTGGGAAAATTTGGAGAAAAGAGCAAAGCTAATAATAATGGCAAATATCTGTTGGATTTCTGCTCAGGACATGGACTGGTTATTACTAACACCATGTTCCAACATAAAAATGTGCACAAATTCACATGGAGAGAAGAGGCAAGGAATAAGAAAAGTCTCATTGACTATGTTACTGTTGATAGTGATGTTTTCTCCCTGGTGCAGGACACCAGAGTGTACAGAGGATTTGAAATTGGAAGTGATCACTATTTAGTCTTGAGCAGGATAAAATTGAATTTCATATTGAAAAGAATGACATGTAAGAAAGTTTTAAAGCGAATAAAAGTTGAGCAGCTCTCAGATGTGAACTGTAGACTAAAATACACAAGGATTATTGAAGAAAAAATGACAGTTTGAGAACAGGAATCAAACCTTGGAGATTCAGTGGCAAACTCTGAAGAAAACATTGATTGATTCTGCCAGAGAGGCAGTGAAGGAAAAGAAGAAAGCATATCAAAAGTTCCTGTCAAATAAGTCAGCTTGTGCTCTTAGAGAATACAGAGACAAATGCAAGAATGCTAAACACTGTGTAAAACTAGCTAAACAAAGTCATGGGAGAACTTTGGCAAGAATATAGAAAATAAATATCAAGAAGATGGCAAAATATTCTGGAGGTTGTTGAAGAAGCTCAGGAATGGAGGAAAGAGTGCTGTAAAAGGAGTTAGAGATGATAAAGGTGACATGAAAACGGGAGAAAAAGATATCCTTGAAGTATGGAGTAATTACTTTGAAAAACTGCTAAATGAAACGAGCAGTCATGACAGCACTGTGGTAAAAAACACTGACCAGGCTTGCACTCAGCAATACATATCCATACTTGAAGTAGAAAAAGCCATCAAAGGCTTAAAATGTGTGAAAGGCAGCAGGAGTAGATGATATTCGACCAGAAATGCTGAAGTATGGTGATATAAGAGTCTTACAGTGGCTGCACTGTATAGTTCAGAAAGCCTGGACAGAGGGACGAATTCCCGATGATTGGAGTAGAGCTGTCATAGTACCCATATATAAAAAAGGGAAATAAAACTGAATGTGAGAATTACAGAGGTATTTCCCTACTGAGTGTTTCTGCCAAGATCCATGCAAGTATACTTGAGAAACGGTTGAGAAGAATTGTGGAAGAAAAGCTTGGTGAAGAACAAGCTGGATTCAGGGCAAATAGAGGCTGTCAGGATCAGATCTTAACTTTTTGACAAATAGTCGAGAAAGCATGGGAATATAACAGAGATCTGTATTTAAGTTTTGTCGATTTGGAAAAGGCATGTGACAAGGTGCCAAGAGAGAAGCTATTCAATACGCTACACTTATATGGTGTCAATGGAACATTATATCAAGCAATACTGTCTTTATTTGAATTGTAAGTCAGCAGTTAGAATTGAAGGAAGTACATGAAAAAATGGTTTAATGTTAAATCTGGTGTGAGTCAAGGATGTACATTATCCCCCTCTGTTATTCATTATCTATATGGATCACATTATGAAGGAAAGTGGTATTAAACATGATATCAAAATTGGAGATGTTAATGTCAGCTCTTTGCTTTAAGCGGATGATGTTATACTTCTAAATAAATCCGCTACAAGTCTGCAAGATTCTCTGACTAAATTGAATAGCAGTTGTAATAGATATGGTATGAAGGTTAGCAATAAAAAGACAAAAACAATGAAAATAGGCAGAATCATTGAAAATGTCAACTGTGTTTTGAATGGAGAACCTGTGGAACAAGTAAAACATTTCAGCTACTTGGGCACAATTTTTAGCGAAGATGGTAAATTTAATAATATTAAATTAAATAATAAGAAATGGTAATATCATATTAAAAACAAGGATATTAGGAAAGAACTTGACATTGTCAACATCCAGGAATGCGTTAGCAGAGCTAATCTCAGGTGGTATGGTCACTTAAACAGAATGGGTGAAGAAAGATTAGCAAAACAAGTGTTCTCTGCCAGGTTGGCTGCAAAACGACCCAGAGGAAGACCAGGATATAGGTGGATTGATACGATACAAAGTGCCTTAGATGATAGAAATATAAGATCTGATAATGTTGGAGTCTTGACAAGTAACAGACTGATTTGGAGGAAAATTGTAGATAGGAAGTTAGTAATGATGTAATTTTTTTCATGTAGAACTATCATATCCTGTACACACCTTGAGGGTACGTGGCAGGAATTTGATGATGATATACAGTTGTGGAAAAATAATTCTCTAAATAAAGTTGCATTACTTATCTACTACTTCAAAGGCACTGGTATGTAGCAATGTTATAAACTCTAAACAGCAGAGTAGAAAATGATTACCAGACATAAGAAATGTTTTGGAAAAATTTGGGAAAAAAGCAAAACTAGTAATGATGGTGAAGTTCTGTTCAAGATATGGACTCAATATTACTGACACCATGTTCCAACATAAAAGATGTGCACAGATTCACATGGAGAGAAGACAGAAGAAATGTCTCATTAAGTTAATAAATTAAAGACTTAATTCTGTATGTTAGTCAAGTAAATAATTGTTTAATATCCGACATGTTTCACTGACTAATATCTGTCAGCATTTTCAGGGATACACTGGTAAGCAATGGAAAGTAACAAAAACTGGGAAACTAACTGACAATTCTAAAAATTATATAAAGTTATCACTGTGCGTGATACAATATGCGTGTCGCAAGTACAACGCTTCATTTGTTGAGATATTTATTGTAATTTTCATGAAAGTTCATTTCATTTTGGTTAAATGATCTGATTAGAGTTTTCTATATATCTGGTAGGATTAGGCCTTGATTCTTATTTAAGTTACCTGTTGAACGGGCAACTGTAGCAGCTTCTTTGAATGTTCTGGAATGGTAATTCTCTTCTATGTAGGGCATATGACTAATATCCCATTCAATATTATGGTTGGTAGAGGCGAAGTGGGAAGAAAGGCCTGATATATCTTGTCTGTTATTCCTTACATAGCCTATGTGTTCTTTCTTTCTTGTTTTAAAACTTCTAGATGTCTGTCCGATGTAATTGATACCGCACGAACAGGGTATGCTGTAAACTCCAGAGTATTTGTAGAAAGGATGGCTATTTTTCAGGGATCTTATAAACTTTTGAATGGTCTCAATAGGTTTGAAGGTTACTCTGATATTATATGGTTTTAGAAGAAGAGCTAATTTTTTGGATATGGTACTAACAAATGGATTTGTTATAGAGCTGATGTATTGGGTTTCATCTTATTGTCTTTGCGGTATGTCATTAAAGAGAATCTTGTTGATGATTCTTGTAGGGTAGCCATTTAAGGATAGATCTCTGGATATTTTCATTAATTCTTCTTGTAAGTCGCCAGGGTCTGTTGTACACTGTATAGCTCTTTTTCTGAGCATATGGATAATGCTGTGTTTCTGGGATATGTGGTGAGACAAGTCGAAATGGAGGTAGTGTCCAGTGTTAGTAGGTTTTCTATATACTGACAACTTGATGCTATTGTCAGTTTGTTTCTTAATAAGGACGTCTAGGAATGGAAGTTTATTATCTTTTTCTAGTTCTAATTTGAACTTGATAGTGTTATGGAAGCAATTAATTTTGTTTAGATAATCTATTAGTTCTTTTTTGTGATTCCAAAGGATGAAGATGTCGTCAACATACTTAAACCATGTGGTTGGCTTATGGGTAATTTGGGAAAAAATTTGAGTTTCCAAATTTTCTAAGAATAGGTTGGCATAAGAAGAGAGAGAGAGGGCTACCCATGGCTAATCCAGTAAGTTGTTTGTAGTGGGTTTTTTGCCATGTAAAATAATTTGAAGTTAAACCATGCTTGAACAACTTGGTGATGTTTGGTAAGAACAAGTTTTCTAAGATGTCGATGACTTCTGAAACTGGGATATTTGTGAATAGAGATGTGACATCCAGGCTAGCCATAATATTATCTTCAGAGATATGGGTGTTTTTTTAATTTCTCCAAGAAATGTTGGGAGTTCTTGATATAAGAATCCGTGCTGTGAATGTGTTCTTGTAACATTTTGTCTAGATATCGATAGTTTGTAAGTAGGGGAATGGATACCATCTACTATTAGACGTAATAGTGTACCTTCTTTATGGATTTTGGGAACACCATATAGTCTTAGAGTTAATGGCTACATAGATTTTAGTTTGTTTATTAAGTCCACAGGCTAGTTGGTCATATCACCTAATAGTTCAATGGTATCAAGATGGTTTTTGTGAGTAGGATCTGTGTTAAGAACATAATAGACTGTGTCTGATAATAGATTATTGATCTTTTCTTCATATTCCTTAGTATTTAAGATGACAGTGTTGTTGCCCTTGTCTGCTCTCAGTATAATGATTTCTTTGTTGTTCTTTAATTTGAGTAGTACTTTTCTTTCCATAGTGCTAGAGTTGGTGTGAGAATATCTAGAGGGAGCGGAGAGGATTAAGCTGCTTTTTAATCGTAGGTCATTGGTTCGTGGAAATAATGAGAACGCTTTCTCTAAGTTGCAGATAAAGTCCATTTTTGGAATAGTTAGTTGGTTTTAAGGCGAAACTGAATCATTTTTTGAAAAAGGATTCAATTTCGAATCATTTAACCAAAAAGAAATGAACTTTCATGAAAATTACAATAAATATCTCAACAAATAAAACATTGTACTAGAGACACGCATATTGTATCATGCACAGTGATAACTTTATATAATTTTTAGAATTGTCAGTTAGTTTCCTAGTTTTTGTTACTTTCCATTGCTTACCAGTGTATCCCTGAAAATGCTGACAGATATTAGTCAGTGAAACATGTCAGATATTAAACAATTATTTACTTGACTAACATACAGAATTAAGTCTTTAATTTATTAATACTAGTGGTCAAGAAAAAAAAGATCATAATATAAGTCTCATTAAGTTGTTGATTGCAATATCCTCATGCCGGTTCTGGACATGAGTATAACAGGGGATTTGAAATAGAAAGCGATCACCATTTAGTTTTGAGCAAGATAAAATTAAATATATTGAAAATAATCATGAGTGAAAAAGTTCTATTCTTTTTAAAACTTGAGCATCTTTACATAAATATTATTCAATAAAAAAAAAAACAGTTTGTAAACAAGAACTCAACCTTGGAGATTCAGTGGCAGACCCTGAAGAAAACATGGTTGTCTCAGGAAGTTAAAGAGACAATTAAGAAGAAAGTACACATGCAATTAAGAAGAATGTATACACACAGCACATGCTCTAAAACCTGAAATGGGGAAAAGCAGCTGGTGTAGCTGATATCCACCAGAAATGCTCATATATGTATGGAGATATACTACAATGCATAATTCAGAAAGATAGTCAAATTCCAGATGATTGGAGCAGAGCTCTTATAGTATCCATCTATAAAAAGAGAAATAAAACTGAATGCGAGAATTACAAAGGAGTTTTTCTGCTGAATGTTCCAGGTAAGATTTATGCAACCATATTTGAGAGCAGGACAAGAAAAATTGTGAAGGGAAACTTGTCAACAAGCTGGATTTGGGCTTAATAGAGGTTTTCAGGATAAGACTTTTGCTTTATGAAAAATAGTGGAGAAATCATTGGAATATAACAAGGATCTGTATTTTAAGTTTTGTAGATATGAAAAAGGCACATGACAAGGTGCCAAGAGAAAAGCTGCTCAAAATAAACTTCAAGTATATGATGTAAATGGGAAATTATATTCAATACAATAAATAAAACAAATTAAGAAACCAAATTACAAATGATCATTTTGATGATTGTCTGCGATTGGCCACTTCTTCATATCAATGAAAATATTGCGAGGTCCAAACAATGCAAATTTCACATTAACTTTTTTTTTTTTTTTAAATCAACCAGCATTTCCTGTAACTTGTGAGTTTGTAATCAATCTGTTTTTAGTTGTAAATAAAAATACACAAATAAAGTTTTTAGTTGTGTATTTTTTTTTTTAGTTATTTGTGCATAATCAGATATCAGGTTGGGGGAACGTGATCTATATAAGAGAGTAGATCGTCGAATAACATATATAAGAGAGTAGATCGCCTAATAACTTTTTATAGAAAAGTAACTCGTGTAGTAAAAAAGGTTGAACACCACTGCTATATATCCTCTGACGGTGAGGAATGTGATGATGTAGCAATGTCTGTAGGAGACTGCAGATTTATTACATTCCTAATCTGGGGTGAAAATTTTGTTTTTTTAGGGATCAGCTGGTAAATCTTCCATGTAAATAAAGTCATTGTACACCCCACTCCACCCCCCAAAAAAGTGCACCATGGCAGGGATATGGTATGATAAGGTTTGGTTTGACTGAAATTACAGGTAACTAACTAAAGCCATGAGAGTCATCAGCATATCATGTCTCTTAATTTGCTTGTGTTGTCTTGCTAGTTTGTCTGCAGAAGTAAAAGCTGGCTATTATTTCTGGCTATTTGAATAGTACCATAATTATCAGATTTTTCTATTTATTTCTTTATAATACAAAAATAAAAATCACTTCAGAAGGATAAAAACAGTGTCATCTATTAGTCAATTAAGAAAATATAAGATAGGACCAAAATCACTTAGGGTTACAGTGATCTAGATGAAATAAAACTTTGTTCTTATGGAAAGTGATTAGCCAAAACTGCTGCATTTTTGAAATGCAGCGCTTTGCAGTAAATTATACTCTTCTGTTAACTTAAAACTGATTTACATCATGTTAAGAAAAAGGATAGTGAAATAAATTATAAAAATAAAATCTTTTATTTCACAATTATTGGGTGCAATAAAAATTCCCTGAATATCTTAAAAGTAAATACAGCATCTGTATATTTATGTGTGATTCTGTTCAGCTAAATTTTATTATAGCATGGTTAAACAATTCCTATTTGATGGACATTTAATAAAAATCTTCTGTGTAATATTTTTTTTTTTTTTTTTTTTTTTTTTAACAAACAGGGATTTCTCTTTAAATTTCACATCTTCTAGAGTTTATATGTAATACAGCCAAGCCAAGCAGGCTGAATCTAAGAAAGAATGTGCTGCACTTAACAAAGGGATCTTTTAACCATCTCCTGATTCCTTGCACTGTGCCAACAAATGTCAAGGCCAGGCTCTAAAGCCTTCACAATGATCTTGAAATAAAAATAACCATTATATAGAGACTCTTTGTTTGACCATAATATGAGGATCAAAAACAAAAACGATTAAAAAAAAAAAAGGAAGAAAAAAGGAGGATATACCATCATTGTAAGGTATACACGATCATGTTCATCTGATTTTAATTCTGAAACAACAGGGGCACAGTAGCAAAATAAATAAAATCATTAAATAAATTATTTATATATAATTAAATGTAATATATTTTTAAAAATTAATAAAAGTGACAAGACATGATATGGCAGAATTTCTCTGTTTTGTTTGTAACTAATAATATTATACATTTTTCATATTCATTCAGTGTGTCATTTTAATTTAATCAAGTCCAACTGTGAAACTGATAATTTCATGACATCAAATGAAAATTCTGAACAAGTTTTTTCTCCTATACTATGTGAACAAATTATACAAAGTCTACAAATTTTGTTATCGACTAAGATATCTTTTAAAAAAATGGCTACAATTATATATTCAACAAAAAAGAAATTGTCATGCTACATTTCAGTGTAATAAAAAACCTACGTACTTTCAAAGAATTGTTTATGACAAGCTTACACAGCAATAATACATTTTGAATTATACATAATTTGCATATCTAAAGATGATGAATTTTCTAAAAGTATGCATACATATAAACTTATAAGAACTGAGCTGTAAGTTGAGTCAGGGAAGGGAAGAACAAAATTATTTTAATAAAACATAATCATTAAAATTTTCAGTCATTATAAAAGAATATAACAGAGTAAATCTGCTTTCAAATGAAAACAGATTTACTCTGATATTAGATTAGATAATAAATTACAGTATTTATTTATTGATATATTAATAATGTCAGTCAGACAGCTTCATTATCAAAATCATAACTTCTCTCTCTCTCTCTCTCCTCTTCCACACACAAAAAAAAAAAAAAATCTCTTATAAACAAAGAACTTCTTGCTTCAAATCAGAAGAATGCAACAGTAATAAGAGACTTAAACACTCAATGTAAAACTTGTTCAAAGACTTATCTATATATATGTTATACTCCAAAATAAATCCAGTACAAGTCTGCATATAAGAAATTTGGCAAGAAAATCGACAATAAAAAGACAAAGACTGTGCAAAGCATCAGTTTTGTAGAGTCTTTGTCTTTTTATTACTATTTAGACACAATTTTTAGCGAAAGTGTCAAAACAGAAAACAAAATAAGCAGAGCTGATATGGTAGAAAGTCAGCTTAGTAAGTTTAGATGGAATAAGAAATAAAGTAACCAACACACCAGTATACAAAGGTGCTCAAACCAGTTTTAACTTATTGATCTGAAAGCTGGGTCAGAAATGAAACACAGTTGATCAAAGACTGGATAGAAGTGAGCAAATGCATCAATGGCAGAATCATATTACAAATTAAGATATTTAGAAAGAATTTAATCTATAGCTCTGCTCATACATTCCTGAATGTTAACAATGTTAGGTGGTAAAGTCATTTAAATAGAATGGAAGAAGAAAGATTAGCAAACAGGTTTGATACTAGGATGGCAAGAAAAACATCTACAGGAACACCAAGATCTAGATAGACTAATGAAGATAACAGTGCTTTAGAACAGCGCTTCCCAACCTGTGGGCCGCAGGTTTTGTTGAGGGGGGCCCGTGAAATAATGAAAACAAATTTAAAATGTTTTAAGACTAAGTAGATTTTTTTTATTTTAAAAGAAAACGTATTTAACTTTTATTATTTATTATTTCTTTTTTGTTATTTTTTATATTTTAATGGAAAAATTCACACATTGGTGTTGGTTCACAAACTTTGCTCTGCATATTTCGGCGCTTAATGAATATTAGTAAATATTGCTTATTCATATGTTTCATTTCAAAGCAGTGGTTAATTGTATTTACTTCGAATGCTCTCCAGGGAAGCTCCAAATCTTCCTGTCCCTTTCATCATGCATTCGTAATCAGGGACTGTTGATATTGACTTTATATACACACATCAAAACTCGTTTTATATTATCACTGTCATCCGAGCTAGTTTTCTGTTACTGATAAAAGTTTTGCATATACTTCACACATGAAAAAAAGCTTAAACAAGTTCATGTGGGGAGATAGTAACTCGCTTGCAGTGGTAAACAACATGACTCCCTAACAGCCACTATACTGCAGAGGCAATAAAAACAAGTACTTTTATTCCAGTGAATAAGGTATGAGGAGTCTGTGTAATATATTTCTCAACAAATAGTGCAAAATTAGAGACAACTGGGATAAAAACACACTAATTATTAATTAGTATGTCCCCTCATACAGAAACTATGCTGTATAGACTGAAACAAAACCATATGTTGCATGGGCAAACACAGTATCTAACTAAAAACTATTGTTATTAATTAGATGTGTGTGAGTTCGATTTCCCAAGGCAGCGATAAAATTCGACCGAACGTGTTAAAACTAAGTAATATATATATATATATATATATATATATATATATATATATATATAATGAATGTTATGACAGTTTCACATATGGAATTCGGTTGAAGAGAGTTAGCATTACAACTCAATTGTCAGCTATGCTTTTATCTTTCAGTTGCGCGATCTTTTGTTAATACCGCACCAATCATATGCAAGTTTTAATAACCTGCCTTTGCTGTCTATTTCGTGTTAGGCTTAATTACTGTAAAGGGAGAAAAGTCACAAAAGAGAAAAATGTTCCTGGTCCAGGGATTCCCTTATTCAGGTAATATTCACAAATTTCATGTTATCAGTCTGTGGCGTGCCAGTATCGGTAAGTAGCGATATTATTTGATCTATTCTACGTTAAAAAATTTAATCCTGAGATGGATTAGTGGCTGATAAAAAATAAAAAGAAATTCCTGCAAACAATCAGAAGAAGCAGAAACAGACTAAAAAAAAAAAAGGACAGTATTTCATATTTTACCAGAACAGCCTGCATCGTCTTCAGAACCAAATGGTAAGAGGCAAAAAATGTAATATATGCATTCGATTTTTGCAATATTCACTGTGTATGTTTTGTATTGAATATAAATACAATAAATATTATAATAATATATCTCTCTATTACGATTTTTTTTCGAGGGGGTGTGTGTGTGAAATATTTTAATTTTTGCAAAGGGGGGCCCTGACATCCAGAAGTTTGGGAAGCACTGCTTTAGAAGATGGAAATATAAGATCTGACAATACTGGAGTACTGAAAGAACAGACTAATTTAAAAGAAATTGCTAAGAGAAAGTTAATTATAATGAAAACCTTTCATGTAGTACTATCACAGTATCCTGTACCCCTCGAGGATACATAGTCATGTTGATGACTTTCTCCATTATTTTCAATAGAATTGAAGTGAAGATAACAGGACAATAATTTAATGGTAGTTTATCTCCTTTCTTTGGAAAGGATTAAATACAACTTGTTTTCACTCTAATATCCACATGGATGCATATTAAGGATTGTAAAGGTAATATAGGATGAATGTTAATTCCAAGCAAAATTTTAACAAAACCGAAAAATACTATCAGGATCAGAAAACTTGTTAGCGTCCAAGCTATTCAAGGATTCTTCTGATGAGCTGGAGAAGGATCTTCGCCTTAATCATCGATGCAGTAGTGGAGAAAGAGAATGATGCCAAAAGATCAGTCTTCTTTGGGTGACAATATAATAGTACCATCTGGATGTAAGAAAAGGTGGAAGCACAGATGGGCAAAGGTTATGTCCAAATGCCTTGGCAAGAGAATAGAAAGTCTAAAAGCTGGCCCTTTTCAAGTCTAATTTAATTTGTTAATCTTTCTACAGGTGTTTCATGCTGCAATATAAACAAAACATCAAACTGGAATTTTAGTTCTGAGTCACTTGTTGGAAAACCAAAGTTTGGATTAATGGTCTGGAATTCTGAGAACACCTTCATTCCAGAATTATTTCAGTTATTTAGTTTAAGCACTTTGGGACCTTTCGTAGGGTATATTTTCTACAGGGTTGCTAACAGACCTCTGTGTGGACATATCAGCAGAAGAGGATTCGTATCGCAACACTGAAACAGAATCTTCTGAGGAGTAGACCTCTATAAACAACCTGGGCTCAGCTGGCTCTGGCTGTCAGTACCTAGTTAGGGCCCTAGCTAGGGTTACAAGGAATATTAAAGGATTCAATCCTCTGACAGAGGGAAGTAGATTTGGCAGTACTGACACAAGGTTGAAGTCTCATGATGACAGTAAAACTTGTGATTAGAAAATTGCAGATGGCAATACAGTTTATTGTGTATGTCTGTAATCCTACAGAGCAGCAGGCAAATGGAGAAACTACTGCTCTATTCTCTCCAGACTAACCACCATGGAGAGCAAATCTACACAAATGGCCTCAAGTTCCCAGTGTCCCTTAAATGGGATAGGGGTGCAAAGAATCTCCACGATTAAAATGGTGTCCACTAAATGTCAGAACCCTATATGAAGCAGGTAAGCTAAGAAACACCATCCAAGAAATGAAAAGACTTGGAATTGGGATTTTAGGAATGAGGGAAGTTAGGTGGTCAGGATCAGGCAAAACTCAAGTTGATGACACTACAATGTACCACTCTGGAAGTAGTGAAAACAATCATCAAAACAGAGTTAGAATAATGTTAAACAAAGATGTCAATAAGTCACTGTTGATCTGCATCCCCTACTCAGATAGGATGATGTTATTAAAACTGAAAGGTCAACCATTAGATATCAATTTTATACAGGTCTATGTCCCTGCTGCTGACAAGAATGATATTGAGATTGAAGAATTTTATAATCAGTTAAAAGAACTAATGAAAAATACGCAGAAACATGATATTAACATCGTCATGGGTAATTTCAGTGCTAAACTTGGGAAAGGTAGAAGTGGAGATATAGTTGTTAAACATGGACTGGGAACAAGAAATGAGAGAGGAGATCGTCTTATTCAATTCTGCCAAGAAGAGGAACTAATAATCACAAACACATGGTTTAAGCTATCACTCTGAAGGTGATCACCACAGGATATAGTCAGAAACCAAACTGATTGCTTGCTAATTAATCAATGATTTCGAAGTTCCATAAAGAGCACATAAACCTATCCTAGTGCAGACATAATCTACTGTGACAGAGTTAAAACAAACTGAAAGTCATACTTAAGAAACAACAACAAAAAAAAGATTTGATCTAGGAAAGTTAAAAAAATCCAGAGATAAGAAAAAATTTGAGTCAAGATCTGAATCAAGAGATAGCACTTATCAAGAATAATGACATCATGAGGATTGATGAATCATGGGACAAATTAAAATATCTCTTCATAGAGAAATATGTCAAGACTTTGTGTCCTGATAGAGCAGTAAAAAAGAAAGATTGGATAACTGATGAAATTCTTTATCTTATGGATCAACACAAAACATATCAAAATCACAGTCCAACAAAATATAAAGAGGTTCAGAAAATTATTAAAGACAAGATTGAAGAAGCAAAAGAAATCTGGATGAATGAAAAAATGTAAAGAAATAGAATTTCTACAGAAAAAGCATGACAGTTTTAATCTACACAAAAAAAGCTGAAGGAGACCTTTGGCATATTTAAGAAAAAACAACTATCCTTCAAAACAAAATAGTGGAAATAATATCTGAAAAGGATAATAAAATACAAGAATGAATGAAATATGTAGAACTCTTTACTGATAGCGCACAAAACCCAGAAAATACTTATGAACAGATGGAAGGTTCATGCATTCTAAGATCAGAGGTGGAATTTGCACTGAACTCAGCTAAAAATGGTAAAACCTTAGGTCCTGATAGAATACCAGCAGAAACAGTAAATTTATTAGAAGGTGACAACATTACTATATTAGTCAAGCTATTTAATAAGATCTATGATACAGGCATAATCCCTCAAGACCTTCATCATGCTACCTAAAAAAGTAAATGACTATAGAATTTTTTCATCAGTCTAATGAGTCATGTTCTCAAAATATTTCTGAAAATAATTCAAAAAAGAATATACAGAAAATGTGAAGATATCATCAGTGATACCCAATTTGAACTTTAGAAGCAGTTTGGGAATGAGAGAGGCTCTTTTCTGTTCTCAAATCTTATTCCAAAAATGTAGTGATCAAAACAAGGAAGTATTTATTTGCTTCATTGACTTCGAGAAAACATTTGACAAAGTCCAACACGCTATAATGACTGAATTATTAAAAAGAATTGGATTAGGTGGTAAAGACATCAGGATCACCGAAAAAAGTATATTGGAACCAAAAGGCACCTGTTCAAGTTGATGACATTACAGACTCCATTAACATCAAGAGGAGTAAGGCAAAGATGTGTGCTGTAGTCTTTCTTTTTTAACATATATTCAGAAGCCATATTTCAAAAAATCTTAATGGGAAGGGATTAATGTAAATGGTGAAATCATCAATAGAATCCAATATGTTGATGATACAGCTCTCCTGGCTGACAATATCTAGGATCTTCAATATTTTTTCGAATTAGTGAATGAAGAGAGTGAAAAAATAGGATTAAGAATAAACATCACCAAAACAAAATTCATGATCATAAGCAAGAAACCAATTCATAATTCAGCACTTTCCTTAAATGGGATACAAATATTTCTGAAAGAGCGACAAAATTTAAATATCTCGGATGATGGTTAAATGAAGAATGCAACCCAGAAATGAAATGGCAAGAAAAAATTTACCTCTAATGAAATCAACACTGTAACCGCAATTTAAATTTAGAGCTTTGAGCATGTGTGGTTAAATACTATGTATGGTCTTTACTGCTGTGCAATGCAGAAACTTTGACCTTGAAGACAACATCGATTGAAAAAAAACAACCTTGAAGCCTTTGAGATGTGGTTATACAGACAAATGTTAAAAATCCCATGGACAGCAAAAACATCCAATCAAGTACTGGAACAAATGGGGAAATCATGGAAACTTTTAGATACCATGAAAAGAAGAAAAACATATCTTGGTCACCTACTTTGTAATGAAAAATATAAGATACTTCAATTGATTATAAAAGGGAAGATAAATGGAGAAAAGGACAAGGAAGATGAAGATCTTGGCTGGAAGATATCAGACAGTGGACTGAAATGAGCTCTGAAAGACTATTCAGAATGGCTGAAGATCACTTAAAATTTGTCAAGGTGGTCATTGACCTCTGATAGGAGATGGCACTGAAAGAAGAAGTTTGAGCACATGTCCAAGAAAGGTGAAACAGAACAATGAAAATAGTTATAAGTCTAAGGAGGAAAAGAAATCATGGAGGCCATTCACCGTAGTGTTAAAGGGTACAAAACTAAAAGAGGATAGGTGAAGAATGGTCTGTAGAAAGGAAACTCAGATTAGGTTATGGTCTAAGTTGGCCAAGAGGAGTTATCATCCACAGCACATATTAGGAAGGATAACTGGCTAAGAAACCAATGGTGGTGGGAGGATAATCTAGCATTCTGGTGGATAAATGTAAAACAAGTAAAACACTAATCTATTGATTAGTGTTTTACTTTAAGTAAATCCCACCCATAAAAGGCCAAAAGGTTACAGTACATTACCATGACTTATTTTGTTCAAATAAAATCTATTTAAATGTTAGAAAATCATACCATCTCTTCAAAAAAGGAGTTTTTATTGAACATATTTCCATATGTTCAATAAAAAAAAAATTTTTTAAAAAATCATAAAACCAATTCTTCACCAGAAACAGAGAATGCTTATCCAAATGGCATACCTTAATTTTGAATGATATTTTGCACACATAGGTGATTTTGGCTCATCATATATATATATATAGTTTTCTTTCCTACAATTTTGCATATAGAAATAAAAAAAATCCATCCACCCTCTTTAACCATGTTATTAAGCTTCATGTCCATCCCATTTGTTCCATTTTACTTAATATGGTTCCATGTGATATTCTGTCAACCATTCTCCTTCCAGCTGTGCTTATGACACTGCTAAGTTGAGCTATATTATAATATAATCATTTTTCTCATTAAATTGTCACTTTACTATTAAAAAAAAAAAAAAAGAGAGAGGGGAGAGAAATTATAACAGGACCTACCCTTCACAAAGCTGCACTGTTTCTATAGAGTATCATATTCCTATCTGCCCATTCTTGAATTCTGCTCTTATTCAACCTTTTCAGCATCTTAACTATCTGCACTTCTAAGTATAGGGAGGAAGTCATGTTGAAGGCTTAATGGAGTGAAAGAACACTGAGAATGGATTAAAAATACTATTTAATTCTTCTAATATACTCAATCACAGAGACATCTTTGGGGAGTGCAGTATGACACTAATAACACACACACACAAAGGCACCACAAAATTAAGTGAAACATGTGGATGAAAGACTAGAGTCTTAACTAGGTGGGGCACCAGTTAGCAGCCTAGAATGTAAAATGGAATCTCAAAGTATTAGTTTCCCATATTTTGGGAAATTTTATATAATCATATTTATTCAGGTTAGAGCCCAAGTGACCATAGTATGACTGCATATGTATTTTTTATGTTCTATATGGATGGTGGCTGATCTTCCTCTCTATCCATATTAGGCCAACTTGCAAGAACTGGGAATCTACATACACTAGGAACTGAGGGAGTTTGTCCTTAACGGAACAGATAAGGATGCCTAGTTTCAAGTGGGGCTTGAAAGATGTTCAGGAGTTGTATTTCTTCAAGATTCTAGCTATTTTTTCTGATGTACCTTGGACATGGGGGAGGGGAAGAGGAGAGGGGATGGTGATAACCTTACTAAAATCTTGTTACTCTTGTTATTTCCATCTGAAGAGGCTGTGGATTGGGATAAGGATTGATAAGTTTTATGATTCCATGGGAACTGTAGACATTAGAGAGGAAGTTGCGATGTACATGATTGATTTGAATCATTGGAACAAAGGTTATAGTCTCTATTGATTAGTGTTTTAATGATACCATATTGTTCAGGGGGGGCGGAAAAGTTTGATGATGTAATATACTGACTTGTCACCTGCTGTTATTATTTGCATACTTGATTGTGCCTGTAGACACGTGGTTTATTCATGGTTTGCTGTGGCTATTTTGTGGCAAGAAAAACCTGAGTTTCTAGAGAAGAGGAGATAATTTCTGTCAACAGTTAACTGCTCTGCCTAAAAAATTTAATAAAGCTACTCCTCCTTTCACAGGTAGGATTTTTCAGCATGTGAGGCATACAAATAGGGCTAACTAACAGTATCACTTCCCCTGTATTATCTCTCAAGGAATGTACCAGATATGACAATCTAACAGAATGAATAATATATGCACATAAACACAAGAAAGATATTTAATTATATTTCGGTCTGAAAATTGCAGACCATCTTCAGTGGCGCTACAACAATGGTCTGCAATTTTCAGACCGAAATATTTGGCTAATTAAATATCTTTCTTGTGTTTACGTGCTTATATTATTCAATCTTTATGTCACACGTATCCTTAAAATATCAATCTAACAGAATGCCATATCTGTTAGCATTTCAGTCTTCCTCTAGGTCTTGTGTCATTTTTGCTTCAAACACTTGTACGAAGCAAAGATGGCAAGAATAGCTCTGATCAGACATTGGACATTAATAATGTCCATTTTGATACCTTACTTTAATTTAATTCTGCCAGTGATGTCATCTATTTGCTTTTCTAATTTTACTCATCAGACTCCACCAATCAGTGACTGTTTTATGCTATTCTCACTCCAGAGTAGATCTCCTGGTCAACATTACACACCTTTGGACATAGTCATAGAGTGGTTTGAAGAAACTTGTGTGGTTACTCTTGTTATTTCTGAGGCATCTGCTTGTATCCATCATGGAGGCCTTACCAAGCTAAGCTACTATATTGTGTGGTTTATGATTAAATCATCAGTCTCTCTGTGGTCTTCTACTGCATCTCATGGTCAATGTTTTTTTTTTCCTTTTCAGATTTCTTTATCAATGCTAGGATATCCAGATCTGTGTGCTTTTTCCCACAGATCAATGATCTTCTTTCACTGACCTCAAATCCTATCCATAGTTTTGATAATGATGACATACTCTCTTCCTCTTCTTCATTCAACAAACCTCATAGTGCACAAATGATTTAAGTTTCAAGATCTTCAATAACCAGAATCTTAAACACTGATCCCTTCACCACTCTTCAGTGAGGTGAGGATCATCTAAATGAAATTCAATGTCCAATATGAGATGTCTCTTCTTGGGTTACTAGCTTTTAGCCTTTAGGAAAGGTGTAACCTTTAGCCTTTCCTAGAACAAACATTATATTCATAACCTCCCCCAGTCATATTTGGAGTGGATGCTGTCCAAAAAAAAGACAATCCTCTTAACAGGTCTCTCACACAGACTTCCTCTAATCACTTTCTTAGAAATGCTATTTATGAATTATATAAGTATTTTTATGGGTGCTATTCCATCAAACTGGACACCACCATTCCTTCACTTTTCTCTAAACACGTAAAAACACAAGCAACTGCTCGTCATGATTCATGCATCAAAACTTATAACTGCTCATCTCCTTTCTCATTCCATCCACCTCTGTTCTCTGGAACAGCTTTTCCCAAGGACAACAATCACTAGCTGTTTAAGAAACACATCAAGAAATTTTTCTTTCTCTCTAATTATAGTACTTACCTACAAGTAGCAGTTTGAATTGCAGGTTTTGTAACTCTCACTGTGTTGTGGTGATATAAAAAAAGCAAGCTTATCCTGTCTGATCAATGTTTGCGTATCGAGGATGCCTGGAAAATGCATTTTACCTCATTATATTATCCCAATGATGAAGTTTAGAAGTGTAATGATATGGATTAGTTCATAACACAAGAGGTAACAGTGGTGCATGGAAACATACTTT
Source organism: Typopeltis vanoorti (assembly GCF_054136105.1). Taxonomy (NCBI): domain Eukaryota; kingdom Metazoa; phylum Arthropoda; class Arachnida; order Uropygi; family Thelyphonidae; genus Typopeltis; species Typopeltis vanoorti. Next base: position 80,363,211 of record NC_143569.1, on the reverse strand, counting down.
CTATGTTGATGTTCTGGACAATGAATGCTCTATACTGTAGCAATTTTGTGGTAACAGCCTTTATATCTTCTAATATGATGTGTCATGCCAAAAAAACAATAACTGTAAGGTGTGGTGAGTAACACTGCAGTGGCCACCACAGAGACTTGATGTGGATCCAGTATGCTTTAAATATGATGCAGGATACAATACTACCAACCTGCAACTAAGGCAAGATAACACATTAATTTCTGTCAATAAAGACACAGTTGATATTTCTAGTGTGCACGTGCCCTGTGCGACTTAACAAGATAGCATAAAGATATTGGTATATAAAACAAGCCATGTCATTCACTCCTGAAAATCTCATAATGTGCAGTTTAATGATACATAAATTAACACTTCATATGGAAAAATAGGATTAAGTTCTCAAACTTTCGAAAATAATTTTTGAAATTTAAAAAAAAAAAAAAAAAAAACACCTTCCATAATTATAAATACATTCTGAAACTTATTTTAATGAAAAGGGTGATAAAAAGGGTATTTTACTTATTATAGTTGGTCCGATAGACATACACAATGCCTTGTATAACTACCAAAATTTTTCTAGTCATGGAAAATAAGACTTTTCAATTTATAAAAGTAAACTTAAAAAAATTGAAATAAAGGAAGAGTTGTTTATTTATTATTTATTTTGTTATAACAAGGTGCTATAAACACCTTGGATTATAACACCTTGTTATAACAAGGATTAAAGCTGGTCACTGAATGTGGCTAGTTGGCTGAGAAAATTAGTTTTCAAAAAAACCACCTTAAAGAGCAAGTTGATTTTATTTTAGTTTTTTCTGAAGTGCCTCCATTAATAAGTAAGCCTTTTACGAGACATCTAAAAAATTACCAAAAGAGAACACAAAGAAACAAAAACAAAAAATAGTCAATGAAAACTAACAGATTTGTGGATGTAGCATGCTGGTCATCATAATTTAGGAATAATGAGTTTAGCAATAAACAACCATGTTTATTTATTATCTATAAATAAACCCTAAACCCTAACTAGTATTATCTAGAGGAAAAGCTTGATGGTTTTTTGTTTTTTTTTTGAATTGTGGGATTAAAAACCTCAGTTTCTCAGGGAAAAATCCACTTGTTTATACTAAAGATCAATTAACTTGGGAAATGGCTTAAAAAGAGACTGAATAAAGTTACCCTAGTTGGTGACTAGTATCAAACCTATAATGATCTTTCTTCTGACAATCTAGTATTATGAAACCAGAAATAAGGCAACTATACAGGGCATGTTCAAAATCCATGTAGCTTTTGAGAAGTTTTGAACCTGACCTTCCAAATCAGTAAGAACTAAACAAATTATGTTTAATTTGAAAACCTGAAAAGAAATGTATTTTTAGTTTTGTTGAGGCAAAATATGCATATGAATGAAAAAGCTAAGCTATTTTTGGCAATGGAGCAGACTGTTTCGTAATGTCTAGGCTTAAACAATTGAATTTAATAAGGTTTAAAAAAAGAAGGATATTAAAACATACCTGTATCTCTTTAAGGCAAAAATGGTGAAAACTTGAATGGAGCTGAGATGGTATACATTTTAAAGTGGTGGGTACAAGATATCTTGTACCCACCTTTAAACCTTATTGAATTCAAATGTTAAAGCCTAGTTGTTAAGAAAGGGTCTGCTCCAGTGGCGTATTTAGGTATAGGCCGTATAGGCTTAGGTCTAAAGCGGCAAATTTTGAGGGGCGGCAGAAATTTCCAGGCTCTCGTTTTTTAATTATAACATGTTCCTTATATGTCGCATCTACTCACAAGTAGAGAAATATTCTTCTTTTCCTCATTGCAAGTTTAGTCTACAATCATATTGGTATGTAATCAGATTCTGCATAACTATACAGACCGAGACACGTGCACGGAAAGCTACTGTATTGTCGTTGGTAAACAAAGGCAATAGGAATTAGTGAATTTGATCCCTTTCTTGCTGAGTCGCATGAGGAATTTATTAAAATAACAGGCAAGAAAGTAATCAGATTTATTGTGGAAGAACTTAAAATAGCTAAGTACTATTCCATAAGTGTTGACTGAACACTAGACTTGTCTCATGTTGATCAGCTGTCCTTCATTGTACGATATGTGAAAGAACACGGAATGGCCTTGGAGCGTTTCATTCCTAACGTAAGTCACAAATCTAAAGAATTACAAGAGGCGATTTTGACTTCACAAAATGAGCTTGGAATTGATGTAGCAAACATCAATTCCATTATCATATGCAGATGACAGGCATATGATAATGCTAGTAACATGTCAGGCAAGTATACAGGACTGAGCAAGAATTCTTGAAATAAATCCATTGGCAGAATTCAACCGTGCATTGAACATTCTCTGTTTCAAATTGGTACTTGCGCTACCGAATCCTGTCTGTACTCTTCTGCATTTTTTGGTGTCCTTCATAAACTGTACGTATTTTTCACATCTTCAATACATCGGCGGAGTGTGCTAAGAAAGCACCCAGAAACTTCTGCAAAAGTAATCAAACGTCCTTTGCTTACTCGATGGTCAGTTCGTGACGATGCCTATCGGAGTCTTCATGGGGGATGGACGAAAATAATTTCCACTTTGTCCGAAATTAAAAATGACACCACCCAGAAGAAAGTTACGTGATGTGAAGCAAGTGGGATTCTATGGCAACTTCAGTCACTAGAGGTTGGGGTCATTAGGGGAGGCACTTTCTGTGGGCGTAGGGGCAGGAAATACCTAAATACGCCACTGGTCTGCTCCACTGCCAAAAATTAGCTTAGCTTTTTTTTTTCATATTATAAATATTCTAGGAGCATCATGATTTTCAGTGATATAAAATATTAGGTATATATATATATATATATATTTTTTTTTTTTTTTTTAAATGCCTAAACACACACAAAACTGTTTATTTTTAAACAAAATTTTAATTTATAAATAAAATTTATTTACAAAAATTTAATTTCCTAATTATTATAAATAGTGCCAAAATTACTCGTTTTATTGAAATCACTGTTTATTCGAAACTAAATTAAATCATTTATTGACAAAGTATTGCAAACAGCAGCAAACTGGTGATGCAGGAGAAGAGTCAAGGGAAAAGTTTTTCTTTTTTTTAAATTGTTTTTTGAAGAGTTGAAAGTTGTGATCTTTAGGGAATACTCCATGGTGAAGGCTGATCCACAGAACTCAGGCAGACAGAATAAAAGCTGAATGGGAGTAGTGATTTCAGCAAGTCGTTAATCAACTGTAAATAATGTAGGCAAATGTTGCATTTAGTACTGTGGGTTTGTAGACTTGATGAATGCCAAGGTCTGTTGAATAAAGCCTACTGAAATATCTGTAGAAGAGACATAATGCAGAAACTGTCTGTAAAAATATTGATGGGAGAGTTGTGAGATAGGAATTATCAATTAGGTAAACTGCTGTCTTCTAAATTGCATCAAGAACTTTCAGAGAGGCTTTTGACGTGCGACTCCAAATGTGAGAGGTATTATTCCAAGGTTGGGCAAATTTGGGATTTGTATACAGAGTTATGAGCTAAACAGATATGTAATGTCTTGAGCAAAAAAGGAATGCAAATTTTTTTTTTGGAAGCTGAGGATGCTATAGAAGTAATGTGCTTATGCCAGGAAAGCCCAAGGATAAGAGAAATATTATCCTGACTCTTAGATGAGCATTACCAGAGAAAAAGAAAGAACTGAAGTTGTCCTCACCAGCAGCAACATCAACTTGTGTTTTAGACATTGTCTGCTTGTAGTGACACCATTTTTAAGACTATTAAAAACTAACAATATTTTTACAGTTATGTTACTAAATACACTAATAGAATAAATCTACTAAAAAAACTGCAATAATATAGTAAAGATACACCAATTAATCTAAGAAAACACTCAATAAATAAATAAAAAAAATCAACGATCTTACAGGGGCTTCGTAATAGCACATCTACACAAAAGACAGCGTTAATTAGTTGGCAGTTCTCTAGGTAATGAAGTAGTTGACTGTTAATGAACTTCTCCATTACTTTAGAGAGCAATAGGTTGGTATAGATACTTATCCTTTAAAAAAAAAAAAAAAAAAAGTTGAATATGGCTTGCTTCCAATGCTCTTGGATGAGTATAATATAAAGTAGAGATGATAAACAACGAGTTAGTTTAGGAATACATCTTGAGCACAATTGGTGAGATATCATTAGGACCAAAAGCCTTTTTTTGGTATCCAGGTTTTTCCAAGATTCGTTTGATGTCTTTTAGCAGAAAAGTCACAGAGGCAGGCAATGCAATGTTCTAGGTATAGTTGGAGATGATTTGCCTTCTTCATTTATGCTGGAGCTGGTTGAGAAGAATATGCCAGGAGGTCAGCTTTATCTTTAGGTAATGCTGCGCATCTCTGTGTGTATAAGACAGACAGATGGGGAGAGGAGAGGGGGGCACAGACAGAAACTGCACCCAATATTTTTTTGCAAGAGACCAGAAGGCAAGCTTGCCATTGGCGAAAGCAGTTCCATTCAGCCCTTAACTCAACTCTTTTAATGAAACTGGAATTTTGTCTCAAGCCATATACAATATACTATCTTTCTTTCTTTTTTTTTTTTTTTAATGTGGACCCCCACCCATGAAAGGTTTTTGTAAACCTATAGTACATTGATACTGTGAATGGGTTAAGGATTTTTTAAAATATATTTTTATTAATTATATATATATTTTTTGTATTTTTATTTATTTTTTTACATCCAGAAACCTCATTCTTGAGACTAAACATGAAACTTTTTCAAGCTGCTTCAGGCCCCCAATAAGCTGGGTGGTGGTCTCACACTGGGTGATGAAGTTCATCTCTACCTTGAACTGCATAACTCTTAGAAATGCACAGCTTGGATACTAGGTGTGAATTTTGCAGAGTGGGGAATGAAAGCCTTCATTCACAACACAGTAACCTATCCTAAGTATGAGGGAATACCCAAAAATAATTGGGATCTGAACTTGACATCAGTGCATTTACTCGTGAGTGTGCAGTTTTCTGCACCAGTCTGGCAAGTGGTATCATCCTGAGTGAACTGGTTTGTTGTTCTGGCTGCTTTTTTTTGTTAGTGCTTTCAAGCAAGTTTGGCAATTTTGTGATGGCTAACCACAAGGAACAGACAGTGCATATATGTGCTAAATTTTGTTTTCTTTTGGGTAAACCACGACAATGTCCCAGCCCACACGGCTTTGTCTGTTCAACGGTTCTTGATGAAAAACATGAGAGTTGTTCCCCACTCTCCCGATCTCTTACCATGTGACTTTTTTTATTCCCATGGATAAAGAAAACTATGAAAGGGAAGCAATTAGTTGATGTGGATGAAGTGAAAGAAAAGTTGCTAGAGGCCATAAACAGCATTCCTGTTGAACAGTTTTCCAGAACTGTTTATAGCAGTGGAAAAAAAAGTTAGGACAAGTGCACTGACTCATATGGAGAGTAAACTTTGAAGGAGATTGGAACATGGTATTAGAAACTTTTTTTTTTTAAAAGAATAATTCCGGTTGTTTTTGAGTACCCATCGTATGTAGTCCATTTCATGGAAAATCAAAGCATGCAGCCTGAAAATCATTATATGCCAAATACTGTAATTTATTAAACAACATTACATATGTAGTTCACTTTTTTTTATATTAATTTTTATAATTTTTTGTTTGTTTATTTATCCATTTTCCAAAGTTGCAACCCATGTTTTTGGGAATCTGCCCTCACCCCCAGTTGGAGAAGTGCACAAAATAGAAGACATCTAAATGAATAGCAATTAGGAAAATAATTGTAATGTACCACTGATTCTCCTGATTTAGAAGCTTTAGAAAAAGTCATGTATATAAGTGGCATTAATGTCTGATGAGGTTAACTGTAATTAACAACAGCAAACCAGTAATAAATAACAAGAAATTTATTTAATTTCAGATAAAGAAAACAAAAATTACACTTATATTATACAAGATTTTTTGTGTATTCATGTTTTATGTTTCCTGCTGAAAGAAATTACTCTCGCATTAGATCCATTAGCAGTGATCCCATGGAAGTTTGCAGAAATTCATTTTATAACTCGTCTATCAAAACTTATGATAAAGAAACAAGCTAATTAAGCTATGTTGATATGCTTGTAATTCACCATTATTAATGATTATATCCAATGAAATGTTAAGAGATATTCTACAACTATACTGTGAATTTTTTTAAAAAATCAACTCTGATATAAGATAAATTATAAGAGTTCTGTAGAATATCTCATTTTCTTTCTCAAATGCACTCTTAAATGCCTGAAATCCATAATAAGATTATGGATTTCAGATAATACAAGATATGTTGTAGATAATACAAGAGAAAACTCTTGTATTATCTACAACAGAGCAATTTAGCAGTAAATCTGATGATAAATAAATAGTAATAAAAGAACTATTTCTTTAGCCATTGTAAATTATAAATAAAAGAGTGCAAAATGGTTTTGCACTCTTTTATTTATAACAATTTTGATTATTATAAGTGCTCCTTTCAAATTTTGATTATTATAAGTGCTCCTTTCGATAAAAGAAATCCACAGAAATAGGAGAAAAAGTCTCATAAAATTTGCAAACCATCAAGTTTTGATAAACCTGTAAAGTTATGCTTATTAAAATAATCTCAGCTAAATACGATGACAGAATTCTATAGAACAGAAAAAATTAGTCACAAACACACAGAGCTTTTGTGGTTTCACTGTTATTTTATAATTTTCTGATTACCTGTGATCCATCGAGAATAACACCTTAATAGGCTTTGGAAAAATTTAAAGCCCATTTAATGAAATATGCTTATTTATTTTTTTTAACAACCCTAATACATTAGTTACTAAGACAAAGAAATTATCATAACCAAATTTGATACCCTTAAGAGGTGTACAGGATATTATAATAGTACTACATGAAAAGTTTACATTATTGACTTCCTATCAGCAGTTTTCCTCAAAAATTAGTCTGTTATCTGTTAGGATTTCAATGTTGTCAGGTCTAATAATGATAGCCTAACAGTAGCAAAGCAAAGCAAAGACATTAGTATTTGGTCAATGAGCACTCATATCTGTTATCCTGAATTAAAAATGACTTAATATTCGTCACATGCCATCATTTTTTATAAAAGCTAAAATTATCGCAAATGCATTTTTCTATAATTATAGAAAACTGGTAATGCTCAAAGAAATAGTCTGTTTCAGTAAATTTTTATTCAGTAAACATCAGTACTATACTAAAGTTACAGAGCTCTTTTGTAGTTTGTTATAGTGAATTTATTACAGTGAGAGCTGACTATATGAATCATTTATTATTCAAAATGCAAAAATTTCTGCTACCAATAAAAAAGAGAAGCAACTTTTTGTTTCTTACACATATAAAGAAAATCCAATTAATTTAGAGAATTCCGCATTCCTTATTAAGTGAAATGGATCCCATTCTGAGTTCTCATTAAATGAATGTTGTTCAGTTCAATTAATTTTGAAATAAGGTTAGGTTTTAATACGAAATATAGTCCTACTCGATCACCTGGTTTTAATCAATTATAAACAGTACAATATAGGTACATTATCCCCCCACTTCAACTTCCCATTCATGAACAGATTCTACTGGGTCTAATGTTACCATTTCAATATTTATCACAAAAGCCTTTTATTGTTATAGGTGTAATTCCTATTGGAGGAGTGATGACACTGTTATAAGAGGAGAGGAAAAAATTAGTCATTCATGTTAGTAAAGGCTATATTTATTGTTATGCTCTATCTTTTAGCCAAGATCTCTTCTGGTCTAATAATTATAACACCCACTAAGATGTGTTTGGGAAATTGTACTATTAATATACAGTCAGCCAAAACCCAAATAGCAAAATTATTTCGTTCTATTGTACATATGCTGTATGACTATTTTCTTCTTCTGTAAAGAAATACAAATTACTTTTCACTGGCCTTTATGCTGACTATTTCCTAAGAAAATCTATGTAAATTACTAATCACAAAAGGCTCTTGGACAAGATCAATTTGTAATGCAATAAATGTACCTTATATTTATTAGGTAACAAATTACATACATCTCAGTCTTTCTCCTAAAGAATGATTTTTGAAGTTGGAAGTCTAGAGATTGATTGGACATAATTCAGATAAGTATTTTTTTTAAAATGTAGCTATGCTAATGTAAAATGAATGAAAAAAAAATTGATTATTTCACCCTGAGATATAATAGTCATCACTGTGCTCTTTGTGTTATTAAGGTGTAAAAATAGATGTCAAAATTATGACAATATACGGGTCAAATATTTCAATCTAAATTTCAGCTTTTGGCTGTATAGAAATAATTTACACGAAGTTGCTGGTTATGTTAGCACATGAAAATACAGCTGTCATGGGTATGGCAGCTGTATTTTCCTGAAACGGATACTAATAACTGGTACTTCATCTGGAGATTTCAGTTCTTTTGGTGTAGCAATAGCATGAACATGGTGAATTATTCACCATGTTCATGCTATTGCTTTTACTTATATTGATTACTTTGTGTAGTGTTACTACTTTACAATACATGTAACACCATACACACAATCTTTGGCAGCAGTGTTAAATGCACTGTAGAGGTGCAGTTCTCATTATAACACAATCATACAAATCACAGGAATAGATTATAGTGTACAGTTCTACTATAGTGAATTTTCTTTAAAATAGCATTGTGCCTAAGGAACTTCAGTTGGGACTTTTTTTGACAGTTTGTTATAGCGAATGAGTTTATTATGAGATGTTGTGTATACTATAGTGAAAGTTAACTGTATAAAGTGACTCCATTGTTACACCAAAGAAATTAAAGTTTCCTGATGCAAAGTGCTGATAACAATATTATCCATTTCAGGGATATACAATTATCATACCTGAAAGAGACTTCTAATGACATAGCCAGAAATTTTTGCATGAATTATTTCTATATAGCTTTAATTTGACAATTTAAAGTTTCTTGAGAGTCAACTTAATCAAGTTTTTCTTTGAATATCTCTTGAGTAAATTTGATTATATTTATATCCATGAAGTATTATAATTGAATTACCATTGCTACAGTTCAAAACAAACTTTCTAGTTAGAACTCAGAGTAAAATATGTCATTAAATAAGATAATGTTCTGCACCATCTCTCAAATACACCATCATTCAAATCACAAACATAACTGAAAATAATCATACACGACCTCATAATGGTAAGAATCTAATCTCCTACTCAAATTTTTAGTCATTCAATAGTGAAGATTTATCTTGCATATATTTTACATATCATTGCAAAAAGTACAAATATTAAAGTAAATAACCCTCTCAATACAGGTTGATTTTTGATTAGTTTTAGGAGTGATGTATATATGCCCAAGAAGGAAGGGAATGACATATGCATCTCTCATAAAAAATTGGAGTTAAAAAACTGAGATGATCCAATATTCGAGTTTCCTTTTCTAATTTTTTGAAAAGTATCTCCATCTATGTAGGTGAATTTTCAAAATTTTATGCTTATATTACTAGCAGATCAAAGAGACCAAAGGTGGTGGAATAATAATGTACAAGAAGCAGTGACAGCTAAGAGGAAGGCAAAGCAGAAGTGGGACGAGTCAGGAGTGGGAGAGGAGTACAGAGAGAAAAAGCGAGAAGCCAAGAGAGTTGTTACACAGGCAAAGGCCATGGCATACCAAGACCTTTATGATCAATTAGAAACTAAGGAAGGACAGAGAAAGATTTATCGATTGGCAAAATGTAGAAATAAGGCATCAAAGGACATTGTAAATGTGAGGCAGATCAAAGACTCTGGAGGAAGGGTATTAAGGAAGGATGTGGATATAAAGAAACAGATGGAGAATATACTTTGAAGGGCTTTTGAATGAAGAAAATGAAAGGACTCACAGAGAAGATGGGGAGCCTTATGAGGGGATGGTGCAGAACATTAGCAGAGTGGAAGTGAAGGAAGCCATAAAGAGGATGAAGAATGAAAAATCGGTGGGCCCTGACAAGATTCCAGTGAAGGCATGGAAGGCACTGGGGTGGAGGGGATTTACCTGCTGTGGGACCTGTTAATAAAAGTTTGTCAACAGGAAAATATACCCGAGGAATGGAGGGAAAGTATTCTTATCCCCATCTACAAGAGTAAAGGGGATGCACAAGACTGTAAGAATTACAGAGGAATAAAGTTGATGTCCCACACAATGAAAATCCTAGAGAGAGTTCTTGATGGAAGAATGAGGAAGGAGGTGGAGATTGCAAAGGAGCAATCTGGCTTCATGCCTGGTCGATCGACCAGATGCTATCTTTGAGTTACGAAAGATGATGGAAAACTTTTGAGAGAAGCAACAGGAATTACATCTGGTATTTATTGATCTGGAGAAAGCGTATGATAGAGTGCCAAGCAAGAAGTCTGAAGGTGTCTGAGGGAGAAGAAGGTACCGGAGAAATATGTCAGGTTGGTGCAGGAGATGTACAGAAATGCGAAGACAAGAGTTCGAACCTGCCTGGGAGAAACAGAAAGTTTTCCAGTGATAGTTGACTTGCATCAATGGTCAGCATTAAGTCCATTCCTGTTTAATATTGTGATGGAGGAGGTGAGAGAAGACGCGCCATGGACTATGTTGTATGCAGATGACATCGTGCTGTGTGCAGAATCAAGTGAAGATGTAGCAGCTAAACTGGAAAGTTGGAGGAAAGTACTGAAAGAGAGAGGTATGAGACTGAGCAGAAGTAAGACAGAGTATATGTGTTGGAAAGTGGATGGCAGTCAGGAGACAGATCTGGAGCTGGAAGGAAATGTCATCAGGAAGGTCAGTGACTTTAGATACTTAGGTTCAACAATGAAAGAGGATGGTGAGGCTGAGAAGGAAGTAGGATGCAGGATACAAGCAGGATGGAGGAACTGGAGAGAGAGAGAGAGATGGCTGGCATGCTATGCAATAAGAGGGTGCCAATCAATCTAAAAGGCAAAATCTACAGGACAGTAGTGAGACCAGCTATGACGTATGCTATGGAAACTGTGGCCCTGAGGAAAAATAACATCAGCAGGATGGAGGTAGCAGAGATGAGAATGCTTAGGTGGATGTGCGGTGTGACCAGAAAGGATCATCTGAGAAATGACTATGTAAGGGGAACGGTGAAAGTTACGAACTTAGGAGCAAAGATACAGGAGGCAAGGTTGAGATGATTTGGTCATGTGATGAGGAGGAAGAGTATGTGGGAAGAAAGGTCATGCAGATGGATGTGCAGGGGAGGAGGAAGTGCAGATGGCCAAAGAAGAGATGGAGGGAGATGGTGGAGGAGGACTTGAGGATGAAGAACTTGGATGTGGCTACAGCCCAAGACAGGAAGTTGTGGAGGAGACTCACCACAAACAGCGACTCTATTTAAGTGGGAAAAGCTGCAGAAGAAGAAGATTACTAGCAGATCAAAATCATTAGCTACGCTCTAAAAAGATTATAAAAGTTTATTTTTTTATTTTAAAAAACTTTCTTGGGAGGATATCTTGAAGAGGGAGAGTCTACTAATTAAACAGCATGCTGGCCTCAAATTAAAAAAATTTGTTCTTAAAAAAATAAATAAATAAAATAAAAGGATATATATATATATATATATATATATATATAGAAGAAAATACACTTTCAACTTATTCATGTTGCAGTTTAACATGATGCAATTACCACTTTCAAGACTAGAGCAGACTGTAGGTGGAGTGCATTTGCAATTAAAATATCTCAGAAGCTATTGACACTACCTCATTACTATACTCAATAATTTGAGTATAGTAATGAGTATATTATATTATAGTATAGTATTATAGTATAATAATTTTATAATATTTATAATAATTATAATATAATATAATGAGTATATTATATTATGATATATTATAGTATTGAGTATAGTAACATGATGCAATTACCACTTTCAAGATTAGAGCAGACTGCCAACAACTGCTTTACCTGATAGGTGGAGTGCATTTGCAATTAAAATATCTCAGAAGCTATTGACACTATCTCATTACTATACTCAATAATTTGAGTAAGTTTTGAATTTGAAAAAAGACACTGTAAAATTTTTTCCCCAGATACTTCCACAAAACAACGGTAATTTCGATGAGTGTTATGAATATGTGTGTATACAAATTTCAGGAAAATCAGTTCAACAAGATGGCCACACAAAATTCTTCTTGTCTCAAAGTATAAGTTGCACCCAGTACTCAGCAATTAAAAGTTATGAAATTCGACTTTCGTAGTAAAACATTTTAGTAAAACAGCTTATTTTTACTTTGTTAAAAATATTCCTTTCAAAAGCATATTTTTAAGAAAAATGTTAAGAAAATATTTCTGTACAAGATATATATAACTTAGGTCACTCACATTACACAATTCAAGTACATTATATGGCCCCTTTTTGTTGCTAATTCTATATGTCATCATAAAGTTACCTGTTCCAATGTACAGTTATCTGAAGCTTCCAAAATATTATCTGAATTAATTGGAAGCAATTGATCTCCATTAACATCACCAGTTAATAATTTACAGTTTTCTTTTTGAACATCAGCACAAATCACCATATTAAGTGAACTTTCAGGGGATGATATAAGTATATGATTTTCCGAGAGTGGCTTTTCTTGTAACTGTATCCTCTTAGTTAAAATGAACAATTTATGTCCTGAAAAAGAAATATATTATTCTGCTTTAAACTAAGCCATTTTTCATTTTTAAAGGTACACACATACACATATATATATCAGTGGTGTCACATGCCCATTTCGGTTGGGTGTGCTGCCGTGTGGGTTATGCAACCCGTGCTACAAATTTCACATCAATTTGACCGTATGCATGGGCATGCATCCGCAGAGAAAGCTCAGAGACAAATAATTACATCAATAAACGTCTTTTAGCATTTTTTGATGTAATTATTTGTCGATGTAAACTATAAATACATTATTTTCATTTACATCGATTTTAATGATCTTATTCTTGGGGAAAAAAAGTATTCACAATACAGTTTTTAGCACAATTTCATATATAAAAAAAAATTGACTGACATATTTTATTAAAAACCAACTAATTAATTAACCCCAAAATCCTAAATTAAATTATTTCAGTTTAAAAGTTAAAAAAAATCATAAAACTAACAAGTAAAATAATATTAAATTACATACACTTACCTTTTAAAAATGTATTTTTCTGTTTAAATTTGTTTCACTAAAAATTTACAATTCACACTTCACTCAGTGACTCAGTAGACACAGATGGCAAATGAACTGGTCTCTATTCACAACAGTAATGAACTTTATAAGACTATTACACTTTTTTTATATAATCTTTGTCAAGTAGCTTTATTTTATCCTCCTACATGTTTCACCAATTTTTCTATTGGCATCCTCAGGGAATACAAACTAGTAAGCTAAAATGAAGGTTACAGACTAGGTTATAACTGATGGTTCTAATTCATACAAAAAATTGGTATTGTGCATGTCTCGTTAACGTGATTTATTCGTTATGGCTCATGACGTAATTGTTATGAAAGTTCATTTCTTTGATGTTTAATGATCTGATAAAAGTTTTCCAAATTTCTAGTAAAATTAGACCTTGATTCTTGTTTAGGTTTTCAGTTTTTCGGGCGACTGTAGCTGCTTCTTTAAAGGTTCTTGAATGGTAGTTATCTTCTATGTATGGCATAAGGCTCTTATCCCACAGATTATTATTAAAACTTGTATGTATGAGAAAGGCTTGCAGGCTCTAAGTGTAAACATCTCCGAAGTTAGTCAGAAAGAGTTCAAACAACTTTCCGATGGCTAGCAACTTACAAGCAAAAGAAAGCAGAGGAGAACAAAAGACATGCCGAACTTGAAACTTAAGATGAAAGACTCATACCGATTCTTTGGGGGTTGCCAAACTTCATGCGAGGTCTCAGAAGAGGCCTAATAAAAAGGGACTGAAGTAAGCAGAAGGGGTCTTGGTTCCAGAATTGCTGTCAGAGAGGAGGCCGCCCGGTCCAGAGTCGCTGTCAGAGAGACTGCCCGGATCCACATTGCTTGAGAGAGGAGTTTCCCTCTTCCAGAAAGGAGCTTCTCGGTTCAAGACGTCACTACAGAGAGACCACTTCTAGGCCGCAGACAAGGTTTCAAATTGCCGAAAGGAAGAGTTCCTATTGCCAGAGTAAAGTTTCCAGGCCAGGTTAATGTCAGACATTCACCAGTGTGTTGCATTTTCATTTCAATTTGATGAATCAAACGACTTCACTGATATTGCTCAGTTAATTGTATTTATTCGCATGGTATTTCAAGATTATTCAAATAAAGAAGAACTATTGAAAATTATACCATTATTGGGAAGGAAGGACTAGGGGAGACATTTTTTCGGCATTTGATGAATTTGTGAAACAACACAAACTTCCGCTTTTTAAACTTGTGTCTATTACTACTGATGGTGCTCCTGCAATGATAAGTAATAAATCAGACTTCATTTCATTATGTAAAAATGATGACAAATATCCAGATTTTTTAATGTACCACTGTATTATTCACCAACAAGTACTGTGCAGTAAAAGATTAAACACAAAAGATGTTTTGGATATTACATTTAAAATCGTAAATTCTGTTCGAGGAAAAGCCCTGCAACGGTGGTTATTTAACTTACAGGCAGATGATGATAGGAAACTTCTGTTGTACAATAATGTACGCTGGCTCAGCAGACGTCAATTTTTAGAAAGATTTCTTGTATTAATTAATGATAAAAAAATTTTTCTTGATGAAAAAGGAGATATTTATGCACAATTGAGTGATAAAAGATGGTTTTTACACTTATCATTTTTAGTAGATTTCTGTACGAAATTAAGCAATTTAAATTTAGAGTTACAAGGTAGAGATAAAAATTTAATTGACATGTTAAGTTCAATAAAAACTTTCCAACAATACTTACTTTTATTAAAGAAAAATATAAATGACCACGAATTTAGACATCTCCCATATTTATTAAAATTTTTTGAACAAAATCAAATGCTTCGCTATGACTTAAAAGAATTTATTCGTGAAATAGAATTAGTTGAGGAAGAAATAAATTCAAGATTTAAAGATTTTAATAAAACTGAAATGATTATATCTTTTATCAATAATCCATTTCAAGAAAACTTGAACATCACAGAAATTTCAAATAAAATTAGTGGGCTGTTTGATATAAACCAAACTGAAGTAGAACTTGAGATAATAAACATTCAGAATAGTTTATAAAAAATAAATTAAGAAACCAAATTACAAATGATCATTTTGATGACTGTCTGCGATTGGCCACTTCTTCATATCAACTTGACTATGAAAATATTGCGAGGTCCAAACAATGCCAAATTTCACCAGCATTTCCTGTAATTTGTGAGTTTGTAATCAATCTGTTGTTTTTTCTAACTTTGGTTTTCCAAAATAGAGAAATAAATATTTTAGTCCAATATATTTTTTTTTTTTGTTGTATTAAAATAATTAAAAGTGATAAATAAATTTTTCAATACACAAAGTTTTTAGTTATTTGTGCATAAAAGATATGAGGTTGGGGAAACGTGATTTATATAAGAGAATAGATCGCCGAATAACTTATATATAAGAGAGTAGATCGCCAAATAACTTTTTATAGAAAAGTAGCTCGTGCAGTAAAAAAGGTTGAACACCACTGCCTTATACTATGAAAAGTGCCTTAAAATGATTTCAGAAGCATCTTTAAAGAGACAAATTTTATTCATCTGCTTGATTACATTTACACATTTCAGCAATATATTATACATCCAGGTAAATTATGACCTAATCCCAGTTGTACAAAAAAAAAAAAAAAAAAAAATTTTTTTACTTTTGCAGTCAAAAAGGTTGCAAAATTCATCATTCATAAATGAATGTATTGTGCACTTAACTATCAGTCAGTACACTTTTCAGACTAAATATAAGTGTAGAAAGTATTTTACATTTAGACTAAATATAAGTTAATTACCCGATGTGATGCATGTACAGAGCCTTTACTGCTATCACGTTTGTGGGAAAATATAAGCATGTTTACAGAATACCCAGTACGCCTATCATGGAAAGGTAGTTGGTCTAAACATGCATTATAATTCAGATGACTTCAAACGAGGGAACTAAAGTGAAAAGATCAGAAGACAGTAAAATTCTAGCATTCTACATTATTATAAATGTCATGTGTTGCAATATGTCTAAAAATTTGTTCTGTTTTCTACAGAGAAAAACTGTATAGGTGCAAACAAACAGAGAACTTGGAAATGTGTGATTATTTTGGGTCAAACAATAATTGTTTCTTATTTCATGATTATCTAAAATAAAATTCTTTGGGAACAAAAATGCAAATTCACCAAAGTGTAATTAGGCAAAATTAAATAATAATCATTATTACTCTGAGATTATTTTTTTAGGCAGATAATACGAGTTTTTATGCGATCACATAACTGTATCCACCCATACTGTTTTCTTATAATTTTGAATTTTCTCTTATTTTGTCCTAAAAATTAACTATAAGATAAAAGGACTAGAAATATAAAAATATACTGTATGTGATTTAATCTACCTAATATCTGTATTTAAAATTAGAGCTGTATTTATATTTCAGCAGCAATGGCTCTAAAATATAGCTACAAATTAATAGTAAGCCAAGCTGTGTTCTCTATTGTTAATCTTGGTTGACCAAATGTTCACTTATTATTAACCTTTTAACTGCTATGATTGATTTAACTCAAGCGTGGGGAAAAAATGATGACCTTGCTATGATCGAGTTAACTCGATCGATGAAAAATCAATTTTCCATACCGCATATAGACAAATCTGCTCTACAGAACACACACAATTTATAGACAAAAATACTACTTGTGGTGGAGGGCAGTAGATGGCGTTAACATGGATGATTGGTAGTAGAGGTTTGGGTGGAGACTGAGAGTTGTACAGTAGGTGTCCTTCAGCAATGAGTCTCTGGACTCCTTTGGAGGTGTCACGAATAATAATAATAATATGCAGCACGATGCATAAACCACATGACTGCAGGGATTTCCGTGATGTCGCAATATGGCGTCTACCAGTAAATATCTGTGTTATCTTACTGATGATCAAATTGATGAATTGTTAACAACAAATGAGTCCGGAGAAGAATTGTCTGAGTTAAGTGAATTGGTACTTCAGATGAAGAAGAAGATCCTGGTGATTCTACATAAATTAATGTGTGTAATTTGCTTAATCAAGTGGACACCCTTTCATTATGCAAATTTTATAAAACACTATAACTGCCATTTTTGTGAGTAAACAAATGTATATCAAGAATGTATGATGCTGTCCGGACTTCTTACTTCAGTAAGAATTTTAAATGATTTTATTTATAAATTTTTTACAAAATTAATTCAGCACATGGGACAATGTCAGTAAAATATAAAAAGCAGCAATTAAAGGATTAACAATAGAAAACTCAGCTAAAATTACTAATCAATTTGACCATGAGCAAGTCTCAGTCTAGATTACAGCTTAAAAATTGTAGCTGTCCTAAAAATGCCCTGCACTAACACTGAATAGATTTATAACATACTTTACTACAGCAGAACAAAATTCATTCTTAGTTGTTTTTTTAAACAATAATGAAATTCTCAGAAATTATTTTTTGATAAAACTAGCTTGATTTAAAAAAAAATAATTTAATCGTGTATTAGGGAACTATATGTTCATGAACACTAAAACAGCAATACAGAGAAGTGATTCAAATGAGTATATGCAACACATCGGTGACCCTGTGACCTCACAAGCAAACTGTAGGATAACACCATGGCCATAGACATGTTAAACAAAACTCCTCCCACTTATCAGTCCATAAAAGTGAAAAGTGATGCACATTGTTTAATTAATATTAAGGCAGTTGTAGGTGAAAAGGAATTAGAAATATGGGTATTGACGAGACTGGCAGGCTGTTAATATGAAGATAATCATGTGAGATACAGCAGTGTAAAAGGAAAATCCAATGGTCCAAGTTAATCTCTAAGCAAATACTTTATGGTGTACTAAAAGAGAAGAGCACATTTTCAAAACATGCAGTTAAATGTTCTTTTATTGTAATTTTATTATTATTATTAAGAGAGACCTTCACGGAGGGAAGCCGCACACCACCTGCATTAGCTGTCATACCTTTCTTTGAATTCATTCACACATCACCTATACTCACAACCTCCAAAGGCAAACTGTTCCATGTACCACTCTATGAGAGAAAAATCTAGCTCTCATCATCTTCTTAACTGCATTCATTGTCAGCTTTCATGGATGCTTGTCCCTCCCCTCCACCATTGATAAAACGCAAAATTCCATTTATTTGTATGATCCTTTCAGAAGTTTGTGAGTCCCAATCATATCACTCCACTTTCTGTTTTCTAGTGTCTGCAGCCTCTTGAAATTTGTAATCAGTCTTCATAATCTATATTCCACAATCCTAATATCATCATTAACACTCTCCTTTACATTCTCTCTACTGCATCAGTATTACCACAGCTCTTTTAGAATCTGTGCTGACATCCCATCAGCTGTAATACCTTCTCCTCAAACACCTGAGATTCTTTATCCAGTGAGTTCAATGTTGCACACACCAAGCTGGTAGCTATTAGGAAAATGGGCACTCATTACCAGGAGACCTGCACACAATTATCCAAGTGAGGTCATATCATGACCTTACAAAGGCAAAATGACTTTCTTCACTTTACATGTTACGGTTTATTTCAGCAATGCAATTATCCTCTGAGATGTACTTGCAATCTTTGCTATAAGGTCCTTGAACTTCAACTTCCTATTAAGATTCCTAGCCTGTGTATTTCTTCTAGTAATAATTCCACCTATATATGAGATTGGATATCTCATTACACCAAAGTGCATGACTTTACATTTACTAACATTGAACTAACAGTCATTTTCATAAGCCCACAATTCTAGCCAATTCAAATCATTCTGCATATCAGCTGCATTCCTGATTATCCTGTCAATCTTTGGTTCATCAGCAAATAGCTGTATGTCACCTGTAAAATCCTTTCAATGTCATTAATATAAAGACTGAATGAAGACACAGTGGTGATTTAAGGTGATCACCACTGGTCACCTTAAATCTTGCAGACTTATATCTCTCATATATTTTGATATCTGTCAACCCAGCCATCTGTTTTTCCATGCTAATATTTTATAACCACATCTTATATTCCAGAATTAATGCAACAGGCTGTCATGCTGTATCCATTTCCTTGCCTAACTCAATGGCAACATTATTGTAAAATGTGAGCAAGTTGATCAAATATGACCTTCCTTAAGTAAACCCATTTCTGTATGTGAGTGCTAATCAACTTTTCTAAAATCTTCACCACCACTCCAGAGATACTGATAGGTATCATAGATATTATAGATAATCATAGATATCAATAGTTGGATTCATCAGTCTTTGAACCACCTTTATGCAATTGGATTACCATACATTTCCACTCCCATGGAATATTCTCTGTGCTAAGACTCAAATTACAGCCAGTTCAACTGAACACTCTTTTAGCATTTGTGCTGACATCCCATCAGCTGTAATACCTTCTCCTCAAACATCTGAGATTCTTTATCCAGTGAGTTCAATGTTGCACACACACCAAGTTGGTAGCTATTAGGAAAATGGACATTCATTAATGGAACAATCTCTTCTACATTTGTCACATGCATGCAACCCATATTCAGAACAGTTAATACTCACAGTTCACACAGCACTTTCATACCCATCATTTCTTTTTACTTGCAGCATAATGATAGAAATCTAATGAGTTTTCTTTAGAGTGCAGAGGCAATTTCTTTTCATACAGAGACTTAGCTTTCCATACAACAATTATTTTGACTCTTCTGGGCCTGCTCTTTATAATTTTCATAACTGACATCAGGGGTGCTTAAGGGTCAAAGCTGTATAACTGAGAGGAGACCTCCACATAGCCTTTAAAGGAATGCGGAGAACCAACCAGGGCTTATGACCTAATGTCCAATCCTCACCTTCTCGTGGTGCACCCTGTTGGGTATCTACTTCGATACTAAACGAACGAGGATGGGCTGGCAATTTGGGATTTAGCTGACCAAATTGTATTCTTATTGGTTAAACCAAAATAAAAAAATGATGGTACAACATGACAAAATTTCATGCCGGCTGGGGCGTCGCCCGGTTAAACAAGGCCCCCGTTGTTTTCGCCAGGGAACCAGGGCGAACAGCGAAAAGTCAGTTACTGGAACAAATCTGAAAACAAACCCCAACTCAACATCACCAGAGTTAAACATCGGTACTATCAATGTAAGAAGCCTGAATGGCAAAGAAATGTAGCTAGCTGAGGAATTAGATAAGTACCAGATCGACATAATAGGGGTGACTGAAACAAAAAAGACCAAAACTGGTGAGATCTTTCTGAGCAATAAATAGAAAATGTTATATTCAGGCAATGACAATCAAGGAAAAGAAGGAGTAGCCATAGTATTCAACACAAAATACGACGCTAATCTTCTTGAATGGCATTCAGTCTCAAGTAGAGTAATGTGGGCAAATATGAGAATGGGGAACTAGACAATGAGACTTATTTGTGCTTATGGTCCCACAGAAGGTTCTACTAAGGTAGAAGTGGAGGAATTTTTTGAGGCTTTAGAAAAAGCCACTGACACAATGAAAAATTGGTCCTTGTTGGGGATCTAAATAGCAGAGTAGGAAATGATTGTGAGACATACAAAAATATTTTGGGAAAATTTGGAGAAAAGAGCAAAGCTAATAATAATGGCAAATATCTGTTAGATTTCTGCTCAGGACATGGACTGGTTATTACTAACACCATGTTCCAACATAAAAATGTGCACAAATTCACATGGAGAGAAGAGGCTAGGAATAAGAAAAGTC
This sequence comes from Typopeltis vanoorti, assembly GCF_054136105.1. Taxonomy (NCBI): domain Eukaryota; kingdom Metazoa; phylum Arthropoda; class Arachnida; order Uropygi; family Thelyphonidae; genus Typopeltis; species Typopeltis vanoorti. Next base: position 80,342,284 of record NC_143569.1, on the reverse strand, counting down.
TCATTGACTATGTTATTGTTCATAGTGATGTCTTCTCCCTGGTGCAGGACACCAGAGTGTACAGAGGATTTGAAATTGGAAGTGATCACTATTTAGTCTTGAGCAGGATAAAATTGAATTTCATATCGAAAAGAATAACATGTAAGAAAGTGTTAAAGCGAATAACAGTTGAGTAGCTCTCAGATGTGAACTGTAGACTAAAATACACAAAGATTATTGAAGAAAAGATGAAAGAGTTTGAGAACAGGAATCAAACCTTGGAGATTCAATGGCAAACTCTGAAGAAAACATTGATTGATTCTGCCAGAGAGGCATGTGGTGAGGTTGTGTTTAAGGATAAAAAAATCAGAACTCCCTGGTGGACACACGAAGTTAAAGAGGCAGTGAAGGTAAAGAAGAAAGCATATCAAAAGTTCCTGGCAAATAAGTCAGCTTGTGCTCTTAGAAAATATAGAGACAAATGCAAGAATGCTAAACACTGTGTAAAACTAGCTAAACAAAAGTCATGGGAGGACTTTGGCAAGAATATAGAAAATAAATATCAAGAAGGTGGCAAAATATTCTGGAGGTTGTTGAAGAAGCTTAGGAATGGAGGAAAGAGTGCTGTAAAAGGAGTTAGAGATGATAAAGGTGACATGAAAACGGGAGAAAAAGATATCCTTGAAGTATGGAGTAATTACTTTGAGAAATTCTAAATGAAACAAGCAGTGATAGCACAGTGGTAAAAAACACTCAACAGGCATGCAGTCAGGAATACATATCCATACTTGAAGTAGAAAAAGCCATCAAAGGCTTGAAATGTGGAAAGGCAGCAGGAGTAGATGATATTCGACCAGAAATGCTGAAGTATGGTGGTGTGAGAGTCTTACAGTGGCTGCACTACATAATTCAGAAGGCCTGGACAGAGGGACGAATTCCCGATGATTGGAGTAGATCTCTCATAGTACCCATATATAAAAGGGAAATAAAACTGCATGTGAAAATTACAGAGGTATTTCCCTACTGAGTGTTCCTGCCAAGATCTATGCAAGTATACTTGAAAAATGGTTGAGAATTGTGGAAGAAAAGCTTGGTGAAGAACAAGCTGGATTCAGGCCAAATAGAGGCTGTCAGGATCAGATCTTCACTTTACGACAAATAGTCGAGAAAGCATGGGAATATAACAATGATCTGTATTTATGTTTTGTCGATTTGGAAAAGGTGCCAAGAGATAAGCTATTCAATACGCTGCAGTTATATGGTGTCAGTGGGGCATTATATCAAGCAATACTTAGTCTTTATTTGAGTTGTAAGTCAGAAGTTAGAATTGAAGGAAGTACAGGAAGATGGTTTAATGTTAAATCTGGTGTGAGACAAGGATGTACATTATCTCCTCTGTTATTCATTATCGATATGGATCACATTATGAAGGAAAGTGGTATTAAACATGATATCAAAATTGGAGATGTTAATGTCAGCTCTTTGCTTTATGCGGATGATGTTATACTTCTAAATAAATCCGCTACACGTTTGCAAGAGTCCCTGACTAAATTGAATAGTTGTTGTAATAGATATGGTATGAAGGTCAGCAATAAAAAGACAAAGACAATGAAAATAGGCAGAATCATTGAAAATGTCAACTGTGTTGTGAATGGAGAACCTGTGGAACAAGTAAAACATTTCAGCTACTTAGGCACGATTTTTACTGAAGATGGTAAATTAAATATGGAAATAGACAACAGAATCAGCAAAGCTGGTATGGTGGGAAGTCAATTGAAGAAATTCATATGGAATAAGAGAGAAATTAGTCAGAACACTAAATTAGCTGTATACAAGACAGTGTTCAAACCAGTTTTAACTTATGGATCTGAGAGCTGGGTCAGAAGTAAACTTGACCAAAGACTAGAGACCGCAGATATGAGAGTCTTGAGAAAGATTAGAGGCGTGAACAGATGGCATCAATGGGAATATCATATTAAAAACGAGGATATTAGGAAAGAACTTGACATTGTCAGCATCCAGGAATGGAATGAGTTAGCAGAGCTAATCTCAGGTGGTATGGTCACTTAAATAGAATGGGAGAGAAAAGATTAGCAAAACAAGTGTTCTCTGCCAGGTTGGCAGGAAAACGACCCAGAGGACGACCAAGATATAGGTGGATTGATATGGTACAAAGTGCCTTAGACGATAGAAATATATGATCTGATAATGTTGGAGTCTTGACAAGTAACAGACTGATTTGGAGGAAAATTGTAGATAGGAAGATAGTAATGATGTAATTTTTTCATGTAGTACTATCATATCCTGTACACCCCTTGAGGGTACATGGCAGGAATTTGATGATGATAACTGACATCATCCTTATGCAAACAATATTCCTTCATCATCTTTTTCTTGTGAATCCTTTGCTTAATAAAATTACATATCCATTTCACCCCTACCCTATTTATTCTTCAAATTCTAGGGACATGTTCCAATAATTCATCATTTAAGTATTCTTTAAATAACATCCTATGCATACACTGCCAGTATCCTTCCCATTTAGCAAATGATACTATGGGGCAGAATCTAGTATACTCCTCAATTGGTCATAATTCTCTGCTTTGTAGTTGAGTCATATCCTAAGTCAGTACAGCATGATCATTGTCACCAACCAGTGGCAGAACAGCCACATATTTTACTTTTTTTTTCTTTTTAATCCCACAAACAAAAGGCAGAAGAGCCTACAGCAAATAATGCCATGTTGGGGGTGGGGGGGTCTGTTGATATGCTTCTGGAACTGTTGAAGATTGTAGTCCTTTGGAAATGCTTCATGAGGGTGACTGTTCCACAGAACTCAGGTGGAAAGAATGAAAGATGACCAGGTTTGGTGAGTATGCAGTTTGATGTAAAAGGATGCTGAGCAGCAGCAGTGTGAGTTCTAGCAGAAATAATAGGCATAATGGATGCTAGTTTTGCTGAACAATGAGCATGGAAATATCTGTAGAAGAAACACAATGCAAAAATTGATCTTCTATGGGATAGTAGCTGCAGAGTCTGTAAGAGAAGTGTCATCCATCAACTGGACTGCCTTTTTCTGAACAGCATGAAGAATTTTTAGAGAGGTCTCAAGTACACCACCCATACATGACAGTAGTAATGCAATTTGGAATTTGTACAGAGAAAGTAACTGTTCTTGCTGTTGATGCGATAGAAGTGATATGATTGTCCAGGAAAGGTTTGGAATAAGAGTCAGTCTGAGAAGAGAGATTTGGTCTTGACTGATAAGCTCAGCATTATCAAAAGTAAGCAGAGAAGATCTGAGGTCTTTTTTTTTATAGGAAAACAAAACTGCATTTTGGAAGCACTGAAGTCGACTAGGTTGCTTTCACCAGAATCATGGATACTGTGAAGATCAGTGTTCAGGGCATTTATTATAGATGATCTTGAAGCATAAGATGCTTGAGCACTGCAAGGCCTGTTATATGAGTAGGATGAGCAGAGTGTGCTATTATGAGTAAAACTATGAGTCGTGTTTGCAGTGAATGAGAGCAGGTCATTTATACAAAGCAGGAAGAGGGTGAATGAAATGACAGAGCCCTGAGAGACACTGGCATTGACAGTAAAGTCTGAGGCGAGTGCATCATCCACCATTATACACAGGGATCAATGTGAGAGAAAACTAGCAATCCATTCATACAAGGATGAAGGATCTGGAAAAGGCATATAACAAGGTAACGAGAGAAAAGCTGTTCAAAATGCTTCACTTATATGGTGTAAATGGGACATTATATCAAGCAATACTTAGTTTTTATTTGAGTTGTAAGTTCAGTTAGAATTGAAGAAGGTATAAGAAGATGGTTTGATGTTTAATCAGGCATGAGACAAGGATGTACATTATCTTCACTGATAACAAATTTGATGAGTTTAGCTCTGTACATCAATGCACATGTTATACTTCTAAATAAATCCAGTACAAGTCTGCAGGATTCTCTGTCTAACTTGAACAACTGCTGTGATAAATTTGGTATGAAAATCAGCAATAAAAAGACAAAGACAATGACAGTAGGCAGAAACATTGAAGACATCACCTGCATTCTGAATGGAGAACTTATGGAACAAATGAAACATTTCAGCTACATATTTATGTATAATTTTTAGTGAAGATGGCAAATTAAATATGGAAATAGATATCGAATTAGCAAAGCTGGTATGATGGAATGTGAACCGAATAAATTTATATGGAATAAGAGGGAAATCAGTCAAAACGCTAAACTAGCTGTATACAAGAAAGTGTTCAAACCAATTTTAACTTATGGATCTGAAAGCTGGTTTAAAATAAAACACTTGATCCAAGACTGGAGACCACAGATATGAGAGTTCTGAGAAAGATTAGGGAAGCGAACAGATGGCATCAATGGCAGTATCATATTAAAAATGAGGATATTAGGAAAGATCTTGACATTGTTAGCAGAGCTAATCTCAGGTGGTATGGTCAATGCTCTGGGTCCTTTTCCTGCCAAGATGGCAAGAAAAAGACCCAGAGGAAGGTCAAGATGTAGTTGGAATGGTACAGTAAAAAAAAAGCACCTTAGGTGGAGAGAAATATAAGATCTGATAATATTGGAGGCTTGACAGATAACAGATTAATTATGGAGAAAAACTGTTGATAGGAAGTTAGTAATGATGTAACTTTTTCATGTAGTATTATCATAATATCTCTGTACCCCCCCCCCCGAGCGTACATGTCGGAATCTGATGATTTCCAAATTAACATGTTAGATGACCTGTATATGATTAAAGGTAAATTGTCAAAACAGAGAAAAATCTGTTATAGTGAAGCTCAAAAGGAGGATTCCATTTTAAAAAATGTATATGAAAAAATTCAAACGGGTCAATCTGTTCCTGAGGAATTTCTTTCCTTGAAATGCTCTATCTGAATGAGGACAGTTTATTATTATAAACTATAATATTTAATAATTATATAATACTGTAAAGAATGATCATCATAAATAAATCACAATTGTTGGAGATTTTTACAATCTTACAATACCCATTCCAGTTAAGATAGGGCTAAACGGCCTCGCCTACTCCCTATATACGGGAATAGAAAGGCGTTAGCTGATTTGATTTTTTAAATACCCATTCCAAAGTTTACAGATCTGTACCATCTCTCGCTCTCTTTCTCCTGTTTACCAGTGTCTGCATTTCACATGCTCCCAATCACCTCATAATCTACATTCCATAATCTATAATCTTCGTATCTTTTCTTCACACTCTTTCTTTATCCCCTCTGAACACAGACGCCAAATCTTTACGCAACATTCCAGGTGAATGTATCAAGGCCTTGTAATGAGGTAAAACAGCTTCTTTATATTTACATGTCAATGTTCTTTTTCAATATCAAATTATCTTCTGGGTTTCATATGCAATTTTTGTTATATGACCTTTGAACTTTTTTCTCCTATACAACAACAACACAATTCACAATATAAACATGGTCTTAGCCTCCACAGCATTAATTCTAAACGCATATATACATACACATATTAAAGAAAACTTACCTAAACAATCCAGAATTTCAGAAGTGGTTTTGCTTTTGCAACAAGCCTTACATAAGTCAAACACACACTTGGAACCCTGAGGGAAAGAGAAAAGTACAGTTATTAGGACAGTTTCAAACCACATAAATAGAAAATTTTATAAAATTAATTCAATGACTAAATAATATCATAGCATCATCAATTTCCTGGTATGTATTCTCATAATAGCATTACACGATAAAATTTACATTATTACTAATCTCCTATCAACAATTTTCCTCCAAATTGGCCTATTACTTGTATTACTTGTCAGCACTCCAACATTATCGCATATTCAATATTTCAGTCTTTTAGAGAATTTTTGATTGAATTGATCTACCTAGAACTTGGGTCTTTCTCTAAGTGTTTCTCCTGACATGTTAGCATGAAACATCTATTTTCCTAACCGTTCATCTCCCATTCTGTTTATGTGACTGTACCACTTAGATTAGCTCTGATAACAATGTCAAGTTCTTTCCTAACATCCTCATTTTAAATATAATACTGCTATTGATGCCATCTGTTCACTCCCCTAATCTTTCTCAGAACTTTCATATCTGTGATCTCCAGTCTCTGATCAAGTATTTTATTTCTAACCCAGCTCTCAGATCCATAGCTTAAAACTGATTTGAATACTGTCTTGTATACTGCCAGTTCAGTGTTTTGGCTAATTTCTCTCTTATTCCATACAAATTTATTCAACTAGCTCTCCACCAAACCAGCTTTTCTTATTCTGTTCTCCATTTCCATATTTAATTTGCCACCTTCACTAAAAACTGTGTGCCTAAATAGCTGAAATATTTTACTTATTCTATAGGCTCTCCATTCAGAATGCAGTTCAAGCTTTTTATGTTTCTGGCTATTTTCATAGTTTTGGTCTTTTTATTGCTGATTTTCATGCCAATTTCTTACAGCTATTCCTCAATTTAGTTAGAGAATTGTAGAATACAACATCATCTGCAAAAATGAAAAGAGCTAAGTTTGATATCTCTGATTCTAATATTTTCTAATATGTCATTTTCTTTCATAATGTGATCCACATAGATGATAAATAAGAATGGAGATGGTGTAATCCTGTCTTATCCCTAATTTTACAACAAGCCATCTTATATTTCCTTCAATTCTGACTGCTGGCTTACAACTTAAATATATGAGCGTGATCTGAAAAGTTCTCGGCCTAACAATGAAAAACTGAATTTATAATTTCAAAATTATTTTTATTTTTCAACATAATCTCCCTTAAGATTAATACATTTTTCCAGTGACCAGCACCATTATCCTGTCCCTGTAGCGGCTCTCAATAAGATCTACAAAATACCCCTCTACAGCTGCAATCACCTCTTGATTCGAACAAAAACGCTGACCAATGAGGAAGTTTTAGTTTTTGGAAGAGATAGAAGTCAGAGGGAGCCAAATCTGGGGAATAGGGTGGATGTTCCAACAATTCATAGTGCAGATCCCTTAATTTTCCCATTGCCAAAACACCTTTGGGGGCAGGTGCATTGTCCTGATGAAAGGACAAACCAGATCAATTTTTTTTTGTCTAGTCTGGTTAAAAGATCAGAATAATATTCCCTGCTTATAGTTTTACCTTTTTCAAGATAATTAATAAACAAAATGCCTTTAGAATCCCAAAACACTGGTGCCATGACCTTTCCTGATGATGGAACCTGACTTTGTCTTCTTTGGCGTCGAACAACCAGCTACTGTCCACTGTTTTGACTGCTGTTGATTCTGGTGTGTAATGGTGAATCCAAGTCTCATCCATAGTAATAAATTGATGCACAAAATCATTTTTATTCTTGTTAAAATGCTCCACCCGTGTGGGGACACCTGTAACCCCCATTGGGCGCATCCCCTGGTGGCGGATCGGGGAATGCTCGTCATAGTTTACTATGAAGGGTAGGAGGGAAATAAAATACCTCCCGCAGACCAACAGGATAGCACTTCTCTCATAGGCCAAGTCTGGGGGCCTCGAAGGTGGCAGCTCCACCACCAGACTCGGGTGCTGAAGGCTAATCCCCTGCACACCTTAAAATTTCACCCATTAAAAGAAATAACAAAGAGATAGCCGCACTGCCTAAATGGTTAATGACAAAGGGAGGAAAAAGGTATATGAGATACGGAACATGGAATGTTAAAAGTCTACATGGAAAAGAAAATGAATTAATAGATAAATTTAAAAAATCAAGATTGGATCTGCTAGCAGTCACAGAAACAAAAAAAGAAAGGTCAAGGTTGCCAGAAAATGAAAGATGGGTATATATTTTTCTATTCAGGGGTAAACCCAAGAGAATGGGGAAAACAAGGGGTAGCTTGCATAATTAAACCAGATCTCAAAGAATATATTACTAAACGGCAACTAATAAACGAAAGGTTGTTGACAATCACTATAGATTTTAAATCAGATAACCAAGTATTCACTGTAATTGTTGCATACAACCGAAACGATAATGCTAATAAAGAAATTAAAGATGAATTCTTCGAACTCTTACAAAAACCAATTGAAGAAGTTCAAGGGCATATCATACTACTAGGAGACCTTAATGGCCAGGTAGGGAATCAAGTAGATGAGGAAACGAAACAAGTGTTGGGATCACAAGGAGAAATAACCCGGAATAATAATGGAGAAAGAATAATAAATCTTTGCCTTACAAATAATTTAGTAATAATAGATCTTCACTTTACGACAAATAGTCGAAAAAGCATGGAAATATAACAAAGATCTGTATTTAAGTTTTGTCAATTTGGAAAAGGCATATGACAAGGTGACAAGAGAGAAGCTATTCAATATGCTACAGTTATATGGTGTCAATGGGACATTATTTTAAGCAATACTAAGTCTTTATTTGAGTTTTAAGTCAGCAGTTAGAATTGAAGGAAGTACAGGAAGATGGTTTAATGTTAAATCTGGTGTGAGACAAGGATGTACATTATCTCCTCTGTTATTCATTATCTATATGGATCACATAATGAAGGAAAGTGGTATTAAACATGATATCAAAATTGGAAATGTTAATGTCAGCTTTGCTTTAAGCGGATGATGTTATACTTCTAAATAAATCCGCTACAAGTCTGCAAGATTCTCTGACTAAATTGAATAGCTGTTGTAATAGATATGGTATGAAGATCAGCAATAAAAAGACAAAGACAATGAAAATAGGCAGAATCATTGAAAATGTCAACTGTGTTGTGAATGGAGAACCTGTGAAACAAGTAAAACATTTCAGCTACTTAGGCACGATTTTTACTGAAGATGGCAAATTGAATATAGAAATAGACAACAGAATCAGCAAAGCTGGTATGGTGGGAAGTCAACTGAATGAATTCATATGGAATAAGAGAGAAATTAGTTAGAACACAAAATTGGCTGAATACAAGACAGTGTTCAAACCAGTTTTAACTTATGGATCTGAGAGTTGGGTCAGAAGTAAAACACTTGACCAAAGACTAGAGACCGCAGATATGAGAGTCCTGAGAAAGATTAGAGGCATCAACAGATGGCATCAATGGCAATATCATATTAAAAACAAGGATATTAGGAAAGAACTTGACATTGTCAGCATCCAGGAATGAGTTAGCAGAGCTAATCTGAGGTGGTATGGTCACTTAAACAGAATGGGCGAAGAAAGATTAGCAAAACAAGTGTTCTCTGCCAGGTTGGCAGCAAAACGACCCAGAGGAAGACCAAGATATAGGTGGATTGATATGGTACAAAGTGCCTTAGACGATAGAAATATAAGATCTGATAATGTTGGAGTCTTGACAAGTAAGAGACTGATTTGGAGGAAAATTGTAGATAGGATGTTAGTAATGATGTAATTTTTTTCATGTAGTACTATCATATCCTGTACACCCCTTGAGGGTACATGGCAGGAATTTGATGATGAAGAAACAAAGAAAAGGAATATGACCATAAATATAAATAAAACTAAAACAATGATCATATCTAAAAACCAACAAAAACACATAATAAAAATAGAGAATCATCAACTGGAACAAGTCCACTCCTTTAAATACTTGGGATCATATATACAAGAAGATGGTAGACTACACTAGACACAGAAATTAACAACAGGATAAGAGGGGGAACAAAGATATTCTATGCAATGAAAGGCCCACTCCTAGATAAGAAAGAAGTCACCCAGAACACCAAACTGGCAGTGTACTGTTCAGTGTTTCTACCAACATTAACATGCATTTGTAAGTCTTGGTGTTTAACAACAGGAAACACAAATAAACTACAAACAATTGAAATGAAATATCTCAGGAAAGTGGCACAAAAAACAAGACTAGATTGAATAAGAAATCAAACCATAAGAGACAGTCTTCAAGTTTCACCTCTGAATCAATTCATAACACAAGCCCAAATGAGATGGTTTGGACATCTTAATCAAATGGAAGAAGGAAGAATAGCAAAAACTGTATACGAAAGCCAGAAAATAGGATAAAGAAACATAGGCAGACCCAGGAAAGGTTGGCAAAAGGAAATTAAAGAAAAATTGGAAAAAGAAGGGAATTAACTGGAAAGAAGCAAAACAACAAACCTCGGACAGGATGGCATGGAAATCTCTTTGGCAAAATCTCAACACTTAAAAGCATAAGAGATCATAGACGAAGAAGAAGAAAACGCTCCAAGCGCTATTCAGAGATTTTCACACAAGTGCGCTTTTGATCTGCTGTGAGAAAGCGCAGCACCCATCTTGTGCAAAGTGCTTTCATTTGCAATTCTTCATGCAAAACATATCCTACACATTCTTTTAAAATGCCTGTAGTCTCAACAATTTCACGCACTTTGACTCGCTGGTCATCCAATATCATATCGTGCACTTGATCAATGATTTCTGGCGTTGTTACACTTTTTGGATGTCCTTCATGTGGATCATCTTCAAGGCTGGTATGGCCACGTTTAAACTCGGCAGCCCATTTCTTAATAGTTGAAGATGAAGGAGAAGAGTGCCCATAAAATTTTATGAACTTCGAATGAATTTCTTTTGGCGGTAAACCTTCTTTTACAAAGAATTTTATAATCACACTCAATTTTATCCATTTCAAGGGAATACAGACAACACTTTTTCTTCAGACAGCTGTATAAAACAAACTACTTGATAGAATGACTTGCAATTTCACATGGATGCTCATGACAGACGTACCAACTTAGAAAAAAGAAAAAATCTTGCTGATAATGTTGCCATCTATGGTTGAGGCCGAGAACTTTTCAGACCACCCTCATAGACTATATATGTATTGCTCTGTATAACATTCCATTAACCCCACATAACTGTAGTGTTTTGAAAAGCTTTTCTCTGGGCACTTTGTTGTCTGCCTTTTCTAAATTACAGCTCCTTATCACAGTCCCATGATAATATGATCTTGACAACCTCTATTTGGTTGTACCTAACTTGTTCTTCTCCAAGTTTCTCTATCACATTTTTATTAGTTTCTTCTCAAGTATGTTTGCATTAATCTCACCAGAACACTCAGTAGGGAAATTTGTCTAATTCACACATTCAGTTTAATTCTTCTTTTTATGGACTGGAACTCTAAAAGACTCTACTTAAAGCATCTGGAATTTGACTGTCTCACCAGGCCGGCTGAATTATGCAGTGTAATCGCTGTCAAACTTTTATACCTACATATTTGAGCATTTCTGGTTAAATATCGTCTACTACAGCTTCCTTTATATATCTCAGGATTTTGATAGCTTTTTTTCTACCTCAAGTATTGATACACACACACACACACACACACACACACACACACACACACACACACACACACTGCTTGTAAAGAAGTCAACAGACACCACAGTGTGAGGAACACACAGCCATAGCACATACTATAATAAGATGTAGGATCTCCATTTGCTGCAATAACTGCAACAATCCCACGGGGCATACTCTCCTACAGGCATATGATAGTGATCAATGGGAATTTTGGACCACTAATCAAACATAATAAGCATTGAAAAAAAAACCCTAACTTACCCATGAGGCTTTCCAAACTTTTACTACATTTTTTAAAATACATTAAGTTTTACTCTTTTTAATGTCAATATAACTATGAAAGCTAATGAAATGTTTTTAAAATACAGTGGTGCCTTGGTTAACGATGGTAATCCGTTCCAGGATTACCATCGTTATCCAAGGCATGATTCCCCATAACATTTAATTGAAAATCGATTAATTTATTCTGGCTCCTCCCCACAACCATAGTACATATTAAAAATGCAGATACAACTCATTTAAAATGTCATAAAAATATGGTAAATATCATTTATTTATTATACAGTATATGTATTTGCTACAAAAAATTAACATTAATAAAATTAATTGTTCATGAAAACAGTTTTTAATTATCAATCTTCACCAGAAAGACAATTGAGCTCACTTCGGAGTTTTTTGACAAATGAACCTGTAAAAAACATGTCTAGGGTTGTTTGCTTTTGCCTCTTTTTTAAAATGTTTCTAAAAAATTGCACGGTGTTGTGTTGGAAAAAGTGCCGATTCACTTTTAATGAGTCATCCTATTTCCGACCCAACATAAGGTAATGTTAAAAAACCATGGATATGGACATGCTTATGCCTCCAGAAGAAAATGTGCATTTTGGTAACTCAGAACTATGTCTAACCATTTTTCTAGTAGATATTAAGTGATTTTTGAGTAACCCATAATTTAAATAGATAATGTTTATGGATTTTTTAACAAAGGAAAATTATGTATAAATGATGAAAGATGTATATAAGATGATATATGTATTGAGCCATGTCAAAAACAGTTCGGAGTTGCGGTGATCAATCGGCTGCTGCTATGTGCATGACGTAGTCACCAAGAGAGGGCGCTCACATTGACTATATAGGTTTCGGCACATAATTCAATCCCTCTTATTTTCTGTTCCTGGTTCCTGATCCAAGTGCTGGATAGCTGCGAAGCTTGCCGCCGTACCCAGCAACATTCTCCCGTTGCTGTGCGTGCCGTGTCGACCGTAGCCATAACTGAGGAATGCAGCCAGAGTTCCAGAAAAGAGCCGTTGGTTAGTCATGCTAATGTATAAATCAGCGAAGAGGTGATCCTTTTGAAAAGAATAGAAGTATGTCGCAGATGCCATAAGAAATATAGGGTGAGGAAACCCAGAAGTCTAATTAAGGAAGTCCCAACAACTACCAGAAAAGCAAGAACGGTAAGGTGCAAGTTTTCGTATTAAAATTGAATAATAACCAAAGAGGGTATAGGAACCAGAGGGTTAAGGAGCTCCATATAGTCAACTTCCATTTTGTATCTAAAGAACTGTTTTTTTTTTGGACATTTCTGTCTACGTCTAAAGAGCAAGTGACACCCTAAGCTTAAGCTGAGCTGGGAACCACAATTTCGAACTGTTTACGTTGGAAGAAACATTTATATCATTGTGCTAAAATTAAATTTCAATATTAACTGAATTTTGGAAGAGGATAAATCCTAAGCATAAGAGAGAATATTGTCCCATATGAAATTTGCAAAACGGAGAACCTCTGATATGCTCCATATTAGGATTGTAGAATGTATCTATGTATATGTGTTATTCCTATATATGGGAACTGAGCAACTCTGTAAGAATTAACCGAGCCTGAACGTAGTTATACAAAGAAGAGTATGAGATTGCTAGAATAAGATTTTAGAGTAAACCTTTTGAATATATTAACTTAAGAAAGGGGGAGGGGGAGGAGAGTTCAGGCTCTTTAGAAATGGAATTACTAACTAAAGCGTATATATGTATTTGTCTAAATAAATGTATTTCTTTAATTCAAACCTCATGAGTCTGTCATTGTTCTAAGAATTGAATTACCACTTGTTAAATTTCGGACCATGCATAAGTAATAGGGGAATCCATTAGCAACTAAGAAAGGGGGACGACGACTGCAACTTGATCCCTATATTGTTTTTCAGTAGTTTTAAATTGTGTGTCAGAATTCAGTTGCCGGCTGGCGCAGTCGACTTAAAAGAATATAAATTTGTCGGCAACGGAATAGCTGAGAATAAGTAAGATAAGTAAATAATATAACTAATAATAACAGGGCCAGTATGAAGACATAAAAATGGACTTTTCATTAAATCGATCTGCAGTTCTGATAACCTCAGATTTGTTTGGATTCCATTTCATAGCAACATTTTGAACTTCCTCCCACTTTGCCAAAACATTTTTGATTTCAGCAGTCGTAATTTGTTCTTTCTCTCCATCCTCATCTTCAGATGAAATTTCCATTTCCTTTTCTTCACATTGCTGCTTGAAAAGTTCTTTTAGCTCGTCAGCAGTCAATTCTCGGTCATGCATCTCCAATAATTCTTCAACATCTTCTTCCAAGTTAAGATCATGAGCAGTTGCCATAATATCCTTTACCAATTTGTGTCCTTCATCTGAAGTTTCTTCATTACCAAAGGAAGGACACAGTTTCCTCCATGCTGCTTTGAGACATTTCATTGTTACTTCTTACCAAGCCTTTACAATTAGCCTAATTGCTATGACAATGTTAAATTCTTCCTTCCAAAATTTTCTTAGGTTATGTTGGTAGCCTCACACATTTCAAAGCACATGGTAAAAAGTGCCCTTGTGTAAAGTTTTTTAAAATTTGCAATTATCAGCTGATCCATAGGTTGAATCAAAGATGTAGTCTTGGGAGGAAGAAAAATCACCTTGATAAAATCTAATTCCTCTGGTAGCTCTTCTTGTATGCCTGTTGGATGGACAGGTGTGTTATCCAAGATTAAAATGGCTTTTAGAGGCAGATTGTTTTGCTCAAGATAGGCTTTGACAGTTGGTCCAAACACTTCGCGAATCCAGTCTCTAAATTCTATTCTTGTGACCCAGGCTTTGCTATTAGACTTCCACAAAACACCGAGATTGGATTTAGAGGCATTGAACTTTTTGAATGCTCAGGGATTCTCTGAGTGGTAGATTAACATTGGTTTTACCTTGCAGTCTCCACTTGCATTTGCTGCTAAAAGCTGTTAGCCTATCATTCATTGGTTTATGCCCAGGAAGTGTTTTTTCTTCTTTTGTGATAAATGTCCTGTTGGGCATTTTCTTCCAAAATAACCCAGTCTCATCACAATGAAGACTTGTTGAGGTAAGTATTCTCCTTCTTCTATAATTCTTGTAAAGCTATTGACAAATTTATCTGCTGCTGCTTTGTCAGCACTAGCTGCCTCTCCATGTCTGACCACATTATGAATTCCTGTTCTTTTTTTAAAGTTGTCAAACCAACATCTGCTACCTTTGAAATCATCATCATCTACCTCAGAACTTGATCCCAAAGTCTTCTATTTCAAATCTTGATATATCTGTTTGGCTTTTTGACAGATTGCATTTTGAGATGTAGTATCGCCCGCCATTTCTCTTTCTTTGATCCAAATTAGTAATAGATTTTCCATTTGCTCACAAAGAAGCCCTCTGACATTCAACCTTGAAAGTTCCCTTAGCAACCTTAAGTTCTTCTTTCTTAGCCAAAATGGTTGATATTGTAGAATGACTGGTTTTATATATTCGAGCTAGCTGTATAACTTTCACACCTCCATGATGCTTTTCTATTATTTCTTTCTTCTGTTCAATAGAGAAAATTTTTCTGTTTTTTTTCCCCTCATTAGCTTTCTTTTTGGGACCCATTTTGTCACATGGTAAAAAATTCACTCTATAGAAAAAAAAAAGATATGCAAAATATGGTATTATTACAAATTGTACAACACTAAGACAAGGGATACAAAGAACATATAGTCACCTGAAAATAAAAGTTCAAAAAAAAAAAAAAAAAAAAAAAAAAAAAAAAAAAAAAAAAAAAAAAACATTTTGAAATAAAAGTTAACAGTTAAATTCAAAACCTGAAATTTTTGACTTAGTGCATTTTGCTTGTAAGGTGACGATATTAGATACAGCACTTACCGTAACATACACTGATTAGCAGCTTATAGATACAACGATTATTATACAGATGAGATTTGATTTTGCCTTTTGATGGTGAACGAACAGTGACACGCACCAGCCAATTTATTGTCTATATGAACCAACACACAAAAAATAAATGCTTAAATACTAATTTTCATCATAAAACGCATTTATAACCACAAATTTTAAAATAAAGCACAGTACGCTACAAGAAAAGAAACAATAAACGGAAAGCGTAAACAGCTGGCTATGATGGGTCAAACATATCTGAGCTTCACAGTTATGCCGCGTGGCTGTTCTCTATTTGACAATGTCTTCCCGCACGTGGCTGAGTGTGATCGGAAAATTCTGGTTTTTTAGATCGGATAGAGGTTCACATAATCGAGAGTCGTTAATCAAGAGATTTTTTCTTACAGCCACTCATCATTAACCAAGTACGTTGTTAACCAAGGCACCACTGTATTTAAAAATAATAAAATGCATTTAAAAGAAAATTATGAGAAATATTTGAACAAGGCACTTTGCATCAACTATTGCTTTTTTGTGTATACATCTCTTCATGGGTAACAGTTCATAGCTTTATCAGCATTTGAGTGGACTTGCATATGGTGATCAAAGTTAAGGCTTATTTCAAAATAGTTTGTGCTCTCACTTCATTCAGTTGTCCAAAATTATGTGTGATTTTTGCTTTGTTATCATCACATTCGCACCTCTTAATTAACCCAGAACTGGTGAGGTGGGAAAACGTAACAAAAGTGGTAAGGTAGGGGTCCCACAGACCCACCCAAATAATGTAGTGTATTATAGAAATCCATATCTTTTTAATCAATATTAGATTACATATTGTTTAAGTGTCCTGCAATTTTACAGAATAAAAATGCAGATCCACAAAATTAAATTTTTATTTTTATTTTTCAACAAAAATATACTCTTCCTAGCTTATATAATGAATGAACTAAATAAATCAGTATTTTTTAGGCACTTTGGTATTGGCTTACATACAAAAGGAACATATACATTATAAGAAACTAATACAATAATAAACATTTAGCCTTGAGATTCCAATGATATCACTAATTAAAAATTTTAATTTTCTGTAATTGCACAGTCGGGGCACCTTGGAATTATGTGATTAAGACGCACATATTTTGCTTGCACGCAACAGCCTGTCATCTATGGCGTCGAGTAGCGAGTTACGGGAGGGGGAAGCTATACTGAGGCATGACTCACTGCCACGTGTTGTTAAAAAGTTATAGTCGATTTAAAATCTTTGGGGGTCTGTGATACCACACCTTACTAATGCTGGATTAATTCAAGTTTTTGCTCTAAAAAGTGATAATTTTTTGATTCTTTTTATCACTGGCACTTGCTATTTCACTCTCCCTTTTATCCATAGCCAATGTTGAAGGATAATTCTTTATAATATAGAGATGTTTGTTAATTTGATTAGTCAATACTTTTACTGTTGCTATGGTAAACAGAACTGTGGCTGCTTACAAAGTCATGATATTATACAGCAAATCTTAGCAAAAACACCATGTGAAATGAATTTTTAATCCATTGTGGATTAAAAATAAATAAATTGTGGCATAAATTTTTTAACTGTGTTAATCTGAAAAGTGTGTAAAGTGAGGAATTCCTGTATTATGTAAATTCTATCCATGAAAGATTGTAAAAATTGATCGTACGTTAGTAATGAGGGTTTGTTAAAGGTTACACTATCTGGAATTTTGATCTAAGACAGGGCTGGATTGAAGGTTTATTGCGGTCCGTAAACTATAGCTTTTAAAGGCTCCCTCTATCAAGTAAATTTTATGCAGTGGCTTTGGAAGAGCTTTGCCACCTGGGGTGGCCCCTAAATTTGCCGCCCCTCTCAGTACACACCAAAAATGCCACAAAAAGTCAAAATGACGTATAGGGTAAGGTTCAAAGTGACATCCGGGGTGTACCCCCCACCACCCCACTCATTTTATGTTATCTATACTGAGGAATAGGCCCTTGTAATGTGAGGCTCTAAGCTGTAGCTTGTCTAGCTTATGCATAAATTTGGCCCTGCTCTAACACTAAACATGGAACTTTCAAGTCACTTCAGAACAGTGGAGATGGTGGTCACACACATCAGATGATAAAATTCTTCTCTCACCAAAAGGCATTAACAAACATCCTTGCTATCATTTGGATTCAACCACAAAGTCCATTGATCAGAGAGTGGAAGCACTATCCATTTGCCCAACCAGGTCATTTAACAGGTAATTGCAAATACATCACGTGGAAAATATTGCATTCTTTATGTAATAAAGAATACACATAGACAATGCCTCTAGTGGTTTAGCAAGCAATGCACAGCTTGTAAGCAATCCATCTTTAAAAAATGCATTCCTGATTGTTACTGATGAAAGAGCATTAAGAGTCATTAAAAGTGGTAGTGGTCACCTGCTATCTTAAAAGTAGCTACTTTTATTGTAATTGTATTAGTTTTTTCCCCCCATTTATATACATATTTCATATTATAATTATTGAAAATTTGAAGAATTTGCACAGTGAACTGAAATTATTGGATATAACTTGGGTTAGTATTCAGTGAAACTCTGACTTGACTGCTAGTTATCAGAACTTAGTCATTCTTAACTGTATTTATTTATTTCATTTTTATCTCCTTCAGTTCTCTGGATATTACTAGCCAAGCTCGATGAATGCCTATTGTGCAACATGGCAGACGCACATCTATCACTTTTTGATAGCAGATGGTAAGAGCAGCCAGAAGAACATAATAGAGCTCCTGTCTTATATAGGATAAAGTTTACTTTCATCTTCCTATGGCCATTACTTTATTATGTTATTTTTTTCCCCTACCCTAATAAGAAGTTTCTTAGTAGATACGTACAGTCAACACATACTATAGTTAACTTGTAGGCACCACAAGAATAATTTACAATATTGAATTTCTTTTAGCACAGCATTCTACCTATGGAGCTTTGGTCAGAACTTTATATTACTTTTTCAGTAGTTTGTTATTGTGATCCTGTTTATTATAGAATGTTCTCTCTATAGTGAGAGTCAAATCTGCTGATGTTGATCAGAAGTAGTGAATAGCAGTATGATTGAAGTAACTAAAGCCATGAGGCCAGTGTATTATAATTGTGAGCAACATTTACCTATTTTATAGAATATTAAAAAAACTCAAGTTTCCAGGAGGAAAAACCTGTCACCTCTCTGAGTGAGTCTTGCCAAGCACCTATAAATGTTCCTTATATTGTGGAATTTAAAGCCAGATCTTCCCAATGAAAGGGTACGTATTGTAACTGTAAATTATTGGTATAACAAGATGAATAAATAGTATAGTGAACAACTATTGGAAGTGGTACTTCCCCTTTTGTCTTTTAAACAATGGATGCCAATCTTGAATGTTGTGTACAAAAAGAATGAGTGAATAAAGATGGGTAAATGTGTGTGTGTGTGTGTGAATAAAAATACTAGCTATCACATAATACATAACATTAAAAAAAATTACCTTTGGATTAGGACAGAATGCACATTTATCAAATATGACTTTTCTTTCCCCAAACCTTTTTTGTGGATTTCGTTGCAATTTTTTTAATCTCTTTTTTGATATATGGAAATCTTTTTCTTCCAGAACTCTTTTCTGAATGGCATCTGGAAGCAAACTTTTCAAATTGGCTCTTTCTTTAGTATGAACCCTATTTGCCAATTCTGAAGGGCTGAAAAATGGAAGCAAATGAGATGTGAGTATATATATAAATCAGTGATGTCGAAGGAACTTTATTTGATAAGTTGTATCAAATAAAGTTCCTTTGAATTGCATCTTAATACAATGATACAATTTAAAGTTGGCCATTAAAATCAACTATATGAGACAGTCAACTCTTACTAGAACAAACCTGTAGTGATCAAAAGAATATCTGTTATGGTATAAGTGAACTGTGATATGGGATTTGCATCTTATCCATCAAATGTTTCATCTTGAAATTTAGAGTTTTTAATATATGGTAATTATTTAATAAAATTAAAAAGTTCCATCAAGTATTTAGCCATAACTATATGCTGAGTCTATAATCTTTAAATCTCTAAAGGTTTCCAAAATATTTTATAGGAAGGCATTTATTGAAAGAAAAAAAAAAAATCCACAATAAAAGGTGTTTGCGTATTAAACTTTCCATTTATAGTACAATGATCCAGCTATATGTGTTTTTAGTCATGTGTACGTGTGTATACATATATGCACACCAGGCTGGCCTGGTTGGCTGAATGGTTCATGAACCCACTATAGTTACCTTGCTGTGGATTCAAATCCTGGCAAGAGCATTAATATTTGTGATTGTCTTTAAGGTGGGACCTGAATTTCATTGCCCAGTGTAAGAATACTGCCCCACTTACTGAAGGCATGAGGTGACTTGAAAAAGTTATGTTTGGTTTCTAGAGCAGGGTTTCTGGAATATGTAAAAAATAAATTAAAAAAAAAATGTATAAAAGTGATAAAAACAAAAAAATCCTTGTACCCATGGTACAAAATGTACTATATTTTGTTATCCAAGATCTTGGATAACAAAAGCAAAAATAAACCCATAGGCAATGGAGACAAGATATGGAAAAGTAATCAGTGGGCTTTGCAACAAAATTGAGACTGCTAGAAACGTGCATATTCACTAGTGATTGCTATGGCTCTCTCTTTCATTAATCTTTGCATTCATCTCATAGTCATTGAACACTGCAAATGGTAAGTGAGGTGAATACAAAGCATAATAAATGAAATGAAGAGCCATAGAAGAGTAAACTGCAAAGAGAATTTAATGCAGAAAATAATTGGAAGGCAACTCAAGGTTTTTGAGCACACCTAAAAAACGAATACAAGCAGAAAGATCAAAATCTTGATGTTTCGTACAAAGGATGGTATAAAAAGAAGATGGCCAAGACCAATGGCCAGATTTATGAAGGAGTGATGTAGATAGAGTCTGCAGGA
Organism: Typopeltis vanoorti; assembly: GCF_054136105.1. NCBI lineage: Eukaryota > Metazoa > Arthropoda > Arachnida > Uropygi > Thelyphonidae > Typopeltis > Typopeltis vanoorti. Next base: position 80,321,853 of record NC_143569.1, on the reverse strand, counting down.
TTTGAGTCACTGGCAATGGATAGAAGGGAAAGGGCAAAGAAAAAAGCTGTATGGATACTAACATGCATCAGATCCATGGCACTAGTGGTGATGATGATGATGACCGTCAAACAAAAATATTAGTAAAAATATTAGTAAAATAGTTTCAATATTAAGAATGGGTGCTTAAATCATGATTAATAATTTTATATAAATTAACTGGATCCTTTTTATCCAGTGTTTCAATTTCAGAAACAATAAAAAAAATGTCTTGTTATTAACAAAAAATATTGCTATCAATATCTGCATGCATGCATGCATGGTACTTAATTTATGGGTAAATTCTGTTTTCTTAGTCACCTAATTAAACTGATTTTCAGTTTTCCTTCACCTTTTTAGCATTACTATCAATGTACTGAATACTTTATGAACAGATATACACTTTTTGTTACTCCTAATTCTAGTTGCTCATCTTCTTAGACTGAAAGAAAAACGTTCCTATCTTGAAATATTTTGTAAATGTGTTTCAGATTAGCTGCCATTTATTCTTACTTCTAGAAAACTCAGTCCTGTCTGATATCTTGTAAGAAAGAGCTTGCATCCCTCCCCCTTAACTTCAGTAATACTGAGTTCAAACACAATCAGATTTCTCTTGTTGGAGTGACCAGCACCTCTGATCTTTCCTAGCACATCCACATTTCAACCATATCTTCTGCAGCTGCCAAAAAACTTGGTGTACTTTTCTGCAAAAGACACTACTTCACACCTGCTAACTCCATACAAAGCCCAAATCTCATATTTGAGGTGATACACCAAACTCCTCTCTAAGATTGCACGATTTTTATCCAGAAGAGGGCAATCCGGCTAATTAATGATCCCCCTCTCAGATGTTCAGTTTCTGCTAGTGCCTCTTCTACAGATACTTTCATGGACAGTGCTCTGCTGAATTTGCCACTATTATTCCTCCACTCTCCTCCAAAATCATTAAATCAAGAGCCACTGCTAACCAACACCCTTTTACAGTCCATCTTGAAACTCACCAAACCAACTTCACTGCCTCCTCTTTCATTCCATCTACTTTTGTCCTTTGGAACAATCTTCTCCCACTCTGCCTTTCCCAAAGATTACAACCCTCTGCTACCAAGTACACCAAGCAAAATGTTAACAGATTCCTCCTTTCTTCTATTCCTCTTACCCACACATGGCACTATTGTGCCACAGGTCTTGTGGCCTTTCACATGAGTGGATCAGATATATATATATATATATATAAAAACAACAACTGAAAAGCATCACATTAGTGGATTATAGTAAAGCTAGTATTATTACACCGTGCGGTTAGCCTAGTGGCTTTGCGCTTCGCAACCATATGCCTGGGGAAAGAGTGTCCCAAGTTCGATTCCCGTTGTAGACGTGAGGAATTTGAGGATCTTCCTCAGGCATAGCCAAGTTAGCCGGTTTTGGGCGCGGTCAGTAGGGTTTTTTCCGCCAGTTTATCTGGCGTTTTTCATCCCGCAAGCAGGCAAACCGGCCCTGTGAACATACGCCTCTACAGTCAAAAATATATTCCCCCCCCAGCGGCAGACCAGGCGACGGGTTGGTTGGGAGTAGTACTAACAAGAAGTCGGATCTACACGCGGACCCTGCATAGGAAGCAGGAATAACGCGTAGAAGAAGAAGAAGTAAAGCTAGTATTATTGTAATAATAATAATAAGAAGAAAAAGAATTTAAAAGATAAAGAGCCAATAGGCTTCATTTTGGCAATGCAAACAATGTGGGAATTAATATCCCCCTAATTTAAATAAGAAAAAGAATATAATAATAATGTAAAGGAATGCTTCGTATGCTGTGAGAAAACACTAGTCATGGGGCCAATCAATGCTTTTCATGTTATTGTTAAATTATAATATAATCATTGAAGCTTAATGGTTATACCAATTTAAAAAAAAAAAGAAAAAAAAGTAGTAAATAACGTTTTTGGCATAATGGCTTTCTACAAAGCAAATAAAAGAAGTTAGCTATTTAGAAGATTCCTGAAACAGGGAGAAATATTTTCACAACAAACTGTAAACAAAAATGGTAGTTTCACTTGCTATATTTAGTCTGTTTCTAATGGAAAGCCATGTGTTTTCCTGAAATGTTTATAACTTACTTCCTTTCAATTAAATGAAGAATTCTAACTCACCTATCTATCATTAAAAAACTTTTTAAAAAAAGTATTTCAAATTTTAAAATGTAATGCAATTCAACTGATACTTAAAAAAAAAAAAAAAAAAAGGTGAGCAGATAATGGTGCCCACCATCATCATCAAATTCCTGCCATGTACCCTCAAGGGGTGTACAGGATATGATAGTACTACATGAAAAAAATTACATCATTACTAACTTCCTATCTACAATTTTCCTCCAAATCAGTCTCTTACTTGTCAAGACTCCAACATTATCAGATCTTATATTTCTATCATCTAAGGCACTTTGTACCATATCAATCCACCTATATCTTGGTCTTCCTCTGAGTCATTTTGCTGCCAACCTGGCAGAGAACACTTGTTTTGCTAATCTTTCTTCACCCATTCTATTTAAGTGACCATACCACCTTAGATTAGCTCTGCTAACGCATTCCTGGATGCTGACAATGTCAAGTTCTTTCCTAATATCCTTGTTTTTAATATGATATTGCCATTGATGCCATCTGTTAACGCCTCTAATCTTTCTCAGGAGTCTCATATCTGTGGTCTCTAGTCTTTGGTCAAGTGTTTTAATTCTGACCCAACTCTCAGATCCATAAGTTAAAACTGGTTTGAACACTGTCTTGTATTCAGCCAATTTTGTGTTCAAACTAATTTCTCTCTTATTCCATATGAATTGATTCAATTGACTTCCCGCCATACCAGCTTTGTTGATTCTGTTGTCTATTTCTATATTCAATTTGCCATCTTCAGTAAAAATCGTGCCTAAGTAGCTGAAATGTTTTACTTGTTACACAGGTTCTCCATTCACAACACAGTTGACATTTTCAATGATTCTGCCTATTTTCATTGAATTTTTTTTATTTTTATTATTGACCTTCATACCATATCTATTACAACAGCTATTCAATTTAGTCAGAGAATCTTGCAGACTTGTAGCAGATTTATTTAGAAGTATAACATCATCCGCATAAAGCAAAGAGCTGACATTAACATCTCCAATTTTGATATCATGTTTAATACCACTTTCCCTCATAATGTGATCCATATCGATAATGAATAACAGAGGGGATAATGTACATCATTGTCTCACACCAGATTTAACATCAAACCATCTTCCTGTACTTCCTTTAATTCTAACTGCTGACTTACAACTCAAATAAAAAGTGTTGTTTGATATAATGCCCCATTGACACCATATAACTGTAGCATATTGAATAGCTTCTCTCTTGGCACCTTGTCATATGCCTTTTCCAAATTGACAAAACTTAAATGCAGATCTCTGTTATATTTCCATGCTTTCTCGACTATTTGTCATAAAGTGAAGATCTGATTCTGATAGCCTCTATTAATCCAGCTTGTTCTTCACCAAGCTTTTCTTCCACAATTCTTCTCAACCGTTTCTCAAGTATACTTGCATAGATCTTGTTAGGAACACTCAGTAAGGAAATACCTCTGTGATTCTGACATTCAGTTTTATTTCCCTTTTTTATATATGGGTACTATGAGAGCTCTACTCCAATCATCGGGAATTCGTCCCTCTGTCCAGGCTTTCTGAACTATGCAGTGCAGCCACTGTAAGACTTTTATACCACCATACTTCAGCATTTCTGGTCGAATATCATCTACTCCTGCTGCCTTTCCACATTTCAAGCCTTTGATGGCTTTTTCTACTTCAAGTATGCGTATGTATTGCTGATTGAATGCCTGGTCTGTGTTTTTTATCACTATGCTGTCATCACTGCTTGTTTTATTCAACAGTTTTTCAAAGTAATTACTCCATACTTCAAGGATATCTTTTTCTCCCGTTTTCATGTCACCTTTATCATCTCTAACTCCTTTTAAAGCACTCTTTCCTCCATTCCTAAGCTTCTTCAACAACCTCCAGAATATCTTACCACCTTGTTGATATTTATTTTCTATGTTCTTGCCAAAGTCCTCCCATGACTTTTGTTTAGCTAGTTTTACACAGTGTTTAACATTCTTGCATTTGTCTCTGTATTCTCTAAGAGCACAAGCAGACTTATTTGTCAGGAACTTTTGATATGCTTTCTTCTTTTCCTTCACTGCCTCTTTAACTTCCTGTGTCCACCACGGAGTTCTAATTTTTCTATCCTTGTAGACAACTTCACCACATGCCTCTCTAGCTGAATCAATCAGAGTTTTCTTCAAGGCTTGCCACTGAATCTCCAAGGTTTGATTCCTGTTCTTAAACTCTTTCATTTTTTCTTCAATAATCTTTGTGTATTTTAGTCCACAGGTCACATCTGAGAGCTGCTCAACTTTTATTTGCTTTAAAACTTTCTTACATGTTATTCTTTTCAATATGAAATTCAATTTTATCCTGCTCAAGACTAAATAGTGATCACTTCCAATTTCAAATCCTCTGTACACTCTGGTGTCCTGCACTAGGGAGAAAACATCACTATCAGCAATACGATAGTCAATGAGACTTTTCTTATTACTTGCCTCTTCTCTCCATGTGAATTTGTGTACATTTTTATGTCGGAACATGGTGTTAGTAATAACCAGTCCATGTCCTGAGCAGAAATCCAACAGATATTTGCCATTATTATTAGCTTTGCTCTTTTCTCCAAATTTTCCCAAAATATTTTTGCATGTCTCACAATCATTTCCTACTCTGCTATTTAGATCCCCAACAAGGACCAACTTTTCCTTTTTCATTGTGTCAGTTGCTTTTTCTAAAGCCTCAAAAAATTCCTCCACTTCTACCTTAGTAGAACCTTCTGTAGGACCATAGGCACAAATAAGTCTCATTGTCCAGTTCCCCATTCTCATATTTGCCCACATTACTCTACTTGAGACTGACTGCCATTCAAGAAGATTAGCCTCATATTTTGTGTTGAATACTATGGCTACTCCTTCTTTTCCTTGATTTTCATTGCCTGAATATAACACTTTGTATTTATTGCTCAGCAAGATCTCACCAGTTTTGGTCTTTTTTGTTTCAGTCACCCCTATTATGTCAATCTGGTACTTATTTAATTTCTCAGCTAGCTCCATTTCTTTGCCATTCAGGCTCTTATGTTGATAGTACTGATCTTTAACTCTGGTGATGTTGAGTTGGGGTGTGTTTTCAGATTTGTTCCAGTAGCAGACTTTGCGCTGTTTGCCCTGGTTCCCTGGCGAAAACAACGGGGGCCCTTGTTTAACTGGGCGAAGCCCCAGCAGGCATGAAATTTTGTCATGGTGCACTATCATTTTTTATTTTGGTTTAACCAATAAGAATGCAATTTGGTTGGCTAAATCCCAAATTTCCAGCCCATCGTCGTTCGTTCAGTATCCAAGTAGATACCCAACAGGGTGCACCATGAGAAGGTCAGGATTGGACATTAGGTCAGAAGCCCACTCTGCTATGAAAACTTCACTGAACTCATCTGCTAGCTACCAAAGAGTTAGAGGACAAAATAATAAGAGTCCTGATAATTTTAAAGGTAACTGATATGATAAATTATGATCAATGAATCGCAAGAGTATCTGCAAGTTGTTATGTTAGGGCTACTTGACTTCTGGTTCACTTCATTTCCGTTATATTTTACTTTTTGCTATCAAATCAAGCAGGTAATTATGGTTTTTTCCTCTCTCTTCTCCTCCCCAAGCTCTCGTTGATAACGAACCACTTTTATAAAAACACAAATGGGGAAACATGACAGTGACATATTTAAAACTTCTAGATAATGCAATGTTTTTTATACTGTGACAGTGTTTTACAGAGCCTATGTCTGTTTCATCATGACAATTCACCATATCACACTGTAGGTGCTACTGTGATATGGTGATTTGGGGAAAATTATGTGGGGAAAACATGACTGACATGAACAGAGAATGCAATGATTTCTAAACTGTGGCAACATTTTACAGAAGAGAACAGGCTTATGTGTCTTTTATTTGTCTTCTATTCCCCAGATTTGGATCCCTCTGACCACTTCCCCAAACTAAAACTCTTCCTCACTGGTCAGCGTTGATTCAACGCTGACCAGTGAGGAAGAGTTTCAAATCAAGAGGTGATTGCAGCTGTAGAGGGGTATTTTGCAGATCTTACTGAGAACCACTACAGGGACGGATAATGGTGCTGGAGCATTGCTGGAATAAATGTATTAGTCTTAAGGGAGATTATGTTGAAAAATAAAAATAAATTTGAAATTATAAATTCGTTTTTTCATTGTTAGGCCAAGAACTTTTCAGACCACCTACATATAAAGTTGCAACATAATGTGATCTGGAAAGAGACTCTGCATACAACACAAAAGCTAATTAGCTCATTAAAAGTGATTGCACAATATATATAGCCTCCCCCACCCAAGTCATTCCACCTTCCCATTAATATATGACATGTTTCCCCATTGACATATATGACATGTTACCACCTTAAATGCATACTTTCCCTAGTTGGAGGAAATGCCAACCAGACATCTACTAAGTGGTAGATGTCCTTCATTGCCTAGTGAACCATCACTGTCCCACTTTTTGAAGATTAGGATTAGAAGAGTTTCCAATTTTAGTCCTCGTTCCCTTTTCTCTTCCTGCATGTAGTGTAGGTGAAGGCATCCTCCCTTTGCTGCTGTCTTTCAAATGTTTTAATCAAGGAATCAGTACCTGCTCCATTCAAGGATACAGCTGTAAAAGTTTACATATAGCCAGCCAGATAGTACACAGGACTGATCCCAACCCAATGGTAACTCTTCAGGGGGCTTCCCGATCAACTGGCTTTTGCTTTACTTTACCAGGTTGTGCCTGGAGGGAGTCCAAGTAAGCAGCTAGCAAAAGGCGCTGTCCAAGGCTACCCTTGGATTGAAGACTGGTCACTTTCTGTGAGGTAGAGATAATCCGAGTCCTACACCTCTGCTACATGCCACCTACTCTTTAATCTTCTTATTTTGTTATTATTAAAATTTTTTGTCGTAACTGTGGTTAAAAACCTCTCAAAAAGAAGAAAAAAAAAACACTCCAAAAACATAAAAATCACTTTAAAAAATCCCAATGTTAATTATGTACACCACCACCCAGTCATTCAAACCTGATATCCTATTTATCTGAACCACAACTGGCATCCTCTACAACTTCTCACCCCAACTTTCCTCATCTTTCATGATGCCTTTTGCAAGAAGGGACAAAACCTGTGTTTTTGTCAGATCTGATATCCCATGCCAAAGGTTATCAAAGAAGCAATTATCTTTATATGATCTCCTCTGGCTCAAGATCTGCTACCTCACTTTATTGCCTTGATTTGTCACCTTTACTTTTCCAAACTCCAATGACTTCACTGACCTCCTCTGACTACCTATCTCTGAATGCCAATCATAATACAATCTAATTATCCAAACAGCAAGATAATCTTCCCCAGCAATTTCAACCCACCAACCACATAATCCTCTTCATTCTCCCAACACGTCGGACCTTTTCTTAACTAGTTCTCCCTTCAAATACATGTTAATGTTAGATCTTCTCTTGAAAAGTCTGACCATAATCTTGTCCATGTCAGATCAGCCTTCTCCCAGCCTCACATCCTTTGGCACTACAACAGTAACAACTGGGATGACCTTCGGGACTCTTATATACCACTTCCATGGTCTGATTATTGCTTCTGATCTTAGCATATGTTCTGATCTGATAACAGAAATGCAGAATTTACGGCAAAATGATTTTAAGGAATGACGATGGTAAGGAGGTCACTGAATCAGTTGATATAGTGGAGTTACTGAGCGCACACTTTGCAAAAGTATATCATCCAGGTGGTGACATTGAAAAATGAAGGAATCATTAGTTTATAAGGGAATTGTGATGAATGAAGTGGAGGTGAATAGTCTATTACAGAACCTTAATGTGAATACATCTGTGGGATTGGATGGCACACCGGCACGGGTCTTGCATGAAGCGGCTAAGGAATTATCATGCCCTTGACCATGTTGTTTAATCTGAGTCTCAGGTCTGGTTTAGTCCCAAAGGTGTGAAAAGAGGGGGAAAATAGTTTCACTGCATAAAGGATGAATCCAAGACTACGGTTGCAAATTACTGACCGATCAGCATATCAGGCGTCGTTGTCAAGGTCTTGGAGAAAGTAGTCAAGGGAAAAATACTGGAATGGATTGATGAAAATGAGATACTGTACAGGGGACAGCATGGCTTTGTGAAGGGTAGATCATGCCTCAGTAACTTGCTCAAGTTTTATAACAAGGTGACGGCTGAACTGGATAAGGGTAATGGGTTTACAGTGATACTGCTGGACCTGGCAAAGGCGTTTGACAGGATACCACATGGAATTCTAATCTGTAAACTACAACATATGGGAATGGATATAAGGTTGGTGAGATGGATAGGCGGGTGGTTCATGGAGAGATATAAAAGAGTAGTTTATTCAGGAGTAGAGTCCAAAAGACGGCCTGTGATTAGTGGTGTGCCACAGGGTTCTGTTCTTGGACCACTGCTGTTTCATCTGTTCATTAACGATATAGGGAAGGATCTAAGTGGAACAGTTCATTTGTTCACTGATGATGCAAAGTTGGGTAGGGCGATAGTGAATGCAGAAGATGTCAAAGTCTTGCAGGATGACTTGGATAGATTGGAGTTCTGGGCTAAGGAGAATGGATGTCAATTTAATGTGACAAAATGTAAGGTTATGCATTTTGGGTGAAAAGATTAGAAGCAGTATACCACATTGGTGGAACTCCAATGTGGTATACTGCTGCTAATGCTAATAAAAGTAGGAGAATCTCCTACTCCAGGAGATTGATGAGGCCAGGGACTTGGGAGTGTTGGCGGATAGGGAGTTGAAGTTTAGGGAGCACATTGCAAAAGTAGCTAAATCAGCTCATCAACTCACTTGGTTGTTGAAAAATACCTTGACGAGCAGAGACAAGCAAGTTATTGTACCTCTGTATCGAGCATTGATAAGACCTCATCTCGACTACTGTGCCCAGATTTGGTCACCTCGTTTCCTTCTTGATGGGAAGGAGGTGGAGAGGATCCAGAGGCGAGTGACTAAGATGATAGCAGGTCTATGGAATGAACCATATGAGAACAGGTTGAAGATTTGTGAGTTGCAGAAACTAGTTGATAGGAGGAAAAGGGGAGATATGATTGAGACATTCAAATTGCTAAAGGGATTCTATAGGATTAATTCAGAGGATATTTTTGAGATCAGGACTGGTGGTGGGAGAACTAGGGGACACCTAAGAAAGTTGGGCAAGAGTGTGGTTAGCAGGGGTGTTAGAGCTGGGTTCTTTACTTTTAGAGTGGAATAAGCTGCCAGAGTCTGTTGTGGGTGCTATGACGGTGAGTGAGTTCAAGGCAAGGTATGATAGATACTGTGAGAATGTCGTATAGTTGTGTGGACATGATGTTTAGGGCCTCCCTCAATGAGTCTAAGGACTCCCTGGAGTCGCCCAAAGTAATAATTATAATAATAATAAATTATTATTATTATTACTCAAGGAAAAGAAGGAGTAGCCATAGTATTCAACACAAAATACCAGGCTAATCTTCTTGAATGGCAGTCAATCTCAAGTAGAGTAATGTGGGCAAATACGAGAATAGGGAACTGGACAATGAGACTTATTTGTGCCTATGCTCTCACAGAAGGTTCTACTAAGGTAGAAGTGGAGGAATTTTTTGACGCTCTAGAAAAAACAACTGACACAATGAAAAAGGAAAAGTTGGTCCTTGTTGGGGATCTAAATAGCAGAGTAGGAAATGATTGTGAGACATACAAAAATATTTTGGGAAAATTTGGAGAAAAGAGCAAAGCTAATAATAATGGCAAATATCTGTTGGATTTCTGCTCAGGACATGGACTGGTTATTACTAACACCATGTTCCAACATAAAAATGTGCACAAATTCACATGGAGAGAAGAGGCTAGGAATAAGAAAAGTCTCATTGACTATGTTATCATTGATAGTGATGTTTTCTCCCTGGTGCAGGACACCAGAGTGTACAGAGGATTTGAAATTGGAAGTGATCACTATTTAGTCTTGAGCAGGATAAAATTGAATTTCATATTGAAAAGAATAACTTGTAAGAAAGTTTTAAAGCAAATAAAAGTTGAGCAGCTCTCAGATGTGAACTATAGACTAAAATACAGAAAGATTATTGAAAAGAAAATGAAAGAGTTTAAGAACAGGAATCAAACCTTGGAGATTCAGTGGCAAACTCTGAAGAAAACATTGATTGTTTCTGCCAGAGAGGCATGTGGTGAGGTTGTGTGCAAGGATAAAAAAATCAGAACTCCCTGGTGGACACAGGAACTTAAAGAGGCAGTGAAGGAAAAGAAGAAAGCATATCAAAAGTTCCTGGCAAATAAGTCAGCTTTTACTCTTACAGAATACAGAGATAAATGTAAGAAAGCTAAACAGTGTGTAAAACTAGCTAAACAAAAGTCATGGGAGGACTTCGGCAAGAATATAGAAAATAAATATCAAGAAGGTGGCAAAATATTCTGGAGGTTGTTGAAGAAGCTTAGGAATGGAGGAAAGAATGCTGTAAAAGGAGTTAGAGATGATAAAGGTGACATGAAAACTGGAGAAAAAGATATCCTTGAAATATGGAGTAATTACTTTGAAAAACTGCTAAATGAAACAAGCAGTGATGACAGCACAGTGATAAAAAACACTGACCAGGCATGCAGTCAGGAATACATATCCATACTTGAAGTAGAAAAAGCCATCAAAGGCTTGAAATGTGGAAAGGCAGCAGGAGTAGATGATATTCGACCAGAAATGCTGAAGTATGGTGATATAAGAGTCTTACAGTGGCTGCACTGCATAGTTCAGAAAGCCTGGACAGAGGGACGAATTCCCGATGATTGGAGTAGAGCTCTCATAGTACCCATATATAAAAAGGGAAATAAAACTGAATGTGAGAATTACAGAGGTATTTCCCTACTGAGTGTTCCTGCCAAGATCTATGCAAGTATACTTGAGAAACGGTTGAGAAGAATTGTGGAAGAAAAGCTTGGTGAAGAACAAGCTGGATTCAGGCCAAATAGAGGCTCTCAGGATCAGATCTCCACTTTATGACGAATAGTTGAGAAAGCATGGGAATATAATAAAGATCTGTATTTAAGTTTTGTCGATTTGGAAAAGGCATATGACAAGGTGCCAAGAGAGAAGCTATTCAATATGCTGCAGTTATATGGTGTCAATGGGGCATTATATCAAGCAATACTTAGTCTTTATTTGAGTTGTAAGTCAGCAGTTAGAATTGAAGGAAGTACAGGAAGATGGTTTAATGTTAAATCTGGTGTGAGACAAGGATGTACATTATCTCCTCTGTTATTCATTATCTATATGGATCACATTATGAAGGAAAGTGGTATTAAACCTGATGTCAAAATTGGGGATGTTAATGTCAGCTCTTTGCTGTATGCGGATGATGTTATACTTCTTAATAAATCCGCTACAAGTCTGCAAGATTCTCGGACTAAATTGAATAGCTGTTGTAATAGATATGGTATGAAGGTCAGCAATAAAAAGACAAAGACAATGAAAATAGGCAGAATCATTGAAAATGTCAACTGTGTTGTGAATGGAGAACCTGTGGAACAAGTAAAACATTTCAGCTATTTAGGCACGATTTTTACTGAAGATGGTAAATTAAATATAGAAATAGACAACAGAATCAGCAAAGCTGGTATGGTGGGAAGTCAATTGAATAAATTCATATGGAATAAGAGAGAAATTAGTCAGAACACTAAATTAGCTGTATACAAGACAGTGTTCAAACCAGTTTTAACTTATGGATCTGAGAGCTGGGTCAGAAGTAAAACACTTGACCAAAGACTAGAGACCGTGGATATGAGAGTCCTGAGAAAGATTAGAGGTGTGAACAGATGGCACCAATGGCAATATCATATTAAAAATGAGGATATTAGGAAAGAACTTGACATTGTCAGCATCCAGGAATGCATTAGCAGAGCTAATCTAAGGTGGTATGGTCACTTAAATAGAATGGGAGAGGAAAGATTAGCAAAACAAGTGTTCTCTGCCAGGTTGGCAGCAAAACGACCCAGAGGAAGACCAAGATATAGGTGGATTGATACGGTACAAAGTGCCTTAGACGATAGAAATATAAGATCTGATAATGTTGGAGTCTTGACAAGTAACAGACTGATTTGGAGGAAAATTGTAGATAGGAAGTTAATAATGATGTAAGTTTTTCATGTAGTACTGTCATATCCTGTACACCCCTTGAGGGTACATGGCAGGAATTTGATGATGATGATGATGATGATGATAATAAATTATTCTGATTGAGATGGGTGCTTTTATTCCCCACTCTACACAAAATCCCCAACCTTAATCCAGTTCTCCAATAGCAGTCTAAACCAAAAATTCAACATATGTCCAATTGCATAAATCAAAAACTCCAGCCTCACTCAAATCCAAAACAGACTTTGTAAGGGCTAGATTCACCAAGTTTGTCTTCTGTACTATTAGCAGTCAGCCTTTTGGTTGTTACCAAGGTTGTGGGATTCAATTGCTGCCCTTCCATGTTTCCATCTCTTTCACATCCTGATAGATAGTGCAATGGCAACATCTCCTAAAGAAAAGGCAAGCATCTTGGCATCAGTTTTTTCCCTCCAACTATCACATAGATGACATCCTACAAACTACCCACAGTATGCCTCTTCTGAAATAATTTCACCAGAAAGCCATCAGACAAATCCTCAGCAGCCTTGATACCAATAAGTCTCCTGGCCCTGATGGTATTCCTGTTGTACTAAAATCTTGTGCACCAGAACTCACACCTGTCCTATTTGTATATCCTGACCTCACTAAAAATAATGGGAAAGATCATAAATAGCCAAATGCTTCACTGCTTGGAGACCCAGTTACTTAATGATCATCAATATGGATTCTGTAATTATTGTTCCACAGGCAGACCTCCTTGCTAACATCATCTACTTTTGGGTGCAAGCCATGGAAAAGTTTGGAGAAACTCAAATGATTACTCATGATATTCCAAAGCATTTATTGAGTCTGGTATCATGGCCTTCTTACCAAACTACCATCCTATGATATTTTTCCCTCGAATGGATTACCAGCTTCTTCTCTGGCCGTTCACTGTGGGGTATGGTAGATGGTTTACTTTCATCAGATTTCTCAATTAATGCTGGTGTTCCTCAGGACTTAGTACTGTCACCTACGCTCTTCTTCCCATACGTTAATGATTTTCTCTCCCTGACATCCAGTCCTATTCATAGCTTTGCAGAAGACACTACTCTCCATTTCTCTTTTTCATTTTCAATGGTCAGGTAATTCACACTTCAAGATCTTTAACCATTCTCTTAAACACTGTGGGCGAAGATAATCTGATGAATTTTAATGACATCAATGAGGTCTTGTCTCATTTCTAGAAAGAAAGACCATTATGCTTTCTTCCTCACTTTTGACAATATTCCTTTTGTCAACCAGGACCAGTTTTCTCTCCTTGGGTAAACTTTCACATCCAATCAATCCTGGCATGAACACATTAAGTTCACAGCTCTTCAGCCTCCAAAAAACTAGGCATTCCTATTCAATTCCAAACAGTACTTCTTTCCTCTTCAATTCCTGACACTTTATAAAACTCAAATCTACCCAACCAGAGAATATTGTTCTCACATTTTTGGGATGGTGCACCTAAAATTTTCCTCAGAATACTTTATTGTATACAGAAGTGAGCAATTCACCCAACTGATGACCCCTCCCTCCAGTCTCCTTCTCATTCATTCTGCTGCATTATATCTCTTCTATAGATTTTCATGGGCACTATTCCAATGAACAGGCCACCACAATCCCTCCATTTTTCTGTACTCATATATGAACACCAACAGCTGCCAGTCAACACCCATTTACAGTTTAACTCCAAACTATCAAACCAACTTCTCATTATCTACTTTCACTTCCTCTACACTCTGCTCTTTGGGACAGTCTCCCCCAATGACCACGATCTTCAGTTTCCCAGCTTCATGAAGAAAACACTTTTCAATGCATAAACATTGTAACACATCATTTGTGTTAATAGCCCAGGCATGCAGTCACAAATACAGACACCTGTGAGCCCTTCAAACAGACAATGCAACAGGACAAATTCTTTTCTTTCCAGTAGTTTTAAATCACCCAGAAGGTGAGGAAGGGTGCACAGTGAGACAATAGTACCCAGAAATCAGTGGCTGTGATTGGTTATTGTGTCAAACAATCCAACTGAACACAGTCACTTGCTGTAAGTTGCTGTTTTTTTTTCTAAGTTTCATCTGTTTTGTGTCCTTTTTTTAAGTGTGAACTGATGTCTTTAGGACACCAATATAGACAAGTTTTCTATAAATAATTTATAACTTTTTTGTCCATAGTTACAATGAGAAACAATGTTGATGATCTAGAGAATGTCCTGTTTTCTGCCAGAGCTTTTATGGATTGTATGATTATAGCTGAAGGAGGTTAGAACTTGTGTATCAATAAATAAAATGAGTTATTTCAACCTTTCTTTGATTTAATCCGGAAAAATAATAATTTCCCAAACGATAACTTTTCTGATTTCTGTGCATATTATATGGCTGTATTTAAAAATCATATCAAAATTCAAATTATCTGTGTCTCACTCTAGTATTTGTCAACGATAATCTAATCTCACCATGAACATAAATGGCATGCATGAAGCACAGCTATTGTTCATTTGATTGTTCATGCTTTCCATATTTAAAATTATATTAATTGATAAATTAAATATTAAAAGTTATCCTACAATTTGCACTGGCCCAATTAAGATGAACGCTGATGCACTATTCACTCTTAATTCATACATAAATGCAATCATATGTCAAATTGAACATGAAGTTTGTAGCACAGGTTGTATAAGTCACACAACAGCACACCCAATCTAAATGGGCATGCAATACCATTGATATATATATATATATATATACATGAAAGCAGATCGCACATCCACGAATATATGCCTCAATGTATGTAGTTTGCTGAATTAAATAAGCAGATTTGGAATATCAATTGTTAGGCAACACACTGAGATAAGTATGTATTTTCTGTGTGTATGTGGAGGGGGGCACGGTTTATTAAAATAGAATGCAGTGGCAACAGCACATTCAGCAGCAACCTCCCTTGGCAGTCAGCAAGTGACTTCAACATTTCCTCTGTTGATTTGGTGTTTAAAAAATAGATTATTTGTGTATTTATCGGTAAACATTTTGCGATGTTTTGTGCAACATGGCCCCCTAGTGAATTAAGAAAATATTAAGAAACCTAGTGAAGAATCACAGAAAAAGAGGCAAGCAATTAATCTTGAAACGAAGTTGCAAGTTCAACAATAGTGAAGAAGCAACAACAAGGTCCTATCGGTGATTGGAAAAGCTACTTCCATCATGCATAGAGGACCTGAATCAAAAGCGCATACCTCTTAGAACTATGACCATAACCGCTAAGGCATTAAGTCTCTTCAACATGTAAATATTCAACATTGTAAATATTCAAAAGGAGAAGGTATCCGGAGAGTTCATGGAAAAGGCAATTAATAGAAAGACAATTCATCAAAAATGCAATTCACAGAAAAAAACAATTCACCAAAAATTTTAACTTTTTGAAAATGTTATGATAAAAGTGATCCATTTAGAACAAATACTGAACTATACAGAGTGAGAAAGCAATGCTACTTTAATAGAGAATAATTATAGAACAATATGTTTCTTACTGTCTTTCTTGTCCGATAACTGTTTCATGCCTGTTCATGAGACTGATTTGCCTGTTTCCGGGAGGGAAAAGCCCAGCCTACGCAGGCTCCATTATTATTATTATTGTTACTAGTAGTAATATGCGACTTCAATACAGCAATTATTCAAATATATATAATTATTATGGGATGAATAAAAGTTTCAAATAGCAAATCTGATTCAGATTCGCTATTTGAAACTTTACAAGAAAATGTCGAACCGTTCTAGTTTTCAGTTCAGCTATATTCGGAACAACAAACAAATAATATGTCCAAATTTGTATTACAATAACTCTCTGACTTAGCGGAATTAGTAGAAGTTGCCGGTACAAGAAGCTGTCTGCATGGTTCAGTTTTTATTCTAAACAGATCACTTTTACCATAACATTTTCAAAAAAAGTTTCGAAATGATATTAGCAATTCTGCTTTGGCTGGATCAATTTAATGAAATTTGAATTTAAAATTTTCATGAATTGCATTTTTGACAAATTGTCGTTCGATGAATTGTCTTTCGATTAACTGTTTATTCGATGAATTTTCATGGAACCGAAGGAGGAAGCAGGACCTGTTACGTCCTGTGAATTCAATGCTTCATTCAGTTGGTTCATGAGATTCAAGCAGCGTTTTGCACTGCATAATGTGAAAATGTATGTTGAATCTGCAAGGTGAATCCGCAAGTTCCAATGAGAAGGCTGCCAAGGAGTTTGTGGAGAAATTGGATAAAAATACTCAAGTGAACAATTCATCCACAAAAAACTAATAACTGGTATGAGACCTAACAGAGAGTCAGGGAGACTAAATTATAAAGGGAGGAATGGTGTGAACGTGGGTGTACGAGCGACAATGTTATATAACTGTGTTAATGATGACGAAAAGAGAACGATTTCGTGTTTGTTCGGTTCGGATCTATCCATCATAAAGATGTCTACGTGTGTAAGGAATTAGAGAATAATAGAGATGTGCAACTTGTCCAACTGTGTAATTATAAATAAATGCAGACTGCAGACAAGACAATACAAAAGAACAAACAGATTATTATGTCTGTACATGAATGCTAGGAGTATCAGAAACAAAGGGATACAGTTTGTTGCCTTAGCCAACATGTTGTAACCTCAGATTGTAGGTATTAGTGAGACCTGGCTATCAGAATTAGACCTACTAATAGGTATCAAGTGTACAGTATGTTTAGGAAGGATTGGAGAGGGGGGGGGAGTGCTGCTAATGATATCGGATGACTTGAATCCAGTTAGAGTTGAGACCAATGATTGTAATAATACTACTAAAAATATTTCGTGTGGCAGTGAGTTTGAAGCCATCTGGTGTGAGGTGGAATCTAACAAGACTAATTACATAGTGGGGTGTTGTTACAGACCTGGTGGATCGGTTGCTAGTGATGAAGAAATGCATCACCAAATAGAAAAGATGAGTGCGAAAAGAGTGATCATAATGGGAGACTTTAATTATCCAAATATTGATTGGTAGCAGTAGAATCTCATAAGAAGAATGAAAATGCATTTATTGAACTGTTGCGGAACAACTTCCTCAAGCAGCATGTAACAGATGGAACTCTAAGGCAAAGAGTGTTGATTATAGTGTCAGAGGGCACTTAAATATAAAGAGCCAACAGGTGTCATTTCGGCGATATAAACACTATTTAAATTAAGGGGATATTAAATTCCACATTGTTTTAAAACCGAATAAGAAACTCAGAGATTGGAATCAGAGAGTTTCATGCCGAATATAGTAAACTATAAAAATATTGGCGAATACTAGCGTGAGCTAATGCAAGTAGTCCTAGTACGTAGTACAATACCGGGCAACTCGTTGCAAAGGCGAGTAAAGTTCTGATCGCATTAGCTACTCATTGATGAAGCCTCAAAAAAGGCCGAAACCGGTCTGTATAGTGACCTCCTACCATAATGTAATAACAGCATACATTTCCTAGGAAGTGTGTTTTTACATTATGGAAAATACCAAAGAATAGCGATCAGAACTTTACTCACCTTTGCAACGAGTTGCCCGGTATTGTGACTACGTACTAGGACTACTTGCATTAGCTCATGCTAGTATTTGCTGATATTTTTATAGTGAGGAGTATACTGAATTCAGTGGATTGGGATCGGTTGCTGGATGTATTAGAGCTGTTGCACAAATTGAATAAGAATTGAGCAATAGGGACTGATGGGATATCATCACATGTGCTAAAAGAGTGTTCAGCTGAATTGGCCATTCTTTTGACCAGGCTGTTTAATATGAGTCTTAGAACAGGGAAGATTCTACAGAAATGGAAGGAACGTGATCAGTGATCATGTAGTACTCACTTGGGAAGTGACTAAGTTTATGAATGTTCCATTCAGAAAAGGTTACATGCTGAACTAAAAAGCAGGAAATTATGACCAACTGAGGAGTATACTGAGTTCAGTGGATTGGGATCGGTTGCTGGATGGAAGGAATATCGAGAATGCATGGGAAGCACTTAAACAACACGTGAATGATGCGATATCAAAATGTGTCTTGAGAGTTCAAAGAATAAATAGAGGAGGAGTTAAATGGATGAGTAATCTTATTAAACAAGAGATTTGTAAGAAAAGGATGATGTGGAAGAAATACCATGTGCATAAGGATAATGTCAGTTACGAACGTTAAAAGCAGCAGGCTAGTCAGTCACTACCGTTGTACAGAAAGCAAAGTCTGAGTACGAAAAGAAACTGGCTCTGCATGCTAAAGATAACCCACAAGAATTCTATAGATATGCTGCAAGTAAAAGAAAGAATAACTCTTCTAAATCCTGATGGTATGAGGGTTACAGATGCAGAAGAAGGTGTTCAGTTAATGAGTGCCCATTTTGTTAAAAGCTATCAACTTGGTGTATGCAACATTGAGCTCACTGTAACCTCTTTACTAGATGAAGAAACACAGGTGTATGAGGACAGAGTTAGAGCTGTTGCACAAATTGAATAAGAATTGAGCAATAGGGACTAATGGGATATCAGCACGTGTGCTAAAAGAGTGTTCAGCTGAACTGGCCATTCTTTTGACCAGGCTGTTTAATATAAGCCTTAGAACAGGGAAGATTCTGCAGGAATGGAAGAAACGTATGGTAATTCCATTGCACAAGGGTGGTGCAAAGACTGATGTATCCACCTATTGACCGATTAGTATCTCAGGAGTGGTGGTGAAGATTCTGGAAAAATTATAATAAATTTAGTTTAATCCTTTATCCAAGTGTGAGCAAACAAAGTTTGTGCCTGAAAGTATCTTCAGGACTGGGGTAAGGTGGTACAACACCAGGCGAATCCTTGTAAAGATGGAGCAAATTACCAACACTCCTATCTCAGTATCTCCCATAATGCAAAACACATCTCCTTGCGGATATGTCTAATGTTATGCATTAAGGGAAGGGCCACTACCCAGACCAGTTTCGACCTTTATTGGGGTCTCTTCAGTGGGAGCCAGGCCCAAGTGGAGATACCAGTCAGAAGCATTAGCAAGGTCATCTCTACCTATAGGAGTTGCCAATTGGTGTGCCACCTTTTTAACAAATTACTCTGGATTTAGAGGAAGATGTTGAAAGTTTATTTTTCACTTGGTTAGAATATAATAAATTTAGTTTAATCCTTTATCCAAGTGTGAGCAAACAAAGTTTGTGCCTGAAAGCATCTTCAGGACTGGGGTAAGGCAGTACAACACCAGGGCGACTCCTTGCAAAGGTGGAGCAAACTACCAACACTGCTATCTCAGTATCTCCCATAATGCAAAACACATCTCCTTGTGGATATGTCTAATGTTATGTATTAAGGGAAGGGCCACTACCCAGACCAGTTTCGACCTTTACTGGGGTCTCTTCAGTGGGAGCCAGGCCCAAGTGGAGATACCAGTCAGAAGTATTAGCAAGGTCATCTCTACCTATAGGAGTTGCCAATTGGTGTGCCACCTTTTTAATAAATTACTCTGGATTTAGAGGAAGATGTTGAAAGTTTATTTTTCACTTGGTTAGAATATAATAAATTTAGTTTAATCCTTTATCCAAGTGTGAGCAAACAAAGTTTGTGCCTGAAAGCATCTTCAGGACTGGGGTAAGGTGGTACAACACCAGGGCGACTCCTTGCAAAGATGGAGCAAGCTACCAACACTGCTATCTCAGTATCTCCCATAATGCAAAACACATCTCCTTGCAGATATGTCTAATGTTATGCATTAAGGGAAGGGCCACTACCCAGACTAGTTTCGACCTTTATTGGGGTCTCTTCAGTGGGAGCCAGGCCCAAGTGGAGATACCAGTCAGAAGCATTAGCAAGGTCATCTCTACCTATAGGAGTTGCCAATTGGTGTACCACCTTTAGGTCCAAGTGGAGACACCAGTCAGAAGCATTAGCAAGGTCATCTCTACCTATAGGAGTTGCCAATTGGTGTGCCACCTTTAGGCCCAAGTGGAGATACCAATTGGCAGCTCCTATAGGTAGAGAAGACCTTGCTAATGCTTCTGACTGGTATCTCCATTTGGGCCTGACTCCCACTGAAGAGACCCCAATAAAGGCCGAAACTAGTCTGGGTAGTGGCCCTTCCCTTAATACATAACATTAGACATATCTGCAAGGAGATGTGTTTTGCATTATGGGAGATACTGAGATAGCAGTGTTGGTAGCTTGCTCCACCTTTGCAAGGAGTCGCCCTGGTGTTGTACCACCTTACCCCAGTCCTGAAGATGCTTTCAGGTGCAAACTTTGTTTGCTCACACTTGGATAGAGGATTAAACTAAATTTATTATATTCTAACCAAGTGAAAAATAAACTTTCAACATTCTGGAAAAATTGGTTAGAGCTCGCATTCAGAAATGGGTTGACAGCGAATCTCTACTTTGCAATGAACAACATGGGTTTACTAAGGGAATGTCATGTTTTAGCAACTTGCTCACATTCTGTAACAATGTTACCATCTAAAGCTTTTGACAGAATACAGCATGGCAGACTGCTGCATAAATTGTAGAAAATGGGTCTAGGTCAATGTTCACTCTAAGCTGTGCGCATGCACACGTTTTACAACTAGTGCACAAAGCAAAAAATATGTGCACACTAGATTTTCAAGATGAAATTCAAATTTATTAATTAAAGAAGTTCCACTTAACTTGAGTGAAGTTCTAGCCTAATGAATCAAATAAAAACCCAACTTAGAAACCATATAGGAGAATGTCATTTGGATATGCTAATGAGAGTGAAAAGTTACCAATTATATAGAAATTCAATTAATTTAGATAGTGTGTATAAAGAGTGTTATCTTTTTTGCTTAAATGATCAGTATGGTGACTCTCGTATGGGTGCGCACATACTTTTCAAAAGAAGGCAAATTTTGCACACACGCAAATTTCTGTGCACACTCACAGCAAAAAATTAGAGGGAACATTGGTCTAGGTTATAGAATATTAACATGGATAAGAGGATGGCTGACTGATAGATATCAAAAAGTGGTATATGGGAGTGTGAGTCTGCAAGATTTAAGGTAACTAGTGGTGTAACACAAGGATCAGTGCTTTTGACAGATCCTTGTGTTACGCTGTTATTTAATCTGTACATTAATGATATTGGGAAGGATTTGACAAGCAACATACAGCTATTTGCTATATGTCACTTGTCAAATATATATTGGATTTCTGTTGGGATGCTGATATATTGAAGACAGTACAAAGGAGAGTGTTAAAAATGATATCAGGATTGTGGAATACTGAGCAAGACAGATTGAGAATTTGTAGACTGAAGACACTAGCAGACAGGAGAAAGAGGGGAGATATGATTGAGACTTACAAATTTCTGAAAGGGTCATACAGGATTGTGAAATCCTGTATGACCCTTGCAAAAGAAGAAGAAGAAGAACGAGAAAAGGAAGAGGAAAAAGATAAACAAGGAGAGGAAGTTAAACAATTCACAGTGAAGGATCTTGCAGAAATGTTCTCTGCAGTTAACAATGTTCTCAGAATGGTTGAAGACATGGACCCCAATGTTAAAAGCTACTTATTAGTAGAAAGGAAAGTACATGATGCATTTGCTTGCTATAAAGAAATTCATGATGAAAAGGAGAAGAGGAATAAGCAAAACACATTGGACATGTTCATCAAAAAACAAAGATTGCACCAGAAGAGCAGCAGCCTGGTCCTTCACATAGGGAAGGTAATGAAGATGTGATTGTGGAGGAAGATTTGGGTGATTAGTCTCCTGTTTTATAGTAGCAGTAATGCACAGTACAGTTTTATAACTAGGTTTAAAAATTAAAATTAGAGTATATTTATAACTGTTAAATCCCTAACTCCTACAACTCTGTTGATTTAATGTATTGACTTACATCCTGCTGGATGGAACGGAACCCCGACGTAAGTCGAGGGATGACTGTATATTAATATGACCACATTGCCACCAATCGGTGAGAGTGATCATAGGGTCTTGACTTGGGAGGTGGCTAAAGGTGTAGAATTTTCAATTAAGACAGGGCACATGTGGAATTATCGGGCTGGAAAGTATGACAAGCTTAGGAGTTTGATTGGTTCAGTGCCATGGCATGTAGTTAAGAAGTGCTTGCATGAATCAATGGCTGACTGTATACCTAGAGTCCGAATAATAAATCAAGTAGGGGTTAAATGGATGAATAACACCATTAAGCTTGAGCTGCAAAAAAAGAAACAACTATGGAGGGAATTTAAGGAGAAAGGTGACCGGCAGGCACATGAACGGTATAAAGCACAGGCCAGAAGGGTGACGAGTGTGGTAAGAAAAGCAAAAAAGGATTACGAAAGAACATTGGCCATGCAGGCTAAAGAGAATCCTAAACAGTTTTTTAGATATGTAGCAAGTAAAAGGAAAAATGTATATGGATTTTAAAGAATGCCGATGGTAGGGAGGTAACTGAATCAGTTGATATAGTGGAATTCTGAGCGAGCACTTTGCAAGAGTATATCATCCAGGTGGTGACATTGCAGGAATGAAAGAACCAACAGCTTACATGGGAATTGTGGTGAATGAAGTAATGAATAGTCTATTACAAAACCTCAATGTTAATACATCTGTGGGATTGGATGGTATGCCAGCTCGTGTCATACATGAAGCAGCTAAAGAATTGTCAGTGCCCTTGACCATTTTGTTTAATTTGAGTCTCGGGTCTGGGTTAGTCCCGAGTGGGTGGAAAGAGGGGAAAATAGTTCTACTGCATAAAGGTGGTTCCAAGACTGCTGTTGTAAATTACCGACCGATTAGCATATCAGGAATCATTGTCAAGGTCTTAGAGAAATTAGTCAAGAAAAGAATACAGGATTGGATAGATGAAAATGGGATATTGTATGGGGGACAACATGGTTTTGTGAAGGGTAGATCATGCCTCAGTAACTTGCTCACGTTTTATAACACAGTGACGGCTGAACTGGATAGGGGTAATGGGTTTACAGTGATACTACTGGACCTTGCCAAGGCCTTTGATAGGATATCACATGGAACCCTAATCAGTAAACTGGAGCAGATGGGGATAGATATAGGATTGGTGAGATGGATAGGAGGGTGGTTGAAGGAGAGATACCAGAGAGTGGTTTATTCAGGAGTGGAGTCTAAAAGACGTCTTGTGACTAGTGGAGTGCCGCAGGGCTCTGTTCTTGGACCACTGCTTTTCAATTTGTTCATCAATGATACTGGAAAGGATATGAGAGGAAGTGTTCACTTGTTTGCTGATGATGCAAAGTTGGGTAGAGCAATTGTGAGTGCACAGGATGTCAAAATTTTACAGGATGATTTGGATGGTTTGGAGGAATGGGCTAGGAAAAATGGATGTCAGTTCAATGTGGCAAAGTGTAAGGTTATGCACTTTGGGGTGAAAAGAATAGCAGCGGTATATCACATTAGTGGAACCGTACTCCAGGAGATTGATGAGGCCAGGGATTTGGGAGTGTTGGTGGATAGGGAGTTGAAGTTTAGGGGACACATTGCAAAAGTGACTAAAACAGCTCACCAAATCACTTGGCTTCTGAAAAATACTTTAACATGCAGAGACAAACAAGTTGTTGTTCCTCTGTATCGAGCCTTGATAAGACCCCACCTGGACTTCTGTGCCCAGTTATGGGCACCAGGGTTTCTTCGTGATGGGGAGGAAGTGGAGAGGGTCCAGAGACGAGTGACCAAGATGATAGCAGGTCTGTGGAATGAGCCTTATGAGAATAGGTTGAGGATTTGTGGGTTGCAGAAACTGGACGATAGGCGAAGGAGGAGTGATATGATTGAGACATTCAAATTACTGAAGGGTTTTTATAAGATTGATCCAGAAGATATTTTTGAAAATATGACTGGTGGTGGGAGGACTAGGGGCCATGCATGGAAGCTGGGCAAGAGTGTGGTTGACAAGGGTGTTAGAGCTAGGTTTTTTACTTGGAGAGTTGTGAATGAGTGGAATAAGCTTCCAGAGTCTGTTGTGGGTGCTACGACCGTGAATGAGTTCAAGGCAAGGTATGATAGATACTGTGTGAATATTGAATAGTTGTTCTTGACATGATATTAGGGCCTCCCTCGATGAGTCTGTCGACTCCTTGGAGTTTCCCGGAACAATAATAATAATAATAATAATAATAATATGAGAATGGAGCGCTAGAAATTAAAAATAATAATATCAAAGAATGGAAATCACAGATATGAGACTAGTGAAAAAAATTGGTTGGGTGAACAAATTAATATTGCTGTTTAGAATTTTGTGAAGGCAAGCATGTCATAACTGCACATGCTCTCTAGTACTTTGTTTTGCAACAGGGGAAAAAGGAATGGGAGACAAATTACTTTGGTACAAGATTGGCTCTCATTTGAAATTTCCTTATAAACATTTCTCACATTCTAGATGGGATTTGAACTATGGTCAATCCAGCTAAAGGACAGCCATCATTTTCCCGAATGCACTATAGAGGCACACACTGACAGATCTGTTTGTGTGTGTGTGAGAGAGAGAGATAAAATAGCTGGAAAAATATCCAGAACTACTGAGACAGCATACAGAAATATACCAACTAATTATATCAGAAACCTAATATCTGAAAGAATCAGGAGAAAAAAAAAAGTTAACACAAAATTATTAAAAACCCTTGTCCTGAACTATCACAGTATCCTGTACCTTCTAGGAAATGATAATAAATAAGAGAAAGTATAAATGATTACCTACCATGGTCTTACATATGGCTGACATATCCAAGGAGGAAATGGAAGCTTGGCATGATCTGAGTCTGGTATCCAATCTGATACATTCTATAGAAGGAATAAGAGAAATGATCATCATAACATCAATTTGACCTGTTTTGAGTCAAATGTAGAATATTATTACTGGCCATCAAGATACTAAAAACATTTTGGTGAAAATAGCATTAACTTCATAAATTCATATTTATATCTGGATGTACAAGTAACTAATACCATATATGCCAAACGTCAATTTAATCTTAAGATGTAAAATAAAATAAAGAACAAAAATTATGTTATCAAAAGGGTAAACAAACAAACAACAAAAAGACATTTTAAGCCTGATTTCATCAGTAACAATTATTTTTAGTCAAGATTCTGAGAGAATAAGAATTGAGAATTCTAGAATATAAAATAATTATTCAACCTATTAATCCCCATAACAAAAATGACAAATTATACCTTTTAATGCAATTTGATAACTAGTCCAAGTAATTTCTTAACCAGAGAGAGAGAATCTGAATACTTCGACTTACAAAGAATATTATGAAAAATAGAAATAAGAATGAAAAGTGTGAAAGATGAATGTAAAGATTAGTATCATAATATTACTCAAAATAGAATCAAAGCCACTAGACAAGAATTAAATCAGCATCATCAACATTGTTGTATCGTTTTATCTTTTTATAATTCTTATCAGATTATTTCTTCATCTAATTTTATAATTCTGTCGATAATTTCTCTTAAACCCTTTTAATTTAGTTTACTTTTCTTAGTTTTTAAAAATCTCTAACCGTCCGTTAGACTTAAAGACATAAGTTGCAGTCAAAACTTATAAGTGTGAGGACAGACTTATCAGAATTTAGTAAAATAACAGTCATTAATTTTAACTATTACTCCACAGGTTCTCATCAATTACAATATTCCTTTGTCATCATAGAGAAATTTATTTGTCTCTGCGCCACCATATGATTAGAAATTATCAGACATATTTTCTAGGAGTAAGTAACTGATAAGCAATATTTCACACTGGACAAAGATCTCTTAATTATCTCTAGTCTTCTTTCTTACAGAAGTGACCGAGGTTAATACACTCTAACTTCAATACTTAGGTTTCCCACTAAGACTCGAATATTTTATGATAGGTACAATGAATAGAATTCAGGCAGGCATTTGAATATATATATAAAAAAAAACATTTATTATTCCAATCTAAATCAAGTACATGAAATTCATAACTAATTAAAGGAAAGACAAATTAAATCCAATATTACTTCTTGGTTCTAGGCCAACTTGAGTAAATCATAAGGGAATCAGAATCAATACAATTATCTAAAGTTTATCACATTAAAATATACAAAGGTCATATAATACACTGTCTTATATCCATAACACATGAAAATTAAAGTTTATGCTGTCTCACATAGATTTTTAAGTTCCCCTTCCTTAGGACAACCATTTGATCGAAACATGATCTTTTATCTAAATATTTGCAATAAGCTCTCCAATTATCTACTGCAATTACCACGATTCATTCCATTCACATGGAAAATTATGCTCTATAGCAGGGGTTCCCAACCTTTTTATTTCCTAGAGCACATTCTAAAATACCGGTAGGGCGACGGGCACATCTATTTTTCAAGCAAATTTTTTGAATTTGTTTGTTAAATGAATACACATACAAAGTTTACATTATAATCAAATGTTTTATTACTTAAAAGTTTACATTATATAAAAATTTAAATATATATATGTAAGTTAATGTGATCTTTGGCATTGCATTTCATTGGCCAGTGCTTCATAATTAGGAGAATATGATGATATTCCAGTTCTTAAACTGGAATGAACAACTTCGAATGCGCATCTACTTTACATTGTATGCGTTTAATACTCGTCATGTGTCATTAACGCATGCGTCATATAGCATGCCATGAATTGTTGCATGATTATTTCAAACTATACGACACACGGTTGAACAGCGGTGGGCACACACAAACTGGTCGACGGGCGCCATGGTGCCTGCGGGCATAGGGTTGGGAACCCCTGCTCTATAGTATACAATTCTTAATGGCAATCAAATCTCTTCAGCATTTTATCAAGACATATAATTCTAATTACAGTAATGTCCCATTCCAAATTAACTTCATTTCAACTTAACACGTTCGTAAAGAACTAACATTTCTTTTTTATCCTCCTTTACATAAATTCTTAGGGACATTAATATTCTAATTTATAAAGCACTCTTTCTCTATAGAACTCAGTAATACATAGTTTTCAAGATATCAAGTCTACAGACAAAATTCCTTTCTCTATAAATATTTCTTTCTTGAATTTAGACACGTTTACATGGAACAAAACGAAACCTTGAGGTTCCCCCCTTTTTTCTAGAGTCCTTGTACTAATTCACGGCACATTTTCCCAGTTATGATATCAAAAAGAAGGAACAAAATTTCTCTTACCATTTGCAGACGACATTCATCATAATTCGGTAATTAAGTAGATTATTTCCTCAGGGAAGCTCTTCACAGAAGTTACGAGTGTTCCTTAACAAATTCTTTAGTTTCTTAGAATATACCTTATTTCGGGAACCACAGCTTTCAACAGTTTTGGCACATGGGGATCCTTTGATCAGCAAAGTTTCATATATCTAGAATACTCTGGACGCATCTCGGATTTTGCCTACTTGGACATAGTCGTTTTGTCGAAAAGCTGTTACAGACGATTCAATGCTAAGTCCTGTAGCATGAGATTCCTATCCGAGAGCTCTGAGTTTCTAACATCAGTGACTCATCTGGGATGTCACATTAGACAAGAAGTTCTGGAACAAGAGAGCATTTCTAGGCTCGGTAATAACGTTTATATTTCCCTCTCAGTCACTTTCATTGGATCAGTTCACACAGCAAATCATCTATCGTACCGTGGGCCACTAGCACCAAACGGTACTCTCGCGGTCAGAAATGTAACTGTACTCTGAAAACAGCACCACAGATGCATTTGGCGGACAACTTTATCGTCAGAATCATGACTTGCACATTTCGTTTCATGTGCATTGCCGAAGGCAGACTTTCATGTCAATAGGATTAAATTACAGGAAACATGTCTAGATCCAATTGTATTTTACAAGATATATGGAAACTTTTAACACACAATTTACAGATTTGACTTACAGGTTAAATAAACTTAGAATTATAGTATTTACAACAGTGTTTTTCTCCAGAATTATATTTTCTGAATATCACTTTAACCTTGAGGAAATGGTGGATATGTTAAATCCTGATTGAGTATAATTTACTTCAAATTTTTCTCAAACAGAATTTAACAACATCACATTTCTGAATGTACCTACCCTCAGGAACTCACAGGATATTACATAATACTACATGATAAAGTTACATCTTTACTAACTTTGTATCAACAATTTTCCTCCAAATTAATCTGTTATCTGTCAAAACTCCAATATTATTAGATCTTATATTTCTCTCTTCTATGACACTTTTTTTTTTATTGTATCAATCTACCTATATTTTGGTTTTCCTCTGGGTCTTATTCCTGCCATCTTGGCAAAGAACACCTGTTTTGCTAATCTTTCCTCTCCCATTCTGTTTAATCACTCAGGTGATATCATCAATGCTAACAATGTCAAGTTCTTTCTTAATATCCTCATTTATAATATGATACTGCCGTTGATGCATCTGTTCCACTCCCCTAATCTTTCTCAGAACCATCATATCTGTGGTCTCCAGTCTTGCCAGTTCTCAAATCCATAAGTTAAAATTGGTTTCAACATTATCTAGTATACAGCTAGTTTGGTGTTTTGACTAATTTCCCTCTTATTCCATATAAATGTATTTAGTTTATACAATACCAGCTTTGCTAATTCCATATTTCTATTTCCATCTTCACTAAAATACTGTGCCCAAATAGCTGAAATGTTTTACTTGTTCTATAGGTTCTTGATTCACAATGCAGTTGATGTTTTCAATGTTTCTGCTATTTCATTGTTTTTGTCCTTTTATTGCTGATTTTCATACCAAATTTATTACAACAGTTATTCAATTTATTCAGGGAATCTTGCAGACTTATACTGGATTTATTCAGAAGTATAATATCATCTGCAATAAAGTAATGCTGAGATTAACATCTCCAATTTTATTAGGATTTTATCCACCTTTACAATGAGTTGCCCTGGTGTTGCACCACCTTTAGACTTGAACTACATTTCAGGTGCAAACTTAACTGTTTGCTTACTTGGGATTAGGAGCAAATAACCAAGTTTATAAAATTATTTGGTAACCCTAATATACATTATTCCCAAGGTAAAAAAATTTATTTACACCTCCAATTTTGATATCAGGTTTAATGCCACTTTCCTCATAATGATCCATACAGATGATGAATAACAGTGGAGATAATGTACATCCTTGTCTCACACGATTTAACACCAAACCATCTTCCTGTATCTCCTTCAATTTGAACTGCTAATGATGATAACAATGATAGTCTAGTGTAAGAAATACAAACTGTAATGTTAATCATCTATATGGGTTACATTATGAAGAAAAGAGATATTAATACTGATATGAAAACTGGAAATATTCAACTCAGATCAACCTTATGCAGATGATGTATACTCCTAAATAAATCAGTTTTTTTTTTTATTTATTTAGGAGTACACGAAAACACAAGGAATACGTAAGACTCTTTACCTATTCCTTGTTTTTGATGATGCCTTGACCTATCAGTGTTAGAAATGAAAGTATAGGTCCATTGTGGATGCTTCTGGAAGCAGGTATTGGTAATAACTAATCTGTTAGCATGGGCAAATTCCAAAAGTCTTTCACCATGGGTGTTACAATCACCCAGACCAAAAATGTCACACTTAAGGTCTAACTTTCATACTCTTTTCCACTTTTGCATTAAAGTCCCCTAAGATGTAAAGTACATCTCTCATTGGTAAGCGGTCCAAAACAATCTGTTTCATAGAATTCCTCACTCTCTTCACCAAGCCTATCTATGTGGGGGTGCATAAACTACCAAGATTGACACACTAGTAGGTTGAGCCTTAAGTTGGATACAAAGTGATCCTGTCATTAACACGTTCGCTGCCATGTTCCTTGGGCATAGTTTGTTACTGCACGCCAAGCACTTTGGCATATTCAAGGTTAGTACGAGTAATCTTGTAGCTGGAGGTAATCGACATACAAATATATTCGTAGTTTGGCTTGTGAGGCTCATATACCAACTACGAGTATACACACGTTCGCTGCCATGCTCTGCACGCCAAGCACTTTCACTTCTTCAAGGTCAGTAAGAGTAATCTTGTAGCTGGCGGTAATCGACATACAAGTATATTCGTTGTTGGCTTGTAAGGTTCATATACCAACTACACGTATACTCGTAGTTGGCAGCGAACATGTTAATGGGATTATAACCAAGAAGGGTACTTGCCTGAACTGTCTTCAGTATCACAGTATGTTCAGTATGATGCTTTTGAGTTACCTCCTGAATAAACAACTAGCCTACTATCCTGTCTTTTGAAGTGATGTTCACCATTTCATCTGATCTCTGTAATTCCCACAATGCCACTTTTATATCTCTACATCTCCTTCTTGCCCAGAGAAAAGATTTTCAAATCACTGCAATTATATAGTGGTGAATGGAACATTATACAGAGCAATCCATAGTCTATATTTAAGTTGTTGGTCAGCAGTTAGAATTGAAGGAAATACAGGAAGATATTATAAAATCAGGGGTAAGACAAGGGTGCACATTATCTCCACTCTTATTCATTATCTATATGGATCACATTATGAAAGAAAGTGGCATTAAGTCTAATATTAGAATTGGAGATGTCAAACTTAGCTCTTTGCTTTATGCAGATGATGTTGTACTCCTAAATACATCTAGTGCAAGTCTTCAGGATTTGCTAACTAAACTGAATAACAGCTTTAACAAATTTGACCAAAACTATAAAAATAGGCAAGAACAGAAAACTTCACTTTCATTCTGAATGGAAATCCTACAGAACAAGTAAAATATTTCAGCTATTCAGGCACAGTTTTTAGTGAAGATAACAAATTAAATATGGAAATGGAGAAAAGAATAAGCAAAGCTGGCATGGTGGTTAGCCAGCTGAATAAATTTATATGGAATAAGAGAGAAATTAGCCGAAACACCAAACTAGCAGTATACACAACCGTATTCAATTCAAACCAGTTTTAAATTATGGATCTGAGAGTTGGGTTAGAAATAAAGCACTTAATCAAAGACTAGAGACCACAGACATGAGGGTTCTGAGAAAAATCAGGGGAGTGAACTGATGGCATCAATGGCAGAATCATATTAAAAAATGAAGATATTAGAAAGGAACTTGACATTATTAGCATTCAAGAATGTATCAGCAGAGCTAATCTAAGGTGGTAGGGACACTTAAATAGAATGGTGAGGATAGGTTAGCAAAACAGGTGTTTGATAGTAGGAAAGAGACCCAGGGGAAGAGGTCTATATGGATTGATTCAGTCAGAACTGCATTAGAAGAACGAAATGTTAGATATGACACAATATTGGAGTGCTTAGAAGTAATAGACTAATGTAACAGAAAACTGTGGATAGGAGATTAATAATGTAAACTTAATCATGTAGTGCTCTCATAGTAGTCCAAACATCCCGTGAAGGTACATATCAGGAAATTGATGATGATGATGATGCACATTTTTTATTACATCCTGTTGGAGAGCAAATAAGCTTACCACCCAGTCCAAAATACCATTTGCTTTAGATTAATGCTTGCTGTGAATACTTCTGCAGTATGTCCAATTTGATAAGTAGTGTTTAAAGAGGGAAGCTTGTTGGAGTTGTGGACATTAGTAAAATATATTCACTATTTGAATAGCTGGAATGCAGAAAGTTGAGTTTCAGGAACAAGAAAGTGAAGAGGTCTGAGTGGGTTTCAGAAATTGGATAGTAGTAAATATAGTAACTGAATGGGGTAAGGAAACTTTAAGGCATAGAAAGTCAAAAGCATATGAAGTATAATTTCAATTTCACTTTAAAGAATGTTTAGTATTCTAATATAAAGAAAAAGCTGCTATGCAACAGTAAAAACAAAACTGTTACCTTTATGTCCACAACTTCAATGTGACAAATCCCTGACATATTAACATTTCTGATTTATGACCTTTTGTGACAGACATGGTGAATGGATACACTGTGATACCTCTGAACTTTGCTAAAGGTTATCAAAAGTATATATTTTGACAGAATTCAGCATGGAAGGCTGTTACATAAGTTGGTGGATATGAGATTGGATTATAAACTAATTTGGCTGACTGACAAATATCAAAAGAAGTATACGGGGAAGATGCTAGTTTACAAAATTTAAGGTGACCAGTGGTGTACACCAGGCATCAATGTTTGTTCCACTGTCATTCAATCTTTATATTAATGAAAATGGGAAAGATTTGATTTGAAAGGAGATATACAGCTATTTGCTGATGATGCAAAGATAGGCAGGATAATCAAGAATGCAAATGACATGCAGTGCTTACAGAAGGATTCGAATAAGTTGGAATTCTGTCATGTGAAAAAGGCTATCAGTTCAATGTTAGTAAATGTAAAGTTATGCACTTTGGATGAGATATCTAAGGGCATATTATATCATCATCAAATTCCTGATATGTACCCTCAAGCGATGTACAGGATATGATAGTACAACATGAAAAATTTACATCATTATTACTAACTTCTTATCTACAATCTTCCTCCAAATCAATCTGTTACTTGTCAAGACTCCAACATTATCAGATCTTATATTTCTATCTTACTGTATCAATTCACCTATATCTTGGTCTTCCTCTGGTTTTTTTTCCTGCCAACCTGCCAGAGAACACTTGTTTTACTAATTTTTCCTCTCCCATTCTGTTTAAGTGACCATACCACCTGAAATTAGCTCTGCTAACAATGTCAAGCATATTATATTGGTGGGATTATGTAGGAAGAAAATGACCAGACTTGGTTCTTGGAGTTTTAGCAGATAGGAAGTTGAAGTTCTGTGAATACATTGCAGAGGATAAGTGCAATGCAATTATCCTTTGCAATGACTTTATCTGGACCGCTGTGCACAGATCTGGTCTCTGAGGTGATGCAGATACAGTGGAGAATGTTAAATATGATATCAGAACTGTGGAATATCCATTATAAGGGAAGAGCGAGAGAGATTGAGAATTTATGGAATGCAGATGCTAGCTGACAGAAGAACGAGGAGTAATATGATAGAAACCTACAAATTTTGAAAAGGATTATACAGGATACCAGCAGATGAAATTTGTCATTTTATGGAGTGTGGGGAGAGAATGGAAGTTGAAAATAAATGCAGTCATTTTTCTCTCATAAAGTGGTGCATGACTGGAATAGCTTGTCTTTGGAGTTGTGAGTGAAGACAATATGAATGAATTCGAGAGAGGGTATGTGAGCATGAGTGATATGTGGCCTCCCTTGACGAGTTCTCCCTTACTCCCTAGAGATATCTAGTAGTAATAATAATAATAATAATATGTTTAAAGCTGGATATATATACATACAGTTAGCTCTCACTATAACAAA
This sequence comes from Typopeltis vanoorti, assembly GCF_054136105.1. NCBI lineage: Eukaryota > Metazoa > Arthropoda > Arachnida > Uropygi > Thelyphonidae > Typopeltis > Typopeltis vanoorti. The sequence goes on along the minus strand of NC_143569.1, from coordinate 80,288,179 downwards.
CTTGTAAAAACTACAGGAACATTTTATTATAGTAAGTAGTTTGCTAGTCAATTATTTTTAGCATAGTATGGTTCCTAAGAGTGCCTTGCTTAAGACTTTTCAGTAGTTATAGTTTGTTATAGTGGAGTTTGCTATAGTGAGCATCTGCTATATACTATCAATGATACAAAAACAAAGTTCATACTTACTTCATATCTCTTCTTTAACTGGAGAGTAATATTCAAGAAAGCAGATTCTGAGTTAGCTTTAGCCAGTTCATCTCTTAAATCTTGATTTTTGGTTATTGTTAGGCTAGAGAAAGTTCAATATAATATTTATTCATAATTTTGCACAAAAAAAGTTTTAAAAATATGTAAAAATGTATTTAATTTTCCTTAATTACAGGAAATCAATACTTCTTATACAAAATTTAGCTGCTAATGCAAATCACACGTATCTGTGATTTGCATCAAGGGTAAATTTTTTTTGGGGGGGATTAACACTTCAAATGTCAGTGAATATTATTGCATTAATTCACCAAAAAATGGAAGACTCATTTTAAGATGACACTTTGATAAAATGCTAGTCCTGTGTTAAGTTTTAAACTTTCTGTTACTGGATTCTTGTATTCGGGGTGCTTAAGGGTCAAAGCTGTATAATTGAGAGGAGACCTCCACATAGCCTTTAAAGGAATGAGGAGAACTGACCAGGGCTTCTGACCTAATGTCCAATCCTCACCTTCTCGTGGTGCACCCTGTTGGGTATCTACTTGGATACTGAACGGACGAGGATGGGCTGGCAATTTGGGATTTAGCCGACCAAATTGTATTCTTATTGGTTAAACCAAAATATAGAATGATGGTACAACATGACAAAATTTCATGCCGGCTGGGGCGTCGCCCGGTTAAACAAGGCCCCAGTTGTTTTCGCCAGGGAACCAGGACGAACAGTGAAAATTCAGCTACTGGAACAAATCTGAAAATAAACCCCAACTCAACATCACCAGAGTTAAAGATCGGTACTATCAACGTAAGAAGCCTGAATGGCAAAGAAATGGAGCTAACTGAGGAATTAGATAAGTACCAGATCGACATAATAGGGGTGACTGAAACAAAAAAAGACCAAAACTGGTGAGATCTTTCTGAGCAATAAATACAAAATGTTATATTCAGGCAATGACAATCAAGGAAAAGAAGGAGTAGCCATAGTATTCAACACAAAATACGAGGCTAATCTTGAATGGCAGGCAGTCTCAAGTAGAGTAATGTGGGCAAATATGAGAATGGGGAACTGGACAATGAGACTTATTTGTGCCTATGGCCCCACAGAAGGTTCTACTAAGGTAGAAGTGGAGGAATTTTTTGACGCTTTAGAAAAAGCAACTGACACAATGAAAAATGAAAAGTTGGTCCTTGTTGGGGATCTAAATAGCAGAGTAGGAAATGATTGTGAGACATACAAAAATATTTTAGGAAAATTTGGAGAAAAGAGCAAAGCTAATAATAATGGCAAATATCTGTTGGATTTCTGCTCAGGACATGGACTGGTTATTACTAACACCATGTTCCAACATAAAAATGTGCACAAATTCACATGGAGAGAAGAAGCTAGGAATAAGAAAAGTCTCATTGACTATGTTATTGTTGATAGTGATGTCTTCTCCCTGGTGCAGGACACCAGAGTGTACAGAGGATTTGAAATTGAAAGTGATCACTATTTAGTCTCGAGCATGATAAAATTTAATTTCATATTGAAAAGAATAACATGTAAGAAAGTTTTAAAGCGAATAAAAGTTGAGCAGCTCTCAGATGTGAACTGTAGGCTAAAATACAGAAAGATTATTGAAGAAAAAATGAAAGAGTTTGAGAACAGGAATCAAACCTTGGAGATTCAGTGGCAAACTCTGAAGAAAACATTGATTGATTCTGCCAGAGAGGCATGTGGTAAGGTTATCTGTAAGGATAAAAAAATCAGAACTCCCTGGTGGACACAGGAAGTTAAAGAGGCAATGAAGGAAAAGAAGAAAGCATACCAAAAGTTCCTGTCAAATAAGTCAGCTTGTGCTCTTAGAGAATATAGAGACAAATGCAAGAATGCTAAACACTGTGTAAAACTAGCTAAACAAAAGTCATGGGAGGACTTTGGCAAGAATATAGAAAATAAATATCAAGAAGGTGGCAAAATATTCTGGAGGTTGTTGAAGAAGCTTAAGAATGGAGGAAAGAGTGCTGTAAAAAGAATTAGAGATGATAAAGGTGACATGAAAACGGGAGAAAAAGATATCCTTGAAGTATGGAGTAATTACTTTGAAAAACTGCTAAATGAAACAAGCAGTGATGACAGCACAGTGGTAAAAAACACTGACCAGACATGCAGTCAGGAATACATATCCATACTAGAAGTAGAAAAAGCCATCAAAGGCTTGAAATGTGGAAAGGCAGCAGGAGTAGATGATATTCAACCAGAAATGCTGAAGTATGGTGATATAAGAGTCTTACAGTGGCTGCACTGCATAGTTCAGAAAGCCTGGACAGAGGGACGAATTCCCGATGATTGGAGTAGAGCTTTCATAGTACCCATATATAAAAAGGGAAATAAAACTGAATGTGAGAATTACAGAGGTATTTCCCTACTGAGTGTTCCTGCCAAGATCTATGCAAGTATACTTGAGAAACGGTTGAGAAGAATTGTGGAAGAAAAGCTTGATTCTGAAAAGCCTGAATCCAGCTTGAAGAACAAGCTGGATTCAGGCCAAATAGAAGCTGTCAGGATCAAATCTTCACTTTACGACAAATAGTCGAGAAAGCATGGGAATATAACAAAGATCTGTATTTAAGTTTTGTCGATTTGGAAAAGGCATATGACAAGGTGCCAAGAGAGAAGCTATTCAATACGCTGCAGTTATATGGTGTCAATGGGGCATTATATCAAGCAATACTTAGTCTTTATTTGAGTTGTAAGTCAGCAGTTAGAATTGAAGGAAGTACAGGAAGATGGTTTAATGTTAAATCTGGTGTGAGACAAGGATGTACATTATCCCCTCTGTTATTCATTATCTATATGGATCACATTATGAAGGAAAGTGGTATTAAACATGATATCAAACTTGGAGATGTTAATGTCAGCTCTTTGCTTTATGCGGATGATGTTATACTTCTAAATAAATCTGCTACAAGTCTGCAAGATTCTCTGACTAAATCAAATAGCTGTTGTAATAGATATGGTATGAAGGTCAGCAATAAAAAGACAAAGACAATGAAAATAGGCAGAATCATTGAAAATGTCAACTGTGTTGTGAATGGAGAACCTGTAGAACAAGTAAAACATTTCAGCTATTTAGGCACGATTTTTACTGAAGATGGTAAATTAAATATAGAAATAGACAACAGAATCAGCAAAGCTGGTATGATGGGAAGTCAATTGAATAAATTCATATGGAATAAGAGTGAAATCAGTCGGAACACTAAATTAGCTGTGTACAAGACAGTGTTCAAACCAGTTTTAACTTATGGATCTGAGAGCTGGGTCAGAAGTAAAACACTTGACCAAAGACTAGAGACCACAGATATGAGAGTCCTGAGAAAGATTATAGGCATGAACAGATGGCATCAATGGCAATATCATATTAAAAACGAGTATATTAGGAAAGAACTTAACATTGTCAGCATCCAGGAATGCGTTAGCAGAGCTAATCTTAGGTGGTATGGTCACTTAAACAGAATGGGCGAGGAAAGATTAGCAAAACAAGTGTTCTCTGCCAGGTTGGCAGCAAAACGACCCAGAGGAAGACCAAGATATAGGTGGATTGATACGGTACAAAATGCTTTAGACGATAGAAATATAAGATCTGATAATGTTGGAGTCTTCACAAGTAACAGACTGATTTGGATGAAAATTGTAGATAGGAAATTAATAATGATGTAATTTTTTTCATGTAGTACTATCATATCCTGTACACCCCTTGAGGGTACATGGCAGGAATTTGATGATGATGATGTAAATTTTTCACGGCTATAAATTTCAATATGCAGTCACACAGGTTTTTGTAATTTTATTTATAACACAGAACAAAGGGACTGTGCATATGTCTTGACTGGAAGGGGATAGGCAAGCAATAAAGAAATAATGCAAAAACATATAGTCTTCACTGACAATGTATTTAGTCTACTCACATTCATAACCCTGTGATCACAAAGTTATTCTTATTCCCTTGCAAAATCCCTGTTCTGTGGACTTGCTTACTGTAAGTGTCAAAAACACCACATTTTTTCAGTGACTTACAGTGCAAATTAAATATGTTTCACACGTGAATTTGTAACAAATATAAATATACAGATTAGAATAGGTACCAAAATAACATGTAATGAAATGATTACAGAAAATCATATGAAATATTTATTTCCTAATTACATCCTTACATAGTAACACCATTTGTTGTCAGAAACTGATCATGAGCAGTTTCTGCCTACATAAATAGACATAAATAATGTTGTTTTGCTTAATTTTGCCATTTAGTCCAACTGAAATGAACTTTAATAGCAATCCTAAATATCAAATTTCAGTAAATTCCATTAGGCTAGGAAGAAATTATTACTTCCAACTTATTTTTCCAATAAAAATGGAATTTATAAAGGCTTGGAAGGAGAATCTTTTATGAACTAGCCTTAAGTACACTAAGAAGTTGAAGAATGAAAATCTGTGCTGTAATGTATCCATATGATCAAATGAACATAGGCTCAGCTGGCGCTTATAGTCTTAAACTGTCTGGAGTTAAATTTTTGCCTGCCTTTCAACAAATCCTACTGAATGCTGATACTTTTCTAAAAATTTGATGAGTTTATTAAAAGTCATCACAGCATGCTTATGAAACAATTCCTGTTTTTCACCTGCCTGCTCAAGACATATAATTTTGCTTGGCCTAATTCTGATACTGCAAATGGTCTGACTTAACCCAAAACTAAAATTTGGAAAAAGCAAATCTAACAGGCATTTTGTCTTGTCTTCTCATCATGTCATCAGTTACATAACTGATGACATGACAGAGACTTTCCTGTATTCCCTCCATTTGAGAAAATTCACAATCTCTTTCCCCTAAATATTACACACGAGAGTGCAGTAACCTACTGACTGAAACTAAACTTCAAAATGCACTATCAATAAAAATTTACACTTTGGGCAACACCATTTATTCATTATCAAATAGTCATTAAAATGATATGACTGAGATGACTAACATTAATAGTGATTGTAAATATTAATTTCTTAATTCCATGAAGCTAGGAAGAAAATATTATTACTTTTTCAAATACTTTAAAATGAAATTATAACTGAGTGGGGGGGGGGGGTGTCAATCAGTCTTGAATCCAAGATTAATTAACAAACAAAACTACTGTACTTTAAATGAGCATTAAGGTTAAGGAAATTCTCATAACTATTTACATATATTATAAAACTGTTCAGTGTTGAAATTTTTGACTGCTGATATTTCTATTGTTTTTTGCAAGAACTATCATGATGTCTGTGAGTAATTTACATTATTCAAAAAAATAATGTGGCTTGGGGGATATCAGAAAAAAAAAACAAAGGTGGTGAATATGTGAAATAGCAGGTAGCAGATTATTCCATTGATTTAAAATACTTTTTAATACATAATCTAAAACTACATCCTTAGTTTGACAGAAGACAGAGCTAGGTACTAATCTTATATTTGCTAGCAGTAATATTACTAATATTGTGTAAAGACAGTCTTAAGACAGTTCATAGTTTAAATTAAAAGAGTGGTTACATGGTAATCACTCTCTCAATTTGAATCATAATAAGCCAGGATACCAACCCAACTTAGTCCCATTTTGCTAATATTTCACAAATTACAACAGCAAATTGTGTCAAACTTCTCAAAATTATTCTGCCTGCATTAAGATGCTGTAGAAAATATCATGACAACATAAGCAAATGCAGACCACAATATGTTGTAGAGTTGAATAAGAGCCAAAGTAAAGCATATAAAAATATCAAAGATTATATGACAAATTCTTTCTACATGGCATCACACAAAAGCTGATGACAATTTTGTCAATGCAATGAAAGAAGTGAAAAATGAAAGATATAAAAAAAAAATTAAAAAAATTGAGATACTGGATATAATCACTGGAGCAGGAAATCATGGAGCTTTATCATAAGTTAAATACAAATTATGTAAAATATGATGATACTTCTAGAATCAATACTAATCAGACAACTCATCTTTTATCAAAAATAAAATTGGCTAAATAAGTACAACATGAAGGACAGACTATCAAAAATGGAAAGTACAAAGTACAAACAGTTTTACTTATTATTTAAATTAAGGGGATATTAAATCCCACATTGTTAAAACCGAATAAGAAACTCAAAGATTGGAATCAGAGAGTTTCATGCCGAATATAGTATAGTAAACTATAAACATATCTAGTAAATGTAAGTAGTATAAAATGTAGTAGTATAAAAGTATATAGGAAATGTGTTTTTACATTATGGAAAATACCTAAGAATAGCGATCAGAACTTCACCACTTTTGCTGCGAGTTGCCCGGTATTGTACTACGTACTAGGATCACTTGCATTAGCTCACGCTAGTAATTGTCGATACTTTTATAGTTTACTATACTATATTCAGTATGAAACTCTCTGATTCCAATCTTTGAGTTTCTTATTCGGTTTTAAAACAATGTGGAATTTAATATTCCCTTAATTTAAATAATGTTTATATCGCCGAAATGAAACATATTGGCTCTTTATATTTAAGTAGTTTTATTTATGTTTCATATACTGCAATAGCAAATTGTGTCAACTCTCCAAAATATACCACCTTCATTAACATGCTGCAGAAAATATCAAGACAACACATTCCAAGAAGATACAGAACATAATATACTATGGGGGTTTCACTTTTTTAGTAACAGAACTTGATAAATTCTGTTATCTTGAATCTACTATGAAGTTCCGAGAGAGAGAGAGAGAGAAATGGGACTGAATAATGAGTAATGAACAAATATTAAATTTTGATCCAAATGCCAACAACTGGATTTTATGCTTATTTAAAACAACTATCTTGCTTCAAACTTTCATTACAAGCAATCTTGAGGAAAATGTGATCTTTTTAAAATCATGAAAATCACCAATAGAGCCAAACAGCTAACAGACTTCTCCATAATTTCTATAAACTATGAAAGGTTAATGCTTTTTGCTTTGTGTTGCAATAGCCAGATCATCTGCATATGCAAAGCATCTTATACCAGGATAAATTAGTTGGTTACTTGCCACTCTTCAAGAAGTGAATGACCAACTACTTTATCCCAGTACAAGAATCTCTCAGATGAAAGTGATGTGGCTATTGCAACACAAACCCTCTCACATGACTGAAGATGAACTATCACTAGCTCTAGAAAACTGGCAATTTATTACCAAGAAACTTTTTTCATGCCAATTCAAACAAAATTTAAATAAGCCTATTTTCACTTCAACAACACTAGACTGACTGGGAAACAAATACTACATGGAACAATAAAGTCCTGACACATCACCAAAACCTAGACTAAACCTAATATTTAAAAAATGTATAGAGAAAATAAGGACTAAAATTATTGCAAGGAACACGCTAATAACCTGAGGGCTGTAATTCTTTTCCTACAGGTTTGCCCAATAGGGATAAATTCATGCCACACCTTCAAACTTGATGCATTGCCAAACCAAACCAGAACTGAAACAAATCACAGGGTAATTAAAACCAGCAAATGTAACTAATATCTATTGATCCTCTAATTTTATTATAATCCATTCAGCTGAATTGCAGCATGAACTTTCAGCAAATTCTGCCCCTTTAAGTGCCTGCAAATGGTCCAATTGAAATAAAAATTGGGATGGCTGGACAAATTTTTGTGCACATTTCCAATACCAAATTTCATGAAAATCTGAATGAGTTCTTAAATAACTTATATATGCAGATGGATAAATGGACACACACACAAAAAAAAATCATAAGTGCTTATATAATAACTGATAACAGCATGAATTACACAAAAAATTTTCAGTTGAGGGCTACTGCACTTGATTTTTAAAAAAAAGTCATCTAATGCCATTTATTCCTTTATAAAGTAGACAAGGCCCATCTAGCTTTTAGAGATTGAGTGGGCAGTTCAACCTCCACTGGCAGCCAATCAGAGATAGTGGGCCCAAGACTATCACTTATAAGTGGCAACCAATGAAGACATGGGCAAACAAGTGCTGCCATCTCTTGGTACCTAACCCTAAAAGAATATGTTTTTGACTGTAATAATGTGGGTTCTACAGTCGAATTTCTTGAGTTTATGGGATGAAAAACCTGAGTTTCCAAGAGGGAAAAAACCTGCTTGCTTGTGCCAGAGATCAACTAACTTGGGAACTGGTTGAAGAAAGGCTTAAAATAAGTTCTTCCAGTCAGCCTAGTGCACAGAATGCAAGTACCACTTCAACTGAGCTACACAGGCTTATCGCACTTTATTATTATTATTAAATGTATTACAGTGATAGAATATGCATATTAATTGTTCTGAATTGAAAGGATAGTATTAAATCCATTTTTAAAACTACTCAGGCATATACAGTCAACTTAGTCAACTTTTACTATACCAAATACCATTATGGTGAACTTGCTTGGTACAGCAAACAATCAAAAAAGTTTCGAAGTCGCATAACATCACTACTATTCCAAAGCATATTCAGTATAATAAAATCATACACTATCAACTATTCCTGAGATTCTTACAAGTTTGTTATAGTCAAAACTGACTTTATCATGCCATATACCTACCAGTGGTGAAACAGTTTGAAGAGATGGCCTCTAATGTATGACAACGGGCAGGGATAATGAGCAACTATATCCAAGTATTCCATTGCCATCTCCCATACTGGAGGATTCAACCCATGGAAGAGTGCAGGATTATGAAGATTTCCTTCTATAAAAACAAAATAAGCAAATGATAATAAACAGATGGTTAAATATGTACAATAATTATGGATCTGATTTTTCTCACATTCACATTAAAATAGTTTATATGTTCCATGTTATGATATTTTCAGTTAGAGGTCATCAGGTCATTTAAGAGTTAAAGCCAGATAACTAATTAGTTTGATTTGTTAAAATCACGTTAAAGCAACCAAGTCTGTGAGGCTAGTGTATTATCTAAGCATATTTCTCTGACATACTTTTCTGTAAGCACTGTACATTAATTCCTTAACTACATCCTTAGGATATCTGTAACTTCTCATCTTCCTTATACCCTCATTTACCTTGCGGTGTCGCTTTTGAAAACATATTGCAATTGAATTTGTATGAAATTTGTAACACCTTTTTTGAGTAATATAATTTATTAGTATGCTGGCAATAAATTTATATCCACATTTGGCTGTAGTCATGAAAATTTTTTCATATACAGGTAAAAATGTAGTTTGACCTTAGCTTTTGGACACTAGTGTATTAAAAATGAAGATATTAGAAAGGAACTTGACATTGTCAGCATTCAAAAATGTATGAGAAGAGCTAATCTAAGGTGGTATGACCACTTAAATAGAATGGGTGAGGAAAGGTTAGCAAAACAGGTGTTTGATGCAAGATGGCAGGAAAGAGACCCAGAGGAAAATCAAGGTCTAGGTGGATTGATTCAGTCAGAAGTGCCTTGGAAGAATGAAATGTCAGATATGACAATACTGGAGTGCTGACAAGTTAGAGACTAATTTTTAGGAAAACTGTGGATAGGAGATTAATAATAATATGAACTTTATCGTGAAGTGCTGTTACAGCAGCCTGAACACCCCTTGAGGGTACATATCAGGAAATTGATGGCAACGATGATTGTTCTCACATTGAAGTGGTGCACCAAAATCCTCACTAAAATTGCTTGATGCTAACAAAAAGTCACTTTCTCACAGGCATTGTTTCCTTTCCTTATACCTCCATTGTAAGTATTTTCATAGGCAATGTTCCAATGAACTGGCTAACACCAGTTAGCCAGTTCATTGGAACATTGAACTGGCTAACTGGTGTTAGCCAGTCCATATCAGCCTATTGCTGATAAATGCTGAACAACTTCTGTTCACTATCTAGCTTCAAACATATGAAACAATTTTTTTGTCCTTCTCCTCTCCTTTCATTATATTTACATCTCTGCTTTGGAAGTCTTCTTCACACAGTTTTCCTATGGACCACAATTTCTGGTTATTCAAAAAGCACACTGGCAATATCATCACTAGGCAATATAGTCACTAGTGGAGTGCCTCAGGGATCTGTTTTAGGGCCATTACTATTTAACTTGTATATTAATGATATTGGCAAAGATTTGGATGGAGATATTCAGTTGTTTGCAGATGATGCAAAGTTGGGACGAACCATAAAGAGTAGTGAAGATGTTGTGGCCTTGCAAGAAGACTTGAATAAATTGAGTGATTGGGCAAGCAAATGGGGATGTGAGTTCAATGTTGAAAAATGTAAGGTTTTAAAATTTGGAAAACAAAGATGGGATGCAGAATTTATGCTTGGTGAGAATATATTGTTGGAAGTAGAGGAAATAAGAGATCTGGGAGTGATAGTGGATAAGGATCTAAAATTTAGGGGACACATCGCCAAAATTGTGAAGACAACACAAAGACTTCTGGGAATGATGAGGAGGACACTGACGTGTAGAAGTAGGGAGATTCTTGTTCCATTGTATAAGGCTTTGATTAGGCCACACATGGACTATTGTGCCCAGATTTGGTCACCTGGTTTTCAGAAGGATGAAGAGATGTTGGAAAGGGTCCAAAGGCGACTGACTAAGGTAGTTTCTGACCTCTGGAATGTCGAGTATGAGGAAAGATTGAAAAGATGTAATTTGCAGAGTCTAGTGGAGAGAAGGAAGAGGGGAGATATGATAGAGACCTACAAGTTGGTAAGGGGTTGTTATAGGATCAATGGTGGAGAAGTTCTACAGAGAATAGTGGGAGATCAGGGGAGAACCAGAGGTCATGTCTGGAAACTGTATAAAGAGGGTGTGAGTAGGGGAGTGAGAGGCAGGTTTTTTTCGTGCAGAGTTGTGAATGATTGGAATGCCTTGCCTGAGAGTGTGGTGTCTGCAAGGAGTTTGAATGTGTTTAAGACCCGGTATGATGAGATGTGTGTGAGATAAAAGGACCTCCTAGATGAGTCTTTGACTCCATGAGGTCTTGTTTAATAATAATAATAATAATAAATCAATTCCACACATAACTGGCTGCAAACCTGTAGCACAACACAGTACAATGACAATATATGTGGACAAGTACTTAAGAGGAAAGAAGAAATCTGTCAATATGTTTTTTGAATAACCAGAGATTGTGGTATTTAAGGAAAACTGTGTGAGGAAGACTTCCAAAGTAGAAAGTGAAGAGATGTTGATCAGAAGTGCTTACAGGGAAAGTGGAGGAATGGTAGCAGCCAGTGGAACAGTGCCCATGAATATACTTATAACAGAGGCATAAGCGGGAAACAGTGGCTGTGAGAAATTGACTGGAGCAGGATTGTGAGAGATGGGTCAGTTAACTAGTTTGTTCTATTCTGATTCCCATCAAGCAATTTTCAAAAGAATTTTGGTGAACCACTTCAAATACGAAAACAATAAATCAAAAACAGAGTGGATTTGGATTTTATATGGTGTTAGAAATTGTAAAAATAAGTAATGTCTTGGGCAGAAAAAGGATGTTATGTTAGATATGACAGAGGAGCTATGGATGCAAAGTAATATGAAGAAAAGGCCAGAAGTGTAAGTTGGCTCAAGAAGAGAAATCAGATCTTTATGTGAAGATCTGCATATTATCAAAGGCGACAGAAGATGAAGTGTGTTCTTTCTTGTATGATTACTTTAATGATTTTCTGTTGTTGTTTTCATTTTTCTGCAAACCATATTAAAGCCCATGCTTTAAAATTCACCTCAGCATTTAATAGCAAAATTTTCTTCTATCTCTGAACTTAAATCTTGACTTATCTGAAATATAGTGTTTGTTAATTTATGATCCTAACAATCTGTCCAATTCTTCTTTTTTCTTAATTATTAAGATTTTCTGTTTGGCTATTATCTAATAACCCAAAACACATATTATGTACTCTAATTTCGCTTTCAACATAGTTTCTTATTATAAGAAACATGCTGTCATATGTCAAATAATTTTCAAAGCCTCAGTCAGTATCAACAATGCCCTTAAAAAAAAAAAAAAAACTTGGCTTTGAATACCATCGAGAATGTGAAGAGCCTTCAAAAGGATTTTAAAAGGTAGTTCAAAAGGTAGCCTATCTCATATATAGAGGTGACAGTTTTCTCTCCTTTTAGGCAAACTGGCCAGAGAATACATGCAACAGACAGTATGCTATGTGAATAGAATTAACCACCCTATCAATAAATTGACTGTTTCCACAAAGCCAAGTTACTTGGCTGTAACAAACCATTAAGCCTAAAAACAGAGGAAGATGAGCTGAGATCAAATTCATAACTATACAGCTAAATTAAGTGTTTGAATAGGCTAATTACACAATAGAGAACATATTAAAAGGAAAGAATATCATACATTCAAGAAGTGTAGATTTAAAAAACATATTACCACCACAATAAAACATATTTTATTCATAATTCCAAGGATTCAGATGTGCAAATCTTCACTTAATGCATGAAATAACATGTTTTATAGAATGTAATTTACAACAATCTTTTAAAATGAAAAATCACCAAATTTTATTCTATAGAATCTTAGTAAAGATTCTATAGAATCTTTCCTAATAGAACCCTACTACTAACAGAATTCTTCTGGGCTGTCTTTAGCTTGCAAAGCCTGTTGCTTTCCACACTAGCCCCATATAAGCTTTCCGTACAACAGTTGTGACTCTTCTGGTCTGCTGCTTACAATTTTTATAACGGACATCATCTTTATGCACATGGTATTTCTTAGACATCATTCATTTCTTACAAATCTCTTGCTTAATAAGATTACACATCCATTTGACTACTACCCTATTTATTGTTTGAACTGATACTGCATCACTTAAGCATATTTTAAACGATTCCCATGCACTAATGATATTCTTCCCATCCAACAACCAATACTATTCCACTGAACTTAGTAGACTCCTTAGTTGGTCATAATTTCCTGCTTTGTAGTTCAGCATGTAACCTCTTCTGAATGGAACATTCATCAGCTTAGTCACTTGATCATGCAGTACTCACTTGGGAGTACTGCACGATCACTGTTACCAACCTGGAGGCAGAATAGTTATGCCTTTAACTGAAACATCCTCTGACACTATAATCAAATCTAACACTCTTTGACCTCGAGTCCTTCTGTCATATGCTGCTTGAGGAAGTGGTCTCACAATGGCTCAATAAATTCGGTTTTATTCATGAGATTTTACTGCTACCAGTCAATGTTTGAATTCAAGTCTCTCATTATGATTATTCTTTTTGTGCCCATCGTCTCTATTTGGTGATGCATTTTTTCATCACTAGCAACCGATCCACCAGGTCTGTAACAACACCTCACTATGTAATTGATCTTATTAGATTACACCTCACACCAGATGGCTTCAAATTCACTGCCACATGAAATACTGTTACTAGCACTACAATCATAGTTCTCAACGCTTAACGGGATTCAAGTCACCCAATATCATTAGCAGCACCCCCCCCCCCTCCTATGCAGAAGATGAGTAAAGAATGTGGTCATCAGCAAAACTGTGAAAAAGGTTTGAGGTTGGTGAAAGGATGCCATTTATAATATATGAGGAGGACAGTGGGTGAAAAAACAGATCTCTGAGGAACACCTTCCAATATTATACATAGTGAATGACCTGAAAGGTGAGGACAACAGGTCAACAGTTGATGGTAGACACTCATCACCCTGTTCTGAAAATGACTGTAAATGAGCAACATGCAAGATAAAAAATCTGAAAACTTAGATTTTTTCATCCTGCAAAAAAGGGAAACCAATCTTTCTACAAACCGATCTACATTCCAACATATAAAAAATATACATAAATTCACACTGGGAGAAGAAATGGAAGAGGCCTATTGCTGATAATGATAAATCATCAGTCGGGTTCAGGATATGAGAGTAATGTAGCAATCTGAAATAAGTCATCGCTATCTAGTCTAGAGCACAAAAAATAGCATCACAATCAAAAGAAAAAGCATCAAAGTAGAGGTGAATTTCAGATGTGAACTATAGACTCATGAAAATCTTACTGAAGAAAAGCAGATTTGAAAACAACTGTGCTTCTATGGTTGTTAAAAACAACCATAGAAATATAGTTGCAAAGAGTGAATAAAAGAAAACATGAACTCAGCCCAGAAGCATGTGGTGAAGTTGTTTGCAAAAGAAAAAACAGTTCAGATGGTAGACTCAAGAAACTAAAAAGACAGTCCAAGAAAAGAAGAAAAAGTATCAAAAAAATTCTAGCAAATAAATTTGCATGGGACTTTAGAGAATGTAAAGAAAAAAATACAAGAAAGCTAAAGCATGCAAAAACAGTCAAACAAAAATGATGCGTAGATTTTCACTTAGTAAATGACAAAATATTCTAGTCTATTGAAACAACTTGAAAATATGTAAACATTATATTTTAAAAAATATATGAAATTGGAGCTGATAAACAGAAGAAATATAAATTAGACCATAAAACAGAAGAAAACATTTTGCATATTACTTCAAAAATTAATTAATTGGAATTCAGAGACAGGAGAGTTACAGAATATAATCATGAGTATATTTTGGTATAAATATAGAAAAGGCTATTAGAAATTTGAAATGTAGAAAGGTAGCCGAGCTCTCAAGAATATATTCCATCAGAAATGCTACCATATGCAGATAGAAAAATTTTTCAGTTGCTACAACACACTATAATTCTAGGAGATCAAAATTTATGATTTGAGTAGAGTACTCATTATACTCATCTATAAAATAAATAAATAAATAAAAAAAAAAATAACACTCAATGTGAAAATTTTAGGAGTTACCTAAGTGTGTTCCAGGTAAAATATAAGCAAGCATATCTGAAAAGCATATTTGAAAGAAAAAAAAAAAAAAACCTTGAATTCAAACTTGGGGAAAAGCAAGCTTGTTTTAAGCCAAATAAAGGTTGTAAACAAGGATTTGTATAGGGTAGGGTCGTTGGCATGCACACAGGAGTGAGACTATATCTTAAGTGATTAATCATTGGAATGTTAAGAAAAAATAAATCCCAGGGAGGTGTGGATGAAAGAATTTAGCAGTTTATCTTATGCTAAAGAAGTTCTTTTCTCTCTATAATGACCTGAAAAATTTCTCTACTATTTTTTTTTTGGTAATCTTTCATGAGAGTATAAACACACGTAAATAAATCTTGGTGTCCAATTTCTCATTTTGAAATTGATCCAAATCACTATTTAAAACTGCTTCTCATCTAAGAAATGCATCTTCAGGTTTAGTGTTCAATACCATGCCATTCCATTCTTTCCATGATCCTTGGTTCTGCTCTACTGATGCTCTTAAACTGATAATGCCTCTTTTCAATTTTCCTGAGGTTGTTCCAGTAGCTGAGCTTTTGCTGTATTACCTTAATTTCCTGATAAAAACAATACAGAGAGCCTTTGCAGACATGATAGCTGATTGTAACTGTATCATCATAATGTACGTGGGCTGTTCAATAAGTAATAAGATTAATTTTACTATGACGAAACCACTCATCACAATATTAATTTCTGTGGAATAAAGAAATGTTACTGTATGTATTAACAAAAGAGGTTGATAGATGGTGTATACAGGCTGATGTGCCAGAGTGTCACGTGACTAAACGCAAGTGCTCATCGGCATGCCTACGAGGTACGACCAGTCTTCGAAATGAAAGCGTCCTTGAAACAGCGTTATGCGATTAAATTTTGTGTGCATTTGCAAAAATCGGCATCGGACACTTTTAACATGATACGCGAAGCTTTCCACGATGAAGCAATGTTGAGGGCAAGTGCTTTTTGCTGGCATAAAACTTTTAAGGAAGGAAGGCAAAATATGGAATATCTTGAACGTAAGGGAAGACCTTCAACATCCATCACAGAGACAATGATCAACACAGCAGCGATTATCATCAAGCACATTCAAAAGGAAGCGTCCATTGTTAAAGAATGGCTTCTTATTGCACCACGATAATGCAATGTCACATATTGCTGATTGTGTAGTGGACGTTTTGCAGAAGAACAACACAGATATCCTACCACACCCTCCATACAGTCATGATCTCGCACCATGCGATTTCTGGCTGTTTCCTCAGCTCAAGAAAAGGGGCCGCCATTTCAAAAGCAACAAAGCATGTGTAAAAGCTGCGGAGGCGGTTTTGAAAGAACTCTCAAAAAACGGACTCTCACATGTGTTTAAGAAGTGGACGCAACGTTAGGACAAATGCATCATGTCTCACAGTAGTTACTTCGAAAAAAACCATGTAAATGATGACGGTTAAAGGTAATCTGTTTTCTGTATAAATATAGTCTCGTGATTCCATTCGTATTACCTCTATAAAATGTTCACTCAATGAATAAGAATTACTATACCTGCAGTCATAATGCCATCTGTTCCTGTTTCTTGCAGACACCTTTCCACATCTTCCAAATATTGAATATTTCCATTGGCAAACACTGGAATTTTCACATTCTGTCTAAAAAAAAGAAAGTTTTGTACAATAAAGCTATAAATTATGATAGGACAGTGGAAAAGAGGAAGACAAAAACAAATAATTCTAGCAATATGACAATGAAATTTTGAACACTGAAAAACTGTAAAACAATAAGAGATATTTACATTTTTACTCAGAACACAGTAACATGATGGGAATTCTGAGCCAGACTATAAAGTAATATTAAATAAATTATATCTTTATACAACAAACAAGTTGTCATCAGTTATAAGCAAATACATATGTAACATAGTGCTGTGACATTTGCATGTCTTTTCTTACTGATGGTGCTCATGCTATTCATATTTAAATCTACTAGTATATACAGAGAGAGAGAGAAGAAAGGTTGTATTAACATACAAGTCACTTTCCATCCAGTTTGCAAACTTAATACACTCCTTATCTCACCTAAAAACAAATATTCTCCTCTTTCTTATCCTGGAGCTTATAGGGTCTCCTGCTCTTGTGGCTTCTGTTATTATGGACAAACTGATTGATCTGCACAAATTCGTCTTGAAGAACATCAGGAATACATTTCTCTTAAAGAACCAACAACTCCAGTTTAACAAGCCACATATTATCTACAAAACACAGGATTCAGTGGAACAAAGTCAAAATGTTATACAAAAATTACTTTCTTCTGGAAAGACCCTACAAAGAAAGCTGTGAAACACACATTCATACCCAAACCTGAACAAAAGCAATTGCCTTAAATTTCTCCGTTTTAAGTTATATTTACTAATACCCGCCATTCATGTATTTCTTAATTTGTAATTAAACTGTTTATATTTAAAAATAATTTATTAACTAAATTAATTGAAAGCACATAATATCACGTGCTTTCAATTGAATTGTTGTTCTTTTTAGTGTTTTCCTATAACTGTATTAACAATGGCTTTGAAACTTAGCCAAAAATTTTACAAATAAAGACATTAAATGTAAGTGATTCTGGTAATAATATTTTATGTTGAATCTTTTCACCTTTTCCAATTTTTCATCATTTAAAATTTTCATAGGCTTATTACTTCAAGACACTGTTTTTGATGCCAACCATAATCCCCCCCCCGCCGCCGCCATGCAACAATGCTCACACAGCCACTCCCATACAAGAGTAGTTTGCCATTATAACAGTGCCAAATGGGACAGCCTCTGCAACTTCTATGCTTCATTCCCATGGTTAGACTATTGCTTCCGACCTTCCGATCCAAATACATGCACTGAACTCATAACAAAAGTACCGTATTTGGCGGCATATAAGAAGCACTTTTTTTCTTTGAAAATAGGTCTGAAAAACAGGGTGCGTCTTATACACCGATACTCAGTTTTTTATTACTTTAATTTCTGGAAATTTTCTCTGTTCCGAGTTATGCGATTTCTTTCTTGCGGTGTGGAAGAACATTCCAGTTATGTAGAATTCAGTGGATGCGAATGTTGTCGCGGTTGTTGTGAACGGTGATAAATTTCTGCCATTAAATTTTCTCTAAATTTCTTGGCAAATTATGGCTGAAAAACATCGGCAGTGCTACAATATTGCACAAGCTACGTGTGATTGCGTATGCTAAAGAACATGGAAACAGGGCTGCAGAGAGGCATTTCGGGCCACCCTCAACTGAGAAAATGATAAGAACTTGGCGAATCAGGAAGAGGATCTGAAAAAAGCAACTCACAGTAAACATAACCTATGAAGTAAAACTGCAAAATGGCCAGAACTTGAGGCAGAACTGAATACTTGGATTTTAGACCACAGAAAAGCAGGACCTTCAGTGTCTACAAAAATAATTATTCATCAAGCGAAAGCAATAGCCACTAACAAAGGGATCGCCAACTTTACTGGATCAGCATCATGATGTTCAAGATTCATGAAGAGAAACCAGCTATGTATGCGGACTAAAACAAAAATATCACAAAAGATGCCAGCTGAATATGAAGAAAAAATTATTAAATTTCATCGATTCGTCATTAACGCAAGGAAACGAGAAAATTTTGAACTTGTGCAAATAGGAAACATGGACGAGGTTCCGCTGACTTTTGATGTGCCCTCAAATAAAACTGTAGATTCTAAGGGCACAAAAGGTATTACTTAAAACTTTGGGGCACAAAAAAACTCACTACACGCTTGTTTTATCCTGCTATGCTGATGGGACAAAATTGCCACTATTGATTTTTAAAAGGAAGATGCTACCCAAAGAAAAACTGCTTAAAGGAGTGTTTGTACATGTTCATGCAAATGGCTGGATGGAGGAGGAATAAAGTTATGGATAAATAAAATTTGGTCTAGGCACCCTGTTGAAGAAGCCTGCCCTGCTAGTATGGGATCAGTTTTGTTCTCACAGAACAGAAGATGTTAAAAATAAGCTCAAGGAATAGAAAACTCAGTTAACTGTAATTCCAGGAGGTCTAATTAGTTAGCTTCAACCTTTAGATGTCTGTATTAATAAACCATTTAAGAGATTTATGAAGAAGTGGAACAGCTAGATGCAGTCTTCAGATTTTGAGGTTACGCCATCAGGAAGAGGCCTAGCATTTTGCAAGTTTGTGAGTGGGTCAAAACTTCATGGGATGCTGTGAAAACTGAGACAGTGGTTAAATCATTTAAGAAGTGTGGCATTAGTAATGCACTGGATGGTACAGAGGACAATTTGTTGTATGAAGACTCAAATTCTGATTTAGAAGAGGTTTCAAGTGTCTCTTCATTTAGCTCTGGAGATGGATTTCTAGGGTCTTTCCTAGTTAGATTAGGTATTTGTTGAAAGTAGACCTACTTATCACTTTATAATTGAAATACCGTAAATTCATTTATAATATTCAGTGATAAAGTTTTTTTCCTAAAAAATGTGTTCAAAAAAGGGGGTGCGTCTTATACGCGGCAAATACGATAATCCTTATTGGCATGGAATCATACATTCCTCACAGTACTCTGACCTGCCATTCCTGGTTTTCCAAAAGATGCGCCAAGGCTGTACAAATGAAAAACCAAACATACCATTGCTGGCTCAAATCAAGAACCCCATCCTCCTTTAGAGCTTATACCCAAGCCCAAAATAAATGCAAAAAAAAAGAAAACAATCAATGCTTCCAAAACAGAGTTCAAAAGAGCAAAAAGCAGGAAATTAGCAACCTGTACCAATGGAAGCTGAGCCTTTTGGTCACTCACCAAAGCAATCGTCATGAATTCTGCCCAACACTATTCCCACCTATACCATACCCAGATGAATCCAATGCATCATCACCTACAGAAAAGGCCAATCTCCTGGCCTCACACTTTGCTTCCAATGCACGCATAATTGACAATGGCAAATGTCTCCCAACCACTCCAGATGCCCAACATAACAAGGTCCACTATATCCTTTTGGCAGAAAGAGATCAGCAAAATACTGTCCAAATTAGACACAAAAAAGTCTCCCAGCCCTGATGGCATTCCTCCAATTGTCCTGAATGTGCACCAGAACTGTCTCATGTCCTATGTCGCATATATATATACAGGGTGTTCGGGATAAATTTGACATATTTATAATTAATTATATTTTTCCGTAAGTTACATGTATTAACACACACTTCTCTTCATTTAAAAGTTTGGACCCTTCTTCATTCATATACAAGATGTCAGAAAGGATGGATAGCTGGAACCCACCTGAATCATGGAAGAGAATAACTTGTATCATGATGATTCGTGCCCGCCATCAAAATAAGGATATTACGACTGCTGCCCAATGCTCCCTGAATACAGTAAAAACAATCAGGCATGAACTAGAGACTTGCAATGGTGACTACGAGGATGTAGCAAGAAGAAAGATCCCTAGCAGACGATCTGATTGCGTTCGTACAGCAGAATTCCTCGCAAATCTGCAGGAACAGGTGTTGAAGAACCCTGGCATTGGAATTCGGGCTTTGTTCGTGGAGTTGCTAACTGTAGTCAAGCCCTGGATAACAAGGGTAGCCAATGGTAGGCCGTATGTATGGCAGCAGGATTCGGCCCCTTGCCACACCTCTGGGAAAAGTCAAAAATGGTTGTCTGAAAATTTCTACGACTTCACCAGTCCAAATGTTTGGCCTCCAAACTCCCCAGACCTTAACCCCATGGATTATTTTGTATGGGGCGCAGTTGAAAAAGACACCAATCGCACTTCCAGTAATACAAAAGCCCAGTTAATGGATAAAATTAAAACAGTTTTTGCGGCCCTTCCCAGGGAGACTGTAGCATCAGCTTGTTCGAGGTTTCGAAGCAGAATTGAAGCTGTGATCGATGCTAATGGTGGTTATTTTGAGTAAATCTTGTTGATAGTATTGTAATTAACTCTGCCTGTAATGTTTTTTTGTCAATTCATTAAATTTAATAGATACAAAGAAGATTTTCTTTTTCCTTACGAAACTGTCAAATTTATCCCGAACACCCTGTATATACTGTCTTACTCCACTGGTATCTATCCCACAGCCTGGAAATTGGCCTTTATTCAAAACAGCGACAAGTCACTGACATCCAACTACCCCCATCTTGCTCACCTCAGTCCTGTCTGAAGTAATGGAAAAAAGCAATTCCCAACTCATACACTACCTTGAAGCTACTTGTATAATAAATGACTGCTAGTATGGATTCTGTCGTTGCCGATCACCAGGAGATCTGCTCACATATGTCATCCATCTCTGGACAAATGCCATGGAGAAATTTGGCGAATCTCAAATGGTTGGACTTGATATCTCCAAGGCATTTGACCGAGTCTGGCACAAGAGCATACTAAGCAAGCTACCATCGTTTGGTCTATCTCAAGACCTCTGTAGTTGGATTGCCAGCTTTCTGTCTGGAAGCACACTATGTGTGGTAGTGGTGGATGGCTCCTTATCCTCTCACCATTCAACTAATGCCAGGGTTCCTCAAGGTTCTGTTCTCTCATCAATCCTCTTCCTACTATTTTGCAGACGATAGCACTTTGCACTCCTCACTTTCTTTGATAAACCTTACTCCACATAACTTACCTCAACCTGCAGAACAGCAACCACCACTGCCCTCAATTCAGACCTCCAAGCCATCCTCCAATGGGGGTTCAGATAACCTAGTCAAATTTCAATGCAAATAAAACCCAGTACTGTCTCATTTATCATAAAAAAAGAACCATTTTCTCCCAGTATTATTTTTGACAACACCCAAATTTCCAGACAATCTGTGATTTCTCTTCTTGGAATTACCCTGACATAAAGCATCTCCTGGCATAAACACATAACAACCATTGTATCCTCAGCTTCTAAAAAACTAGGATTTCTCTTCTGCTCAAGATGTTACTTCACTCCTGAACAGCTGTTAACCTTATACAAATCACAAATCCACCCAACCATCGAATACTGCTCCCACATATGGGGTGGGGGCCCCCAAAAGCTCCCTCAAAATGCTCGACTTATTAATGACCCATCTCTCACCAACTCACTCACTCCCACTTTTGCACAGATGATCGGTCTCTGCACTATGTGTTTTCTACAAATATTTCCATGGAAAATGTTCATCCGAAATAGCATCAATAACTCCCCCACTTAGTACTAAGCTCATTGGAATAAGTGCAGCTGCTGCTCAACATCCCTACAAGTGCACATTGAAACCCACAGAACAAGTTTCTTCTCCTCTTCCTTCATCTCTGCAACTAAGGAATACAATATACAGTCATTCAAATCTAATGTGAACAAGTACCTTCTTTCCTAACCCATACACAGTACTAATGTACTATAGGTTGATCTGCCAACCTCTAGTGTATGGGCTCAACATAATAATAATAATAATAAAAAAAATAAAACTAAGTGCCTTAGAAACTCTGTTAATTCTTATAACTGAATTAAACTTAAATGAATTCTCCATTATTAGATCAATGTCATCAGAGAATCTGAGATTATTGATTTTATGCCACCAACTGTAATTGCAATATCACTGTTTTTTAAGGCTAAGTTTATTATATATTCTAAATTTAGGTTAAAAAGCATCAGCAAAAGTATGCAGCCTTGATGCACACTTCTTTCCATTTTGAAAGGCCTGCTGTAATTTCTATTAACATTTCTGAGGAATGGTAAAGAGTTTTAATTAGGCATATTATTTTATTATCTCATCCATACTGTTCAGTATTCTCCATAATTTTTCATGGCATACTGATCAAAGATCTTCTGTATATTGTGACATAGTATTTTATGATGGTCAATATATTTTTCTCCAATGAGGTGTATTGTAAATAAGTGATCTATTGTATTCTTGTTTTTAAGGAATTCTGAATGGTTTTCTGAAAGTATACTTTCTATTTTCCTCTCAATCCTAGAGAGTAAGATTTTTAAGAAAATTTTGCTTGAATGACTGATTAAAGTGATAGTGCCATAAACTGCTATATTTTTTACTATTCCCTTGTTTAGGAATAGAAATCAGACAGAGGTGCTCGAATCTTTAGGCCACGATTCATTGTTCCACACACCTTGACAAATTTTGAGCAGGGTATCTACGATAGGTTCTCTCCCTGCTTTCAGTAGTTCTAATGTTATTCCATCTGCAAAGCATTAACTGCTGCTTCTACTTCTCTTAAAATAGGGAAGTCTCCTTCATCAATGCCATTTGTATTATGTCTTCAAGGTTTTGATTATTGAGGCTACTGTCTTCGGAGAAAAGATTAGCTGAGTAATCATGCCAATGGTGCAAGATTCCTTTCCAGTCAAAAGCCTGCCAATTTCATCCTCAACTAACCAATTAGTATTAGGGAAGGGTTTATCTATTTATCATTTGGAAAGCACTTCCAGAGTTGTTTCTCTGTAGTTCCTCTTTAATCTTTCCACATTTATTTAGACTCAAGTTGGTTTTAGTTGTTTTGATTTTATTTCTTATTATTTTGACCCTTAAGTGATTCCTTTTCGATGTCTCGAAAAGGAATCACTTAAAGGTTCTCCCCCATCTCCTTTGTTTCTGGAATTATTGTTCTTTGTATGAAATTCCTCTTACATGTCAAGTAACTAAATTTAGCATTCCTTGACTTTTTCACTTTCTCTTTTTTGGTCCTTATCTGTCCAATGCTTTTTTTATTTGAGACTTAAGTAATTTGGGTGTCTCCACTGAGTTACCAGATACTTCTAAGAAATCCTGGTATCCATGTCTATAGAGAAAGCCACGACAGATCCTAATCATGACATCATAGATAACATGATAATCTGGCCAGTGCTTCACCAACAGAATGGAGGTAAATGATTCTAGTCTCTTCAGGGAATCTTATCATGATTGCTTTCTGAAGACCAAAATTTCGCTGTTATCATCAATTTCCTGACACATACCCTCAAAGAGTGTTCAGACTATCATGACAGCACTACATGATAAGTTTACATCATTATTGATCTCATATCAACAATTGTCCTCCAAGTTAGTCTATTACTGGTCAGCACTCCAAGAGAATAACTTGGGGAGGAGGAACTGTTAATACTAATTGAGATTGAAATGTTGACTGATGAATTGTTTACTTGAAATCAAGTAAATTATACTTGTACTTCAAATTATACTTCACAGCTGGTTTAGACGAGCCCTTTGGTTGGAAAGACCCAGATTCGAATCCCATCTATGACATGAGGAACCTTTCTGGGATGTTTTAAATCAAATGGTGAGTTACCAGTCTCATACAGAGGTAAAGAGTTTTTTGTCAAAACAGGCAAACTGTCTATTTGCATGTTATCTCCTCCCCCATTGGTGCCAGGTTGCATTCCACTAGGTCTAATCTTAAATTCTCATTTAGCTATTCTTTCCAGATGTCCCAGCTATTTCAGTCTGCAATCTCGGATTTCATCAGTTAGTAGAGGGATCTAAACAACAGCTCTTCATTATGTTTCTTCTCCAGTCTCCTCTTGTATTATCCCTTACAGGTTCAAAAATGAGACTTTTCTAAGGATTTTATTTTCAAAAATCTGCGACAACTTTTCATTGTGGTTTGTTAAATCCCCATATAAATAAACAATTAGTCTAATAACTGTCTTGTATATTTCTAAATACTTCTATGTAAAGGAATTTTAGAAAATAGTAAATGCAGTGAATGTTAAGATCTATTTGATGTATTCTAGCTTCTATTTTCATAATAATTTCATTATCTTGTGGAATTAATGTTCCAAGATATTTGAAGGAGGTGATGTTTTTAAATTTCTAGCTATCAATAGTAAATTGATCATTTTAATACAGAGGTCAATCAAAATATTAAACTGATTAATTGGCTAATGTAAAGTTATTAAAGTGATGATTTCTTGCTTTGTTTGACTGGTGATGATGATTAGCTTCCTTTCATCCATACG
The DNA here is from genome assembly GCF_054136105.1 of Typopeltis vanoorti. Classification (NCBI taxonomy): domain Eukaryota; kingdom Metazoa; phylum Arthropoda; class Arachnida; order Uropygi; family Thelyphonidae; genus Typopeltis; species Typopeltis vanoorti. The sequence continues at coordinate 80,263,210 of NC_143569.1, read as the reverse complement.
GATGGTAGAGGTAGCTATGCTACCATACTAGGGACGTGACTACGAGCAAGGTGGTTTCCCGCTGCCTTCCTTGCTGTACTATACTATATCTTATGGCTGTATCATGTATGTTTACAGGTCCAGTTTGCCTGTTTGTGGGATGAAAAACCCTACTGTCCATGCCCAAGACCGGCTAACTTGGCTATGGCTGAGGAAAATCCTTCTGACAGGAATTGAACCTAGGACACTTCCTCCTCAGGCATATGGTTGTGAAGCGCACAGCCACTAGGCTAACTGCACGGACTGTTTGATTGCAATTTTTTTTTTTTTTTTTTTTTTTTTTTTTTTTTTTTTTTTTTTTTTACAAATGCATAATTTTTGGCTGGAAATACTTACAAATGTATTTCCAGCCAAATTTTATCTCGCACTTCATTGTAAGTACTCGTGAAATAGGTATTGCTTTACACTACAAAGTTTATTACATATGTGATAAAGAAACAGTCTGAGAAATGATTTAGAAACTAAATCATTTCTCATTTAGTTTAACAGTTTAAGAAAAATTCCATTCCGTGAAATAATATAAACTAAACAGCACTGAATATTCTCAAAAATTAAATAAACTTCCCATTTCTAATTCCTGGTCCTCATTATACAGCCCTGAATAAATAACACACAGACACAGTAATTCCCCTTGATTAACATGGTTAATATCTCCAGAGAAACCACTGCATTATACAAAATCCCATTAAGTGAATATAATATTCAGCCTTCCCGTGGCCCCCCACCCCCGCCAGTAGTGTTGCCTTGTGGTACATTGTTGGTGCTTCAGACAAAAGAAGCCCCAGAGATGAATCACAGGCAACACGAAGCTAAGGTCTCAAACAAGGCGTCCAAAGGTTTCCAAGCCTCATGGACTACTTACAATTATGATGAATACAAAACATAAAAAGTTCCATGCCGGCTTGATCATCACCAGGAAAAACAAGGATCGTGTTGCTTGTTTAGATGGAGGGCAAGCTTCGATAAATATGTTACAGTCCTCTAATCAACACTACCTCAAGATATGTTCCCTAAACATAAAAGGGATATCTAAATCCAAAGCTGAAGTCATTGGCAAAAATAGCCAAAGATAAAGCAATTGATGTCTTGACTCTCCAGGAAACCCATGTGCCTGACACCGGCCTCAGCAGACTAAAGATCCCAGGACTCATTCTCGTGTCTTATAACTGCCACCTCAAGCATGGCCTAGCAACTGATATCCGGCCTGGTCTCAAGGATATATAACCCAAAGTGTTCCTGATACAGAATACTCCACAGGTATTAAAGTTCAAAATATCACCATCTATAATGTCTACAAACCCTCATCGCAATCCTGGCCTGATCGGATGGAACGACCTCCTCCTCACCCTGCTATCTATGTTGGTGATCAATTGCCATCACACACCATGTGGGGCTATTCCTCTAACAACTGGGATGGTAATAATCTAGCAAACTGGATGGATACATATAATTTGTATTTGAATTGTGATCCCAAGTAGGACGGCACTCTTTACTCAGCCAGATGGAACAGAACCTACACCCCACATCTGTGCATAGTCACTAAAGACTCCGAAGACCACCCTTTTCCATCAACCAGAACCATCCTTAACAGATTCCCTAATAGTCAACATCGTCCTACATTAATAGAGATAGGAACATCAATCCCAGTCATCAGCGGAACACCAATCGTTAGATGGAATCTCCGCAGGTCCAACTGTTCTGCATTTCAGAAACAAATCGAGCAAACCATTAGAGCAATTCCACCCACTCCTAATTGCTATCCTAGATTTGTTAAACTACTCAAATCTGCAGCAAAAACCTCTATCCCTAGAGGCTACCGAGAACAATATATCCCATGCTGGAATAGAGAAAGTGAGGAACTCCTAGCCAAATATGAGGAAACTGAAGATCCAGCTATTGCTAAGGAGCTCATATCAACCCTGGATAAAAACAGAAAGGAAAGATGGATCTCAACCATCAATGAACTCAATTTCATCACATCTAGTCGGAGAAGCTGGTCACTTTCAAGAAAATTAGGTTGAGCAGAGCCAACGACACACAAAACAACAGCGATAACTACTGATCAAATGGCTAACCATTTATTGAAAACCTCCAAGATTCATCCCAGCTCTACCAAGAAAATTGCTGTACAAACTTCCATCAGACAAATCCTGAAGACGGAACCCGAGCTTACTGAACTCATACACCCAATATCTCAGGAAGAGGTACAAATAGCCTTAAAACTTACCAAGAATGGCAAAGCTGCAGGAGTGGATGGTATACTACCTGAATTCCTAAAACATCTTGGTTAACATGGCTGGCTGCCGTTTTCTCAGAAATCATCATGTCTGGTAAATTACCAGGGAAAGATCCAAATGACGTGAAAAACCTACAACCTATCTCCTTGCTTTGCACCACCTTTAAGCTCGTTGAAAGAATTCTCCTTAAAAGAATTTCACCACTCATCAAAAGAGCACTCCCGACTGAACAAGCCGGCTTCAGGTCAGGAAGAAGTTGCTGTGACCAGCTCTTGGCCCTGACAACTCAAATTGAAGCAGGCTTCCAGAAGAAACTTAATCTGGAGCCACTTTCATTGACCTAACATCTGCTTATGACACTGTCTGGATCAGGGGCCTCTTCCTAAAACTAGGAAATATTATAAAATGTAAAAAAACTCTACAACTTTTTGAATCCATTCTCTCCAACAGAAAGATCCGGGTCCATATTGGCGGAAAAAAAGCAGGTCCAGATTCCTTCATAACGGTCTTCCTCAGGGCTCTGTGTTATCCCCTATACTTTTTAACATCTATGTGTATAATCTACCTCATACCAGATCAAGCAAGTATATGTATGCCAATGACCTAGCGATCTTACATCAATCCACCTCCTTTACCAACTTAGAATCAACCTTGAATACAGACCCGAACACCCTGGAAGAGCACTTCAAATAGTAGTATTTGAAGCCAAATCCAACGAAAACAGTGCCCTCAGTATTTCACCTGTACAATCCAGAGGCGAATTGAAAACTCAACCTTTCCTTCTGTGGAAAAATGGTAGAACATGAGCCTCACCCAAAATACCTTGGAGTGAGCCTGGACAGAAGCCTAACCTATAAAAGGCACATCATCAACCTCTCCAATAAAATTAAACCCAGAAATAACATCATTTCAAGGCTTGCTGGAACAACCTGGGGTTGTGGTGCAGAAGTCCTAAGATCGTCTGCACTAGCCCTTGCATTCTCTGCAGCAGAATCTTGTGCCCCTGTCTGGGAAAGAAGTACACACACTAACATTATAGTCACCCAGCTGAACTCTACCATGCGCACAATTAGTGGGACAGTGAGAAGCACCCCTCTCTCTCCTGGCTGCCAGTTCTATCTAACATTGCTCCACCACACACATACGGAGAAGACAAGCCTTCTATTAAGGAATTTAATAAAGCAATGAACACACTCCTACCCCTACGCCAGACTCTCATAAACCCACCTAGTCTTTGCCTCAAATCTAGAAAGCCTCTCTGGTCCATGGACGAACTCTCTTCAGCTGCGCTGCCATCAATATCTGACATATGGAGAGAATACTGGTCCAACAATCTCCCAACAAACGGCTTCCTGGTAGAAGAAGATCCCTGTGCTCCGCAGCCTGGTTTTGATCTTCCTACGAAGATTTGGTCATCCATAAACAGGATCAGAACTAGTCAGGGCAGATGTGGCTATCTTCTACATAAATGGGAGCTGTCAGATCACCCTTATTGTGATTGTTCTCCCGTGGCTCAGACGATTACTCATATTGTGTACGACTGCCCAAAGCGCCAATTTCACGGTGGTGGCCTACAGGACATCCACAAGGTGATGGATGAGGCCTTGAATTGGCTTTCCAGCCTGGACCTTGACCTGTAGTCGGTATGATGGTGGCAGTGGTAATGGAGGTAATGGATAAAAACAGAAAGGAAAGATGGATCTCAACCATCAATGAACTCAATTTCATCACATCTAGTCGGAGAAGCTGGTCACTTTCAAGAAAATTAGGTTGAGCAGAGCCAACGACACACAAAACAACAGCGATAACTACTGATCAAATGGCTAACCATTTATTGAAAACCTCCAAGATTCATCCCAGCTCTACCAAGAAAACTGCTGTACAAAGATCACGGTCCCATCTCACCACGAAGATGTTACTCTCATAGTCCTCTTCATATTATCAGCAGAACTCCTCCTCATGTTAGAAGATGATGATACAGTGTAAAATGGGCCTCCTCTAATGGATCAAGTTTTCTCATACAAGACAGAACTGCTCTGTATTTAAACCTCAGATTCAGCTACTTTTATGTTGTGAAGTGTTGTGGGAACATGCAGCCTTGTCATACTTGGTGCAGCAGTACGATAATTGTCCCTGGCTTAATTATGACAAGTTACTTTTGCTTTATATTTTAAAAAAAAAAGGAAAGACTTAGAAAGCAGGTTGTGCCTTTTATGTAATGAACTTTTATATGTTAAGATTTTCATCATTTATTTCTGGAAAGTGTGATTGTACTTTTCACTTACCAGTTTTCATATAGCCATAAGCAAAATAAATAAATATATAAATTGGTTTATGGATTTCAAAAACTTTGCAAATTTTTAACCACATTTACCATTTTTAATTGCAATATGTCAAAAAGAATAAAACTGAACTATTGCAATTAAAAGTTTATTGCTTACAAGAGAAAACTATTCGTTTAAGAAATATTTCCACAGTGTACTTTAAAGCATTTTTTCTTTATTTTTCTCTGCATATACCTTTAGTAGAAGGTAAAAGCTTTCTCCAAATTTCAGTGAACATGCATACTTCACTCATAGCATTCACTTCAAATAGTTTTATAATTATTTCCTTTGCCTGTACATTTTCATCTGCTTTCCAATATTCAATGTTCTATCTTCGTGCACATGCTGTTTATCTAAATGAAGAATGTCTTCATTACTAAGAAATGAAAACTGCTTTCCATTTTTTAAATACCATAATCCACTTGCTTGAGAAAGTCAACAAAATCATTTGCACAAAGTGACAAAAGATGTTCCCAAACCTCTCTCACACTGCTTGATGTCACTTCATGCCACAATTCATGAATATTTTCAATGGTATCTGAGAGTATAACTGTTCCAGAATTCTGGCAATGAAATTGCATTGTATTCCATTGTAGATTTAATTGCCTGTGCACAAGATCTTCATAGATAGTATGAAGAACTTTAAAAGTTGTGATCGTCCAGTAAACTAGAATCTAGAGTCTAATGTATTTAGACCATGACACTCTACATCATGCATGTGCAGTTTGTGTGTTTTCATTGTTAATTCTACTGGTTTCTGTTCTAGTTGTTTACTCTGAAAGTCATACTGAAGATGCCCTTGATACTGGGGCAAACATTTTATGCCAATAAAATATTTATGTAAATAAAATCCATATTATGTTTATCTAATTGAATTTTAGACATGTTTATTGAGACTCTGTATTAATTTATAAACCACATTAATTTGAGAAGCACACTAATCAAAACTGCATCAGTTGAGGTCGAGGGATTACTGTGTGTGTGCAGTCAAACTTGGTTATAATGAGCACGAGACAGACCAAATTTCCTCATTATAACCATTACTCTCTATATCAGTTTGCTATGTGTATTATATTTTGTCGTTTCCATTCCAGGGTCGTTTTCCATAGATTCAATCCGATTATCTTTTTCTGTCAGCTTACAAGTAGAATTATGTTCTCCATTGTCAGCCTTACAATGGAATAGTTCAATTGCTACCTTAAGGCTTCTGAACTAGCCTTCTTCCAAATTTCACCCATAGGAGGAATAGGATATATTGAAGGGAGAAAGAGTAGATTATAGTAGAATTATAGTAAGGTTTATAGAGAAGGCATAATTGTAAGGCCAGAAATGAAAAGACCCCATGGCCCTTGAGTACTCTAATAGCATAAGGGTCATAAAATAAGAAGAGTTGGCTGATAAGGTCTTATAGGAAAGATTAAAGTGAGTGGATCTTTCTCAAAGTAGAAGAAGAAAAGGATAGATCCAGCTAGGGGTCCATGGCAGTGTCACTTCCCTTACAATCAAGGTGATTGCCCCTTATGGCCCTGTTGGTCCACGAATCCTTATTCAGTATATTCGGACCATCCCACCACACACACACACACACACACACACACACACACACACACACACACACTCTAGGGGTCCCCCCCCCCCAATAAAATGGAAAAAAGCAATTGTGATTCCATCTTTAAAAGGTAATAGAGATGACCCTAAAAACTATAGAGGTATCAGTATACTAAATTCCTGTTACAAAATATATAGCAGAATCTTAAATAGCAAACTAATGAAATATTCCGAAAACTTTATTTTAGAAGTACAGAATGGATTTAGAAAAGGACGATCATGTATAGACCCAGCCTTTTGCCTAAAATTAATAATAGAGAAAAGAAGAGCATACAATTTAGAAACACATATTGCATTTATTGACTTTAAAAAAGCATTTGACAAAGTTAAAAGAAACATATTATTTAACATATTAAAAGAAAGACAAATACCAAATAATATCCTAAAAGCTATCACAAGTATATATGAAAATAATCAAATACAAATAAGATTAAATCACGAGCTATCATATACGAGAGAGATAAACCAAGGAGTCCGACAGGGATGTCCCCTCTGAGTAACTCTTTTTAATATTTACTTAAATGAAATAATAATAAAATGGAATAAAAATTTACATCAAGGTATTAAACTTTCACCTACAGTTAACTTAAACACTCTCCTCTTTGCCAACGACCAAATAATAATTACAAATTCTGAAGATAACTTACAGAAAGCTATTTTAAATCTAAATGAGATATCCAAAGATTATAGTATGATAATATCAACGGAAAAATCAAAAACTATGGCCTTTAAAGGACAAGTTCCAGCAAGAACTAAAATAGTAATAGATACCAAGATCTTAGAACAGATGAATTCATTGAACTACCTAGGATGTATGATTACATATGTATGGAACACGTTCAAAGAATGAAAACAGAAAGATTACCAAAACAAGCCTTAAAGTACAAGCCATTAGGAAAAAGAAAACCAGGACGTCCTCTTAAATGATAACTTCTAAGGCCGGAACAGGCCATGCTAGGCCTAAATCCTTGATACGCATGATGATGAGGACTCTCTATATCAGGGATGAGTTAAATCTATATCATATTTTTTTAATTCTCAATAACTTGATAAAAAATTGATTTAAAAAAAAATAATATAATTACATACTTAGATATTATTTGTGTGAATATGTTTGTATAAACTACAATACACTTAATACTAAACACAGTTTATTTCTCCATAATTAAAAACAATACTAATTAATAAAAAACACTTCAATTAGTATTTTTAAAAAGACAATGATACTATGTTGGTTTTTAAATTGATCCAATTTTTGGCCTTGGTTGGCTCACCCCGGCCAAAGGTTATTGGCATTAATGAGACATGGCTAACAGAAGATGATATAGTTAGTGGGATAGAATGTCAGGGTATAGTGTGTTCAGGAAGGATAGAGAAAAAGAATGGGGGGGGGGAAGAGAAGTGTTATTGATGATAACCAATGAACTGCTATCTCGTATGAGATTGAGGCCAGCAGAACAAAATATACAGTTGGGTGCTGCTATAGACCCAGGGGAATAGAACAGATGATAGACAGAGTATCAATGAGTGGAGGACAGGTAATTATTATGGATGATTTCAACTATTGTAACATTGATTGGAGGGAGGAGGAAAATGGACTTTATGCAGTTACTAAGGGAGAATTACCTGAGACAGCATGTAATGGAATGTATTAGGGGTTCGAGAGTGCTCGATCTAGTAACTGCATCTGAGAATTTGTCTATAATGAATATGACCACGTTGCCACCAATTGGTGAGAGTGATCATATGATCTTGAACTTGGGAGGTGGATAAATGTGTGGAATTTTCAGTTAAGACAGGATATATGTGGAATTACTGGGTTGGTAAGTATGACAAGCTTAGGAGATTGCTTGGATCAGTGCCATGGCATGTAAAACTGCAAGGGCTGGATGCTGATAGTGCATAAGAAGTAGTAAAGGAGTGGTTGAGGGAGGTAATGGTTGACTGCATATCTAGAGTCAGGAGAGTAAATCAAGTGGGAGTTAAATGGATGAATAACACCATTAAGCTGGAGCTAAAAAAAAAAAAAAGAAACAACTGTGTAACTTATACATATTTTTGGTCATAAAATGTTAAAAAATATAAGACTTATTGATAAACTGATCATAGATATTTAATTCATATGTATGTTTGTACAATATTGCCTACCGGCTTTGTTAGTAACTGACTAGCTTTCTCAAGGCTTGCATAGTACAAAAAAATGGTAAATGCAAAAAAGGTTTAAGAATACAAAAAAATGTTAGTACCTGTTAGGTAGCTAAGGTAACACTTTCGCGTGACATGTCTGTACGAATCGTGACTTTCTACTAAGTATCATGAACACGCGTTACATGCAAACGCGTAATATGATTATTCGCATACTGTAGTTCTGTTGGACTGAGAGAATTAATTAGATTTTTCCAAATATCGTTCAGTATGGCCATTGATTTCTGTTTAGGTTGTTGCCTGTACGTAGCACAACTGCTGCTTCTTTGAATAATTGATGTCTGTAATCATTATCTACGTAGGGCACAGAGTTGTTATCCCAGTCTATAGTGTCGTTCGAAGTTGAAAAGTGATGTGCTAAAACCAGAGGTGATCGTTCTGTTGTGATTTACATCACCAACATGTTCTTTCTGTCTTATTTCCAGGCTTCTCGAAGTTTGTCCAATGTAGGAAAGACCGCACGTGCATGGAATATTATACATACCTGGATATTTATAAAATGGAACACTGTCCTTAGGAGATCTTAGAACCTGTCTGATTTAAATATAACCCTGATGTTATGGGCTTTTAACAATCTCGCAATTTTGGTGGAAATTGAGCCCATAAAGGGGATGACTGCTATTGAAATTTGCTGGGAGACTGTTCTTTCTTGTTGGTTATCTTTGTATAGAAATTTGTTGATGATCTTTCGAGGATAACCATTTGTGATATAGCAATTTGGGACAGTTCTGTCTGAACTTCTTCATCGTCGGAGATAAAGTTTCTGATTCAATTTCTCAACATGTGGATGACGCTCTGTTTATGTGACCTATGATGGTTTGAAGAGTAATGTAGATATCGTCCAGTGTCGTAGGTTTTTTGTAAATAGACAGTTTGAAATTGTTACCTTGTCTTTTAACTAGTATGTCCAAGGAGTGTAGTTGTTATTGTTTTCTACTTCTAGAGTAAATTTGATTTTATTGCGGAGCAAGTTGATTTTATTGACAAACATATGTAGGTTTTCCATGTTGTCCTGCCATATGATGAAGATATCATTACATTTCTCCACATATTGAAGGTTTAGGAGTAATGTTGGTGAAGATTTCATTTTCAAATTTCTCCATAAAAAGGTCTGCACATGGTGGTGAGGGCTGCCCATGGCTAGGCCATCTAATTGCTGGTATATCTTGTTAACTTTGAAGAAATTTGATTGTAGGCAGTGCTTGAACATCGTTGTAATATCAGCAAGAAAGAGATCTTTGATAATATTCATGACTTCTTCTACTGGTACATTCATGAATAAGGATACTACGTCTAGACTGGCCATTATGTCTGTTTGTGTTATCTTCACGTTTTTGAGTTTGTCAACAAATTGTTGAGAATTTTTTATGTAGGATTCTGTTTGTCTGATTTTTCCCTTAAGTAAGTTAGCTAGGTGTTTAGCTAACAGGTAAGTGGGGGAGGACCAGCCATCCACAATCGGACGAAGTGGCACTTCTTTCTTATGCACTTTAGGCACCCCATACAGTCTAGGAGTAATGGGATGTGAGGACTTAAGCTTTCTTTTTAGTTCTTCAGGCCAAGTATTCATATTGCAGATCAGGAAGTTTGTCTCATTGTGGTTCTTCATGGTAGGATCTTTGTTGAGAATTTTGTACATTGAACTAACCGATAATAAGTCGTTTATCTTCTTGAAATAAGATAATGTTTTGGACTCTAGGAGTGGAGTCCAAAACAAGGTCTGTTACTAGTGGTGTGCTACAGGGTTTGTTCTTGGACCACTGCTATTTAATTTGTTCATTAATGACGTAGAAAAGGATCTGAGAGGAACTGTTCATTTATTTGCGATGATGCAAAGTGGGGGTAGAGTAATAGTGAATGCACAGGATGTCAAAATTTTGCAGGATGATTTGATAGATTGGCCATCTGGGCTAATGAGAATGGATGTCAGTTTAATGTAGCAAAATGTAAGGTTATGCATTTTGGGGGTGAAAAAATTAGCAGCAGTATAGTACATTAGTGGAAGTGTACTCCAGGAGGTTGATGAAGCCAAAGATTTGGGTGTGTTGGTGGATAGGGAGTTGAAGTTTAGGAGGCACATAGCAAAACTGGCTAAATCAGCTCATCAGATCCCTTGGTTACTGAAGAATATTTTGATGGGCAGAGATATGCAAGTTACTGTTCCTCTTTATCGAGCCTTGATAAGACCCCATCTGGACTACTGTACCCAGATCTGGGTACCTGGGTTTCTTCTTAATGGGGAGAATTTAGAGAGGATCCAGAGGCGAGCTACCAAGATGATAGCTGGTCTATGGAATGAAACTTACGAGAACAGCTTGAAGATTTGTGGGTTACAGAAACTGGTTGATAGGCAGAAAAGAGGTGATATGATTGAGACATTCAAACTACTGAAGGGTTTTTACAAGATTAATTCAGAATTTCAGAACAGGTGTGGTGGTGGGAGAAATAGGGGCCATCCATGGAAACTGAGCAAGAGCGCAGTTAGCAAGGGTTAGCAAGGCTACATTTCTTACTTGGAGAGTGGTGAATGAGTGGAATAAGATGCCAGAGTCTGTTTGGGTGCCATGATAGATACTGTGTGAATGCTGAATAGTTCTTGACATGATGTTGAGAGCCTCCCTTGATGAGTCTAAGGACTCCTTGGAGTTGTCCGTAATAATAATAATAAAATATGACTACATAATTCTAGTACCATGAATAAATGCTATAAAGTTCATAGCAAAAAGGACAACACTAATAAGTGTAATATCTGAATAATAATTTTAAATAACGCTTTTTATAATAGAGCTTTGAATGGCATAAGTTAAACTGCTCCAAACTAATTCCCAATTACGGCTAAATTGCATTTTAACGAAGTAAACCAAAAACTTACTTAACAGCTTTGATGTAATCCCAATTTGCAATTCCTGTTAAAGGTCCTTTCTGTTCTTTGGTTCTTCCATGAACTGTCAGCAACTGTAATTTAAATAAAGGATACTGTAGTGATCCCAAAGCCAAGCAGAAGAAAACAAAAAATGAAAAAAATGAGAGAGAGAGAGATGCAATATTTAATTTTTAGTTATAAAATGCTTTTAGCCATGTTCATGTCAGCAAGCTTATAGGTGTATTTTTTTTCCTTCCAATTTAGTTATTTTTGCTTTTAAATAACACAATGTGCAACTGTTGAAGCCAGAATAGTATGCTTCTCATGTATTAAGGCTTGACTGCAGGGTGGAACTCATGTTTTAGGCTTAATGGAATAAAACAGCAATGAGAATTAAAAACGCTTTTATTCTTCCAATATTTCATCCCTATCACTGAGACATCTTCAGGGAAAAAATTATAAACTAGCAACACAAAACTAAGTGAAATTCATGGACAGAAGACCAGAGTCCAAACTGGGTGGGGCACTCTCTATGGGTGCTCTGTGGAGCCCTCTGTCGTAATTTGGGATCTCAGATGATTTAATGTTTCTCATATTTTGGATAGTTTTAAGCATCCACATTCATTCAGATTAGGCAGGTTTTTGAGGGAAACTACAGATTATAAAAAAGTTTTTCACTTCTAAAGTTACTGTAAAGGAGCATGGTCTTCTAGACCTGATTGAATAGTCATGATTATAGCTCATCTATGCAGATAGTGATTGATCTTCCTGTGTGTCTAAAACAAGAAACTTGAGAGGAAGGAGTTGATCCTTAGGAGAATAAATAGAGGGCAGCCATTTTCAATTGAAACATGAAAGCTGTGCAGAGAGTTGTATTGTTTAAAAAATTCTGGCTATTTTTCAGATGTGCCTCTGACAAGGAATGGTGCACTTTTTCATTAAACTGAATAACTGTGAAGTCAATGAGCCATAAAATAACAAAAACTATGAAAATAGTTTTTGTCAATAGAGATCGTACAGAATAAGTAAAACATTTAGGCATGATTTTTACCGAAGATGGCTGAATAAATATGTAAATTTATTTTTATATATTGATCCCATACATGAGAGGGCAAGCACATCAGTGTGGTGTTTGGGGGTGCAGGTGAGGAGTCAGATAGAAGTTTAATGCCTTTTTTTTCTCTTTTTTTTTTGAAGTTTGGAAATATCTTTTGCTGTAGGCTGTTCTAGAGGACAGAGGTAGATGGAATAAAAGAGGAAGAACAAAAGCAGGTTCAGTGCATTTGCACAATACAGAGGTACTGGGCAGTTGCTGCTCTTGTATTAACAGGTACAACAGAAAGTGAAGGAATGATAGTTCCCAGTTCATTGGAGAAATGACCATTGATGCACTTGTACACTGAATCCTTGACACAGCTGAATCAATGCCTCTGTGGGATAGAGATTGAAGGGAATTTGTAAGAGAGGGATTGTCAATGAACTGAATTGCTCTCCCTAAACAGCATCAAGGATTTTAGGTGCTCCACCTGCGGTGTTCTACGCATGGGCAGATTTGAGATTTGTATATTGTTAAGAATTGGTACGGTGTAAAATAATATCTTGGACAAAAGAGACCTAATTTTGTTTGGATGCTAAGGAGCTATTCTTAAGTGTGTTTGTGGCAGGAGAGGCTGGAGGTGAATGTTAGTTGAAGCAGAGAGTTGGTCTTGTCTAGTGATTTGTGTATTACTAAGGCTAAGGGGAATATGAGCTAAGATTTCTTTTATGAGAGAAGATGTTTTGGTAGCATTGAATGCAACCACATTATCATTGTCCTATTGAAGAATAGTATGTACATTAGTGTTTAGGGCACTAATTGAAGATGATCTTGATGCTTGGGATATCTGTGCACTGTGTGGTTTGGAAAATTAGCAGGATGAATGGAGATTACTACTGTCTGCAAAGCTGTGGATAGGATTAGTGGTGATCGAGAGCAGGTCAATTATGCATAAGAAAGAGGATAGGTGATAAGACAGAACCCTGAGGTCGTCCTGCATTGGTGATGCTCAAAGAAAGGAAGTCATCAACCATGACAGCCAGTGAACAACCAGAGAGGAAGCTAGTAATCCAATTACAGAGTGTGGTGAGTAGACCAAAGGGTAGCAGTTTGTTTAGCAGGCCTCAATCCCAGATAAGATCAAAAAGCTTTGGAAATGTCAAGAGCGACAGCACAAGTTTTGCTGAGCCTTTCCATTGCACATTTTCAGTGGTGGTGATGTAAACTAAGAGGTCAGCAGTGAATCTTCGGTAGCAGAATCCATACTGGTGGTCACTGATTAAATGATAGGCCTCCAGGTAATGGAGAAATTGGCTACTGATGATTTTCTCCATTATTTTGGAGAGGACTGAGGTGATGGCAATTGGTCAGTAGTTTGATGGTAGACTTCTATCTTCCTCTTTTGGAACAGGATAGTATGAGACTGCTTTCACGTTGGGATAAATATATGTGTAATAGATTGTAGTGATGATACAAGATGGGTGTTAGATCTGAAGCACTATGTTGGAGAACAAATGGAGAGATGTCATCAGGACTAGGATACTTTTTTGTTAGTATCCAAATTATTTAGTAATTTTCTGATGTCTTTTTGTAAAAAAATTACAGGAGGCATATGGTGCTTGGATTCTAGTATGGTAGGTGGCAATTTTCCTTAGTCATCAATGCAGAATTTGAAGAAAAGAGTGATGCTAGTAATTTAGCTTTATCTTTAGGTGAAGTAATGGTGATACCATCAGGATGAGAAGTACAGGTGAGAAGAAGTGCAGATAAGAAGTTGCATCCAACAACTTTAGCAAGGAACCAGAAGGCATGATTTCTGGAAGGTTTTCTGCTGTTAGCCTTTATGAAATCAGATTTGGATCTACTAACAGATGACTGCTTGGCATTTGTTGTATGCTTTGGTATAGGCAAGGCATGAAGCTGGAGTTCTTGATGCAAGCCACCTGCAGTAAGCTGATTTTTTTTTTCTCCAATTGTTCTGATTCACTTTCTTTTGAACTATGGCTTGGAAAGCAGATAAGGATTCTGAGTAGAACTGGGGATGAAGGTCTTTACACCAGTGAGAATAATTTCTGTGACTTGTTCAGAGCAGGTGTTAGAGTCAGATGAGCAGAAGCAATAATCTGACCATAGAAAGGAGTAGAAATTCTGCAGGTCATTCCATTTGGCACCTTGGAAGTGCTAGAGGATAAGAGGTTAAAAGTAGCTTGAGGAAGAATGTTCTGTGCAAGTGGAGACTGGCAAAAGATTGTGGTCTGAGTTGGCAAGAGAGAGGGAGTGATCTTTACAGAGTATATGGAGGGAGAACTGATTAAAAAGAGATCCAAAGTACTGGATGAGTGAAGAGGATTGTCAAGAATTTGTGTAGGTAGATGAACAATTTGCAATAGGTCATTACTGACAGCAAAGATTTCCACCTCTTGTCTGACGTAGTCAGTGGTGTTGGAAAAGGGGGGGGGAGCCAGATGTAATTATGAATGTTGAGGTCACCTAGATTACTTCAACATTCTATCCAAATAGTGAGATTACCTCACTATTTGGATAGCTTGATTGTAGATAGTCAAGTTTTGTGGAGAGGAATGTGAAGAGGTCTGAGTAGCTATAAGAGTTTGGAAAATGGTAAATGCAGGCAGATAAATATTACTAGATGGGGAAAAGGAACCTTGAGCCAGAGATCAAAAGCAGAGGATTCTAAATTAGCCTCTCTCTCTAGTATGAAATATCTGATCTTACAAAGGCACAGGTGCTGCCCTTGTGGTAAAAGGAATTGTATAGTGTGTAATTTGGACATGGTGAGACAGCAGGTGGATGTAGATGTTATTTGGATTTGTCAAAAGTAAGTCTGGATGACTGCAAGTGATGGTAAATGACATTTTATATTAGTGTTAATGCCACAGATGTTAGTGAAAGCAAGTTTTTAATGTAGAAATTCTGGAATGATTTTTATGGTTGGTTGTGTTGTGTATTTTTTATTG
Source organism: Typopeltis vanoorti (assembly GCF_054136105.1). Lineage (NCBI taxonomy): Eukaryota > Metazoa > Arthropoda > Arachnida > Uropygi > Thelyphonidae > Typopeltis > Typopeltis vanoorti. Next base: position 80,247,923 of record NC_143569.1, on the reverse strand, counting down.
GAATTCATTTATGAGGGAGATTCCTTTTCATTGCAGCATCACTGTCGTAGTGTGTGAGGTTCATAAGTTTTTTCATCTTCAGTAAGGATAGAGTGAAGATGTGCACTGAGAGAAAATAGACTCTTGGACATGACATCCATACAAAGAGTGACTAGTTTCCTTGCCGTAACATGGTCTCAACAATACCTCCTACGTGCCACTACTCGGAATCCCTCTTCAGGCATGACCTGGCAGAGCATGTGGCAGCAAGATTATGTGATGGCTGATCAGAAAGCCTCCTGACTCATTACTCACAGGTTTGACACCTGTGCACTAACGGGCAGATGGCCTGAGGCAACACCGTTCTAACTGATGTTCCCTTGAAATGAATGAGGTTGTGGGTCTCTAAGTATGTATGGCATGGCCTTGAAGGGTATCACTCTCACTGCACAGAGAAGGGGTGTTGGATTCTGAATGAAGAGAAATGGAAATTGTTAATATATCATTCAGAGTCCAACATAATCTACTATTCCCTGAGCAACATTTTTTTTTTTTTTTTTTTTTTAAACTAATAGTCTCATGCTCATAATTTGCTATTTATGTAATTTCTTCAAGTTATGTTAATCGATATTTATTTATTTATATATGTTTGGGATAAATTACAGTTATGAAAAGCTGTGTATTAAAATATTATTAATTTTATGAATTTAATTCCTTTAATATAATGTTAGAAACTGTAATATATGTAATTTTGATATATCCAGAAGATTCTTTGTGGTATCACTTGATTGGTTGCTATGAGAAATTATGTTATTTTTAGTTACTGCATGTTTACTCTATACTATGCACAAGGCGAAGTTGATGTGAGCTAAACCGGTGAGAACCAGTTTTTGGCAGGAAAAAGGAAGGAGTAGATACGAAAACGTAAGTAAAAACAGAATCGAGTAGGGAAGTATAGAGAACAGTAGCGGAGACTGGAGGAGAATTTAGACGTGCCGAAAACGGTATTTAAAGGACCGGGAATCGCTTGATATTTTGACTTACCTTTTTCTGAGTTGGATTTTTATCATAACTTCCCAATGCTTAGCAGTGAAATAGTGCATGAAATAGGTTAATACGTATGAGAAAACAAAGAAATAAGTAGATAACTTAAACCAAGTGCATAAAGATTATACTCTCCCGAGTCTATAAATCAGTCGCGGAAATGGAAGATTCTTTGAAGTTTGTGCTACTACATAGTAAAAGTCAGTAAGGACTTAAAAATTGTTGTTTGATCTACTTATGATGTGTTGAAGCTATATCCTGGTAAGATTACCTTTACTATAAAAAATTGATTAACTGAGCCCAGAGAATTACAAATTGAATGTCGGAATGTTCATGAGTTGCATTCTTCTGAATATCTTAAACTGATTTAATATTTAAAATTGTTTTGAAATGTAACCTTAATCAGAGTAGAGTTGTGATATAAGTTCTTTGTAATAAGAAAGATAAGATCTGTATAATATAATCTTTAAATGTAAAGTTTAAGCTCAGCTGAGTAGTATACTAGTGACTTAATGAGAGCTCTATATTCATTCAATCATAATGTCCCTGTTGGAATATTGTATTAGGATGTAATTTATGTGACACAGCATTAAATACTTTTGTTTGAATTGAATCTTGTATTTGCCCACCGCTCATTAAAATAATACGAATCTCAGCAGGAACCTTATGTAATAAAAATAAAAACCTTGATCTAAAATCAACTTATGATAACCTGATACAGTTGAAGATTGATTTATTTAAGTTGCTCTTGCAATTTCTCAATATGGAGTGGTGCAGTATAATATAAATTTTCTTCATATTCGATTGATATATCAGCCTACAACCAATAAATACCAACGAAAGAGAGCTATAAGACGATAAAACATGATTGAGCAGAAATTACGATACAACAGGGGGGGACAGAAACCAGAATCCCTGCTCTGGGACCAAACATGGCTTATGCCACTACAGGCCTCCATTAAGCTGGGTGGTATTTCACTGAGTGATGTCAACTACCACCTAGGTAGATGACAAAATAACAAAATAAATAAATAAATAATGTATGGTGGGAGCCCAATGAATAAACCTATTTGGAATAAGAGAGAAATTAGCCAAAACACTAATCTAACAGTACACAAGTCTTCAAACCAATTTTAGCTTATGCACAAAGAATTGGGTAAGAGATAACAGCTGATGAAAGACTAGCAGCCTCAGATAAGATAGTTCAGAAACATTTAAAGGAGTGATTATATAACAGAATTATGTTTAAATTAACATAGCCACTTAAACTTACAAAAGAATTAGAGAAGTACTCAGCTGACATAACTGATGTTACTGAAAAAAAAAAAAAAAAGACAAAAACGAGCAGGGATATTCTCAATAACAAATATAAGATGTTATATCATCATGTCCAAACATAAAGAAGTATACAAATTTGCACACAGAGAGAAAATACAAGAAATAAGAAGTCTTGTTGACTATGTTAGTATCAATAGCAATATTTTCATGCTGGTTCAGGACATAACAAATATACTTTCTTATGAGGGTGGCCTGAAAAGTTCTCGGACTAACAATGAAAAAATGAATTTATAATTTCAAAATTATTTTATTTTTCAACATAATCTCCCTTAAGACTAATACTTTATTCCTGTGATGCTCTAGCATCATTATCCCATCCCAGTAGTGGTTCTCAGTAAGATCTGCAAAATACCTCTCTACAGCTGCGATCACCCTCTTGATTCGAAGAAAAATGCTGACCAGCGAGGAAGAGTTTTAGTTTTGGGGTGAGATAGAAGTCAGAGGGAGCCAAATCTGGGGAATAAGGTGAATGTTCCAACAATTCATAGTACAGATCCCTTAATTTTCCCATGGCCAAAACACCTTTGGGGACAGATGCATTGTCCTGATGAAAGATCACTTTTCTCTTCTGCAAACCAGATCTTTTTTCACAATTTTTTTGTCTAGTCTAGTTAAAAGATCAGAATAATATTCCACGCTTATTGTTTTACCCTTTTCAAGATAATTAATAAACAAAATGCCTTTAGCATCCCAAAACATCAATGCCATGACCTTTTTTCTGATGGAACCAACTTTGTCTTCTTTGGCGCTAAACAACTAGCTTCTGTCCACTTTTGACTGCTGTTTTGATTCTTGTGTGTAATGGTGAACCCAAGTCTCATCCACAGTAATAAATCGATGCACAAAATCACTTTTATTCTTGTTAAAACGCTCCAAGCACTGTTCAGAGAATTTCATGCAAGTGTGTTGTTGATCTCCTGTTGAGCAAGCATGGCACCCATCTTGAACAAAGCATTTTCATTTGCAATTCTTAATGCAAAATATATCCTACATGCTCTTTTTAAATGCCTATAGTCTCAGCAATTTAATTTCAAGCAATTTGACTCGCCGGTCATCCAATACCATATCTTGCATCTGATCATTGATTTCTGGTGTTGTTACGCTTTTTGGACGTCCTTCATGTGGATCATCTTCAAGGCTGGTACGGCCATGTTTAAACTCAGAAGCCCATTTCTTAATTGTCGAAAATGAAGGAGAAGAGCGCCCATAAACTTTTATGAACATCGAATGAATTTCTTTTGACATTAAGCCTTCTTTTACAAAGAATTTTATAACCGCATGATACTCAATTTTATCCATTTCAAGGGATACAGACAACACTTTTGCTTCAGACAGCTGTATAACACATACTACTTGATAAAATGGCTTGCAATTTCACATGGATGCTTATGACAGATATATCAACTTAAAAAAAAAAAAATCTTGCCGATAGTGTTACCATCTATGGTCGAGGCCAAGAACTTTTCAGACCACCCTTGTACATACTGAGAAGTATGTAAGAAAGTTCAAAAAATCCGTCGAGTTGTTTTCAGAGGTGAAGTGTAGACTAAAATATACAAATATTATTCAATAAAAAATGAGTCAGAAAATAAGAACCAACCCTTGGAGACAGTGGAAGACTGAAGAAAACTGACCAATTCAGCTAGGGGAGCATATGACAAAGATGTTTGAAAGGATTAAAAAAAAATGAGAAATGCAAGTAAAATATAAAAAAGCAAAGTAGCTGAACAGAGGATGAATATCATGAAGGTTGCAAAATATTCTGGAGACTACTAAAAAAGATATGAAAACTGAAGATAAAAATATTCTAGATGTCTAGAGTAATCATTCTGAAAGAGCCTTAAATAAACAAGCAGTAACAGAACAGTGACAAAAAGCACTCAAGAGGAATGCAATCATGAATAGTAAGATCCAATGCAACCACAAAACATAAATATACATCCCTGTTATATTCCAGATGAGCAGAGTCTTATAGTACCCATCTATAAAAGGGACTCATTCTGTAGCTGTATATTAGTAGCATTATTGATGCTCTGTCTCTCTTCTCTCTCTTTGCATAATTAGCAAACAACTGAACATCTCCTGACAGGTCCTTCCCAATATCATTAATGTAGGGATTGAGGAACAATGGCCCTGGGGTACCCCACTGATAGATAACCTTAAATCCAGAAGATTCAAAATGCTGTATACCACTTTCTGATACCTATCTATCAACCATCCACTTATCCAAGCCAACTGCTTATATTCCAATCCTCCAGATTATGCAATATCTGGATTATTCAAATTCTCCAGTTTATGCAATAACCTTTTATGTAAAATCCAGTCAAATGTCTTAGCAAAGTGGAACAGTACCACAGAGTATTCATTCCCTTCATCCATCTCAGCCATACTTATTATAAGGAAAATATATGGAAGTTGTTCAGATGTGACTTCCTTAAGCAAATGTTGTTCCTTTCAAAGTATAGCTTGTCTGTCAATCCACCACTGTATCTGAGCTGAGACTCAAATTATACCATTATGTCAAGGGTCTAACCCAGGGGTCAGCAACCTTTTTGGATTGAAGAGCCATTTTTAAAATTATATCTGTTAAAAAAAATTTAGGGAGCCGCACGGAGTGATGAGCAACCAATGATATGCAGGCTGCATGCAGCTCTCTCAGGTTTTTTGTGTGGTCCATGGTGTTCATTTTGTACGGCAGAATTAGTATATTTTAATTAAAAATCTATTTTATGAATGTTGAATTTTTACATGTGGATTTATTTGTGCAGGTTAAAAAATTAAAATATAGCTAAATAATGGAAAATAAATTAATACTTTCTTATCAAAGAAAAAGAAAATATTCTTTATGCTGATCGAACTGAGTATTTGATTTACTATTTAATTGCTCATCACTGCTTTAAATTTAGAAACTACATCTAAAAATATTATAATTAAATTATTTATTCCGTTTTTTTTTTTTTTTTTTTACAGTAAACGTTATCATACTTGTAAAACACAGGGGTGGCATGTCACATGAAATCATTTGATATTTTTAAATATTAAATAATAAAACAAAGATTTGCTCCTCCTTACAAAAACATATGTATAAAATCCAATAACATACTTATTTCTTTAATTTTTTTTTTTTTTAATTTAAAATATCTTCTTAGTGCGACTTTTGCTGTTGAACTTCTTGGGATAGTTTCTCAATATGCGGCAAATATGCCGTAATTTTCATTTTCAAACATGACGAAAGACTCATGTTGTTTAGTAGGTTTCTCAACTTACTTTTAATAAAATTCATATTAGAAAATATTTGCTCACAGAAATATGTCGATCCGAAAATCGATAGAAGTCCAATTGCATGTGCTTGAAATCACCAAATGTAAGTGTCCGATAAACAATTATATGCAAATACAATCTGATCTTGCTTTTTAAGATCTTCTATTTCAGACCATTTTTTTGTATTGCAAGGGTAGATTTTTGTCTTTCCAACTCCTCCAAGGTCAGCTTTAAGATTTCTAAATTTTGAATTCCACAAATCCTGGGTTTTCAGGTCTTCTTTTCTTCTTTCAGGTTTTTTGTATTGCAAGGGTAGATTTTTGTCTTTCCAACTCCTCCAAGGTCAGCTTTAAGATTTCTAAATTTTGAATTCCACAAATCCTGGGTTTTCAGGTCTTCTTTTCTTCTTTCAGGTTTTTTGTATTGCAAGGGTAGATTTTTGTCTTTCCAACTCCTCCAAGGTCAGCTTTAAGATTTCTAAATTTTGAATTCCACAAATCTTGGGTTTTCAGGTTCTCTAACTCAAGTTGAAATGAAGCCTCATCAATTCCAATAAAAGGTGAAAAATTTAATTCGGCAGGATTAATTTCAAGTGGTCACAATAAAAATGGCATAGTTGCCTTGTTCTTTCTAAATTCCTCAAATCTCCCATTAAATGCAGATCGCATATTTACCACAATTTCTTTGAAAAAGGTTAAATTTATGGAATTATTATCAGCTTGTTATTGTTGATATTTCTTCAACGTAGGAAAATGTAATAATGTGCCTTTCTCTAAGTCTGTCGAAACAAATATAATTTTTGTTCAAACGAAATCACATCTTCTAAAAGCAAAACAGTTGTATTTCCCTTTCCCTGTAGTCTCTTATTTAGTACATTTAAATAGCAAGTCATATCCACCATAAAGTAGAATTTTTGTAAAATGTAAATAGAATGTAAAGAAGGATTATCGCATATGATTTCAAAGAGTTCACACATGAAAGTATTAAATTTTTCAGCATCACATGTACTATTTTCGATTGTAAAATATCCTTGCCTTAATGTAAAATGTCCTTGATTAAATGTAAAATGTCTTTAATTTATTGCAAATGCTAAATTTAGGGATTTTAGTTTCTAATTTAATAAATAACATTCATTTTGCATTATTCAAAAATAGATTGTTTAATAGCAAAAAGGGCTGCAATTATTCATTCAAAGAGCCGCATGCGGCTCCGGAGCCGAAGATTGCCAACCCCTGGTTTAACCCATTGAGCTGAACATTCCTCTAGCAAACCTGCTGATATTCCATCTATCCCTATTGCTGAATTCTTATCCAGGTTATGCAACAGTTCTAGAACCTCCTCCTCATGCACCTCTGTTTCTTCATCCAATGTAATGTGAGCAATGGGTAAAATGTTGATCTTGGCAAAGTGAGCACTGATTACTTGAACAGTAGTAACATCTGTTTCTGACACAAGGATACCATTTGCATTCAGTAAAATTATTCTTTCATGATTCTTTACTCTTTTCTCAATTATTCTTTACTCTTTATTTTACTTGCAACATACCAATAAAATTCTCTTAGGTTGTGTTTAGCCTGTACCCAATTTCTTTTCATACTCCAACCTAGCTTTCTATAGAATGCTCATTACTTGTTAAGCCTGCATTTTATATATTTCATAACTCCTTTCATCCTTATTTTCAAGGTTATCCTTCCATATCAGATTCTTATGGGTCTCCTGCTTAACAAGGGATGGATATCCATTTCACTCCCATCCTAACTGTTGTGCTCTGGGAACACATTCAGATACTGCATTGTTTAAGCATGTTTACAAAGCTTCTTGTTCAATCTGATATCCTTACCATTCAATAATTGATACCATTGAATTGAATCTGGTATTCTCCTAAGTTTATCATAATTTCACGATATGATATTATGATATCATATCATATGATGAATTACAAATTCAGCTTTCTAGTTCATCATCCAACCTTTCCTAACACTTTGATTCATCATCATCATCAAATTCCTGCCATGTACCCTCAAGGGGTGTACAGGATATGATAGTACTACATGAAAAAAATTACATCATTATTAATTTCCTATCTACAATTTTCCTCCAAATCAGTCTGTTACTTGTGAAGACTCCAACATTATCAGATCTCATATTTCTATCGTCTAAAGCACTTTGTACTGTATCAATCCACCTATATCTTGGTCTTCCTCTGGGTCGTTTTGCTGCCAACCTGGCACAGAACACTTGTTTTGCTAATCTTTCCTCGCCCATTCTGTTTAAGTGACCATACCACCTGAGATTAGCTCTGCTAACGCATACCTGGATGCTGACAATGTCGAGTTCCTTCCAAATATCCTCATTTTTAATATAATACTGCCATTGATGCCATCTGTTCATGCCTATAATCTTTCTCAGGACTCTCATATCTGTGGTCTCCAGTCTTTGGTCAAGTGTTTTACTTCTGGGCCAGCTCTCAGATCCATAAGTTAAAACTGGTTTGAAGACTGTCTTGTATACAGCTAATTTAGTGTTCCGACTAATTTCTCTCTTATTCCATATGAATTTATTCAATTGACTTCCCACCATACCAGCTTTGCTGATTCTGTTGTCTATTTCTATATTTAATTTACCATCTTCAGTAAAAATCGTGCCTAAGTAGCTGAAATGTTTTACTTGTTCCACAGGTTCTCCATTCACAACACAGTTGACATTTTCAATGATTCTATTTTCATTGTCTTTGTCTTTTTATTGCTGACCTTCATACCATATCTATTACAACAGCTATTCCATTTAGTCAGAGAATCTTGCAGACTTGTAGCAGATTTATTTAGAAGTATAACATCATCCGCATAAAGCAAAGAGCTGACATTAACATCTCCAATTTTGATATCATGTTTAATACCACTTTCCTTCATAATGTGATCCATATAGATAATGAATAACAGAGGGGATAATGTACATCCTTGTCTCACACCAGATTTAACATTAAACCATCTTCCTGTACTTCCTTCAATTCTAACTGCTGACTTACAACTCAAATAAAGACTAAGTATTGCTTGATATAATGCCCCATTGACACCATATAACTGCAGCGTATTGAATAGCTTCTATCTTGGCACCTTGTCATATGCCTTTTCCAGATCGAAAAAACTTAAATACAGATCTTTGTTATATTCCCATGCTTTCTCGACTATTTGTTGTAAAGTGAAGATCTGATCCTGACAGCCTCTATTTGGCCTGAATCCAGCTTGTTCTTCACCAAGCTTTTCTTCCACAATTCTTCTCAACCATTTCTCAAGTATACTTGCATAGATCTTGCCAGGAACACTCAGTAGGGAAATACCTCTGTAATTCTCACATGCAGTTTTATTTCCCTTTTTATATATGGGTACTATGAGAGCTCTACTCCAATCATCGGGAATTCATCCCTCTGTCCAGGCTTTCTGAACTATGCAGTGCAGCCACTGTAAGACTCTTATACCACCATACTTCAGCATTTCTGGTCGAATATCATCTTCTCCTGCTGCCTTTCCACATTTCAAGCCTTTGATTGCTTTTTCTACTTCAAGTATGGATATGTATTCCTGACTGCATCCTGGTTGAGTGTTTTTTACCACTATACTATCACTGCTTGTTTCATTTAGCAGTTTTTCAAAGCAATTACTCCATACTTCAAGGATATCTTTTTCTCCCGTTTTCATGTCACCTTTATCATCTCTAATTGCTTTTACAGCACTCTTTTCTCCATTCCTAAGCTTCTTCAACAACCTCCAGAATATTTTGCCACCTTCTTGATATTTATTTTCTATGTTCTTGCAAAAGTCCTCCCATGACTTTTGTTTAGCTAGTTTTACACAGTGTTTAGCTTTCTTACATTTGTCTCTGTATTCTCTAAGAGCACAAGCTGAGTTATTTGCCAGGAACTTTTGATATGCTTTCTTCTTTTCCTTCACTGTCTCTTTAACTTCCTGTGTCCACCATGCAGTTCTAATTTTTCTATCTTTGCAGACAACGTCACTACATGCCTCTCTAGCTGAATCAATCGGGGTTTTCTTCAAGGCTTGCAATTGAATCTCCAAGGTTTGGTTCCTGTTCTCAAACTCTTTCATTTTTCCTTCAATAATCTTTGTGTATTTTAGTCTACAGTTCACATCTGAGAGCTGCTCAACTTTTATTCGCTTTAAAACTTTCTTACATGTTATTCTTTTCAATATGAAATTTGATTTTATCCTGCTCAAGACTAAATAGTGATCACTTCCAATTTCAAATCTCTCTGGTATCCTGCACCAGGGAGAAAACATCACTATCAACAATAACATAGTCAATGAGACTTTTCTTATCCCTTGCCTCTTCTCTCCATGTGAATTTATTCACATTTTTATGTTGGAACATGGTGTTAGTAATAACCAGTCCATGTCCTGAGCAGAAATCCAACAGGTATTTGCCATTATTATTAGGTTTGCTCTTTTCTCCAAATTTTCCCAAAACATTTTTGTATGTCTGACAATCACATCCTACTCTGCTATTTAGATCCCCAACAAGGACCAACTTTTCCTTTTTCATTGTGTCAATAGCTTTCTCTAGAGCCTCAAAAAATTCCTCCACGTCTACCTTAGTAGAACCTTCTGTGGGATCATAGGCACAAATAAGTCTCATTGTCCAGTTCCCCATTCTCATATTTGCCCAAATCACTCTACTTGACACTGCATGCCATTCAAGAAGATGAGGCCTGTATTTTGTGTTGAATACTATGGCTACTCCTTCATTTACTTGATTGTCATTGCCTGAATATAACATTTTGTATTTATTGCTCAGAAAGATCTCACCAGTTTTTGTCTTTTTTGTTTCAGTCACTACTATTATGTCGATCTGGTACTTATCTAATTCCTCAGCTAACTCCATTTCTTTGCCATTCAGGCTTCTTATGGTGATAGTACCGATCTTTAAATCTGGTAATGTTGAGTTGGGGTTTGTTTTCAGATTTGTTCCAGTAGCTGACTTTTTGTTTTTCGCTCTGGTTCCCTGGCGAAAACAACGGGGCCTTGTTTAACTGGGCGACGCCTCAGCCGGCATGAAATTTTGTCATGTTGTACCATCATTTTTTATTTTGGTTTAACCAGTAGGAATACAATTTGGTCGGCTAAATCCCAAATTGCCAGCCCATCCTTGTTCGTTCAGTATCCAGGTAGATACCCAACAGGGTGCACCACGAGAAGGTGAGGATTGGACATTAGGTCAGAAGCTCTGGTCAGTTCTCCGCATTCCTTTAAAGCTATGTGGAGGTCTCCTCTCAGTTTTACAGCTTTGACCCAACCTATTATTATTATTACATAGCGCCTCCAGGGAGTCCAAAGACTCATTGAGGGAGAGTACAAATACTCTACAACTCTCCGTCTCAACCACTCCACCAACCGCAACTACCTTCATCATCTACACCAATGCCATCTAACGCTGACCATCACCACTAGTATTTTCACAGACATACATCCATGCCCATGACAGGATTTGAATCGGCAGCCTTTTGGCTGGAGAGCAGATACGCTAACCACTTGGCCAACCAGGATGGCAATTCATGAAGGCAACATACTCAACCCATTTGTGCCTGATACTACTGGCATAATAAAAACTTTCTAAAATCTGGGAAATTATACATCTGAGGCCTCCAACAGATACCCACAGAAAGTGCTCCACCTATTTAGGACTCAAGTCTTTTGTCCACATGTTTCACTTAGTTCTGTGATGCTTTTGTGTGATTGTGTTAAAACTTTCATATTGTATTTCTGAAGATGTCACTATGATTGAGATGAAGTAGTGGAAGAATAAATAGTATTTTTAATCTGGTTGCTATGTTACTCCATTAACAGACACAGTCTTCACACACATATTGGCCACTGAATTAGAACCCTTTTATCCAGAGATGTATGTAAATGTCACTTAGTGTATATGCAAAATACTTGGTCATGTGTTCTAGGCAACTATTTAAGAATGCCACTGGTCAGTAATCATTGATAGTATTGATCACAATGAAAAAAACAAGGGATCTTTTGGAGTTCGATAAAGGGCATGCCTTTCTGGTTTCTCAAAAGGTGTTTAATCAGTGAAAAATAACCTACTTAACTTATCTAAGAGGGTTCACTGTAGTCATAAGATAGACTGTAAGGAGCATGATTGCCATGATCTGAGAGGGCATCACCAACAAATTCCTGACATTTACCCCAGCATATGATAGTACTACATGAAAAATTTACATCATTACTAACTTCCTATCTACAATTTTCCTCAAATCAGTCTGTTAACTGTCAAGACTCCAAAATTACCAGATCTTATATTTCTATCTTCTAAGGCACTTTTTACCATATCAATCCACCTATATCTTGGTCTTCCTCTGGGTCTTTTTCCTGCCAACTTGACAGAAAACACTTGTTTTGCTAATCTTTCCTCTCCCATTATGTTTAAGTGATTATACCACCTGAGATTAGCTCTGCAAACGCATTCCTGGATGCTGACAATGTCATGTTCTTTCCTAATATCCTCGTTTTTGATATGATATTGCCATTGATGCCATCTGTTCATACCCCCTAATCTTTCTCAGGACTCTCATAACTGCAGTCTCTAGTCTTTAGTCAAGTGTTTTACTTCTAACCCATCTCTCAGATCCATAAATTAAAATTGGTTTGAACACTGTCTTGTATAGGGCTTGTACGGGTAAACAGAACCTCCTCAACCGTTTCTCAAGTATATTTGCATAAATCTTACCAGGAACACTCAGTAGACAAATACCTCTGTAATTCGCACATTCAGTTTTATTTTCCTTTTTATATATATGGGTACTATGAGAACTCTACTCCAATCATCTGGAATTCATCCCTATGTCCAGGTCTTTTGAACTATGCAGTGCAGCCACTGTAAAACTTTTATACCTCCATACTTGAGCATTTCTGGTCAACTATCATCTATTCCAGCCGCCTTTCCATTTCAAGTTTTGATGGCTTTTTCTACTTCAAGTATGGATATGTATTCCTGACTGCATCCTGGTCGAGTGTTTTTTACCACTATACTATCACTGCTTGTTTCATTTAGCAATTTTTCGAAGTAATTACTCCATACTTCAAGGATATCTTTTTCTCCCGTTTTCATGTCACCTTTATCATCTCTAATTCCTTTTACAGCACTCTTTCCTCCATTCCTAAGCTTCTTCAACAACCTCCAGAATATTTTGCCACCTTCTTGATATTTATTTTCTATATTCTTGCCAAAGTCCTCCCATGACTTTTGTTTAGCTAGTTTTACACAGTGCTTAGCTTTCTTACATTTGTCTCTGTATTCTCTAAGAGCACAAGCTGACTTATTTGCCAGGAACTTTTGATATGCTTTCTTTTTTTCCTTCACTGCCTCTTTAACTTCCTGTGTCCAACATTTCTTCAGAAATAAATACCAAACAAACTTCTTTGCAAACACTCAAAAGATCAATAGGAAGCAAAATTGGCACAAATGTCATATTTTCTTTGGAACAAATTCCTATAATCCAGGCAGCATTCTCTTTCCCACCCCCAACAAGTAAATGCAGATATTATGTGCCTGTACTGATTGCTTTCGCAGAAGGCTCATATCCATAGTCCACATTCATATCGATACTATAAAGAGATGCAAAAAAATCTTACCATGATGCATGAGAAAGTGGAAGTGCTCAATAAGGAGATACTGGAAGTTTTAAAACTGAGTTTAATGTATTAAACAGAGAAATTAGGATTATAGAGATTACTTTAGCTGAAGTAACTAGAACAGGATTACGTATGGGTGAGCTTTGGGTGAATGATGAAGTAATAAATAGTATGGGAGTCAACAAAATAAAACCACAAGAGGTCTAGAAGAAATGAGATGTTGTGAGAGTGTGGAGGAGGGGGGTGTGCAAGTAAAAGAGCACTGAATAATGAAACTGGGAGAGTCATGCTGAATAGCATAGAAAATGAGTCCATGAGTGATGCTTGTGTGGACTTGAAGGAAGTTAAGAGTGGTAAGATATATGGCGATTCTATGATTAAGGGTATGGAGAGCGGTATGCCCAAGGAGTGCTTGGCTGGTGCGACAATAGAAAGAGTGGCTTTAGCAATAAAGAGAGGGCATGATGCAGACAAGATGATAGTTATGGTGGGTATAAATGACCTGAGTGGTGGTATAAATTGGGTAGCAAAAGATTTAAGAACATTGTTAGATATTGTGAAAAGGAAAAGTGTCAATGGGAGGATAGCGTTTGTGCTGCCTCGTTTTGACAATTACAAGTTAAGTAGATGAGCGATGATAATGAATGATATGACTGCAAGAATGTGTAAAAAAAAAAAAAAAGGTCTGGAATTTGTTGATGTCTGGAGTTGTATGCTAGAGATGGGCTGCATCTGAACATGGAAGGACATAAGCAATTGAAGAAGTTACTGTTTTCTGAACAAGTTGAAGTAATTGGGCAGGGAAACTAATATTGAAAAGGTTGAGTGTAAGAGAGAAACTTTAGCAGTGATTGTATATTTATTGATTCTTATTCGCAGAATAAATTGTATATCAGTTGTATATCAGTTCTAAAGCCGGTACAAGAACTAGAGGGAATCTGCAATTTTTGTATAAAAAATCATCATCATCATCATCATCAAACGTATCAAGGATTTAGGCCTAGCATGGCCGGTTTCGGCCTTAGACGTCATCGTTGAATCATTTAAGAGGACGTTCTGGTTCTTTTTCCTAATGGCTTGTACTTTAAGGCTTGTTTTGGTAATCTTTCTGTTTTCATTCTTTGAACATGTTCCATTTATGTTTATATTTTTTAATTTTTTCTATTACTGGTTCTTGGTTTAATTCTTTCATAATATCTTCATTTCTTTTGTGATCAAATAGGGTATACTTTGCAGTTTTTCTCATAAACTTCATTTCTGCTGTTGTTAATCTTGGTTTGTCCTTTTGTTTTATTGTCCAGATTTTGCTTCCATACTTTGTTTTTGAACTAGGTTTGGTTTAAATATAGAGTTAATTACATCTGTTATTTTTAAACATTTTGCAATTTTTACGTTTATATCTTTTTCATTTTCATATGTGATCATACATCCTAGGTAGTTAAATGAATTCACCTGTTCTAAGATCTTGTTATCTAATACTATTTTAGTTCTTGCTGGATCTTGTCCTTTAAAGGCCATAGTTTTTGATTTTTCCGTTGATATTATCATACTATAATCTTTGGATATCTCATTTAGATTTAAAATAGCTTTCTGTAAGTTATCTTCAGAATTTGTAATTATTATTTGGTCGTTGGCAAAGAGGAGAGTGTTTAAGTTAACTGTAGGTGAAAGTTTAATTCCTTGATGTAAATTTTTACTCCATTTTATTATTATTTCATTTAAGTAGATATTAAAAAGAGTTGCTGAGAGGGGACATCCCTGTCAGACCCCTTGGTTTATCTTTCTTGTATATGATAGTTCATGATTTAATCTTATGTGTATTTGATTATTTTCATATATACTTGTGATAGCTTTTAGGATATTATTTGGTATTTGTCTTTCTTTTAATATGTTAAATAATATGTTTCTTTTAACTTTGTCAAATGCTTTTTCAAAGTCAATAAATGCAATATGTGTTTCTAAATTATATTCTCTTCTTTTCTCTATTATTAATTTTAGGCAAAAGGCTGGGTCTATACATGATCGTCCTTTTCTAAATCCATTCTGTACTTCTAGAATAAAGTTTTTGGAATATTTCATTAGTTTGTTATTTAAGATTCTGCTATATATTTTGTAACAGGAATTTAGTATACTGATACCTCTATATTTTTAGGGTCATCTCTATTACCTTTCTAAAGATAGGAATCACAATTGCTTTTTTCCATTCTATTGGTGGGATACCAGTTGAGTAAATTTTATTTAAAAATAATAAGAGTCTTTCTTTGAATCTTGTTCCTGCGTATTTATATACTTCTGAACCTAGCTTATCTTCTCCAGGTGATTTTCCATTTCTTTCAGGCTGATTTCTAATTCTTCTTCAGTTATTTCCTTTTCATTAATTGTTTGCCAGTTGTCTTTTTTAAAATATTTGTCTGTCCACAGTTCTGTGTAGTAATTTAGAAATTCTTCTAATTTCAATTCAGTGTTTAATTTCATGTTTTCTTTGGTATCTGCATTTAAGTGTTTCAAAATCTTATATACATTGGGTCTTATTTTATATAAATCATGTTCTAAATTAGAAACAAATTTATTCCATGATTCTCTATGTCTTTTTCTGACTTCTCTTTTAGCTATGGCTCTTATTCTTTTATATTCTATTTCATCTTCTGATCTTTTACTGCTTAACCATTTGTGATAGGCTTCTTTTTTCTTTTTGATTATTTCTTTGATTGTATCATCCCAGATCTTCAGTTTTTTTCTTTTATTGAATTTTTTGGTCTTTCCTAAGCTTTCATTTGTTTTATTTTATCTAGATATTGGTTAATTCTTTGTTCATATAGCCATTGTACATTTGTGTCATTCAATACTCTAATTTTATAAACAAATGTTTCAATTTTTCTTTCTGTTCTTGTTACTTGTAGCCATTTAGGTGGTAATCTTAATTTTATTTTAACAAGGAAGTGGGCACTGCTTATTTCATATCCTCTGTAAATTCTAACATCTAATAAAAATTTTGATGTCTTTTCATTTAATATGAAGTAACCTAATATTGATTTCCATCCTCTTGCTGTCCAAGTATATTTATGTATGTCTTTATGTTTATAGAAGGAATTCATTATTTTTAGGTTATTATAAACTACAAAGTCAATCAATTTTTTACCATTTCTGTTTAGAGTGCGTTCTCCATGTATTCCTATATTATTATTAATTTTCGTGTTTCCAATTCTTGCATTTAAGTCTCCTGCTAAAATTATATAATCATTTTTATTTATTTTATTATATATGTTTTGTAGCTGATTATAAAAATCAATATTATCCTGTTCTCTTCCTTCTTCTGGGGCATATAAACCAATTATTGTTAAATAGCCTCTATCTATTTTTATTCTAGCTTCTATTATTTTTTCATTCCATAATTTATAATGTTTTAACTGTTTTGAAAGGGAGTTACGAATCCAAATCATGACTCCTGCTTGTGCTCTTTGGTCTCTGTCGACTCCACTGTATATCACATTAAAATTTTCAGTTCTCATAGTTCCTTTTAATTTCTTTGTTGTTTCAGTGATTACTGCTATTTTAAAATTTCTTTCATTTAATAACTGGTCTAATTCTATTTCTTTATATGCTATTCCTCTTACATTCCAGTTTGCTATGTGTATTATATTTTGTTGTTTCCATTTTCGTTTTACCTTTTCCATTCCAGGGTCGTTTCCCATAGATTCAATCCAATTATCTTTTTCTGTCAGCTTACAAGTAGGATTATGTTCTCCATGTCAGGGGACTAGCCTGACGATGGAATAGTTCAGTGGTAGGGCTGCTACCTTAAGGCTTCTGAACCAGCCTTCTTCCAAATTTAAACCCATAGGAGGAATAGGGTATATTGAAGGGGAAAGAGTAGATTACAGAAGAAATATAGTAAGGTTTATAGAGAGGGCATAGTTGTAAGGCCAGAAATGAAAAGACCCCATGGCCCTCAAGTACTCTAATAGCATAAGGGTCGTAAAATAAGAAGAGTTGGCTGATAAGGCCTTATAGGAAAGATTAAAGTAAGTGGATCTTCCTCAAAGTAGAAGAAGGAGAGGACAGATCCAGCTATGGGTCCATGGGAGTGCCGCTTCCCTTACAATCAAGATGATTGCCCCTTATGGCCCTGTTGGTCCACGAGTCCTTATTCGGTATATTCGGACCACCCCACCATATATATATATATATATATATATACACATATGCACACGCATGTACACACACACATGGTGGGCTCCCCTATCCCACCCAGGGGACGCACTCTCTAGGGGTTACCAATGCAAGAAGCATTCGAAATAAGAGAGAAGAATTTTTGGCATTAGTCAGTGCAATCTCATCAAAAGTTGTAGGCAGTAGTGAAACGGCTGTCAGCAGATGTAGTCACTGGAATTGAATGTGATGGGTACAGTATTTTCAGGGAGGATAGAGAAGATAGAACAGGGGGAGGAGTACTGTTGATGATAGCTGATGTGTTGCAGCCAAAGAAAGAAAGTAGTATATCAAGATGATAGACATGTGAATGAGAGTTCATTTGAGGCAGTCTGGTGTGAAATAGTGACCAACGCAACCAAATATACAGTTGGATGCTGCTATAGGCCGGGGGGGGGTATTGAATTCATGCATCAGCAAATTAGTACAATGAGTGCAGGTTTAGTGATTATTATGGAGGATTTTAATTATGATGATATCAATTGGAAGGAGGAAATATCACGTAGCAAAAAGGAAATGGAGTTCATATATCTTCTACGAGATAATTACTTGAAACAGCACATAACTGAAGGGACATGTGGTGTGAGTGTTGGACCTGGTTATTGGTTCAGAGGATATATGCATAAGTAAGGTGTCCTTGTTACCTCCAATTGGTGAAAGCGATCATGTGGTATTGACTTGGGAGGTTGCAAAATCTGTGGATTTTTCTGTTAAGAAGGGATATATACGGAACTACAGGTTAGGCAATTATAACAAGCTTCGGAGTGAGCTTGCAGCCATCCCATGATAGAACATATTGCAGGGGAAAGATGTTAGCAGTGCATGGGATAAAATCAGTGGGTATCTGAGGAAAGCAATATCAGATTGTGTCCCCATGGTCAGGAAACAAACAAGGTAGGCGTTAGATGGATGAAGAGTAGTATCAAGCTTGATCTGCAAAAAAAGAAAATGTTATAGAGAATGTACAAGGAGAAATGCGATCAGTACACCCATGCGCAGTACAAGGCTCAAGCTAGGAAGGTTACCAGCATAGTAAGAAAAGCTAAATCAGATTATGAGAAGACCTTAGCCAATAAGATCAAGGGTAATCCCAAAGAGTTCTTCCACTATGTGACAAGTAAAAGAAAGAATGACTTCGGAAGGATAACTTTAGTGGGTGCTGATGGTATTGAGGTGACAAAATCAGATGTAATAGTTGAGTTACTGAGTGCCCACTTTTCAAAAGTTTATCACCCAACTGAGGATATCTTTGTATCTGTAGCAATAACTAATGTGAGAATTGAAGTTAAGAAATCAGAGGTATTTAATATATTGCAAAATTTAAATGCAAAAACTGCTGTAGGTTTAGATGGAATATCAGCTCAGGTGTTGCGTGAATGTGCAAAGGAATTGTCAACCCCTCTTACTTGGATATTTAACTTAAGTTTGAACTCTGATATGGTCCCTAGGGAGTAGAAGTTAGGCAAAGTGGCAAAGTTCCTTTGCATAAAGGGGGCTCTAAAACTGTGGTAGTTAATTACAGACCAATCACCATCTCAGGAGTAATGGTAAAAGTATTGGAAAAGTTGGTTAAAGACAAAATTCAAGAATGGGTGGATCAGGATATGATACTGTATATAGCACAGTGGTACTTCTGGATTTTGCTAAGGCTTTTGACAGAATACTCCATGGAACACTGTTATGCAAATTGGAGCAGATGGGAATGGATACTAAATTGGTGATATGGATAGGAGAATGGCTCAGGAAGAGATACCAGAAGGTGGTGTATGGAGGAGCAGAGTCCAGGATGAGGCAGGTGCCCAGTGGTGTGACTCAGGGCTCTGTGTTTGGGCCATTGTTGTTTAATTTGTATATAAATGATACAGGAAATGGCTTAAAGGGAGATATTCATTTGTTTGCTTATGATGCAAAGTTGGGTAGTGCAATAAAAAATCAAGCTGATGCTGAAAGTTTGCAGGAGGATTTAAATAAGCTGGTAAAATGGGCAGAAGATAATGGATGTCAGTTCAATGTGGAAAAGTGTAAAGTCATGCATTTTGGGATTAAAAGATTACCAGCTGTGTACTACATTGATGGAACAGTACTCCAAGAGATTGATGAGGCTAGGTACTTAGGGGTGTTGGTAGATAGGGAGATGAAGTTCAGAGGCATTGTTAAGGTGTCCAAGATTGCACACAGGATTACTTGGTTGTTGAGGAACACACTGACATCCAGAGATAAAGAGGTTATTATTCCCCTTTATAAAGCGTTGATACTTCCACATTTGGATTACTGTGCTCGGGTCTGGTCACCTGGATTCCTTGGAGATGAGGAGGCTGTGGAGAGGATTCAGAGAAGAGTGACCAAGTTGAGTTGGTAAGCAATGTAAAAAATGCTCCCTACATTGATAGATCGAGAGCTTGTGGATTGCAGAGGTTGGTTGATAGGCAGAGAAGAGGGGATATGATAGAAACATTTAAATTACTGAAAGGTTTTTATAGGATTGATGCAGGGGAAATGTTTCAGCTGTGTGATAGTGATGGAAGAACAAGAGGTCATCCCTGGAAATTAAAGAAGAGTGTGGTTAACAAGGGTGTGAGAACAAGGTTTTTTGCCTGGAGGGTGGTGAATGAGTGGAATTCATTGCCTGACTTAGTTGTGAGTTCTTCGTCTGTAAATGAATTCAAGAAGAGACATGACAGATATTGTTTTGCTAGTTTGGGTCTCCTGCGATGAGTCTACTGACTCCATGGAGATACCAGCAATAATAATAATAATAAATAATATTCATTTCATATATATAAATTTTATATTTTAGTACAAATACAAGACATTAACCTACCATTCTGTAGTATAACATATTTCTAATGTTCACCCTTTCTCTACGTGAGCAGAGAAATTTCACTATCTTTCACAATTTTTTGATTGAGAAATTTCACAATCTTTTCACTATCTGCACCATACTGCTATCAGTCTGAATACTGATATAGTGGAACAATAACTTCCAAATGTAAATTTGCACATTATTTTAATAACAGCACTACATCAATGATACTGTTATCATCTACTTACCTGGCATCCTGCAGCTTCCAGCATCTGAGCATATCTGACTGTTCTCTCAATTTCAGGAAAGACCCGAATTTTACAAGTAATAGGAATATCCACCTCAGCTCTGACTTTATTAACTAGGGAAAAAAATGATAAAAAGTGGACAAAATATTGGGAATTATCCTTTTTTTGTGATATTTCCATTCATGAAAAGGTGGAAACCTATAGTATGTTAGTACAATGTACAGGGCAAGGATTAGATAAACTAGAAACCTGTTCCGTTTGGAGAGGAAAAAAAAAAAAAAAGAATTGTCTCCCTTCATTTCACTTCAGGATTAGCAATTGGGCTATCTAACTGGTAACCTACCCATGATACTAATGTGTGGTACGTTTAAAACCTTTCTTGAATGGGAGCTAAATTTTAAAAAACAGTGTAAGTTTACACTATGTGATGAAAATTAGTTATTACATATGACTTTCTTAAGTATCCATGCCTCAGTAAGATTTGAAACCACAATACTTACTGGCAGTCACAAAGCAGAGATGCTATCAACTAGGCCACAAATGCTATCATTCATTATAATGATAAATATGAGAAAGATGGTTGAGCCAATTTTAATACATCAATGGGCTTCAAGTAAGTGTAATAATTATATTTTAACTGTTATTTCCATAACAATAACAATTTTGTATTTAAAATCTATGTTTTCTAAATAGCAAACTCACAGAGACCAGAAATCAATGGTTATAGTGGAAGGCTTGGTATAGTCAATTTACTTTAGTACAGCATTGAGGCTATGGACTTTAGTCAGGTCTTTTCAATCATTTCCTATAGTAAGAGTCTACTACTGCCTGATAAACCTGTTATGCTGCACATAGGGAAATGCTATTATTACTCCTTCTGAGCAATTTCAATGAAGTCCTGTTAAAAAAACTGACAATTCAGCCTGGAGAGCACCCACATTAGCAGACATAAGTACAATTTCCTCATGGGTAGTCATGAGATAATTCTAAGCCTTAACTAGCTTGTTATACTAACAAACCAAACTATGGCTACATAACTTTGATTTAAGGGAATATTCCATTATACTCACATAATTTTGAAAATGCAATCATTTATTCATAATCCAAGGAATTGCTAGTTTTCTTTTTATACTGAAAGTTTTACTAATATTCCCCAAAAAACATTATTTCATCCAATTCCCAATTCTTCCCTCGTTAATATGATAATCAAACTCACTTTATGCCAGGTGTTTCTATGGTGTCCAAGGATTTATCACAGAAGAGCACTCCACAACACAATAACAGTGAGTGCAATTTCTTCTACATCCATTTTGATTAACTAATACAGTAGATGGTCAATACAGCCACCCTTCCTCCTCAAGGACTAGAGATATTTATTATAACTCTATAGTGAATTCAAGGAAAAAAGAATGGGAATGGAGGAAATGGCAGGAAATAGAACAAAAGAAACTATATGAAACAGAACAGATGAAATAGCACAGAAAGAGAAGAAAGCAAATTATGGAAATACCAAAAGAAATTGCAGGAAGGAAACAAACAAGCAAACAAACAAAAAAAATGGAAAGGCAGCTGATAGATGATATTCAATCAGAAATTTTCAAATATACAAGTATAAATGTTTTACAGTGGTTACACTGCATAATTTGGAAGGCTAGTTGAAAAGTTTCCCTTTAGATGATTAGAGAGGAACTCTTATAGTGCCATCTATAAAAAGGAGAATAAAGCTGAATGTGATAAATACAGAAGAATTTCTCTCCTAAGTATTTGAGATAAGATTTATGCAAGCATAACTTAAGAGAAACAGAGATGGTCATGATCAGAATTTCACTTCATGACATATAACTGAGAAATCATGGGAATATAACAAGGATCTGTACTTAAGTCTGTAGATTTGGAAAAGGCATTTGACAAGGTGCCAAGAAAAAAGCTTTTCAAACTCTACAATTATATGGGGTAAATGGAACATTACACAGAGCAGTCCAGTGTAAGAAAGGTACACTGTCTTGACTAATTCTTCATCCACATGGAATGCATAATAAAGGAAAGCGGCATTAACCTGATATTATAATTGGAAATATCAAACTTTGTTTTTGCTTTATGCACGTGATGTTGTACTCCTAAACACATCCAGTGCAAGTCTCCAGGATTTCCTAACTAAACTGAATAACAGCTGTAAGAAATTTGGCATGAAAATCAGTAATAAAAAGACCAAAGTTATGAAAATAGGAAACCATAGAAAACTTTGGCTGCATTCTCAACCTATTGAACAAGTAAAATATCTCATTTATTTAGACATAGTTTATAGCAAAGATGGCAAATTAAATATGGAAATAGACAATGGAATAAACAAAGCTGGTATGGTGGGGAGCAATTGAATAAATATGTATGGAATAAGACAGAAATTAGCCTAAACATTAGCAATATGCAAATGGCAACAAACAATATACAAGAAATAAAGCACTTGATCAAATATTCCACTGCAGTGCAAGATAGTGCCATCAGATAAAGGCTCTGCTCTCCAAGGCAGAAGTAACAAATTATAGACCAATAATTAGTATTTCAGGAGTGATGATTAAGGTAATGGAAAAGTTGGTTTAAAAGGTAGAATTCAGGTAAGGTGGATAGAAATGTGATACTCTATGGCAGAACTTATCTTTTAAGGTGGTTGCCACAGAGTATTGTATTTCTTTTACTTTATTCACATTTTATAATAGAAGGACAGTTAAAATGGATAAGGGAAGTGGCTATACCATGACACTGGTGGACTCCGTAAAGGCATTTCACAGAATGCCAGACATCAAACTATTACATGATTTGAAGCAAACAGGAATGGATATGAAGTTGATAGCAGGAATGGGAAGAGGGGAGCACCACAGAATGGTGTGGTATATGGTGGGATATATCCCCAGGAGTGGGGTGACTAGTATAGAGACCTTGGGCTATCAAGATGATAGCCCTAGGTGTTGTTCCACTGGTTCTTATAACTGAATATCCTTGCTTAAATCATTCCCAGTATCATTGATATATATTGATATACAAATTAAACAGCAGTGACTCAGTTATAAGAACCAGTGGAACAACACCTAGGGCTATCATCTTGATAGTAAGGGCAATGGCATCCTTAGGAACCCCTAGCTAGATTTGTCCTCTTCTTCCACTCACTTTGAGACAGGTCATTTCCTTTTACTTTTCCTGTCTGGTCTTTCTTGACCAATTCCTGTCTATTTCCAACCGTAATGTTTATGACTAATTGAGGACTGGAGGTCTTTCCTTTTCTTACCTTAAGCTCTTTTTTTTTTTTTATATGGATAGAAGAGCTTATAGTCAGGGTGAAGACAGTTCTCCTAGGGTATAGATGTCCCTGATGCTAATCTCTCTCTCTCTCTCTCTCTCTGTATGGACTGCTACGGTTTGGGATTGGTTCCCTACAGGCTAGGAGAAGGTGCACTCCAAGAATAAAACTTTGTTTCTCCATCTTGGGGATTGAGCAAAGGGGTGGCACTCCTTTCTTGTAAAAAAAACATAATCCTACATATCCTCAAAAGAAAATTACCTACAAACATGGACTTTGAGATTTGGAATATAGAACATATAAAGTTTAACTGGAAAATCAGAAGAATTGTTATTATTCACACACACCACTCTAAGAGAGAAAAACATACCCTCTATAAAATGCAAAATTTCATCTATTGATATCCTACATGACCCTTTCAAAAGTCTGTAAGTATCAATCATACCCACCTAATAATGCGCTGGTCCACCTCTCTGTGCAATCACAGCCCGCAGATGCCTAGGAACAGATTCCACAAGGTGTCAAACATCCTCCATGCATTACTCGACCCATGTCCATTGTAGCATCTCCATTAGTTCATGCTCATTCTGTGGAGGAGGATAAGTTCTCAGTTCTCACACCTCATTCTAGCATATCTCACACATTAGATTATAGTCAGGGGAGTTTTGGGGACAAGACAATGTGGTGAATTCGTTGTCATGTTCCTTCAACCACTCAGTAGTTGTATGAGCCTGATGACAAGGAGCATTGTGCTGTTGAAAGATGGCACTGTGGTCGAGGTAGACCTCCTGAAGATATGAATGGAGATGATTGGCTAACAGGTCTTTATAGCATTCACCATTTAGTGTTTGTGGGATGATAACCAATTGAACCAGGGCGTGCCAGGAAAAAGCTCCTCAGACCATAACACTACCTCCACCAGTCTGTAGAACCTCTTCTGTGCAACCAGGGGATAGGGCTTCATACTGTTTACATCAAATGCAAACCTTCATGCCTGACTGTCATCATGTGTACCCTTGTTGGCCTCTGGTTGTGGAACCCCAGGCAAAGCAAAGTATGGTGCATGTGAAAATGAGTTGAACTGCCCTGTTGTTGTTGTTGTACTGGTGAGCAAGATGTGACTGTTGCACAGCATTGCTGAGATACCAGTCGTGACACCTGATGCTCACTTCTATCAAGCACACATGGCTGATCAACATGTGTCCTTCTGCTGGATGTCTGTTCATGTTTAATTCAATTCTGATACACTCTTGATGCAGTAGTACAGATGCAACCAACAAATGCAGCTGTTTCCAAAATATTGGCACCTGCCCTCCAGGCCCCAACTATCTGACCATGGTCAAATTGGCTTGTCACCATATTTCCCTATTACTGGCAACCATTTACTGATTACATACAGAGATGTGCCCATTTATAATAGCCACATGTGATGTTGATATCGTATGGTACTTCGTTATTGCACCAAATATGTAAATCCAGAGGAGGGGGGTGTTCCTAATGCAAAGTTAACTCGGTGTATTTCCCTTTTTATAGATGGATACTATGAGAACTCTGATCCAATCATCTGGAATTTGATCCTCTGACCAGGATCTTTCCCTGACTTTTGTTTAGCTAGTTTTACACAGTACTTTGCTTTCTTACATTTTTCTCTGTATTTTCTAAGATGACAAGTTGACTTAATTGCCATGAACTTTCCATATGCTTTCTTCTTTTCCTTGTCTGCCTCTTTCATTTCCAGTTCCCCTGATATTTGCCCACATCACTCTACTAGATGTTGCCTGCCATTTAAAAAAATTATCCTCATAGTTAATATTGAATACTATAGATAGTCCCTCTTTCCCTGATTGTTATTGCCTAAACATAGCATTTTGTATTTGTTCCTTAGGAAGATCTCACGTTTTTCTTCTTTCTCTTCTTTGTTTCAGTCATGCCTATTATGTCGACGTAGTACTTATCCAATTCTTCTGCTAGTTCCATTTCTTTTTAACTGATGCTTTTTACATTGATAGTACCAATTTTGAGCTCTGCTGATGTTGAGTTGCGATATGTTCCGGAATTTGTTCCAGTAGCTGACTTTGCACTGTTCACCCTATTCCCTGACAAAAACAACAGGGACCTTGTTTAACCAGGCGATGCCCTAAGTGGCATGAAATTTTGTCATGTTCTACCATCCTTTTACATTGTGGTTTAAATAGGCTAAATTCCAAATTGACAGCCCATCTCCTTGTTCATTCAGTATCTGGGTAGATACCTAACAGGGTGCACCAAGAGAAGATGATGATTTGAAATTAGGTCAGAAGCCCTGGTCAGTTCTCCTCTCAGCTTTGATCCTTAAGCACCTCGATTACTTTTATAAAATGCCTTATTACTAACTTCTTAACTTTAAATTACTTCATTTTTATATTTTTAGTTTGTTGGATAACTGAATTTTAATACAAATATCCTATAAACTACAGAAAAGTTCTGGCCTAGTCCCATGGAACCAGTGCTATTTTAACTTCTATTATATACAGTAACAACTCAAAACATTTATGACAGCTCATCTCAATATGGTATACTTTGAATTTCTTAGAAAATAATGTTACAATCAGTAGACAAAGAAAATGGCAGGAAATTGTAGGAACATTGTTTATGTATTAGTAATTACATAAACACTCACAGACTACAATAACTATTATACCTTACTTTGACAACATTCATTCAGTGACACTCACTACCCATTCTGGCAACGCATTCCACTCATTCACCACCCGTCATGCAAAAAATCTCCTTTTCACTTCCTTACTCACATGACCATTATACAGTTTTTAGGGATGATTTCCTATCATCCATTACTCTATGCAGTAATTCCCCTCAATAACATCAGCTCTCCTCCACTTATCTTCCAAGTTATGTGGACCACATTCCTTTAATCTGTCCTCATATTCAGCATTCCAGAGTCCTGTGAAATTTATTTGCCTCTGTGCTATCTCTTTCCAGTGTTTAATTATTGCTAGATAACCAGGTGATTAGATCTAGGCACAGAAATCCAAATGAGTCTGATCAGTCCCTTATACAGTGGAACTATCACCTCCTTATCCATACTTGTCAGGTTTCTTCTTCATATTAAAGTAGCAATTTTCCGAGTCAGCTTTTGCTGTGTGTCTCCGTAACTTCAGTTCCCTATCCACCAAGAACCCCAGATCCCTTGCATTCTCCATCTCTTTATATCAAAACTTCCTCCAATATGATAAACCTCATTCCATCTTATCTGGCCAAAGTGCATTTATGCTGGCAACACTGAAGTGACATCTCCATTTTTCAGCCCAAAGTACTAATGTATTCAAATCATGTTGTAACATCACACTAGAACTCCTGATATCACTCTTCCTAATTTAGCCATCAGCAAACAACTGAATATCTCCTCTCACATCCTGGACCATATCATTGATAATATAAATTAAACGCTTTAGGAGAGAATAAATAACTACTATTTGGGTTTTTTTGTATTAAAAAGTAACTTACTGATTGTAATTGATCCACAAGATACTTTTCTGTGACCCCCCCCCCCCACCCACAAAGACAACCTGAAGATATACATTATAATTCTACCATTGGGATTCCGTTTGTAGGGACAATTTCTAATAAGATTGCCAGACTCCTCAAGCCGCATGGTATACGAGTAGCTTTTAAACCTGCACAGACCATTTGCCAATTTTTACGATCTCCAAAACACAGTCATCCATTTTTTAAATATGCTGGAGTTGACAACATACCTTGCTCATGTGGCTTGAACTATATTGGCCAGACTTCAAGAAGTTTTGAAATCAAGAAGAAGGAGCACATAGGAGACGTCAATAATAATAGAGAAGACAAATCAGGGTTAGCCTTTCATTTTGCTAGGACTAATCACATTATAAAATGGGATAAAAGCTCACTGCCCTACTTAAAGGAGGACTTCTGCTCTCAAATTATAAAAGAAGCCACAACTGTTCTCCATTCAGAATAAAACCTTAATAGAAACCAAGGACTGATTCCGCCTGAGATCTGGACGACTCTTGTTAGATCTTTCAACATGTCAGAACTGAATTTTGCTGCCAATTACAAATCGTTCCTACACAACAACTATCAGATCATACACGCACTATGCGTGTGATGTACGCGTTCTTCTGCTTTTATAAAAAATACAATTGTATTCGGTTTATTTTATGGTTTTAGTGTTAACAGTTTTTAGCATTTAAGTGTTCTTACTATTTTTATACATCTTTTACCCTGATGAAGACAGCAGCTACAGTTGGTGAAACTAGTTGGTATAACTTTGTTTTAAAATAAATTTGACCAAAAAAACCCCCAAATAGTAGTCATTTATTCTCTCCTATAGGTTGTGTGATCAAAAATAACAGTATTACCATCATTAAACAGTGCTTCCTAAAACTAGAGACTGGGGTCCCTGTGGTACCCCAGTCACTACCTTCCTTTTTCAGGACACTGAATTCCTGTATGCAACTTGCTGGATCCTATCAGTCAATCTTTCATGTAATCAAGCTATCAACTATTATTCTCATCTTGCCCAGAAATTTGTCAAACCAATAACAAAATCACTGTATATCCTCTGTCCATTCAAACGAGTCACTCTTTTATAAAATATGACCAAGTTACTAAAACAAGATCTCCCATTAACAAACTCATGCTTGAAATATTTCTATTCTCATGAGTGAACTGCCAGTCTTATATTCTGTCTCTAACCAACCTCTATCACCTTCACCACTACACTTGATGCACAGTGGCCTATAGCTGGACACCACTGGTTTGGATTCTCCCTTATACAGTGGCACTAGTTTTCCTTCTTTCTCCTCTTTATGCACTGTTCCTGTTGCTAGACTGTTACTGAACAACCAAGTCAAGGACACCACAAGTTCTTTCATATGTTCCTGTAATATATGTGGTGACATCCCATCTGGTCCAGCAGCCTTCTTCATATCAAGGTTACTTAATATTCTAAATATTTCCCATTCTTGAACTGCCAGTCTTCTATCTCCCTTCCTATTATTATTCAACACTACTCCCCACTTCCTTTACACATACACATATATGAAATCTCCTCCTAACAAAATATTTCTTCTGTGTCTTCAACAGATGTGACCCAAGTCGTGTCCGGACAGTTCATCGCAGGAAAATTGATCACCAACAATTCATCACGGGAAAATTCATCGCGGATATATGTGAAAGAAAAAATTTCCCATATAAGAATGTTTCACAAGAGAAGTAATTAATTACGTATTTCACTTTGGGAGCATGCATCTATATCTATCTATCTATATATAATTTTTTTTTTCCATAAAGAAGACTAAATATGAAATTTAAAATTTCTTAAGTGTCATAAAATACTAGTATTGGAGAAAAAGGTACAGACTAGTATTGAAGCGCTGCAGATGGCAATTTAGCTTATGCTGATTTTTATAATGATGATAGGATTTACGTAATTTATTATTTTTTTCTTTAATATAATTACTAAAAAAGTGCATCTATGAACTTAAACTAGCTCTGTAAACACAACATATCTTTCATATGCAGGAATAGTTGAGTTATTTTCAAAATGCACATGTATTCAATAATTGAAACACCAACACCTCATCTTCTGAATTAGTTCAGATAATATATATCATATCTGGATGGATGTCTAAGTGCACAGAAATATAACGAATGGTTTGCAGAATAAATATTCTTAAATATGATGCCCTTTCTTCCAATATCTATTCTAGTTCTGTAAATATTAATATTCCATGAGTAGAATGTGTAGTATTACTGTATATGTGTAGTACAACTTTTTAAGACGAAACAGAAATTAGGAAACTCACCGATCAATAAAACATATCACTTTCATTGAATAAGAATAAAAATATTATAAAAATCTAATTAAAATTTAAACAAATAATACATAAATACATAAAAAAACTATATTTGATGAAATATATCTTGCACTGCATTTACTTTTCATATATCGGTATCAAAGCAATATCATTTCAATTTTCTAGCGAATAACGCTGTCAGCAAATTTTTTCCGCAATGAATTTTCCTCTCTATGAATTGTACATGAACTGACACACGTTCCATCTCCAGCAATTAAAGTCAATTTTCAATTTTCACACTTTCTTCTACTAGCAGTATAAAGAGAATTTTCTAAAGGTTTGCTTTACTTCTTCAGCCAGTCTCCTTTCATATGCCAATTTCTCCCTTTCTCACTATACTCATCGTTTTCCTAGCCTGTGCATTATACTCATGTTACTTAAGTATATCCTGTTCTTTATATCCTCCTTCATCCTCATAACCTTAGGAATGCTGACATTACCATAAGTAGCTAATTTTGAATCAGTCCCAAGTACTGCTGATTTCTCTACCTTTCAATTGATCAAGCTAGTACCCATCACTAATCTGTTTCCTTAATTTATCATAGTCCCCTTGCTCTAGTCCCACATCTCTTTTGTTCCATGATGCTTGTACCTGCCTAGTCATTTCAAAACCACATGATTACTCTCCCTGGTAACATCTGTTATCATCTGAGTTGATATTATTAACTTCAACAGTCCTGTTCCACATGTTGCTTCAACCACATGCTACATAAGGTAGTTGTCCCTAAGCAGTTCATAACCGAAGGTGAGTTAGCTAGTCTGATACAGAAATAGAAGGATTTCCCTCCCAGAAACTTGGGATTTTTCAAAACTGACCATAAGAGCACACATGAACAGAAGTAGTACACTGGTCTCATAGCCTAGGTTGCTTTGGTTGTAAATCCAGAATAAACTAACCTAACCCTAAACAGCTCAATGAATTCAATCTCCTTGCTCACTGTTATTATCCTCCTGCCATTCACCAGTCTCATCTTTCTACATATGCCAGAATCATAGAATAGAATAGACTCTATAGAATAGTCTTATAGAATTAAGTTTCTGTCATGTTCCATTTTTTCCTTTCAACTAAACTTTACAACCCTGATACCATCTTTTTCAGTCCTCTCTGATCCTCTCCATCATCTCCAAGAAACAGGTAACCAAATTCATGCACTACAGTCAAGATGTGGCTATATCATAGCCTTAGAAAGAGGGATAAATTTCCTCAATCCAGTACCATCAATGTAATATGCAGTACTTTCATTGAAAAGTACATAATCTTGCATTTTGCAACATTAAAGTTACAATCATTATCCTTCTCTCACACTGCCAATTTATTTAAATCATCTTGCAGGATGTCTATGTCACCTTTATCAACAATTGCCCTCTCCAATTTTGCATCTTTAGCATATAACTGAATACTTTACTTTTAAAGATATTTCCACTGTTCAGCAGTTGCCTTGTAATTCCTTTCTCCACTGCAGATGGTCATTCCTGGAGCCTTCCTTCTTGCAATCTCCTGGCTCATGTTGCCTCTGCAACTACTCCTCCTCCTCTCCATGTAAGTCGAGGCCATCCCTTTCTTCTGTCTTCCTAGTAGTGATGACTTCATCACTCTCTTGGACCATTTCTCCTGTGGCATCTATTGAACATGATCATGCATCTGTAAAGATTAATGTTCCAAGTGAATCCATCACATTTTCTTGCAAATTCAACCTCTTATCGTAATCATCTATAAATCAAGGAAATCAAGGAGATGATAAAGTATCATCTCCTTGATTTCCTGTCAAATGTCTTGACTCCAAAGCACACCATTCAACTGCTTAATAATGGTTTCATTGACAGGATCATCTACATCTTTCTCACATAGTTAGAATACTCTTCTCTAATCTTGCAGTTTTTATAATTTTACTCAACAAGCTATTCCTGGAAGCCATCACACTAATGCTTCTGTAATTTGAAGTCATTCAAATTATCCTTTGTTAAAGATGGGAGCTATGCATGATAACAACTACTCATCAGGAGTCACATTGCCTTCTAGAACTCAGCTGCTACAAATAATAACATTCTTGTTATTATTCTTAGTAGCTGGTAGCCTTCATACTTCCACATCACCATCAGTATTCCTCTTAAGCCAGTTGCTTTCCCATTACGTGACTTTGCCAAAGCATTTCACACCTCATCTTTCAAACGTGGATGCACTAGCTCCCCACATATTCCTTCCTATGTATCCCCCAATGTATTCCTTCCTATGTATCCCCCAATGTATTCCTTCCTGTTCTCTGTCAGAAGATCCTTAAAATGATTCATCCATTGTTTGATATTCTCATGTGTCTGATGATCCTCCATGACACTGAGCCTATTATATTCCAATGAGTGATTACTTTCAGAACAGCTTCTCTTCCAACATTTTAGATTTACTAACTTATTAACTTCAGTGATAAATTGCATTTCACTAGAGTATGAAGGAAAAAACAATTCAATAAATTTCTTAAACCTACACTTACTAGATCAGAAAGCATTACTCATATGAGAATTTATCATAACTCATCAATGTAGGAAACTACCTACACTTTGCTTCCTACCACCCCTACACCGTTAAAAATTCAATAGCACTTTCAGTTTATAAATGCGTATAAATATACAACGGTTCATGAAGATCTAAACCAGGAAATTGCCCATCTAAAGAAAATCTGAAATTGAATGTTAATCTGAAAGCTACTGGAAAAAAAACACACCCCAACTCAACATCACCAGAGTTCAAGATCGGTACTATCAACATAAGAAGCTTCGATGGCAAAGAAATGGAGCTAGCTGAGGAATTGGATAAGTACCAGATCGACATAATAGAGGTGACTGAAACAAAAAAGACAAAAACTGGTGAAACCATTCTGAGCAATAAATACAAAATGTTATATTCAGGAATGAAAATCAAGAAAAAGAAGGAGTAGGCTATACTATTCAACACTAAATACGAGGCTAATATTCTAGAGTGGCAGGCAATTTCAAGTATAGTGATGTGGGCAAATATCAGAGTGGGGAACTGGACAATGAGACTTATTTGTGTCTATGGTCCCAGAGAAGGTTCTACTAAGGTAGAAGTGGAGGAATTTTTCGACGGTTAAGAGAAAGCAACTTTCGCGATCAAAAAAATGAAAACTTGGGATCTAAATAGTAGAGTAGGAAATGATTGTCAGACATACAAAAATAGTTTGGGAAAATTTGGAGGAAAGAGCAAAGCTAATAATAATAGCAAATACCTGTTGGATATCTGCTCAGGACATGGACTGGATATTACTAACACCATGTTCCAACATAAAAATGTGCACAAATTCACATGGAGAGAAGAGGCAAGGAATAAGAAAAGTCTCATTGCCTATGTTATTGTTGATACTGATGTTTTCTCCCTGGTGCAGGACTCTGGAGTGTACAGAGGATTTGAAATTAGAAGTGATCACCATTTAGTCTTGAGCAGGATAAAATCGAATTTCATATTGAAAAGAATAACATGTAAGAAAGTTTTAAAGCAAATAAAAGTTGAGCAGCTCTCAGATGTGAACTGTAGACTAAAATACAAACATTATTCAAGAAAAAATGAAAGAGTTTGAGAACAGGAACTAAACGTTGGAGATTCAGTGGCAAGCCCTGAAGAAAGCACTGATTGATTCAGCCAGAGAGATATGTGGTGAGGTTGTCTGTAAGGATAGAAAAATCAGAACTCCATAGTGGACACATGGAGTTAAAGAGGCAGTGAAAGAAAAGAGGAAAGCATATCAAAAGTTCCTGGCAAATAAGTCAGCTTGTGCTAGAATCTAGAGGCAAATTGGGATTGGATTATACACTTATATATACTATTATATATGGGATTGGATTAAACTCATTTGGATAAGAGGATGACTGACTGATGGA
Source organism: Typopeltis vanoorti (assembly GCF_054136105.1). Lineage (NCBI taxonomy): Eukaryota > Metazoa > Arthropoda > Arachnida > Uropygi > Thelyphonidae > Typopeltis > Typopeltis vanoorti. Next base: position 80,214,318 of record NC_143569.1, on the reverse strand, counting down.
TATCAAAATGTGATATATGCAGGAAATGAGCCTATAAGATTTAAGATGACTGGTGGTGTACCACATGTATCAAGCTTTGTACCACTGTTATTCAGTTCTATATTAATGACATTGGGATGGATTTGACAAGTAACATACAGCTGTTTGCTGATGTTGCAAAGGAAGGCTGAGTAATCAGGAATGTGGCTGACATGCAGTTACTACCAGAATGATTTGAATAGGCCGGAATTGTGGGCATGTAAATATGGCTGTCAGTTCAATGTTAGTGAATGCAAAGTCATTAACTTTAGTGTATGTGATATGTCACATTATATTGGTGGGATAATGCTAGAAGAAACTGATCAGCTAGGAATATGCAGCTGAAGTTCAAGGGCCATATAGCAAAGATTGCAAATACATCTCAGAGATTAATTGCAATGCTGAAACAAAACTTGACATATAAAAATAAGGAAGTCATTTTGACTCTTTACACGGCTTTGATAAGACCTTACTTAGGCTATTGTGTGAAGGTCTAGTCTCCTGATTTTTTTTGGTGATTTTGATATGGTGGAGAAAGTGCAAAGGATAATGTTAATAACGATATCAGGATTGTGGAATACTGATTGTGAAGACAGATTGAGAATTTGTTGACTGCAGACACCAGTTAATAGGCGAAGGAGGAATGATATGATTGAGACTTACAAACTTCTGAAAGGGTCATACAGAATTCAGTTGATGGAATTTTTCATTTTATGGAGAGTGAGAAAAAGACAAGAGGGCACCCTTAGAAGTTGAGAATGAATGCCACTAAGAAAGGGATGAGATCTAGCTTTTTCTCTCATAGAGTGGTGCATGATTGGAATGGATTGTCATTGGATGTGTGTGTATGCAAGTGGTGTGAATGAATTCAACAGTATGTGGCTTCCCTTGATGAGTCCAACACCATGGAGGTCTCTCTTAATATTTATATGAGTTACAACTTTTCACAAGAGCAGGTATATTAAGTACCATTCAAGTATTCTAGTTATAAGAGTACGCTTAACTATATGTATAGAAAGGATATGGTGGTGGTTATTCCTAACAATGCTTCAGTGTATAAATAACATCAGAAGAAGAAACAATTTATTGAACTTGCTAATATTTTGATGATTTTCTAACCAGCATCATCAGAGCATAAATTACAACTGTGGTGACATACAGCACTCAAGTAGAATATTATGGAAACCAAATTCTAACCAAAAGAGAACTAATATTCTAACAAGGTACCTTTTGGAGGCAGACAACAGCTAAGTTAATTTGGAGAAGTTGGTGGTAAATGTTGTCTACCTCCAAAAGGTACCTTGTTAGAATATTAGTTCCTTTTTGAACTAATATTTTTGAACTTTTTGAACAAAGATCTAGAAGACAGCCTTAGAAAGGGCTGTCTCCTAGATCTTTGTCAAATTCTTGCAGCCATACCTGTTGAGGTTATGGGATGTTTCATAGCTGATGCAAATTCTTAAAATAGTCTCTAACCTATAGCAAATTCTGTTTACCACAGCTGCATTCTTCCATTTAATCCAGTGTGAAAGAATATTCAGAGTATGGGCTGCCAGTCTGACTTTCCATACAGATGGGCACAGGTTATTGTGTTCAAAGCAGATGCACCAGTTTGTCCAAAGCAGATCAAGCTGCAGACATAAGGAACTTCATACACTCTAGGATGTACAAGAGGACGCTTGCTCCTAAAGAGAACACATGAAAGTAGCTGACTGAGTGTGTAGTTTGAAGGTGGTATGAAGAGCTTTAGCTATCTTTTCAGATGTAATTATTGTTTCTTTTTCTAGTGATGTTTATGCTGTACAGCACTGTGATGGAGAACACTCAACTAGGTTTCTCTATTTGAAAGAAACTGCGTATATTAACATTCCACTATTCACTGATTTATTTTAATTTCATACTTATCTAATTAAAATTTTAATTAGAAAATTTAATTCTTTAATCAAAATATTACATTCAGTTTATGTTTAATGTTGTAAGAATGCAGGAACATAAAAAAATTTATTACTCCTCTATATTAATATTTTCCTTTTTTTTTTTTTTTTAAATTTAGAAACCATTGCATTAAACTATTTTACATAAAGGAGAGGGGTAAAAAGAAGCAAATAAAATTACTCACTCATTTTGTATAACAAATCCCACTCTTCTTGTAAAAATGCCCCATAATGTCCTCGACGGGCAATAGACTGTGGACAACCAAGATTCAAATCAACAGCCTCGCAATAGCCTTTTGCCATTTGGGCAGCCTCAACTAGAATATCTGGATCATTGGCACAAAACTACAATACAAAAAAGGAAAACTATTACACAATTTGGAAACAGTTCAAGTGAATCCATCCTAAGCACTTGCTAAATCAACAAATTCAATAATAATGTAAATTAATGCATTCCACAGTTACTAAACTCAATTCCCTACTTCTACTACTACTATCCTCAACTGCTGAAAAATTTGTAACATGGATGTTATCTGCATATGTAAACAGCAACAATAATTATAGTACTATTAGAGAAAAATAAATAAACATAATTAAGAAATATAGGATTTAGATCTATCCTATTTCATAGCCACATATGACTTAGGGTCATATGAATATGACCCTAAGTCATATGTGGATTTAGGATTTAGATCTATCCTATTTCATAGCCACATATGTCCCTAAGTTTCAAAACTGAAATGTGCACTGATTTGAAAGTTTACTTGTGAAAATGTAACTTCAAATAAAACTAATGAAAACATGGGCATTACTACAGCAATGAACAGTGTTCTGCCCTCTTAAGCTTTTCAGCATGGTCTCTGATAAGAACCAACAGTTTAAACAGTTGTCAGGCCAAAGGTATTTAAGATTGTATAGGTCCTTGTGGTGCAGGTATTATAGTACTTGAAAGAACATGAACTCTGAGAAGTTCATATCTTTTGTTAGCACATTTTTTCCTACAATTAAATATTTAATTTTGGTAAACTTAACCTATGATATTGATTGCATTACTTTGTTTCAAGAATTATAAACATGCTATTACCATTATTATTACTTTATTCTTTTATTTTAATTACATTGCGTTTAAAATAAAAATTCCGAAAATACTTCATCATCATCATCATCATCAAATTCCTGCCATGTACCCTCAAGGGGTGTACAGGATATGACAGTACTACATGAAAAAATTACATCATTACTAACTTCCTATCTACAATTTTCCTCCAAATCAGTCTGTTACTTGTCAAGACTCCAACATTATCAGATTTTATATTTCTATCGTCTAAGGCACTTTGTACCGTATCAATCCACCTATATCTTGGTCTTCCTCTGGGTCGTTTTCCTGCCAACCTGGCAGAGAACACTTGTTTTGCTAATCTTTCCTCTCCCATTCTATTTAAGTGACCATACCATCTGAGATTAGCTCTGCTAACACATTCCTGGATGCTGACAATGTCAAGTTCTTTCCTAATATCCTCATTTTTAATATGATATTGCCATTGATGCCATCTGTTCATGCCTCTAATCTTTCTCAGGACTCTCATATCTGCGGTCTCTAGTCTTTGGTCAAGTGTTTTACTTCTGACCCAGCTCTCAGATCCATAAGTTAAAATTGGTTTGAACACAGTCTTGTATACAGCTAATTTAGTGTTCCGACTAATTTCTTTCTTATTCCATATGAATTTATTCAATTGACTTCCCACCATACCAGCTTTGCTGATTCTGTTGTCTATTTCTATATTTGGTTTACCATCTTCAGTAAAAATTGTGCCTAAGTAGCTGAAATGTTTTACTTGTTCCACAGGTTCTTCATTCACAACACAGTTGACATTTTCAATGATTCTGCCTATTTTCATTGTCTTTGTCTTTTTATTGCTGACCTTCATACCATATCTATTACAACAGCTATTCAATTTAGTCAGAGAATCTTGCAGACTTGTAGCGGATTTATTTAGAAGTATAACATCATCCGCATAAAGCAAAGAGCTGACATTAACATCTCCAATTTTGATATCAGGTTTAATACCACATTCCTTCATAATGTGATCCATATAGATAATGAATAACAGAGGGGATAATGTACATCCTTGTCTCACACCAGATTTAACATTAAACCATCTTCCTGTACTTCCTTCAATTCTAACTGCTGACTCACAACTCAAATAAAGACTAAGTATTGCTTGATATAATGCCCCATTGACACCATATAACTGCAGCGTATTGAATAGCTTCTCTCTTGGCACCTTGTCATATGCCTTTTCCAAATCGACAAAACTTAAATACAGATCTTTGTTATATTCCCATGCTTTCTCGACTATTTGTCGTAAAGTGAAGATCTGATCCTGACAGCCTCTATTTGGCCTGAATCCAGCTTGTTCTTCACCAAGCTTTTCTTCCACAATTCTTCTCAACCGTTTCTCAAGTATACTTGCATAGATCTTGCCAGGAACACTCAGTAGGGAAATACCTCTGTAATTCTCACATTCAGTTTTATTTCCCTTTTTATATATGAGTACTATGAGAGCTCTACTCCAATCATCGGGAATTCGTCCCTCTGTCCAGGCTTTCTGAACTATGCAGTGCAGCCACTGTAAGACTCTTATACCACCATACTTCAGCATTTCTGGTCGAATATCATCTACTCCTGCTGCCTTTCCACATTTCAAGCCTTTGATGGCTTTTTCTACTTCAAGTATGGATATGTATTCCTGACTGCATGCCTGGTCAGTGTTTTTTATCACTGTGCTGTCATCACTGCTTGTTTCATTTAGCAGTTTTTCAAAGTAATTACTCCATACTTCAAGGATATCTTTTTCTCCTGTTTTCATTTCACCTTTATCATCTCTAATTCCTTTTACAGCACTCTTTCCTCCATTCCTAAGCTTCTTCAACAACCTCCAGAATATTTTGCCACCTTCTTGATATTTATTTTCTATATTCTTGCCAAAGTCCTCCCATGACTTTTGTTTAGCTAGTTTTACACACTGTTTAGCTTTCTTACATTTGTCTCTGTATTCTGTAAGAGTAAAAGCTGACTTATTTGCCAGGAACTTTTGATATGCTTTCTTCTTTTCCTTCACTGCCTCTTTAACTTCCTGTGTCCACCAGGGAGTTCTGATTTTTTTATCTTTGCACACAACCTCACCACATGCCTCTCTGGCAGAATCAATCAATGTGTCCTTCAGAGTTTCCCACTGAATCTCCAAGGTTTGATTCCTGTTCTGAAACTCTTTCATTTTCTTTTCAATAATATTTCTGTATTTTAGTCTACAGTTTACATCTGAGAGCTGCTCAACTTTTATTCGCTTTAAAACTTTCTTACATGTTATTCTTTTCAATATGAAATTCAATTTTATCCTGCTCAAGACTAAATAGTGATCACTTCCAATTTCAAATCCTCTGTACACTCTGGTGTCCTGCACCAGGGAGAAAACATCACTATCAACAATAACATAGTCAATGAGACTTTTCTTATTCCTAGCCTCTTCTCTCCATGTGAATTTGTGCACATTTTTATGTTGGAACATGGTGTTAGTAATGACCAGTCCATGTCCTGAGCAGAAATCCAACAGATATTTGCCATTATTATTAGCTTTGCTCTTTTCTCCAAATTTTCCCACAATATTTTTGTATGTCTCACAATCATTTCCTACTCTGCTATTTAGATCCCCAACAAGGACCAACTTTTCCTTTTTCATTGTGTCAGTTGCTTTTTCTAAAGCCTCAAAAAATTCCTCCACTTCTACCTTAGTAGAACCTTCTGTGGGACCATAGGCACAAATAAGTCTCATTGTCCAGTTCCCCATTCTCATATTTGCCCACATTACTCTACTTGAGACTGACTGCCATTCAAGAAGATTAGCCTCGTATTTTGTGTTGAATACTATGGCTACTCCTTCTTTTCCTTGATTGTTATTGCCTGAATATAACATTTTGTATTTATTGCTCAGAAAGATCTCACCAGTTTTGGTCTTTTTTGTTTCAGTCACCCCTATTATGTCGATCTGGTACTTATCTAATTCCTCAGCTAGCTCCATTTCTTTGCCATTCAGGCTTCTTACGTTGATAGTACCGATCTTTAACTCTGGTGATGTTGAGTTGGGGTTTGTTTTCAGATTTGTTCCAGTAGCTGACTTTTCGCTGTTTGCTCTGGTTCCCTGGCAAAAACAACGGGGGCCTTGTTTAACCGGGCGACGCCCCAGCCGGCATGAAATTTTGTCATGTTGTACCATCATTTTTTATTTTGGTTTAACCAATAAGAATACAATTTGGTCGGCTAAATCCCAAATTGCCAGCCCATCCTCGTTCGTTCAGTATCAAAGTAGATACCCAACAGGGTGCACCATGAGAAGGTGAGGATTGGACATTAGGTCAGAAGCCCTGGTCGGTTCTCCGCATTCCTTTAAAGGCTATGTGGAGGTCTCCTCTCAGCTATACAGCTTTGACCCTTAAGCACCCCCAGAAAATACTTTAGGATCTCAAATGAAATATATTATGCTGAGGACAAGCTTTTTTCCTCTAATAGGAATATAATACATTTAACTTTCAAGGACTTCTATGTGCTCTGGTTATATGCAATTATAATTCAAAACAGGTAATGCCATTAACAACGACCACTGAAGAAAACCAATAAGTGCAAAATAGTTCTCTTTAGTAACTGAGTCTAAATAAATATATTAATAAAAGACACATACACATATACATATATCAAGTCATCCCAAAAGTAATGTCATATTTAGCATTAAGTTTTGAAAGGATATAAAAGATAAATCACTTGCTAATTTAATTATGCTCACAATGCTCTTCCAATGTTTTGAAAGCTTCATAATGCCATTTCTTTAGAATTCAAGAGATTTGGAGGCAAAGAATTGCATAGGCTCAATTTCAGTGCCCTCTAATGTATTGTATTGTTTTTCATTCATGAAATGTTGCAAACTTTAAAATAAGTAGTAATCTGAAGGTGCAAGATCAGGAAAATACAGAGAATGTGGAAGCTTTTCCAGCTAAGTTTCTCAATCTTGGTACAGGTAATTCTTGCACTATCAGGGTGTGCATTATCACGGTGAAAACGACACCCTTTCGATTGACCAGAGGACACCTCTTTTCTTTCAGTTTTTCATTCAATCAATCGAGTTGTTCACAGTATACTTCAGCTGTGAGTGTTTGGTTTTGTGGCAAGAGTTCAAAGTGTATAATACAAGCCATATCCCACCAAATGCTTAACAAAACCTTCTAAGGATGAAGGACTTGTTTTGATTGAGCATGTTCCTCTGAATGAACCCATTGCCTTCGGCACTTAACATTCTTGTAAAGTATCCACTTTTCATCACATGAGACTACACGACTCAAAAACCGGAGATTGAACCTCTCGAGAATGAAGAGTAATGCAGATGTTGACACGCTCTCTTTGGTTGTTGTTTGTCAGTTCGTAAGGAATTCACTTGCTGAGCTTAGACACTATTCCAAGTTCTTGCAAATGGCAATGAATTAAGATCTTTTGCTAAATCTTCAACAGTTGCATTGTCATTTCTTGCAATAGTGGCTTCCAGCATATCATTATTGAGAGAGACAGGATGCCCAGAGTGAGAGGAGGCTCTCAAGCTAAAGTCTCCATTGTCGAAATATTTGGAACCATCACTGGCACTTTCACAAATTCACGACATTGTCGCCATACACTTCTTGCACATTGCTTACAGTATTAGCAGCACTGTTGCCTTTTTTGAACTCAAAGTACGATGTGCTCTTCAGTAACCTCCATAGCAATAAAGAGTTATTTAAACAATAACTTATGTATGATGCTCTAATAACGTGGAATTCCTTAGAATGAGAATGCCTCAGTTTAGCAGTACTTATAAAGCATTAAAAATTCATGTTTAGACAAGCTGAGGTACATTTGAACAAGTACACTATAAAAAATTACATTATTTTTGGGATGAACTGATATATATATATATATATATATATATATATATATATATATATTATTATTATTATTATTATTATTCAGGCCTCCATGGAGTCAAAAGACTCATTGTGGGAGGTCCTTCCTAAGAAACACAAAGTCTATCAAGACTCATCGAGGGGAGGTCCCACCCTAAGAAACACAAAGTCTATCATACCACTCCTTGAACTCATTGACCGTTCTCACTCTCACCACTCCATCAGGCAATGTATTCCATGGTTCAACCACCCTCAATGCAAAGAGACCACTCCTTACCCTCTTGCTCACAGTTTCCTTTCATAACTTCCAGGGATGGCCTCTTGTCATCACTCCTTCCCGCTGTTCAACCAAGCGAAAGAACTCCCCAATGTCAATCAACCCTGTAACCACCTCTCAACAGTTTAAAAGTCTCAATCATATCACCTCTCCTTCTTCTATCCACCAAACTCTGCAGTCCCTCAGCCAATCCTCATAACTATCATTGTACAGTTTTGAAACCATCTTTGTTATCTGCCTTTGTACCCTTTCCACAGTTAATTTATCCCCTTCAAATCCTGGGGACTAAATCTGAGAACAATAGTCCAAGTGTGGTCTGATCAGGGTCTTATACAATGGAATGATAAATGTTTTATCTCTGAAGGTCAGTGTCCTTCTCATTATTGCAGCAATCCTCTGTGTTACCTTCGCCACCTTTGCAATATGTCCCCTAAATTTCAGGTTTCTATCAATCATCAACCCCAGATCTCTTGTCTCCCCTACTTCCTCCAGTATAACTCCTCCCATAGAGTATGCAGTGTCCCATCGATGTTTCCCAAACCTCAAGACCTTACATTTTGCTGCATTAAACCGACGCTCCCATCTATATACCATATACATATATATATCATAATTAGTTTTAATGGGAAGAAAAACATATCAAGTAAATCAATAAACATAGATTTAAAATGATGATTATATGATTCAGGACTCCATGGAGTCACGAAACTCATCATGGGAGGCCCATCCTAGAAAACACAAAGTCTATCATACCACTCCTTGAACCCATTGACGGTTTGTGCGATTTTACCATTCTATCAGGTAGTGCATTCCATGGTTCAACCACCCTCCATTCAAAGAAACCACTCGTTATCCTCTTGCTCACAACTTCCTTTCATATCTTCCAGGGATGGCACCTTGTTCTTGGTCATTTACCTTTCCCACCAGACAAAAGAATTTCCCAGTGTCAACAGTTTAGAAGTTTCAATCATATCACTTTTCCTTCTATATACCAAACTCTGCATTCCTTCAGCCTATCCTCATAACTGACATTGTACAGTCCTGAAGTCATATGAGCCCAATAGTCTAGATGTGGTCTGATCAGGATTGACAGGATTGATTAAATGGATTGACAACTCTTATCTCTGCAGGTCAGCATTCTTCTCAGAATTGCAGCAATCCTTGGATTACCTCCACCACCTTTGCAATTTGTTCCCTAAATTTCAGGTTTCTATCAATCATCACCTCCATATCCCTTGTCCCCCCCCCCCCAACTTCCTCCAGTACAGTTGCTCCAATAGAATATGTAGTTTCCCACTATCCCATTAGGATGGGATAGTGGGAAACTACATGCTTGAATTTCGTAACTGAAATACGAGGATAGAATGGTCACTCCTATGCCTCAAGGTATTCTTGGCTGTATCTCTGTGTGTTCACGGGGCCGGTTTGCCTGCTTGCAGGATGAAAAACACCAGATAAACTGGCGGAAAAAACCCTACTGCCCGCGCCCAAGACTGGCTAACTTGGCTATAGCTGAGGAAGATCCTTCAGCTCCTCACGTCTCCAATGGGAATCGAACCTAGGACACTCCTTTCCCAGGCATATGGTTGCGAAGCGCAAAGCCACTAGGCTAACCACATGGACGTAGTTTCCCACTGATGTACCCCAATCTTCAAGACTTTATATTTAGCTAAATTAAAGTGACATTCCTCTTCATTTGCCCATCTGTCCAGGCTACAACATCTGCACTATTACTAATAACCCTTCCCAGCTTCACATCAGGAAATAACTGAATATCCCCCTGCAATCCATTGATAATGTCATTGATATAAAGGTTAAACAATATAGGTCCCTGTACCAAGCTCTGTGGGACCCCACTTGTAACCTTTTACTTCATTGATACTACTTCCTTATACACAACTCTGTGATACCTATCATATAGCCAATCCCAAATCCAGTTCACTAACCTAACAGCTAAACTCATGGGCTGCAACTTAAATAGCAGCTTATCATGTGGTACCCTGTCAAATGCCTTGGTAAAATCCTCCAAAAAATTTTTTTTTTAAAAATGGTAGAATATACCTTTCCCTCATCAACTGCTCTTGTCACTTTATTATAAATATACATATTACTAAAACAAAAGCTTTCTGGGTCAGTATGTGTCCTGAGAGCATTCACAACTGTTTCATATCATTGTATTCAGTTCTATTTATTAAGGTTTCACGTAATGTTGTTGATCCTACTCATTCAGGGTTTATGTCTTTTCCTAACATCTTCTGGAATCACTTAACATAATCCTGGTGACCAAGTGAACATTCTGTATTCTGACAACATGGCCACACCACTATAACTCTTCCTTACACAGAATAGTACTAAAAAATGGCCGAACACTCCTCCGACATCTCATCATTATTCAAAAGTTACACAATCTTACCACCAAAATACTCCTGAAGTACCCATCAATCAAAAGCATTAAGTCTCTGATTATCATGCAATATGTAAGACATTATTCTGTCTTCATTATCAATTTCTTGATGATGTACCCTTGAATGTTCAGGCTACTATGACAGCACTAAACATGATTAAGTTTACATTATTAGTAACCTGCTATTAATAGGTTTCTTCCAAATTAGTCTGTTACTAGTCAACATTCTAATATTATATAACATTTTGGTCTTCTAAGGTACTTCTGACTGAATCAACCCACCTAAATCATGTCTTCCTCTGGATCTGTTTCCTGCCATCTTTGCATCAAATGCCTGTTTTGCTAACCTTATTTCTAACCAAACTTTCAGATCAAAACTGGTTTGAATGCTGTCTCATATACTACTAGTTTCATTTGGCTATATAAATTTATTCAACTGGCCACCCACCATACCAGTTTGCTTATTTTGTTGTCCATTTCCAAATTTAATTTGCCATTTTCACTAAAAACTGTGCCTAAATAGCTGAAATATTTTACTTGCTCGTTCTCCATTGAGAATGCAGCTGAAGTTTTCTATGTCCCTGTCTATTTTCATAGTTTTGGACTTTTTATTGCTGATATTCTTGCTAAATTTGCTACAGCTGTTATTCAATTTAGTCAGAGAATCCTGGAAAATTTGGATGTATTTAGGATTACAATATGCATCCTGTACAACAGATGATGTTGTATAGGATAATGTCTTGGCTCCATAAGGCAAAACAGAGAGAAGATTACTGTAAATTTTAAGTTTTCTTTTTAGTGATATTCTGCTGTCTTTCAAAACTTTCCTTTCATTTATGAATACTCCTGAAGCCATTCCTAATCTTCTACCCACTTCATTCTTCCTCTCACCAATACCAGTATGTAGCTAACAAGATAACTGAAATCACAGCCATCCTTTACAGCACATCCTTTAAGAAAGACAGGGGACTTGATCACTGTTTTTATTATATTTGTTTTCTCAATGCTGGTAATTAAACTTAGTTGATGCCCTGCATCAATAAAAGAGTTCATTTCTCCCAAATGATTTGTGAATTAGGCCAAATCATCAGCATAATCTAGATCAGATAGGTTAGGATTCTTACACACCACTTTAATCCCCAGTCCTTCCCTTGGAGTCTTGTTTAACACCACAAAATAAATTACAAGTCATCTAAATAGAAAAGTTGACAGTACACTCTCTGTCTTACTCCAGTTTTTATTTAAACCATTCATTATATGCTTTATCAACTTTAACATAAGTTACTGTTATCACATAAAACAGTCATGATGTTAATAAGTTTGTCAGACATATTCCATAAGCTCATACAATCTTTCATAAATTTTGCCTGTCAACTGAATCTAAAGCAAAGACCTCACCTCCCTGTCACACACACACATTTCATCTTATATATATATGCACAGTCAGCTCTTGACTTATGGAGTTTTGTTCCAACGATCCCATCATAAGTTAGAAATCACTATATTAACATTAATTACAAGGTTATGTTAACAACTGATGTGCTAGGTCAGGGGTCGGCAAACTGCGGCTCGCAAGCCACATGCGGCTCTTTGGGTAATGTACATGTGGCTCTGAAGTAAAATTGAAAATAAAACTATCATAGTTTCATTTATAAAATTTTTAAAGATTATACAGAGGGAGTGGAGGGGATAGTTGAGCACATGGTAGGCAGGACAGCCAAACAAAGTGACTAATTAGGATTAGGTTTTAGGGTGCTTCGACATCTGAGGTCATTTGCAGAGAGTAATAAAAGTGAAATATAAGTGAGCGTACGGGTGCCCTCTACTGGGCAAGGCAACGTTGGCAATGGTGAAATGTGAAAGTGGAGTCGTGTCACTTTGCTGTTTCTGCAACTTAGTATTCTCCTTTGGCTGGGTGCATCCAGAAACTGCATTAAGGTGATAAAGGCAACCTGGCAATCATTATTATTATTATTATAAAGACAATTATTTTAAAAAAAAAAAAAATATATATATATATATATATACACACAGTAAAAACCTCGAAGTTACGCGGTAGGTGGGACCAACAAAAAGCGCGTAAGTCAAATTTGCATAACTCAGGGTATAATTTTGCATGTAATTTATATATACAAACACAATTGGGACCATAGGTTTACAAAAACACCTATATTTTTTAAGAAATATAATCATAATTGTAGTTTTTCGTACATAAAAAAAAGAAAGTTATTTCGATGTTGATGGTTTCACAAAATCTACTAGCTTCGTCTGACGACATAATGTCTTTTTCTTGTCATGCAAAATTTCTTCATAGCAAGCTAATGATTTTTTTATTCCTTGCCTTGTGGCTACAATTCATTCCTCGTTAGAATCTATGTACTCCAAAATCTGCAAACCTTTCTTTTATGATTGTTCTTACTGTGGATTCCTGTAGATCGAACTTCTTTGCTAGCTCACAAATTTTCATTCCGCCTTCAAAATCCTAAATAATGTTGAGTTTTGTTTCCAAAGTCAAATGTTTTTCTTTTCTTGCTAGCTGTAGAAGAATTGGACGCTTCTTTTGGATGACATTATTATTTTTTATGTGATTTTTATCAAGAACATAACATTGAACAATCACAAGGTTTATAGACTATAAAAATCGTGTATGAATGGAGACCGCGCGAAACATGTCAGTGCTTGTTCACAGCATGTGCGACACTGGCGAATGTGGCCAGCGCCTGAAAGATACGACTAGTGGTGAGGCGTGAAGTGGGAAGGGAATACATACATATAAGAAACTGCGTAACTCCGGATTCACGTAAGTTGGAGTATGACTGTGTATATATATATATATATATATAATATTGGTTTTATTATTTTTCGATACATTGACGGTCTTGATTTACCTTGCTACGTTTTATTTCACTTGCAACTGTCACAATACAACGTGTTACTGGTGAGATTTAATTTTATTATATTTTCGAATTCTTGTCATTTATTATTTTGAATAATCACTTAGTTATTTTTATTTTCTTTTTATATAATGTATTTATATAACGTGTTAAATAAAATATATTGTTTAGGGTGCTTTTCAATATGGCTATGAAGGGAAAAAACTAAGAAAAACAACAGATAGCATTGTGACTTTAAAACTGAATGGACTGAATATTTCGCGTTTATCTCAAACTCAGATGGCCTTCCAACCTGTCTTATTTGCCAAGAAAAACTGGCACACAACAAAAAGTCAAATTTGGAGAGACGCTTCACCACAAAACATGCCACATTTGCCAGAAAATATCCTGTCGGTGACGAGAAAGAGAGCAGTTGAAGAACTTCAGAAAAATGTTGAAAAATCAAGTTCTGCATTTAATTATTGGAGAGAGTCTGCCAATGATGTTAATATTGCAAGCTTCGTAGTAAGTCAGGAGATCGCTAAGAGAGGAGAACCATTCACAGATGGTGAATACATAAAATGTTGTTTTGTTAATGCATCTGAAGAACTTTTTCAGGATTTCAAAAACAAAGCAGAAATTTTAAATAAAACTAAAAATATACCGTTATCTGCCAAAACAGTAGCAGATAGGACAATTATAATGTCCTCAAATGTGACCAACCAACAAGTTGAAGATGTTAAATTAGCTTCAACTTTATCAATTGTGGTAGATGAGTCTTGCGACATCAAGGACACAGCCCAAGTTTCCCTTTTTGTGCAGTATATATCATCTGAGGGTCCGAGAGAAGAACTTCTGGGATTATTGCCACTCAAGGCCCAAACATGTGGAGAGGATATAGCAAATGGCGTCCTTGAATGCATGGAAAAAAAATCAAGCAAGGGGACTTAACCATAGAATTTAAAGAGTTGCTAAGTGAAATGGAGAGCGAGTATTCAGATCTTCTCCAGTACAACAGGATTCAGTGGCTTTCCAGAGGCGAAATGTTAAAGCGTTTTGCATCTTGCATAAATGAAATCAAACTATTCCTCAACAACAAGGATGTTCAATATCCAGAATTAACAGAAGATAAGGGATTGCAAAAATTGTACTTTATGGTGGACGTTACATTACAACTGAATCAGCTCAATCATAAATTACAAGACAACTGAAATACTGCTTTTTCAATGCTAGAGGAAGTTATCCGTTTGAAAAGAAATTGATTCTGTTCGCTGAAGATTTACAGAGGAGAACTTTAGTTCATTTCCCAAACTTGTCTCAATATCGCCGAGAAAACAATGCCCCCATTAACAAAGATTCAAGGCAGCAGTTTTAAACATGAGAGAATCTTTTCTTCAAAGGTTTCAGGAATTCAGAAATAATAAAGTGACCCTAGCTTTTATTACAAATCCTCTCAATGCCAATGTGAATGAATTAAATTTTTCTCCGTTTGATATTAACACGGCTAATTTTGAAATACGATTGCTGGACTTGACAAGCAGAGACTTATGGCGCTCCAAATTTGTACGTCTTGGTACTGAAATAGAAGAACTGGAAAAAGAAAAATGCAGTCTGATTTCATAGCGCAAGCAGACTGCTATAAGAGAACTACAGAAGGCAGACTCAATGATTTTCAATACTTGGAATAGTCTTCCAGACTCATATCATGAGTTGAAAAAATTTGCTCTCAGTATCTTCGGATCTACATATTTATGTGAGCAATCGTTTTCTAACATGAATTTTATTAAATGTAAATTGAGGAGCCAAATTACTGACTTGGAATCGTGCCTTAAATTAAAAACAACTAGTCACAAACCAGACATACAGAAACTTTGTAAGGAAATGCAAGCTCATTGCTCACACTGATTAAAATCAATGAGAGCAATTTTTTGTGATTTTTTCTTCATTTAATAAAGATATAATTAATATTATAACTTGTTATATATTACTATAAATTTACTATAATATTACTTTAAATTTTCCTTATTTGTAAAAATATATTTATGGCTCTCAAATAATTTTTAAATTGTTGTGAGGGTCAGGCTTGGCTCTTTCTTCTCAAAAGTTTGCCGACCCCTGTGCTAGGTCATCAACAACAAATTCTTCGTGTTCTACATTTTTCTATCTTCTTCTTCTTCAACTTTTGCTTCTAGCTTTAATAAGATCTTCATTTGTGAATTCTTCTTCTTTCAGTTTACATCAAATGCTCTACATCTTCACTGACAATTGCCAACTTGCTGGCTAGATGAAGTAACCTCTCATAAGGCTTTGTCTAATCCTGTGAAGGTGCAAATAAATATTTTCAGTAGATTCTTCCAAACACCATTCATATACTCTGTTGTTACCTCACTCAATGCTGTACAATGCAAGATGTTTTATTCCTTTCATAAGTCTCTTAAGAGTTTCTCCACCCTTGGCAGAAACGATCTGAGAAAAAGTATTTCAATAGGTTGTAGGCGTGCAGTGGTATTCAGTGAACGTTGTAAATCATATACATCGTAAGGTGAGGACTCAATGTATGTGTGTATCCCAAGAAAATTATATAACATCAGTTTTGATTTTGGTTTATGCCAATAAAAATGCAATTTAGTTAGCTAAACTTCAAATGCTAGCCCATCCTCATATACTAACAGGATGTACTACGAGAAGATGTTATCCAGCATTGATACTTAATGCTGGATAACTGGGAGGATAATCCCTCCCCCCCATATGAAATAGACAACAGAATTAGCAAATCTAGTAGTAGACTAAAGAAACTTATATGGAAGAAGAGTAAAATCAGTCAAAACACTAAACTAATTGTATATAAAATAGTGTTCAAGGCAATTTTAACTTATGGATCTGAGAGTTGGATTAGACATAAAACACTTGATCAAAAATGGGAGAGCACAGATAAAAGAGTTCTGAGAAAGATTAGGAGACTGAACGGATATAGTAGTATCATATTAAAAATAATAATATTAAGAAAGAACTTGATGTTAGCATTCAGGAATGTGCCTGCAGAACTAATCTCAGGTGGTATAGTCACTTAAACAGAATGGGACAGGAAAATTAAATTAGACAAGTGCTTTTTTTTTTTTTTTTTGCCAAGGTAATGTGAAAAAAAGACCCAGAGGAAGATCAAGGCTTCGGTGAATTGATAAAGTAAAATGTGTCTTAGAAAACAGAAATATAAGAGCCGATAATACAGTCTGACTGAATAATAGATTAGTTTGGAGGAAAACTGTTGATAAGAAGTTAATAATGAACTAATTTTTTCGTGTAGTACTATTGTAATAGTCTCCCCCCCCCCCCCAATGAGGGTACATATCAGAAATACGATTATGAAAATTATATACTGCTATTATTGCTCAATAATTCTGCCTCACAGATAACTTCCATTACTTACTTCAATAACATTGATTATAAGGAAAACAATGAATGGTATACAGCGAAGAATAAGATAACATCAAGACTATGTTATGTTGATGATAAGGAAAAATCTGGATGCAGAGCTTTTCAACAAGCAGTAGTAGTCGTTTGGAATATTGGCCAAAGCAACTAAGGCTAAGAGGCCTGTGTATTATGTATTACATCTGTTATTTGCATTTATTATTCTGGCTCTGAGTTGCCTGTTTTGTGGGAACAAAAACTTGAATTTCCAAAAGGGAAACCTTTCAAAACCTAACATCATCCTTTGTAAAAGGTGGTTGGTGAGTAAAGGATAAGATTTTTTGGAGATAATTAATTACCAACATTTAAAGCAAGGTTTGAGAAGCATCATGATGGTTTGCATAATGTTACATGATGATTTTGGTTTACGCCAATAAAAATGCAATTTAGTTAGCTAAACTTCAAATGCTAGCCCATCCTCATTCATTCAGTATCAAGGCAGATACTAACATGTTGACATTCATCATCACTAAATGCCTGTAGTGATGATGAATGCCAACATCCTGGATTAATTGGGTGAGGCAAGACTTAAAGATGGCCATTGGGATAAATATGGACCCATTATGGCAAGTTCTACAATCCCATGAAACTTTTGTTATGATTTGTTAGACCTGTCAAGAAGCAGTTCCAAGTTTTTTGGAACCTTTTTTTGGCTAATGAGCCATTTGTGTGAAAATGGCATTCAATCAAATAATTTGGATAAATAATCACAAGTATGGCTCTAGGAATTGTACAGCACAGAGGCTGAAATTGGCTTCATGGAAAATATGGAGAGGTAAATGTAATAAGGAAATGTGCAATCACTTCCATATTTATTTTTACACAGGGATTAGGGTAGGCATTTAGAGGTAAATACAAGTAGAAAGTAGTTAATTATTTTCAATTTTTTACAAGGGCATAAGGATAGGCATTCAGAAGTAACTACTTAATCAATTTCTAATTTCACGGAAATTAGTTCCCTGCAATTAGAAAATATGCATTAAAAATATAGAAATGTATGCTCCAGGTTTTCTATGAAACTGAGCAGCAAATTTATATTTCTACACTCCTTCCAACGGATTTCATGGCCAGTGCATATCTAAAAGAGTGCAGTTTTTAAAAGTATGGAATTTACACATCTTTTCTTTATTTGCACGTTTTGGTTTTTAAATGATCAAAAAACATCAAGAATTTCGTCATTTTACTGTCAATTTTGGAAAGAGCTGTGCTCTTTACTATAAGCCATATAGTAAATATATAGAATGATAGAAAGGGTGATATTTCTGTTTGATTACATGCTTACGTTTTTCTTGAGAAAAATAGAAAACAGATTTAAACCATCCTCTAATTCTGTTCATTAAAGACATGACTTAATCTATGACAAGTCGCATAGGACTTGCGAAGCGCAGGGCGACGACCTGCATACTTCTGGATAATGCTACATCTTATATAAAACCGAGCGACAATTTCGCTCCTGACATAGGACACATCATTTTCATGATTACATTATAGTGTCTGCATCAACCATTACATTATAAGCTGAAAAGGTTTCACCTGGACAATCAAGGGATGATCTTCTTCGCAAGATGTTAGGTTTTCTCTTCTATACCGGGCATCTTTAACAAATACAGATGCATGCAACATAGGAGTATAACACAGATGAGCTCCATACCGACGGCTGAGAAGTCTCCATGCTAATTCACTCTGGTCAACCATTGGTGCCACCACAAAGCGTGCGCTATTCAGTTTCATTTTCCAAAATTCATAACACGTCGATGATGCTAAGGGTGCCATTTTTGCTTTCTTCTGTACAAGAGATACAAATTAAAACTAAAATATTCTCAAAACAATTAAACCTTTAGAAAACTTTGCTTTACACTTAACACAATTCCTAACAAAATTCGCAAGTCGAATAAACGTTGCACAATGCCCTCTTTGGATAAAAAACAAATTGACATATAGCTAAAACATAATTAACAAAGAAAGCAGTCTAACTTCCTCCACCTTGTTATCATTGAAACAATTTCGAGGAAGTTTAGTACATATCGTTATCATTTTATACAAAATTATTATTATTATTATTATTATACTCGATTAAAGAAACGATTGGTATGCGGCAAAGAAGGACGGAGAAGGAGAAAGAGCGAATGGTAAAACCATAAAAGTAGGAGAAAAGAGATAGTACAGTGTATTGATTTGGATTCGGTGATAAGAGGTATACTTAATGAGAAAATGAAGAAAGCATAAAGCAGGCGCAAAAATAAAGGATGTTACTGGAAAATAAAATAAGGAACAAAGAGAATATATCTGAAGAAACTATGGATGTTAATGCAAAATAGAATCAACTGAAAAACTTGATATATGAAACAGCTGCTGAAGAGATAGGTTTTGTGGAAGGGAAAAGAATTAAAAAGCCATGGATTACAAATAAGAAAAATGGAAGAAAGAAGAAGATGGAAAAATGTAAACACTGAAGAGGGAAGAAGAAAATACAAAGTATTAAATAAGGAACTGAGAAGAGAAACTGATAAAGCAAGAGAGGAATGGTTGAAAACAGAATGTAAAGAAATTGAAGAAATGGAAAAAAGGGGGTGATATGATAAAATGTTTAAATAAGCAAAAGAAATTACAAATATTTAAAAAAAAAACATAAGAAATCTGCCATTAGAAGATAAGCAAGGAAAATTGATTTATGATATTGAAATACAGGGTGAAAGATGGAAGGAATACATCTAAGGACTTTATGCAAAAAATGGAAGACCAACAAAAATTGAATTGGAATAGCAAAATGAAATCTCAACAGAAAAAACAGGTCCTGAAATACTAAAGAGAGAAGTAGAAACAGCAATTAAGGAATTAAAAAGTGGAAAGATAGAAGGAGTGGATAGAATACCTAGTGAAATCCTAAAACGACTGGAGAACAAAGGTATAACAGAAACATGGAAACTCTGCAACCTCATTTACAAAACAAAAGTATGGCCTAAAGATTTCACAGAGAGTATTCTTATACCAATTGAAAAGAAAAGCAATCCTGCTAAGTGCAGTGACTACAAAACTATAAGCATACTCTCACATGCCTCCAAAGTACTGCTAAGAATATTAAATCAATGATTGGCTAATAGAGTGGAGTATTTTCTGGGGGATGATCAATTTGGATTTAGAAAAGACAGAGGAACCATAGAAGCAATTGGAGTAATGAGGACCATATGCGAAAGGGATATAGAAGTAAATAAAGAAGTTTATATTTGTTTCATTGACCTTGAAAAAGCATTTGATATGGTGAAATGGGAAAATCTGACGGAAATATTACCCAAAATAGGTTTAGATTCGAGAGACTGAAGGTTAATAGCTGAATTATATATGAACCAAACGGCCATAATAAAGACAAAAGTAGAAAAACTAAAAAATGTGTGATTGGTAGAGGTGTAAGACAGGGATGCTGCCTGTCACTGACGCTCTTCAATAGGTTTGCAGAAGAAATGATAAAAGAAGCATTTTATGAAGAGGAAAGAGGAATCACTATTGGAGGAAGAACAATACAAAATATTAGATTTGCAGATGATCAAGCAATATTAGCTAATACCGAAGATGAACTACAGCACGTAATGCAAAAATTTGAAAATATATGCAAGAAATATGGTATGAAAATTAATGCAAAGAAAACAAAAGTGATGAGAGTCTCCAGGAAACCAGTAAGTATCAAGGGATGATGAATGGAGAAAGTGTAGAGCAAGTGAGACAATACAAATACCTTGGTAGTATAATACAAGAACATGGAAAATGTGACATGGAAATAAAAGAAAGATTTAACAAAGGAAAATATGCCTTTTATAGCAAGAAAACTTTGTTTATTAATAAAATGAATAAAAATCTAAAGCAAAGGCTTATTAAGTGCAATATTTGGAGTATGACTTTATATGGGTCAGAAACATGGACAATTAGGAAGAAAGAAGCTAAAATATTGGAGGAATTTGAAATGTGGTTATGGAGAAGAATGGATAAAATAAAATGGACTGAAAAAATCACCAATGAAAAAGTATTACAAGGAGTTGAAGAAGAAAGGAATTTACTAAAGACCATAATAATAAGAAGAAAGCATAACTGGATAGGACATGTATTAAAAGGGGACAGCCTACTGAAAAGAATGATAGAAGCGAAAATTGAAGGAAAGCGACCAAGAGGTAGAAGACGACTAACGATGCTTGATGATATAATGGGAACAAGCAGATATTAGGAAATGAAGGAGGAAGCAGGAGACAGATGAAATTGCGGGAAGAGAATCTGCTGAGTTATACCATTGGACCTGTCAAGAGACAGAACACTAATGATGATGATGATTGAAGCTATAAGTATGTAGAAGAAAGAAGCAAACATGTTAATTACATAGGCAAGTGGATACTAGATTCATCATCATTATTATTTTTTGTTACAATTTAATTAAGTTAAAAGTTGCAAGTTAATTGTTTTGGCAGGCACAAATGATTTGAAAGGTGAGAAATATGCCATGAGAGATGACATGGAAGAGTTGTTAGAAGAAACAACAATCAAGAGTAAGATAGCAAAGATTGTGAGTCAACTCCCTCGATATGATAAGACAGACTGCCAGTAAGTCAATGAGAAGAAGAATGGGATGTAAGAACCGGTATATGCCTTTCGGATTGCACTTTAATGGTTTGGAGTTAGCCGGTTTGCGAAAGTGTTGTTCAGTGAGAGTTTTGAAATGCAAAAAAAGTGAACTTAGAGATATTATGGAGGAAGCAATCAAGTATGTGTCTAGCCAACCATTGGACAAATCAGTGTGACTGCAGGAATGACTGTGTGGA
The DNA here is from genome assembly GCF_054136105.1 of Typopeltis vanoorti. Taxonomy (NCBI): domain Eukaryota; kingdom Metazoa; phylum Arthropoda; class Arachnida; order Uropygi; family Thelyphonidae; genus Typopeltis; species Typopeltis vanoorti. The sequence continues at coordinate 80,192,557 of NC_143569.1, read as the reverse complement.
AATAGCGTTTCTGAGATAGATAAGTATAAGTGTAGAAATGATTACAAACAGCTAGTAGAGCATCCCAAGTTTCCTATCTGAATGGCCAGGTAATGACATTGCGTAAGGGAAACAGTGGGTCCAAAGGGAAGTTGAAATGCATTTACAAATGTCCGAAGTATCAAAACTCAAAGCGAAAATACTTGGCATTAGTCAGCTCAACATGGCCAAAAATTACTGGCATCATTGAGAACTGATTATCAGAGAATTGTCTAGTTACATGGATAGAAGGTAATGGACATTGTATTTTCAGACAACAGACAGGTAATCAATGAGGAAGAGGGATATGACTAATGATGCTAAAGAAATTCAACCCCAAAAATAGAAGATAAAGATTGTATGATGATGGTCTGAAAAGTTAGCAGCCTCGACCACAGACGGCAACACTATCGGCAACATTTTTTTTCCTAAATTGGTACATCTGTTATAAGCATCCATGTGAAATTGCAAGTTATTCATATCAAGTAGTTTGTTTTATACGGCTGTCTGAAGCAAAAGTGTTGTTTGTATCCCTTGAAATGGATAAAATTGAGTATCGTGTGGTTATAAAATTCTTTGTAAAAGAAAGTTTAACGCCAAAAGAAATGGGCTACCGAGTTTAAACGTGGCTGTACTAGCGTTGAAGATGACCCACGTGAAGGACATCCAAAAAGTGTAACAACACCAGAAATCATTGATCAAGTGCACGATATGATATTGGATGACCGGCGAGTCAAAGTGCTTGAAACTGCTGAGGCTATAGGTATTTCAAAAGAACGTGTACAATATATTTTGCATGAAGAATTGCAAATAAAAAAGCTTTCAGCAAGATGGGTGCCACGCTTGCTCACAGCAAATCAAAAACGCACTCACATGAAAATCTCTGAATAGTGCTTGGAGCGTTTTAACAAGAATAAAACTGATTTTGTGCATCGATTTATTACTATGGGTGAGACATAGATTCACCATTGCACACCAGAATCCAAACAACAGTCAAAACAGTGGAAAGAAACCGGTTGCTCAGCGCCAAAAAGTCAAAATCGGTTCCATCAACAGGAAAGGTCATGGCACCAGTGTTTTGGGATGCTAAAGGCATTTTGTTTATTAATTATCTCGAAAAGGGAAAAACAATAACCGGGGGGAATATTATTCCGGTCTTTTCACTAGACGAAATAATGCGTGAAAAAAGACCCAGTTTGCAGAAGAAAAAAAAGCATCTTTTACCAGGACAATGCACCTGCCCACAGAGGTGTTTTGGCAATAGGAAAATTAAGGGATCAAAAAAAAAATCAACTAACGCCTTTTTATTCCCATATACGGGGAATAGGCGAGGCCATTTAGCCCTAACTTTTGGAGACTGAGTGGGCAGTTCAATCTCCACTGGTACCAATCAGAGATAGATGGCCCAAGGCATTTCACTAATTAAGCGGTACACAATGAAGAGAGACGGCTCAAATGTGCCGCCATCTCGTGGTCCCTAACCCTAACACAATATATTTAATGTCTGAAATAATGTGGGTTCTACGGTTGATTTTCTTGAGTTTACGGGACAAAAAACCCGAGTTTCCGGGAGGAAAAACCTGCTTTCCCGTGCCAGAGATCGACTAACTCAGGAACCGGTCGAAAAAAGGATTAGAAAAATTTCCTCTAGTCGCCGACTAGACTCGAAACCAAGTCTTCCTTCGTGTGGCCAAGCGCCGTGGAGTCAAACCACATCCACTGAGCTACACAGGCTCTAAGGGATCTGCACTATGAATTGTTGGAACATCCACCCTATTCCCCAGATTTGGCTCCCTCTGACTTCTATCTCTTTTCCCAAAACTAAAACTCTTCCTCGCTGGTCAGCGTTTTTCTTCGAATCAAGAGGTGATTGCAGCTGTAGAGCGGTATTTTGCAGATCTTACTGAGAACCAGTACAGGGACGGGATAATGTAGCTAGAGCATAGCTGGAATAAATGTATTAGACTTAAGGAAGATTATGTTGAGAAATAAAAATAATTTTGAAATTATAAATTCGTTTTTTCATTGTTAGGCCGAGATCGTTTCAGACCACCCTCGTAAATCTGCTGGAAATGGTTCATTTGAGGCTACCTGGAGTGAGATAAGGTAAATAGAACAAAGAATATTGTTGGTTGCTGCTATAGACCTGAGCATACAGAAGAAGATATTGACGATATGCATCAGCATATTAGCACGATTATAGGTCGAGGAATTATCATGGGCGACATTGTTATGGTGATATAGATTGGAAGAAAAAAACACCACATAGCAAAATAAAAATTGAATTTATACAATTATTTAGGAATAATCACCTGAAACAGCACTCTATGGCAGGGTACAGAGGTTTGAAAGTGTTGGATCTGGTACTAGCATCAGATGATCTATCTATAACTACAAAAGTAAACTCTACCACCGATCAAGGAAAACGCTTATGCAGTTTTTTCCTGGGAAGGTTGCTCAACACATGGAAATTTCGATCAAGAAAGGATTAATGCGGAACTACAAAGGTGACTATTAACGATTATAAAGAAAAACTTAGCAGGCAACTTGGAGCAGTGCCATGGCATAAGAAACTATATGGAATGATTGTCATTAGCGCATAGTGTATCGGATTGTTTGAGTCGAGCAGTATCAGACTGTATACCCAGTGTTAGGAGGATTAACCGAGTATGGAATAAGTGGATGAGTTACAATATAAAGCAGGAGCTGAAATAAGGAAACTATTGTTGAAACAAAAATAATAACTAGTATGGTAAAGAAGGCTAAACCAGATTTTGAGAGAAAATTAGCTAAACAGGCCAAAGTAAAACCAAAATAGTTTTTTTTTTGCTACGTTGCAAGTAAGAAAAATAATGATTATGGATAGGTAGCTTTTCACAGTGCTGATGACAAGAAAGTCACAGAAGCGGAAGAAACAGTTGTGTTACCAAGTGATCAATTTGCAAGGGTATATCATCTAGGGGGTTACTTAGCAATTACTCAGCTAACAAAGACTGGTGTGAGCATTGAGGTAGATTAACTGGAGGTGCTCAATATATTGAATAATATCAATGCGAATACAGTATTGAACCTGGCCATGCAAGTGAGCTGACAGTGGCGCTGACGAAATTTTTAAATCTAAGTCTAGCAAGGTTTCAAGGGAGTGGAAAGAAGATAATATGGTTACATTACATAAAGGTAGCTCTGAGACAGAAGTAGAAAATTATTGTTCTATTGATACTTAACTGGGAAAAAACATAATATGAATGGAACAACATCAGTTGATATTACGAATAATGAACCTATTAAAGTACTGGGAATCTTGGTTCAAAGTAAAATTCAGTAATGGGTTGGATATGAATATGATACTTTAAAAGGGAAACATGGCTTTCTGAAAGGTAGGCCCTTCCTCAGTTATTTATTCACATTTTATAATAAGGTGAGAGCAGAAATGGATAAAGGAAATGACTACACCATGATACTGCTGGACTTTGAAAAGCATTTCACAGAAAGCCACATGAAAATTATTACAGAAGTTGAATCAAATATGAATGTTTATGAGGCTGGGGCTTGGATAGTGGTGGCTAATAGACAGACATCAGAGGGCTGTATGTGATGCAGTGGAATCAAGGAATTATAACACAGCAGAAGATTTGAAAGTGATATCCAGAAAAGGACAATCAGATATACAAGGGTGGTCTGAAATATTCTCGACTTCGACCATAGATGGAAACACTATCAGCAAGATTTTTTTCTAAGTTGATACATCTGTCATAAGCATCCATGTGAAATTGCAAGACTTACTATCAAGTAGTTTTTTTATACAGCTGTCTGAAGCAAACATACATTAGAGAGTGGTGTATGGCGAAGTGGAATCATGACAGGTGATGGTGACCATCGGAAAGCCCCAGGACCCAGTAGTAGGACCACTACTAATTAATTTGTACATTAATGATATAGCAGAGGCTTTAAAAGGAAACTAAGGAGGGCAGTAGTTGATCAAGGTGATGTAGATATCTTACAGGATGATTTAAAAAAAAATTCAGTTTGGTTAAAAGACAATGGTTGTCAATTTAGTGCTACAAAATGTGAGGTAATGCACTTCGGGATGAAAATATTACACAGGGAATTTACAAGGCTAGGGAACTGCAGGTGATGGTGGATAGAGATTTGAAATTCAGAGGACATATTGCAAGAGTCGACAAAATAGCTAGAGGATTAGTTGGAAGAATACGTTGACAAGTAAAGATAGTGAGGTTATTATCCCTCTTTATACGGCTATGATTCGGCCACATATTAACTATTGTGCACAGATTTGGTAACCAGCATTTCTTGGGAATCAGGAGGTGGTGGAGTGGATTCATACACGAATGAACAAGCTGGTGACTGGTATCGGAATAAGAGGAACACTACATACCTGGTTCAGGAACTATCGCTCAAACAGAACACAAGTAACAAAAATAAGCACACATTACACCTGGAGTGTACAAACAAAACACGTTGTCCAACAAGTTGCCATATTATCACCTACTCTATTCAACATACGCATTAATGATGTTCATAACCTGGCCACATGAAGTCAAATATATCAGTATGCAGATTTTATTTTTATTTAGTGTATGATTTACAGGTCTCAGGATATTACTTACATATTACATAAAACAGCATAAAACAATTGTAAAAATCAGATTAAAAGGGGGTACAATAGGTTGAAATGATTAAACATTAAAAAAATTAAGAAACAGAGTTTAATCCTTAAATCCCGGATGCACTCCAACGATTCTGGCGTCAGTTTAAAATAGTTCTCTTTAGCCCTAGAACGAGTAGATAGGACACTCAAACACACTGTGTTCGATAGTCTGAATCCCGCTTTCGCATGCACAGTTTGGAGTATCGGACCAGTTCCATTTATGCAAGAGATGTTTACATTAACCGTGTGCTGTTCTGGTCCGATTTAAAGTGGTCCATACATGTCTAGGGAGATCAAAGCCCTCTAGACGACATGTTGTATTTGAAATGGGAATTTGAAGATTGGAGGTTTGTTGAAGCCAATACTCTCCCCATGATTCGTATAGGTCAAAGTTCGGGTCGTTCATTTGTATTGCACTCCTTCAGGCATGGCACCTGTATTTCAGTCTTTCTGAGATATGGAAGGAAATCTCTTGGTGGATAGACAAGGAACTGTTTTCCGTTATTTTTGACTATAATTTACTTAAGGATTGGATCCTGCAAAGCCAGGGAGTGATTATATTATCGGAGTTGGGAGCGAGTAACCAGGAGTAGATCTTAGAGTACCAGGGATTATCCTCATAGTTTGATTCAGCTGGACATCGACTAAAGAAGAATGTGCGCTGCTCAGCCATACAGGAGCACAATATTCTGCTATAGAATAAACCAAAGACAGTGCGGTAGTACGCAGTGTGTTGGTATCAGTATACCAAGAAGTACCGGCAGGTTTATGCATTATATTATTAAAAGTTTTTAATTTTTCAGCGATTTTCCTAGATGATATTTAAATGTCAAACGTCTGTCTAGGGCGACTCCTAGGTATTTTGGATGATTGTTAAATTTCAACTGTTCATTTTTGAAGTAAACGTGTGGGATATAATTAGCCTGGATATTACTTAAATGAAAGGATGCGACTTCAGTTTGTTCAGTTTGGGTTGTAATCGACATCGGCTAAAATATTTATCAAGTACAGCCAGATCTTCAATTAACACGTTTTCAGCTTTTTGAAATATAGGATGTTGAGTTGCAATGGTAGTATCATCAGCATACATGAATCTCCGTAATGTTGTCAATGTGATATCACTAATATATGTTAGAAAGCAATGGGGCAAGAACTGAACCCTGAGGTAGGTCAATTTTAATCTTAAAGAATTTACTTTTGCATTTATTGAGGGATAATTGTATCCATCTGTCTGCTAATATTTGATTAAGCAAGTTAGCTAGTTTTGGTGATGGGACAGTTTCTGAGAATTTTAAAATGAGACCTTCTTGCCACTCTGTGTCATCGGCAGCAGAGAAGTCCACGAATACCACTATTGTTTTCAATTGTTTTTCAAAGCCGCTCTCTATGAAGGTTTTCAAGGCCAGTACTTGATCACAACAGCTTCTGTCAGGTTTAAAGCTACCCTGTTTCTGAGGAGTTCTATTATGTATACTTGGAGAAATTCTCTTGTATATCATTCTTTCCAAAATTTTCAGGCAAATGCTTAGCAAGGCAGATGAGACCATGCAACTAGCAGTCCACATAGACATTAATACAGCTCTTTCCAAAACACAAGCCCTAAATTAAATAATAACTTACCTCTACAAACGTTAGTTGTAATCAACAGCACCAAGACGCAGATATTAATTAAACATAGTCCGAAAATCATGTGCCCGCACCACTATCGCTACACTGCCACACATACCGCTACATAAATAACAAAAATAACAGCCCATGTCCCAAAATCACACCTGTAACACACGCAAAATACTTTTACCTTTAGATAGATTGCCACCTTTAATGGACAAAACATGTAGAACACCTACATAATAAACTCCGCATCATCATTATCACAGCGAATCTCTTCCAAGTAAAAGACATGATCCCATCTAACGTAAAAGAAACTATATATCAGGGTATTTGCGAATCACTACTCAGGGTGGGATAACAGTCTACGCCATCGGTTCTCAACCGGTGGTACGTGTACACTCGGGGTTACGTGCTGGGCCGTTCAGGGTTACACGAAAAATAATCAGTAATGGTGGAAAAACAAGTAAACTAAACAAAATGAAAAACGTTAATTTTGGAGCAATAAATGTCAGTATTTAAAAACAGCTATTTTAAAAACAAGGGGTACCATTTATAGAAATGGGTTTGAAAGGGTACACAAGTGGAAAAAGGTTAGGAACCACTGGTCTACGCAAACACATCCAACAGCCATGTAACGAAATTAGAAGCATTACATAGGAAAATAGGAAAATTGTTTCAACAGTGATTTGGGGTCATTCATACAACAGCCAATATCCGAAACGCTTATGGCGATACACATAATCCTGAGCATTAAAAATCTGAAACAGTACGTAATCTTACTAAGGAGTTACTTCAACAACACCTCTCATAACAACAGAGATACTTATCGCATTACATGACTCACAACAACTCTTTACATCCCAAGCCCTTCAACAACTCATACGGTTCTTCTGTGAGATCACATCTCTTACCCACTTTACTCAACAACTTACCATGAAATTTAAAACACATAGAAAATTACAAACATTAAAACATGAACTGTGAAGCTATACCAACAGAGTTAATATAACATTAACACCTATAAAACTTCACAACACACAAGCATCCAATGCGTCTACATTCCACCCATAAAAAGTTCCAAACAACATATATAGTTTATGCTAATCCCACTATTTTCATAAAACCTAATCTAAGCTTCATAGTATTTGGGATTAGCATGCCTTAAAAAAAAACTAATTCTCATAATCTCCATCATCAGAGTTATTAATTTTGATATTATTCACTTAGCAACCGAACACTGAACTCTTCGGATAGATTGTAAATGTATTAACCACATAACTGTAAATAGCCTGAATGGTATTAAAAATCTCTCTGTGAAATGTATATTTATAAAAAAAATGAATACATTCAGAATCGTACACTTAATCCCTGTAAAGACGAAATAATGTTACCTCATCTTAGTTGTATTTAAAACAAACAATATATGCATGTATGCAAAATATTATAAACCTCCATGGAGTCAAAGACTTATTGTGGGAGGTCCACTGTAATACACATAGTTTGTCATACCGCGCCGTAAATACGATCACTGTCTCAGTGGCGTATCTAAAACTTTTGCTGCCCGGGGCGGTCATTGAGTTTGCCGCCCCTCTCACACACTAAAAATACTATAAAACATCAAAACGACGTATAGGGAAATAAATTAAAACACTATGTTTATTTTTGAAGTAAAACTTTAACCTCAACATTCTAAAATATTATTTTTCTTGCTTTTCTGTTAGAAAAATCGTTGATGACAATGGCGACGACTATTTCATAGTAACCTAGGTAATTCTTAATCTATTTTATTTAGAAAAACTCCTCTCACAACTAGCAGCATGTACAGGAATTGTGAGGAAAATTCACAGTAGTATTACAATATTTGGAACTGAGCTCTAGAGACTGTATTTTAGAATTAATTGCAAAAGTTCACAAAAGTTCAAAGTGCTGCCCGGGGCGGACGTCTCCCTCTGCACCCCTCTAGCTATGCCACTGCACTCACCACACTCTCAGAACCTGCATTCCAATCACTCACCACTCTCCATGCAAAAAACCTGCTCCTCATCCCTTTGCTCACACTATTCTTATATAGCTTCCAGGGATGAAACTCTTATTCTCTCCCTGTCTTCATTCTATTCATTGCATTCTATGCAAAACCTCATCGACATTAATCTGGTAATAACCCTCTTAACAGCTTATACAGTATGTTTCGATAACATCCGCTCTCCTCCATCTATCCACTAATTCTGCAAATTGTATTTTGTCAATCTGTCTTCATACTCAACATTCCAGAGACCAGAAACCACCTTAGTCAATCGTCTCTGAACCTTTTACAATACATCTTTATCTTTTTGAAAACCAGGTGACCAAATATGCGCACAGTAATTCATATGTGGCCTGATCAAAGCCTTATATAAGGGAACCACAACATCCTCGCTTCTATAAGTCACTGCCCTCCACATCATTTTGATTTTCCACTGTGCTGTCCTGAGCCCGAAATTTTAGGTCCTTATCTACAATCTCTCACAGATCTCTGATCTCTTCTACCTCTTATAAGATATTTCCACCAATTGTGTACTCTGTATTCCATCTCTGCTCCCCCAAATGTCAAAACCTTACACTTTGCAACATTGAAATTGAAAACCCCACTCATTTACCCCTTCAGCCAATGTATTCAAGTTATCTTGCAAAGCCACAGCATCTGCTCTACTCCTGATAGTTCTTGCCAATTTGGCATCATCTGCAATCAACTGCATATCAGCATTGAGACCTCTCCAAATACCATTTACATACAAATTAAACAGCAGTGGACCCAAAAGTAACACCACTAGTAAATTTCTTCTGGGATATCGCTTCTCCATAGACAATACAATAATAACTATTAGACAGCCAATCTCCAATCCAGCGAACTAATTGACTGATCAGTCTATTCCAATTTAATTACCAGCTTGTCATATGGCAATTTATAAACGCATTTGCAAAATATAAATATACCATTGTGTATGCAACACTCTTATCCAATGCATTTGTCACTATTATAAAAAGTAAGCAGATTACTAAAGTACGATTGTCCTTTAAAAAATTCCAGGATTGACGAAAAGAGTATTTTTTCAGTTAAATTGTGAATTTTGGTCCTAACTAACTTCTCTAACACCTTAACCACAACTCCAGACACACAGACCGGTCTATAATTCAAAGCCGCACTCTTATTACATCCCTTATGAATTGGTACAATTTTACCCTCTTTCCACTCCTTTGGAACATGACCCAATGCAAAACTCTTGTTCACTGTCTGGAACATTCCCTCAAAACACGTGGTGAAATAGCATCAGGTCCCACAGCCTTAAGTACATCAAGTGTATTATATTCCTCATATACTCCTGTAAACTTACTAACAATTCCTCTTCCTCCTCTTGCTTTTCCACTGCTTTCAAGTTCTGCATGATGTCACATTCATAAGAATGAAATACCTTTATAAATTTCTCATTACATATCTCAACTATATCCTCCGCAGCGGTTATCATTCCTCCGTTTTCACTAATGAATCTCATCCTACCATAATAATTCTATCTTTTACTTGTTAAAAAAAGGGTTTTTTGGGGGGTGGGGTGGGGTAAAGTAATGTGCGGGATTTATTTGAAAAATCCCAGGTTTTTTTTAAATAACTCCCCCACATTAGGAATTATTTCGAAAAATTTCCTCATAAAAAAGGGGCACTCCTAAATGAAAATAGGCTATATTAAGCGTTAAAATAATAACTGCTTAGGATTTTTTTTCGCCGTATTAGCTAACTACTGCTCATTCTGCATTTTGCTACCTTTAACAAGCGAGTGTCCTTCCTCGCGTGCTATGCAACTGGTTGTTATAACCACTCATCTTGTGCTTCTTCCAGATTGCATACCTTATCTCTTGGTTCATCCATTTCACACCTGCTCTAATTACTTTCTGAACCTTTGGAACACATTCTGATATTGCCTCCACCAAATAGTTCTTGAGCAGCGCCCAAGCAGCATTGAAAGCCTTTCCATCTAGTTCCTATTTCCAATTTATTTCCGCAAACTGTCTCCTGAGCTTTTCATAATTTCTAGCCTGATAATTCCAAATATATCCCTTTCTAACAGATGTCCTCGAATGACTGGCTACCCTGTTAGTGATCACCTCTTAGTAACTCACACCAATTGCTTGAAGATTTGTGACCCCCATTTATAATAACAGGATTTGATGAGATGATCAAATCCAATACTCTTTATCCTCGTACACCCTCCGTTGAATACTGCCAAAAGTAATTGTCTTTCAAAAACTCCAGAAATTAATTTTCTTTGCCCCCAGATGCAGTCTCTTGATTCTCGTGTATATTACCATAATTAAACTCGCCCATAATGATCACTCATTTGATGCTTGCTAGGCCAATTTGCCTGTACATTTCCTGCTCATTAATCTCCATATTAATAGGTCTATAGCCACACCGAACTTACTATTTCATCCTGTTTACCACCACCATCCACCATACTACCTCAAAACCGTGACCACTGTTTACTCCTTCAAATCCACCTGAAATAACCATAGCTCATCTGCTACCATATACAGTACTCCTCATCCTCACTTTCTTCGCAAAAAATATCTATTCATTAATTTATATTCCTCTCAGGATATCATCATCATCTAACCACGTCTCGCATATACCAACCATTTTGGGTAAAATTTTAAAAAATTTTAAACAATGCAACAATTTCGTTCCTCTTGTTTCGAACACTTCTAGCATTAGTAAATAAACATAAGAAATCATTTCTGTTTCTTCAAGATCTACGAATATCATTTCTCTGATGTCACTCTTCGATAGCTTTCCCAGTCCCTTTCTCTCAACCAAACCCTCCCCTCCCGTTACAGGTCATCTCGATTTGTTTTGCCCCCTCACACATTTACCTCTGAATCCAGCATCTCGAAGACACTTTATGAAACAAAATGTTTCCCCATCACCCTAACTCCCCCCTGTTTCACTGACTGTGTTGTGTTTCCACACTCTCCTTTACTTCATGTTATTATTATTATTAATAACATTTATAATAATATAAATGTTATTAATAAGGTTAGGTTAGGGTGATGGAGTTTCCCCATCACCCTAACTCCCCCTGTTTTCCTGACTGTGTTGTGCTTCCACACTCTCCTTTACTTCATGTTATTATTATTATTATTACGGGCAACTCCAAGGAGTCCTTACACTCATCAAAGGAGGCCGTAAACATTATGTCAAGAAAAACTATTCAACATCCACACAATATCTATCATACTTTGCCTTGAACTAATTAACCGTCATGGCACCCACAACAGACTCTGGCAGCTTATTCCACTCATTCACCACTCTCTAAGTAAAAAACCTAGTTCTAACACCCTTGCTAACCACACTCTTGTCCAGTTTCCACGAATGGCCCCTAGTCATCCCATCACCAGTCCTTTGCTGAAAAATATCCTCTGAATTAATCTTATAGAAACCCTTCAGTAATTTGAATGTCTGAATCATATCACACCTTTTTTGCCTATCAACCAATTTCTGCAACCCATAAATCTTCAACCTGTTCTCATAAAGTTCATTCCATAGACCTGTTATCATCTTGGTCACTCGCCTCTGGATCCTCTCCACCTCCTCCTCATCAAGAAGAAACCATGGCGCCCAGATCTGGGCATAGTACTCAAGATAGCGTCTTTTCAAAGCTCAACACAGAGGACAATAACTTGCTTGTCTCTGCTCCTCAAAGCATTCTTCAGTAACCAAGTGATTTGATGAGCTCATAGAGCCACTTTTGCAATGTGCCTCCTAAACTTTAACTCCCTATCCACCAACACACCCAAATCCCTGGCCTTGTAAGTCTCCTGGAGTACAGTTCCACCAATGTCATATACTGATGCTAATCTTTTCACCCCAAAATGCATAATCTTACACTTTGCCACATTAAATTGACATCCATTCTCCTTAGTCCAGTCTTCCAATTTTTCCAAGTGGTCCTGCTAAATTTTGACACCATGTGCATTCATTATTGCTCTACCCAAGTTTGCATCATCAGCAAACAAATGAACAGTTCCTCACAGCTCCTTTCCTATATCGTTAATGAACAAATTAAATAGTAGTGATATAAGAACATAACCCTGTGGAACACCACTTGTCACAGGCCGTTTTTTTGGATTCTACTCCGGAATAAAACACTCTTTGATACCTCTCCATCAACCACCCTCCTATTCATCTCAGCATCCCTATATCCATCCCCATATGCTGCAGTTTACTGATTAGAATTCCATGTGGTATACTGTGAATGGCCTTAGCAAGGTCAGCAGAATCACAGTAAACCCATTACCCTTATCCAGTTCAGCCATCACTGTGTGAGCAAATTACTGAGGCATGATCTACCCTTCACAAACCATGTTGTCCCCATACAGTATCCCATTTTCACCTATCCATTCCTGCATTTTTCTGTTGACTACTTTCTCCAAAACCTTGACAATGACTCCTGATATGCTAATCGGTCGGTAATTTACAACATCAGTCTTGGAACCTCCTTTATACAGTGGAACTATTTTTCCCCTCTTTCCAGCCCTCGGGCCTAACCCAAACCAGAGGTTCAAATTAAACAAAATGGTCAAGGGCACTGACAATTCTTTAGCCTCTTCACGTAAGATCCGAACTGGTATACCATCCAATCCCACAGATGTATTCATATTACGGTTTTGTAATATACTATTCACTTACATTTAATTCACCTCAATTCCCGTATAAGCTATTCGTTCCTTCATTCCTGTAATATCACCACCTGGATGATATATTCTTGCAAAGTGCTCGCACTGTAATTCCACGATATCAACTGGTTAAATTACCTTCCTACCATCGGGATTCCGTAAAATCATTCTGCCATATACATTTTTTCTTTTACTTGCAGCATATCGAAAAAACTGTTTGGGATTCTCTTTAGCTTGCATGGCTAATTTCCTTTCATAATCCACTTTTGCTTTTCTTACCACACTCTTTACCCTTCTGCCCTGTGCTTTATACTGTTCGTGGGCCTCCTATGTTCGTGGGTCACCTTTCTCCTTATATTCCCTCCACAGTTGTTTTTGCAGGTCAAGTTTAATGGTATTTATCCATTTAACCCCAACTTGATTTACTATCCGGAGTCTAAGTATACAGTCAATTATTACCTCCTTCTAATGCTCCTTTACCGTTTCCCATACACTATCAATCTCCAGCCCTTGCAGTTTTACATGCCATGGCACTGAACCAAGCAATCTCTTAAGCTTGTCATTCTTACCAGCGTGGTAATTCCACATGTACCCTGTCTTAATTGAAAACTCCATGCATTTAGCCACCTCCCAGGTTATGATCACTCTCACCAATTGGTGACCACGTAGTCATATTCAATACAGTCAAATTCTCAGATGCAATTACTATGTCAAGCACTCTCTAACCCCTAGTATATTCCATTACATGCTATCTCAGATAGTTATACCTTAATAACTGCATAAAATTCAATTCCTTCCTCTCATATGTCCTCTCCTCCTTCCAGTCAATGTTAACATAGTTGAAATTCCCCATAATAATTACCCTCCTTCTACTCATTGCGTCTATTTGCTTATGCATACTATCTCCACCATGTATTCCAACATTTGGTCTATAGCAGCACCTATCTGTATATTTTGTTCTGCTAGTCTCAATCGCACACCAAATAGCCTCAAATGTGCTCTTTTCACTGTGCTGCAGGTCAACTTCTATTCTCCTTGGCTGCTGTTCATAAGCTATCATCAATGACACTCCTCCCCCCATTTTTTTCTCTCTGTCCCTCCTGAAAGCACTATACCCTTCACAACCATGTCTCACTAATGCCAATAACCTGTGGCCAAGAAGAGCCAACCAAGGCCAAAAATACTTCGTTCTTGTTCCTAATACTCCTGGCATTAGTATTCTGAAGTGCAGAAGCCTGTTAGTCCCACCGTATCTTGATGCCTTATACTAACTCTCCCATTCTGATTTGTTGTCGTTCGTACCAGCTCGGGCGTATTATACACATTCTCACACTCAACTGCCTCATTGATGTCTGCATATCCACTTCCTCACCCACAATAACTCTAGTTCCCCTGATTCTGCACATCCACTTTCACTTCATTCAGCAACACTTTTTCCAGTCTCTGCACACCAAATTTGTTCAGGATGCCACCCATCCATCTTGTGTAAGTCCTTTAGTCCATCAAACTCACTCTACACATCCACAAACTCCACACCACTCCTCCTGCATAACCTGCACATTTGCAGGTTATGCAGGAGTCATCCTTCTCAACTCTTCTCTTTCATACCGCGGCAATTCTCTCACTCTTTTCATTTGCAACCTCTAGTAATTCCTTCAAGTCCTCTATCATAACAAAATTTTCAGCTTTTAAATCATTCTTTCCTGTTGCTATTATCATTTCTTTAACCCTCTGCTTTTGCGCTCTAATGGCCTCACTTACATCCGTAATTTTCGCACCAGGTTAGTACGATTTTGTCAAGCTCTCATCTATGACATATCTTACTATTGAATCACCGTACAACACTCACTCGTTCATTTTTCTTACACTCCCGATAAATGCTCTCATCTTTATAACAACCCATTTGCTTCTTTCCGTTAGCTGATGCACTCGGTAAACAATTTGTAAACACTACAGCTGCCGCTTCACCCTATGTATCACTTTGCGTAACCATGCAATCTCCCTCATTGCAACTAACTCTTTATTTTTTTTTATCAGTCAAACCATTCTCTCGCTCTGTACTTTTACTTTCACTCTTATATTCAACACTGCTCTCAATGCTATATGGTACTACATCGCAAATTCCTATCAAATCACTATTTTCTATCACATTGTGGCTTTCATCTGCTACATCAATCTCGCAACCTGAGACACGTCATATCCTCATTTTCCTTACACTTTCAACACACTTTCCCCACCACTATCATTATCGCTCTTGGAAAAGCAGACATTACAGTGAACGAACACCCTTTGGTTAAAATTTTTTTAAAACAAAGACGGCGATGATTTGGATGCCATTGTCTTTCTTCTCATTGGAGCCATGCGCTACGATAAGTCAAGGTCTTCTCTGTCATATCCGGAAACAGACTCACTATCCGAAATCTCTTATTCATTTCTTTTGCTACCTCTAGTAATTCCTTCAAGTCATCTCATAGCAAATTTTTCACATTTTTAATCATTTATTCTTGCCACTACTGTCATTTCTTTCATCCTCTGCATTTGCGCTCTAATAGCCTCCCTTACATCCGTAATTTTTCGCACCTGATAAGTATAATTTTGTCAAACTCTCATCTATTACACCTCTTACTATTGAATCACCATACAACACTCGCTCCTTCATTTTTCTTACACTCCCGATCATGCACTCATTT
Organism: Typopeltis vanoorti; assembly: GCF_054136105.1. Classification (NCBI taxonomy): domain Eukaryota; kingdom Metazoa; phylum Arthropoda; class Arachnida; order Uropygi; family Thelyphonidae; genus Typopeltis; species Typopeltis vanoorti. Next base: position 80,176,864 of record NC_143569.1, on the reverse strand, counting down.
ATTACAGAGAAGAGCCTGACATAGCGTAGCACATGGCTCAATATTCACCTCTTCATTTGCAAGCAAGCAAATACCACTCCTTACCCCGCTTTAGCGAGAGTGGCTCATTTTCTCGACATGTCCATACTATTGAAGTTAATGAGTCAGTATAGTTTAGTTTATTTGTTTTCTTTTTCTGACCATTTTGTTTTATTTATTTTTCTCAAACATTTCATCGCTAAACCCTCCAGTTTTCAATAACAAGAAACATGAAACAGCATATTGAAACTTTGACTGGCAAATGATCCAATTAGTGTATTATCCAAAGTGCTAGGAATTGACTAGATATCGTCGATAACTATGAGATGTCCTTAAAGGTGTAATTTTCTGGAGTTCAGATGGTTTTATATCTCGAAAAGTCAACTTTTCCAGATTTTTCATAAATCTTCTTGGTAGTTCTTCTAGCTCTCTTAGGACAATTGGAACTATTGTTGCTTTCATGCTCTAAAGGCGTTGAATCTCAATCTCCAAATCTGTACTTGGTCAGTGTTTCATGCACTTTTCTTCTACTATCCCCTGGTATTACCAACTCAATAACCGCACGTTGTTCGACTACAGAGATGTATGGCATATTATGTTCAAAATGTTCATCCAGCTGAATTTTAAAGGTCCATAGTATCTTCCTCTTTTCATTTTCAATAAAATTTCAACTGTGTTGCCAATGGATTTTGCAAATTGCGAAACAATATTTGCTTTTGCTACCCGATCATGTTTTTGTTTATAATCTGTATGGGCAATCTTGCTGCAAGAGCTAATTAGGTGGTCACTCTCTTTTTTACGTCTGCACAGTCGACATTTGCTATCGTTATGCTTATCGTTAATATGGTTAGGCATTCGTTTGTAGTACTTGTTCTTGTGCAGCAAGCAGCGGCCCCTATAGACGAATGCCTAACTATATCCACGATAAGCCGGGTCCACCTATATTTGTATAATATAGGTGGGGCCATTTCCAACACGTTTTATTGTTTAATAAAAAAATTACTGCAGTATTTTGTGGCAATATTGTATAATGCGACTTAGTACGATCTCTGGCCCTATTTTATATGTGTAGAACACAGGGCACGTACGAGGAACGTGCACTAGCGATTGTGTGTGTTTACCTGGAGAAATGCTTATCTTGGGGCCAGTTTAGTCTGGCCCAGTCACACTGTGTTGGCACGTACGTGCCAACACAATGACTTGTTGGTCACAATCAAAGAATATCGCGCGATTCTTTGATTGTGAAACACGTGCACTAGCAAGCGTGTTTGTTTACCGGGCACAACGCTTATTTTGGGGCCCGTTTCGTCTGGCCCATTCACTGCGTTTGTACGTAAATAGCGCGTGATTCTTTGATTGTCTTATTATTAATTCTCGTTCTTGATCTGCTTTCTTGATTTTAGTGTGTTTATTTATTGTTGTCATTTTTTGTTATAATTTATTTTAAAGTTTAAATTTTTATTAGGTCCATAAACAATACATTTTAACTATGAACAAAATCGATAGTTTATTGGAAAAACGTTTCTCGTTAGTCTACAAGAAAAATTGGAAATCAAAAGACTTGGCGCATACCAACCCAGAGATGATGTGCGTATTACTCAACATTGTTGAGTAATAACCACTTTTTTTTACGAAATAATATATATTTTTTAACACTTGAAAAATGAAAACTCGATAATATTTTGCAGGGCGGCCAGCTGGAGTGGAACTAGCGTCTTTGATTATCCGGTACACTGCTGTAGTCCGTTGAGCTACCAATATTTATTAATCCAAAGCATCTATATACATTCAGAATAAATATATATACAATATGTACATAGCATGCTTTTCAAAGGAAACGTTTTACATTGCTATTTCATTTTCATGTACAACACTATAACATGCTCAGAGGATATTTTCGCCTAAAGTCCTTTACAATACTTTGAGCAGTCATTTCTCTTTATACAGCATAAGTTACATATTGATTTGATACAATGCTATTACTTATCTTCAGAAGTAAGTTGCTATTTACATATATATATGCGATGTTTGTTTCCATATACAATTGTTTTATATTGGTATTTCGTTTTCATGTACAACATTGTGACAAGCTCAGAGTCTATTTCAACCTAAAGTCCTTTTCATTTCTTTGAGCAGTCATTTTTTTGTCATATAGCATAAATTACATATTGATTTGATACAATGCTATTATCTTATCTTAAGAAATAAGTTGCTATCTACATGCATAGGATGTTTGCTTCCCTATACAATTTTTGCATAGGTATTTAATTTTCATGTACAACATTATAACATGCTCAGAGTCTATTTCCACTTAAAGTCCTTTTCATTTCTTTGAGCCGTCATTTCTTTTTATACAGCATAAGTTACATATTGATTTGATACAATGCTATTATCTTATCTAAGGGAAATAAATTGCTATTTACACAAATATGATGTTTTTTCTATATACACCGGTTTTACATTGATATTTTAATTTCATATACTACATTATAACATGCTCAGTGTGTATTTCCACCTAGACTACTTCACCATTCTTTGGGTAAGTCCGTTGAGCTATGCCCGAAACTGCAAATCTTTCGAGTTTTCGTGTTATTAATACGTTGAGCCCGTATATGTTACGTCCTAACAATTTTAAAAAATTAATAGCTGAATGCATCAGTGGATTCTGACTAAACATTATTGTAATAGAAATAATACTTTCATAAATCAATAATATAATCCACTATATAAATATAAAAAAATTAATAGTTTTTCTCCCCTGTCATCACCTGTTTCTATTGTCACCAGCCGCCACTAGCAGCAAGTATAAGTATTTCTATATATTTCTTGATGCGTCCCTGCCCAACTCATTGCCAGTTAATCGTTTTTTAACTTTTCTTTCAATAGCTTTCAAACAATGAACAAGGACGTCTTTATTTTTACATCCTTCTAATCTTGATACCATTTCTTTCTGCTTGTACTGTTTTTTGAATCTTTCCTTGATGAAATTTTAACGCTCGATTTTCTTCTTCTACTATTTGCTTCACTTGCAAAACGATCCACATATCACGGATTCACAGCACTAAGTCGGTGCTAGGCATGATTCACTGTTATTAATTTTTGTGTTTTACAATAAACTGCATCCAAATCGGAATTTTGTCCAGTCGATTACAGTTTAATTCCGCGGTGGGATCCTTAGAGGGTCTCATGACAGTCCCATACCTGTATAAAGCAGGAGGGTCAGTCACATGAATGCCGATACTCGGACTGTAAAGAAAAAACACGATTGTTATCGATGCCTATACGATCAACAGATAAAACATGCCGGCTAGGATGTCGCGAGGATGAACATAGTCTGCAATACCAAACGACCGATCGGGGTTGAACCGAAAAGCGGGATTCCGAAATGAAATAAAAACTGGAACTAACAGAACTGTTATAAGTAGGAACATGGAATGTACGGACACTTTGGATGTCAGGAAAACTAGAATTACTTCGCAATGAAATGAAGAGATATTGGTGTGATATACTAGGAATGACGGAGATGTGATGGATATCATAAATGGATGCGGAGTCATGTGGTCAGGACATGAAACGAAGCAGGAGTTGGTTTTCTTCTCAAATAAGAAGCTAGGAAGGCATTGTTATGCTGCAAACCAGTCAATGAACGAATCATAGTAGCAAGATTTCAAGCAAAACCATTTAATATATCAATAGTCCAGATATATGCTCTCACATCACAGCATAGATGAAGATATTGACTTATTCTACAAAGATCAGACAGAGACACTAGAAACAATATCAAAGCAAGATGTACTACTTATTGACGGAGATTGGAATGCCAAAAATCGGAATAGATAATGACGGTTGGGAAAGCTTCACGGGAAAATATTGTTTTAGAGAAAAAAACGAACGAGGTGAAAAAACGTTAGAATTTGCTGTGGATCACGAGATTATGATCTGTAACACAAAATTCCAGCTAAGGAGTAACGAAAATGAACGTTGCGATCAAATGATGGGAAAACCAAGAACATGATGGATATGATTACGATTAAAAGAAAGATGGATAACATCAGTACAGCAGTGTCAAACTTTTCAAGGAGCGGATATAGACTTGGATCATAGTTTAGTGATCGTAAACATCAAGTTGAAATTAAAAGGAAAATATAAACCCCCGTTATCGGAAACGAAGAGACACAGCAAGAATAAGTGAAGCAGAAATAGGAAAAAGAATGTTCAGAACAGTTTTAGAAGAGAAATTTAAAAGTGTGGACAAAGAAAAAAATTGTATCTCAGAGTGAGAAGATTAATGAAAGCGATAGAAGATGCAGTTGAAGAAATAGTACGAGAAAAGAGAAGATCAAGAAGAATTGGATTAGACAAGAAACACTGAAGTTAGTACAGGAGAAGAGAATAAAGATAAGAAGGGATACATCAGAATATATAGAGGAGCAGTATAAAAGAAAGTGTAATGAGGTGAATAAAGCAGTCAGATTGGATAAGATGAAAAGGTTAGAAACCCAATGCAATAATATATAACAGCACTATGGAGAGGATAAAACCTGGGAGGTGTACAAAATGACTAGAACCATTAATAGCAGGTGGCAACCAAAACAAACCACAATTAATGATGAAAATGGCAAAGTGTTGAAGAATAAAGATAAAATTGTACAGCGGTGGACAAGATACTGTAGTGAGTTATATGAAGAAAAACTAGATTTAGATAGCGTTGGGAAACTGATTAAAGAATTAAAACTTATATCACCACCAGGTAATGAGTTTGATATAGACATTTTAAGAGGAGAGGTAGAAAAACCAAAAGGATGACTAAAATACAACAAGAGTTCTGGTAATGATAATATCACTGGCGAAATGATTAAATATGGTGGCGAAAGCATGGTTAACGAAATGCACCAACTATGTAATATGTTATGGAAAGAACGGAAAATGCCAGAGGAGTGGGTGACATCAATATTAGTGACATTATACAAGAAAGGAAATAAGCCGGAATGTAAAAATCATAGAACAATTGCTTTGACGAGTTACCTTGTTAAGCTGATGATGATGATATTGACAGAAAGATTGCGTACACAATTGAAAGCATACCTTGCAGACGAGCAAGCAGGATCTAGAAAAGAACTACAATTCAACAGATTTTGACAATGTAGTTAATAGCAGAAAAAGCTAGGTGAAAACAAAAACATTTATACTTGCTTTGCTGATTTTCAGAAGGCATTTGACAGTATCGACCAGAAAGTGACATTAGCATTGCTAGAATCCTATGGAATTGATAGAAACCTAATAGCTATATTAAGAAATGTTTACAAGAATACAGTTGCAACAGTTAGAATAGGTGATGATTTGGGGAAATGGTTTAGAACATGCAGAGGTACTAGACAGCGGGACCCAATATCACCAAGCATTTTTCCTTGCAGATTAAGAAAGAGCAATGGATAAAATAAAGGAAGATGCAAAAGGAATATTAGTACATGGAATGAGAATTAACAATCTGATATTTGCAGATGACATTGTTTTTTTGGAAGAATAAGAAAGAGAACTACAAAAAGACCGAAAAAGAATTTGGGCATGCTATGAACTTGAAAAACAACAACAAAGATAATGATATTTGTGAGAAGAATATGAAATAAAAGATACAAGTGGATGGAATTGATATAGAAATTGTAGACCAATTCACATATTTGGGAAGTAAAATGACTTATGATTTGAACTGTAAGAAAAGAAATAAAGAACAGAATTGAAAAGGAAGAATAAATAAAACCATGGATAACATCTGTAAAAGTAAAGTGATGAACCTGCAAATAGAATTAAGAATGCTGGAAACAAGAATCTTTAGCAGTGTACTGTACGGATCTGTTACGTGGTTAATAAATAAGGAATCAAGAAAAAGAATTTTTCATTTGAAAGATCTTGCTACAGGAAGATTCTAAGAATGGGATAGGTACTATTCCCGTATAGAGGTTTAGGCGAGGCCATTTTAGTAGTATCTATGTTTTGGAGATTGAGTGGGCAATTCAATCTTCACTGGTACCCAATCAGAGATAGCTGGCCGAAGGTTATCACTAATTAAGTGGCACGCAGTGAAGAGAAGGCTCAAACGTGCTGCCACCTCGTGGTTCCTAACCATAACACAATATATTTTTGTGAGTTTACGGGACGAAAAACCCGCTTTCCATGCCAGAGATCGACTAACTCGGGAACTGGGCAAAAAAAGGCTTAGAAAAATTTCCTCTAGTTGGCCACTAGATTTATTTGAAACCAAGTCTTCCTTCTTGCGGTCAATTGCAGTGATGTGCAAATGCCACATTCAGTGTGTTAAACTTTCTTTTTATTAAAATACCTTACTTTAGTAAAAAAAAATAAAAATAAATAAGGTACTCGTTTCTTTAATTTTAGAATTAGGATAATGATAGTTGAGTGATGGCATGGTCTGAGATGTAAGAACAGATAACTGATTAGATAACTGATCACGCGTATTTACTAGCATTTTCCTGCCATTATAGTGACCGAAATATTTTTGTGTGGTGTCGTAAGTCTTAATTCGCACTTAGTCTACTATCCCATTGATTTTGGGTCATATGATGACACTATCGGGATCCTACACCCGTAGATATAGCTTTGAGGAAGCGTTTCCACCACAAGCAGTAGTATCCCATAGGAAAGAAGATATTTAAGTGCATATTAGGAGATAAAAACAATCATGCCTGAAAATTGGTCAGTATAAGGAATGCAGAGCAGATTTTCTCTTAAATGAATGTAGTATTTGAAATAAGTAGTGAAGGCACCAATACTTTTTGCATTTACAGTAGTGTGTAGTAGGCATTCTCTGTATGAAAGTGTTAGAACTTTTTTCATATTTTAGGATTGATGAATGATGATAAAATGATAAATAAGAGCCTATAAGGAAAATTCGATGCCCCTCTTAGGAAACTGTTATTCACTTCAGTAGTTGTATATCATTATTTGTGTTTTCAAAATCATATCAGCTAACGCCTTTTATTCCCTTATAGGGAGTGGGAGAGGCCTTTATACCCTATCTAGCTTTTTTTTTGGAGACGAATGGGCAGTTCAATCTTCACCGGTAGCCAATCAGAGATAGCTGACCCATGTCTATCACTAATTATAGCAGTCACCGATGAAGAGGCTGGCAAACAAGTGCTGCCATCTCTTGGTACCTAACCCTAACAAGATATGTTACTGTCTGAAATAATGTGAGTGCTTCGGTCGATTTTCTTGAGTTCACGGGGCGAAAAACCCGAGTTTCCGGGAGGAAAAGCCCGCTTGCCTGTACCACAGATCGACTAACTCGGGAACCGGTCGAAGAAAGGCTTAGAAAAAGTTCCTCCAGTCAGCAACTAGACTTAAAATTAAGTCCAACTTCGAGCGACCAATTGCAGAAGACGCAAGCGTCACTTCCACTGAGCAACACAGGCCTATATTGAAGTCATAAAAACAATAGTGAATTTGTCAAATATATTTTTAAAATTTATGGTGATGTGCTTCAAAGACAGCGATCAAAATAGTAGGCTATATTAGCCATTAAAATAATAGTTTATTTTTAGAGGAGTAACATGGGAATTTTCCCAGAAAATAATTTTATTCATTTGAATAAATAAAAACCTATAAAAAATAATAAATAAAAACCTATAATTTTATTCATTTGAATAAATAAAAACCTATAATAAATAATAAATAAAAACCTATAATTTTATTCATTTGAAAGATGAAACTTTGAAATTATATACTCTTGACAACAAAATTATTTGTATTTTCGTCGTTGACAACTGTTATGTGACGCTTTCTGGTTGGAGATTGTAATCGAGAGGGAGATAGTGTAGTAGTTTTGTATTGTTTTGTGCATAATTCTTATTGTTTGAAATTATAAGTGCTATTTTTGTGTTTACAACCTCTTTGAAGTATTATAACGTTAAAGAATAACCGTACTGGATTTGGAGGAACGTTCCCCTTTGCTGTTCTCATCCTAGCGATTACGTGTTTGAACCATAGAACTTCTTGGGTGAGTTGTTTTTTTTATCTATACTGCACATCTTGGTTGTATCACCCATTTTTCCATGGTTACTGTATGTTGCATGAAACAAATTTGAATTCGGTTAAGTTAATGTAATTAGTGATTTATATAGAATTTGTTCTTTCTTTCATTATTCACGTAGTTCTAAGAATATAATTATTTCATTCTTCATGCAGGCTTGCAACGCATGAGTGTTAGCAATTATTTCTAAGCTTGCATGTTAATTGTAAGGAAATACCTGCTTATGGGGAAAATATATTTTGTTTTTAAAAATAGTGCTTGGAATTTTATCTTTTGTGGTCATGTTTTGTAATATATATATTTAATTAATATAATTAAAATGTTACTCTTAGTGGTTTTCCGTTATTTTCCAGTTAGAAATTTGGGACCGCTCATCAGCCGTAGGCGGTCACTTTCGGTTAATATTTCTTTTTATTTATTTTTCTTAAGTAAGAAATTTGACACGGATACAAACTGCCTAAGTAGTATAGCTCGGTTTCAACCCCCCCCCCTTTCGTTTTGTATGACAACCCACAATGTCTGCGTAGCTGCCTTATAATTCTGTGTGGTGTCGTATTCTCGAAATACGGTTCTATGCTAAAGATCTATTTTATGCAATTATTGTTTATCAACAAGATTTTCATATAAATTCTAAATATCTATCATTAAACATTTATTTAATATCTCTCACATTTGCTCCTTCTCCATGCAATAGTCCACTAACCAACCACTCCATATAAAAAAATTGTTAATTCCAAATAATCTGTTGTTCTATCCTGCATCTCTCTCTCTTTCTCTCTCTCTCTGCTGTGTGAAAACGTTTCTACATTAATCTGGTAAAACCTAGGACTAATGTTTATTGTATCACTTCTCTCCACCTGCAAATAGTGCTTACTCAAGTTTACCTCACATCCAGTGTCTCAACTAGTATAGATAATGCCTTTTGGTGGGAAAGAGCTAGGTTTGAATCTTATCTATAATGCAAAGAACCTTTATAAGGGCTTTTATACCAAAAGCAAGTTTAGCCAGTCTCACATGGATGTGGCATGGTTTTTCATTTGGCAAAAGAAGCAAACCATCCCAAAGTTTGAACATTTAAAGCACGAATGGTCTTGTATGGTTGTACAACAGTCTGTACTTCTATATGCAAATGTCCTTCTCATCATTGGCATAATCACTTACAACCTCACAATTAGATCTGACTAATAAATTTCCCATTGCTTGCTTGAAAAGTATCGTGTTTGGCCTCTGGAGTAGTTTTTCAGTTATTTTATGTGAATCCCATGAAAGTTTAGTTGCATGTAAAGATACTTGGGGAATGATAAGCAATTAAAGTGAAGTTTAGAAGTTAGATACAGTTGTGAGTCTCACAGTGGTGGTCCCACTTTGGTGATAATCATTTACTACCTAGAGACCTCTACAAATATCCATGTTCCAGCATATGCTATAATCTTGTCACCCCCCCCCCCCCTTGATTATCCCTAAATATGCTTAATTTATAGCATCACTTGCGTAACAAGGAACGTGCTGCCATGTTTTTCAGTTGATTATTCTTAAAATAACACACATCCTTTACTGTGGATATGCATTCTTATTCTTATGGATTTTATGCAGGCTATCACTCAGCCATGCTGAGTGATAGCCTGCATATTTAATATCACCATTTAGCAATCTCATACTCTTAACCATAACAGAAACAACTTCCTTAATCACTGCTCATCTTACTGTTCTAAATTAATAGACAACCTTTTCATTCCATAGATAACCTTTGTACATACTCTTTCTTTGACTCATGCTTCTCATATCATTGTTTATCGTGGACTCCTTGTTCTTCTTTGAGTGATTAAAAGGATTAAGAAACAGTTGAAAATGATTAATGGCATCAGAAGAACTTGGAGTTTTATAAATTTGAATATTGATGTTCTGTAATCTAATGCATAAATCACTTAAAGAGGTTTTTAGCATTTACAACTAAAACTGGCCACACTAAGAGCACATAAAGGATGATGATGCATTTTTCTGTTGCTAATAATCATATAAATAATTTAAATAATCCGGGCAATCTTACACCACAATTGATGAAAATCATCTACCATTTGAAGACATTTGAGAATATCTGTGACACAGCAAGATTTGGACCTCTAGCTTGTTGGTGAGGTGACCACATGATGAACTTCTCAGTAAGTCGCACACATTCTGCTTGTTTACTTTTACCACAGAGATATGTAGTCTATTACCGTTGAAAACAAGATTGTCATCAAATTAACTGGTTGTGTGCTCAACAAAATGCCAGTTCCCATTAGTGAGAGAACAGTTCAACAATGTACACTGTAGTTTAGAATTATTATTATTTGACACCTCCAGGGAGTTCTACGACTCATCGAGGGAGGGCACCTACTCTACAACTCTCCGTCTCCACCATTCAACCTCATCCACAAACCGCCTCATCTACACCAATGCCCTCTACTGTCCACCATCACTACTATTATTTTCACAGAAAATCATAAACATCCATGTCCACGGCGGGATTCGAGCCCGCAGCCTTTTGTCCAGCCAAAAGGCTGCGGGCTCGAATCCCGACAAACTTTGTCCAAAATCCTTTTGGACAAAGTTTGCTACATGAGTAGTGAACTTTGGCAGACTCCAAAGATTCAAGAATGCACTCAACATTTTTCCTGCTGACATGTTTCACTGGCACCCTTATACTGATGCATTTTTCATTACAAACCGTATCAACTTTCACAAAGACTGACCCTTTCTACTGGTTCCATGACTTATGGGCCACTCTGTATATTGAACATATTTAAATAACACTTAATGAGATTTTGTTTTGTTTACTCTTTGGTTCATATTTGTAACTGTCTCTAAAATAAACCTATTTCGTATTGATCAAATCATTTTATAATAACTGTACATCAGCATATATTTTTAGGAAATGTAAAGAAATTGACTGTATCCTTGTTTTTTTTTTGGTTTAATGAGCATCTTTTCATGGGAATGGCATTCAAACATGACATGCTAAAACTGTATATATTCAGTATATTGTTTAAATTGTATTTAAACAATATTCTTTTGACAGTATATTGTTTCGACTAGTATGTTGGAGAAGTTAGGATTAGTGTGATGGGATTCTTTGAAAAACTGCTTAGGTTTTCATAAAAGGGCGGTTTTGGTTTGCATTTATTTTCATAGTTTTGCTGGTGTTGGCATAAGCATCCTCAATATTGTTTTAATTTTTGGAATCCTTTGAATGTCAGAATCTTCCTGTAAAGCCTTATTTTGAAAAATTTCTGGTGTTAGGATTTTTCAAATTGTCATTTCAGTTGTATGCAGGATTCACATAAAAAATGATATGAATCCTGTCTACAAAAGGGTAACAAACCTGTAGTAATTTAGTATTAGTGTTGTGAGTAAGCTATGAATTAAATAAACAGGAAATCCTGCTCTAGAGACTGAACATGGAAAACCTTTTTTAAACGCTTCATGTACACACACTTCTGAAATAAAGAAATGTGGAGAACAATTCAAATTGTAACTTGAATGGCCTTGCATGGTGCTCTCTATAGGCTGGATAACCATAACACTGGATGCTTCATATAGGATTAGATGGAGGAAAACATCTAACTGAAGTTGTTTTATAAGTCTAAGAGACTGTTTTTAGAATCAGCATGCTATGAAACACTAGCCCAACCTCACAATAAGTATGGATGTATTAATTTTTCAAAGATCTGGGGGATTGTAATTTTGAGATCTGATAGCCTGACTTCTCCAAATTAACTTTATGGTTATCTAATCTATAGAAGGTGCCATATAAGGATATTACTTCAGTTTGGTTACAGTTTGAATTTATTTAGTTCAGTGCTCTGTGCCTGTTACAGTTATAATTATGCTCTATAGATGCTAGTTAGAAAATCAGTGAAATATTAGTAAGTCTAATAAATGTATTTCCCCCCCCCCTCTTTGTGTGCTGTTTATATCGTGAAGCAGTATTATTATTATTATTATTATTCAGGCCTCCATGGAGTCAAAAGACTCATCGTGGGAGGTCCTTCCTAAGAACATAAAGTCCGTCAAGATTCATTGAGGGGAGGTCCCCCCTAAGAAACACAAAGTCTATCATACCACTCCTTAAACTCATTGACCGTTCTCCTCTCACCACTCCATCAGGCGATGCATTCCACGGTTCAACCACCCTCCACGCAAAGAAACCGCTCCTCACCCTCTTGCTCACAGTTTCCTTTTGTAACTTCCAGTGATGGCCTCTTGTCATCACTCCTTCTCTCTTCAACCAAGCGAAAGAACCCCCCAGTGTCAACCCTGTAACCACCTCTCAACAGTTTAAGTCTCAATCATATCACCTCTCCTTCTATCCACATTCCCTCAGCCGATCCTCATAACTATCCTTGTACAGTCTTGAAACCATCTTTGTCATCAGTCTTTGTATCCTTTCTACAGTTAATTTATCCCCTTCAAATCCTGGGGACCAAATCTGAGAACAATAGTCTAAGTGTGGTCTGATCAGAGACTTATACAACGGAATGATAACCCTTTTATCTCTGCAGGTCAGTGTCCTTCTCATAATTGCAGCAATCCTCTGTGTTACCTTCATCACCTTTGCAATATGTCCCCTAAATTTCAGGTTTCTATCAATCATCAACCCCAGATCTCTTGTCTCCCTACTTCCTCCAATATAACTCCTCCCGTAGAGAATGCAGCATCCCATCGATGTTTCCCAAACCTCAAGACCTTACATTTTGCTGCATTAAACTGATACCCCATTCATTTACCCATCTATCTAGCTTATTCAAATCCTCTTGCAGGGCTACCACATCTGCACTATTGCTAATAATCCTTCCCAGCTTTGCATCATCTGCAAACAACTGAATATCCCGTTGCAATCCACTGACAATGTCATTGATATAAAGGTTAAACAATATAGGTCCTAGTACTGAGCCCTGTGGGACCCCACTTGTAACCCTCTACCTCCTTGAAATTTCTCCATCATACACAACTGTCTGATACCTATCAGACAGCCAATCCTGAATCCAGTTGATAAGCTGATATTTAAGTTGCAGCACATGGGTCTGGATGTCAGATTGGTCAGCCTGTCAAATGCCTTTGCTAAGTCTAAGAAAATTGCAGTATATGCCTTTCCCTCATCTAATGTTCCAGTCTAACAGACTGGAAGTGTCTAACATAATTAGACACTTCCAGTCTGTTACCACCCTCATGCAATGGCACTATCTTACCTTCCTTCCATTCCCTGGGCACCTTTCCCACATTGAAAAGCCAGGTTAAAGGCACTGTCAGTTCCCTAGCACATTCTCTCAAAACTGGTGGTGAAATACCATCCAGTCCCAAAGCTTTACTGACATCCAGAGTACTCAGTATCTGAAACACACTCTTCTCCTGTATCTCTAAACCTCGAACCAGCCCTATCCCTCTAGCATTAAAATTGACTCCTCTAGGATGAAATACTCCAATAAAGTGTTCATTGAACAATTCCACTATGTCCTCTGCATCAGTCACTCTATTCCCATTTTTATCCCACAATATCATTCTTCCACAGTCATTTCTCCTCCTACTGGCCACATAGCTAAAAAATTTCCTAGGATATTCTTTGGATCTTAGGGCCAATCTCCTCTCATATTCCAGTTTCGCTTTCCTTACCACACTAGTCACTCTTCTGGCCTGTGTCTGATATTCTTCATGCATCCTCTCTTCACCTGTCTCCTTATATCTCTTCCATAGCCTCTTTCTCGCATGCAATTCCTGTTTAATATTGTTTGCCATCCACTTTACTCCAAATTGTGTCCTCTTCTTCACTCGTGGTATACAACTTACCATTGCTGCTAACAAATATTCTTTCACAATTTCCCACGCACTAATGATATCCCGGCCTTCCGATTCCTCCCTCCATGACACTTCCCGAAGTTGACGTCTAAGACTATTATAATCACCTGCTTTATAATTCCACATAAGTTCCTGTCTCTTTGATGCTCCTGCATGTCTATTCATTTTCCAAGTCAAAACCATATGGTCACTCTCTCCAACTGGTGGGAGAGATGACAACTCAGTTATTATCATCTCTTCTGATGCTATAACCAAATCCAAAACTCTTGAACCTCTTGTTCCCTCTGTTACATATTGTGTAAGACATTTGTCCCTCAAGAATTCTAGAAATTCCATTCCCCTATTGCTACATCTTCCTCTCTCCAATTTATGTTACTGTAGTTAAAATATCCCATAACAATCATTCTTCTTGCACTTGCCAAACTTAACTGTCTAAACATCTCCTGGTCCCCATCCTCTGTGCTCCTGGGTCTGTAGCAACACCCAACTAAATATCCTGTCTTGCCTACCTCTACCTCACACCATATGATCTCAAAATCATTTGTCTCACTTCCTTCCAAAGCCTCCACTCTTAGAGGACATAGGTCATCACTTATCATAAGCAGTACTCCATCACCACGCTTTCCCCTCCTATCCTGACGAAAAATGCTGTACCCAGCAACTTCTATTCCTGTTATTACATCCCCTTCTGTCAACCACGTCTCAGTGATCCCAATAATTTTTGGTCAGGCTGATGCTAACTACACCACCAATTCCTCTCCCTTATTCCGGATATTCCTGGCATTAGTATAAAGCATATAAATGCCATTGTTTCTATACCCAGCATTATCCCTTCTAGACTCCACTGGGCTCAGTGTTACCTGATGTCATCTCCCTTCTCCCAAGTATCCATTCCCACAAGAGGCCACCCCCCCCCCTGCTATCATCCTCCCTGGGACACACTGACTCGTTCAGAACAGCAATCTCTCCAGATGCCTACGTCCTTCCTCATTCAAATGTAAGCAGTCTCTCACATACAATTCCTCTCTTTCCTCAAATGCACTCCAAGCATCCATATATACCAGTCCTCTCTTGTCACACATTCTTGCTATTATGCCATTCAATATCACTGCTCTTCTGCTCAGCTCATCATTATCATACCTAGGCAACACGCACACTATTTTTCCTCTCTCTGTCTTCTTCCGTACTGTCTCAAGCAAAAATCTCATATCTCTCGCTGCCCGACTTACATTACCACTCAAGTCATTTGTTCCTACCCCCGCAATCATCTCATCCACCCTTTCACCTCTCTTAATTGCCATAGCCATCCTTTCTATCTTTCTATCTCCTCCTGGCAAACACTCCTCATGCATCCTATCTTGAACACCACAGATCATTGAGTTGCCATACATTATACCCCTTACCGTTCCCTCTCCTATTGTTTCCATTCTCTCCTCTTCTTTCATTCCCATAGGTCTCTCTCATTCCCTCTCCTGTACTGCTATTCTCTCTTCTAGCATTCCCATACCTCTCTCTCCTACTGTTTCCATTCTCTCCTCTTCTAGCACTCCCATACATCTCTCTCATTCCCTCTCTCCTACTGTTTCCATTTTCTCCACTTCTAGCACTTCCATATCCCTCTGCTACCTAAGCCTTTCCATATGCATGGTCACAGCATGCAAATAGAATAAACAGGACCACAATACCTCAAAAGGTTTTGCTATACATTTTTAGAGGAAGTAGACTGCAGTGAAAATCAGCCAAGAGATGGCTTAAGACTGTAACAGGCCACCATGCCTAGTATTGAACAGCATGGTGATGATGGATTTTATTTATTCCTCATCATTGGTCAGGCTAGTTGACCACAGTAGAAATGCTATAGCATGCACAAGTAAATCACAGTAGCTTGTTTCATTTTGTGCATATATGTGAAGATCAAAATATCAAGTAATTGTTTTATTTTATTTTAAAGTTATTACTTTAATACAGTAGTTGTCTATAATTTTGCTATCATGGATGTAATATTTTCTTTATGTGTCAGTGAAGAAAAGGTATTCAGAATGTATTTCAAGAGTTTTAAAAATTTTTTGATTTCCTGTGTAACAAGCTAGTAAACAAGATTCCTTCTAGCCTACTTTCTACTAAAGATAAACTTCCTTACTGTTGACTTTTTTTTTTTTTTTTTTTACTATTCTTTGCTCTTGTGATGTTTCCTATTTCAACCACACAAGGCACTTCAGATATCCGATATTATTCATTTCCTTCAGCTACAGAAATTTGGTCTTGCAGAACAGGGATAGTTCCCCTCTTTTTTTTTTTTTTACAAATCAAGACAAGCCTTACATACTCGGAGCTATCATGCTCATTTAGAATAAGCTTTTTAAAATGTTCATACCCAAGGTAGGATTCAAAAGTACAACCTGTTGGTTGGAGAATGCATATACTATTTACTTGGCCAACCAGGTCAACAGTATCAGCCATATGATCTTTGTTAGCAAAAATTCTTTGCACAAGTAATTTCAAATTTGACTCTAAAGAATTCTACGATGAAGCCTTCCACAGTCAACCTAATATGAATCACAATCGTGGTCTAAAAATTTCACAATTTTTGAAATTGAGACACCATGAATTGTCACTTAAAATTATCCATTGGATTATTGACATGTACATGCATGAGCCAAATGTAGTACATTGGCTGGGATGGCTGCCTGCACCCCTCTTGACATTGTCTTAGTCTGCTAGACCAAGGTGTTCTAGACCTGCTAGACAGAAAGTCTCACAGGCACTGGTAGATGCTGCAATCCATATGATCCTACAAATATTTGATGGGATTCAAATAAGGAGAATTACTTGGCCAGAGGAGTGCTTAGAATACTTGGATATTCTCTTTGAACCATGATTCAAAAGTACAACCTGTTGGTTGGAGAATGCATATACTATTTACTTGGCCAACCAGGTCAACAGTATCAGCCATATGATCTTTGTTAGCAAAAATTCTTTGCACAAGTAATTTCAAATTTGACTCTAAAGAATTCTACGATGAAGCCTTCCACAGTCAACCTAATATGAATCACAATCGTGGTCTAAAAATTTCACAATTTTTGAAATTGAGACACCATGAATTGTCACTTAAAATTATCCATTGGATTATTGACATGTACATGCATGAGCCAAATGTAGTACATTGGCTGGGATGGCTGCCTGCACCCCTCTTGACATTGTCTTAGTCTGCTAGACCAAGGTGTTCTAGACCTGCTAGACAGAAAGTCTCACAGGCACTGGTAGATGCTGCAATCCATATGATCCTACAAATATTTGATGGGATTCAAATAAGGAGAATTACTTGGCCAGAGGAGTGCTTAGAATACTTGGATATTCTCTTTGAACCATGCTTGTAAACTATGATCCTTTGACATGGGGTAGCTTACTGGAAGAGTCCAGATGGTGACCTTGTCACCATTTCAGACACCTGATCGAAAGCAATCCCCTGGATTGCTTTCGAACAGGTGTCTGAAAAGGAATCGCTAAGAATTTAGTGATTAGTGTGTGTGTCCAATGGATATATGAAGATCCAGTGATGTCCATGAGTTCAATCCCCAAACCAGGATACCACCAACAGCCTGTTTATGGCCAACTGCAGCATGGTTGGCAAGAAACAAGCCAGGTGATCATAATGTTTTGTTTCATGAGTGTACTATCTCTGTACTGCTTTCAAAACCAATATCAAACTGGTAGCTCTCATCCACTCAAAGACAAACTCCCTCATTTTCATGTATTATATATACTGTTCCTTATAATTTAATACAACTTCTTTCAAATTTCTTCCAACTTATAGACCATTTGGAAAATCTCCCAACAGCCATCCAGAAAAACATAGATACATCTGTTGCTACACAATTATGGTCAGGTCTAAGAAACCGTGACTTGAACATCCTGCAAAGAATTGAATGCGGATGGGCTACTATACTTCACTATATTAAGTGTTAAATGCAACTTTTTTTGGAATTTGCAGCAGCTGTTCTTAAAAACCAATACCCAACCTCAAAATAAATATGGAAACTCCTAAGATATGGGAAACTATTGTAATGACCTCATGGCAAATACAACTTCCAGTAAGTCCTTTGTATTTCTAATTTTTTAGGAAATGACAACGTAAACTATATTATTAATTATAAAAACTTTAACTAATAGCTTCCTATATTTCGGTAATGTTACATTGCCATCTTCAGGGATCACAAAACAGTGATATGTACATGCAGACACTAAGCAAATAAAGCTGAAGTTGGTCCTAGTGTCCTAAAGATGCCTCCTAGCAGACTAAATTGGGTTGTCCTGGCCATTGGGCTGATGATCTTAGAATGTAAGCTTCCCAAATTTGGAATTGTCTCATGCACCTAAATTTGTTGAGGTTTGGGGAGTTTTTCAGGGCTGAGGCTGATTCAAGGAATAATCTTTTGTACTTGTACTTTCTGCATTGTAATTAAGTTTTATAATTAATAATATACTTTACATTGTCATTTCCAAAAAAAAATTAGGCTTATACACCCAGTTACTCCCACCCCTGACCTTTTGCCATCAATCCTTCCTCTTACCCAAAAAATAGTTTATATTTTAGATCCTTCTCTCAACCCTCTTCCTCCCAAAGCGCTCTCACCCACCCTTAATAATAATATTATACATATAAAAAAGTCCGGGTTTTTTCAAATAATTCTCTCACATTGCTTTACCCCCACTTTTCCCAAATTCCCCTCCTTTAACAGCAGATGAATGCATATCGCCGGGATAAGGAGACAGCCAATAACATCCAATAAAGGTATGTCTGAATTTTCCTTCTATATTATTCATATATCAGTTTTTATAACACATCAGTAATGCCCTAAGATTTTGAGTAAAAAAGCCAATGACATTGAAAAAAAAAGAGGCACTCATAATGAAAGTAGGCTATATAGCCAAAAAAATATATAGCCATGTTACTTAGAGGAGTAACATGGGAATTTTTCCAGAAATAATACGTAGAATTAGGCTTATATGTTGGTTAGACATATTTCTATCTAAAAGAAGTAAGTCATTTAATTGGGAAAATGTGGATTGAATCCCATCTAGGACTTGAAAAATATTTATAAAGGCTTTTATAACCTGTGACTTCCAAGGCAAGTTTTCATCTTGGAAAAACAGGCAAACTGGTCTGAAGAACATGCATTAAAACATAATATCATCTTCAGGTATTATTGGTGGTCGGCAGTAGATGGCGTTGGTGTAGTTGTGGTCAGTTAGTGGATTGAGTTGTGGAGACTTGTAGAGCAGGTGCCCTACCTCGATAAGTCTTTGGACTCCATGGAGGTGTCAAATAATAATAAATAATACAAGACTCATAGAGCATTAGTTGCATCAGCCATAAATCCAAATAACCAACCAACTGTCATGCTCAACATCATGACTATTTACTAGCACCTAAAGAGAGCACCCCCTCTTAGAGCTTAAGTCTTTCAGCGTAATTTCACTTTTTGTGTTTGTGTGCATGTTACAATTCTTATGTTATGTCCCTGATAAATCTTTGTAATGGAGATGAAATATTAGTCATTAAATATTTAATTGATTACTAGTCTGCCAAACCAAAATAAATAAAAAATATTTAAATTACTTTAAACTAGTGTTTCCCCAGTGTGGTATGCATACCTTCAGGGGAACACAAAAGGTCTTTAGCAGATATGAGGAACTGCTTTTTTTTTTTTTTAATTTATTTTATTTATTTATTTTTTGGCACCATATTGTTGCTGATATGTGCAGATTTATTCTATAATCAATTTTTCAATAACAAAAAATTCTAAAGGGAGTTTTTAACAAAATGTCTCTTGGCATATATCAACTGACCTTTGTTAGGGCTTTAACTGGTTGCCAGCAGCATAATGTTTCAATGAAGGTTTCAACTGTTTACATTAATGAAAAACAGTTCAGTGGCTAAAACAAACAATATAGAGTGGATTTCCTAAACTAAATTCTTTCTAACAGAAACTATTTTATTTGTCCTATTAATTTTCTTTTTTTCATTATTGAAAATTTTAATTTCATAGTTTTTGTTTCTACCGTATGTTTATTGGATTTGTGTAAGTAAAAATTTATTTAATACTTAAAAAATTGTAAATCATTAAAATGGAAATGATAAAAAATAAATACCTTTATAATTATTTGTGTTTGAATAAAATATTACAAACTTCTCCAATTGACCTTTGCCTGAGAGGGGGTATGCTGGTGTTATTACAATTTAAAAACATATGCAAGTGCTGAAAGTGTGGGAAACACGTCTCCAAGCAATTGAGTTGAAGAGCAGAACATGAAGAAGGATGCAAAATCAAAGAAATGCACATACATCTATCTATAATATAATATGATAAGCCTTTTTTTTGTAACGTTTTTGTGTCACGTTTTTTGTCAAGTTATTTGAAACATTTTGAAACTCGGGCTACCCTGAGTGTCAAGTCATCAGAATTCAAGGAGAACTGGCCTTCCAGTCTGCAACTCTGGGGTGGGGGGAGGGGAGAGTCCCCTAGTAAACATATAAGTTACAGAAATGAGAGCAATGGGGAAAACTATTTCATTAAATTATATGAAGGTGAAGTAATAAAAATGTGAAATATTAAACCAGAAAGCATGGAAATGAACAATCGTTTGATTGATGATTTAACTGTTCAGGCATGTCTGACTTTTGGTGACTTTGTAGGCAAGTATTCTCCATGCTGTCCTGCACTGCTTCTTTCAGTTGTTTTGATGTTCATGTTGGCATCTGCTTGAATAATGTTGAGCCAGCATGTTCTTTGTTTGACCCTTCTTCTGGTTCCACTGACCATTCTTAACATCACAAACTTCTAGTGAATTGGCATGCATGACGTGGCCAAAGTAAGTTAGTCGTAGTCTAGTGACTTTAGCTTTCAGTTTAGCTTCTTCTTCCTTTCCCTCTTTTACCTTGCGGTGTCGAGGATTTTCTATTCATTTAACTGCAATCATACACAAGGACAAGGTGGTTAGCCCTATGCCTCCCAGTGTATCCTATGTCTGTAGAAGTGTTGAGTTCTCAATGCCGGTTTGCCTGCTTGCAGGATGAAAAACCCCAGATGAACTGGAGAGAAAAATCCTGCAGTCCACGCCAAAGACCGGCTAACTTGGCTATGCCTAAGAAAGATACTAAGCTCCTCATGTCAACGACAGGAATTGAATCCAGGAGACTCCTTTCCCAGGCATATGGTTGCAAAGCAGATAGCCACTCAACTTACCATGCAGACTAATGCAGTTCAGTACTTTCTAGTCCCTAAACATTCTTAATGTCAATTGCATATTCTTTTTTTTTTTTGTGAGTCTCCAAGTCTGCTGCATAAGACTAAATGGGTAGAAAGTAACTCCTGTTAATCAAAAGATCACACCTCAGTTAGACCTCATTAGCCTAATGAAATCCTTGATATCTCCTCATCTAAACTTCCATCACTAGAAAGTACACTTTCCAGATATAATTTTCACTACTCTTTAAGACTTGCTCATTGAGTCTACCACTTGTTAGGATTGCCACCTGTCTCGAATTTTAAGGAAATTTTCAGCGTCCCAAATTACACCCAAGTGGGACAACTTATATGGCGAGACGCCAAATTATCCCAAAGACTTACAAAATGTGCGAAAGATATTCTTAGTGACATTTGTAAATTTGTATCCATAATGTGTACCATGCAAAAATATCTGTGTTGGGATGGGGGGGCGTCTCATTGATCAAATTCTGCTCAGATGACGTAGATTACTGTAGATTGTAATGCTCGTTGTGATTCGAATAACTCATAATCTTTACTTATAATATGAAATAAGCGCATTCATACATAATGTGTTTATGTGATTTATCACCATGATTATTGTATGTTATGCTATTGAAGCAGCAGCGAAATCATTGCCAGTGATGTTATACATTATCATAGCCTTCTAGAATCTAGATACACATGCCATTATTGCCATATGACTTTGCTCAATGTCAACGAACGCTACGAGTTGGTTGTTTTTTACGTTGAGTTTGACTTGAATTTTTATTGTTTAAAGAAAAAGCCGTGCCATTTTTTTTCAGAGAAAGGGGTAAATTATTATTATTATGATCAATGATTGAGAGGTAGCATGTTCTTAAGTTTTGTGAGATACTACTTTTTTTTCGGAATTGCTTTCCACATAACATTAGTCACCATTAGTGAACTGGAGTATTGCACAACATTAGTTTCACGATGTCTAGTTCCTCAAGTGACAGTGAAAAAGAGAAGAAAAGCAAAAAAATAAAGCATTTATGTATCTATAGAAGTGTTTGGGAAGGAAAATATCCATGGTTGAAGTCATGTGGAACAAACTCTTTTAAAGCATTCTGTAATATTTGCTTCCGTGAATTCAGTATTGTACATGGTGGAGAAAATGACGTTAAAAAACATTCAAACGGCAGATATCCACACAAAGAAAGAGAACAGTAGCAAACAGGGAATGAAATTAGAAAGTTTTTTTGTATCATCTGAAAAGGAAAGAAAATCAGTAACAGCTGCAGAATTAGGTTTGGGTTTATCACACAGTGAAGCATAATTTATTATATTCAAGTATGGATTGTACCAAATAAAATGTGTCTTGTTATATTTAATGACTCTGAAATTGCTTTAAAGGTTCAATGTGGTAGGACAAAGGCTGAAATACTCGTCTGTAATATAATGGCCCCCTGAATCAGTCTCCGAAGTTACCAGAGATCTAAAAAAAAAGTAGGTTACTTTTCTGTAGCTATTGATGCAAGTAACAGAAGAAACAGAAAGCTGTGGCCTCTGTGTGTAAGATATTTCACAGCTGAAAATGGCATCGAATTAAGGTTCTTGATTTTTATGAGGATCCAGAAGAGACTTCAGATTCAGTTTTTTTTTTTTAATATCAAAAGTAGGCTTCAAGAGCATTCCCTAACCCTAGACAATGTCACAAGCTACAGTGCAGACAATGCCAGTGTTAATTTTGGGAAGAGACATTCAGTGTATTAGTTATTATCTAAGGCAAATAAAATAATAAAAGCCAATTGTTCAGCCCACATCATACGTAACATGTATAATCAAGCATGTGATGCAATAAATATAGATATAGAAACAGTTGTTCTCAAAGTTTACAACCACTTTTCTTGTTCTGCCAAAAGGAGAGAAGAATTGCAGAGTTATTTTGAGTTTGTTGATTTAGAATGGCAAGAGGTTCTGAGGCATGTTTGTACTAGATGGTTTTCCTTGAAACCTGCAGCTGATAGACTTTTACTTAACTGGGATGCTATTGAGAGCTACTTTAAAAGCATTGAAGAATGTCCTGTTTTTCTGAAGAAAATATTTGATGACAAGGCCATCCAGCAAGCCAAACTCTACTTTTTATTTTTTTCAAATGTTTCAACCATTTTTGAAGAATGTATTAAACTCCTAGAAAAAGAAGATTTGAGTGCATCAGAGGCATTTGAAGTAGTCAGTGTTTTACGAAACAAACTTCTTAAAAGACAAGAGGACAAATTCTTTGGAAATGCCACTGAAGAGATATTAGAAGCCATGATCCCTCAAGAAAGCACTCAGTGCAAGTCAGACTTTCTTAAGTTCTATGAGAAAGCTTTAAGCCATTTGGAGAAATCATTTGACTTCACAGAAAACAATCTTTTTAGTCTGCCGAAGAACTTAAACCTCCAAAGTGAATTGTCTTTCACGCATCTCAAAGAGACTGTGAAGGCACTTAATCTGGAATCTGACATTAGCCTGGATGAGTTATATGAGGAATTCTGCTTGAGTTGTGACAAAATAAATACCAC
This sequence comes from Typopeltis vanoorti, assembly GCF_054136105.1. Taxonomy (NCBI): domain Eukaryota; kingdom Metazoa; phylum Arthropoda; class Arachnida; order Uropygi; family Thelyphonidae; genus Typopeltis; species Typopeltis vanoorti. The sequence continues at coordinate 80,153,168 of NC_143569.1, read as the reverse complement.
TAAAGTGGACCACACAGCAGGCGAGACCTTTGGTATGAAATGGAAGGAGATAATTCAGAATATTGGTGAAGAAAACATTCCCAATCTCTATAAGCTCATATGGTTTGTTTTAAGCATTCCTGGTAGTAATGGCTTTGTAGAAAGGGTGTTCTCTCTTATGAACTTAAAATGGACAGACTCAAGAAACGAGTGCTCAGCTGACCTCATAAAAAGTGAAATCATCATTTCAAAAAATGTTACAGATACTTGCAAAGAACTATTTTGTGAGAGTGAAACAAAACAGACAGCCTTTAAAAGCAGCCAAATCAAATAACAAGTACAGTTTCAAATCTTGAATTTCAAGAACAGGTAGACTTGAGTTCCTCAGTATTTTCTCCCCATTAGAAGTGTTTCAAGTTATATTATAGTGAATTTTGTTCATTTTTCAAGTAAAATCATGCAAATTAAACTTTAAAATATAAATATTATTAAATCATTAATGTTATGTCCCTATCTTACGATTTTGTTTGTCTTACAAATTGCATTCGTCTATATTCTTCTAACTTCTACTTTCAAGACATCACCAAAATTTCTACTAATATCTGAGTTATTGTTCCCCGTAGTATCCCTAGTATTTGTATTTTAACTGCGCCCTTAGGGATATTTAGTTTAAGATATTTTATACATAAACAGAGAAAAGGAACTCAAATATCTGAAAGTGTAACTATTGCAGCCATGGCACTTAACTCAATTCATTAGACTTCCCGTTTCTTAACAATAATTCCCCGCTTTATTAGGCTCGAATGTTTCTAAGCGGTGCATTGGATTAGCAATATCAGACAACCTTTTTATCATTAAACAAAAGGTTTATTATTTCTCTAAACATGGTACATATCAATATACTCAACTGAATTACTTACACACTAAAATTAGCTTAATACAAGTAGTTGGGCTATGATTCGACAAAAGTTACTACGATCATGCCGCCACAAAATTTCATACAAAACATGAAATCACTTAACATGGACAAATTAGATTACCACACACTATTAGATTATTCCACTTCAAGTATACTAACAAATCATTAACTACTCTAATATATACTTATGACAATTCCGATTCTCTACACATCACACTAGGCATTCAAATTCCTCAGGCTACTTGATTACTCAATTCACACTAATCAAACTCAATATTAACAAAACCATTTACTTCATTAACACACAACTATGTCATTAACTTTCCTTTTACAATATAGTAGGCACTCAAGATTCTTAGGACAATTAATTATTCACAAATTATCAACACTAGCTAGCTTACTTTTAACACTCTATCAAATTCTAAAGTCCTATTATAATTTCTCCCTAATCCTTTAACAGTTCCGTATTATGACAATGGTACCTATCACAAACAACTTCTAGTTAACATAAGACAAAATTCACAATACCTTTCTTTAGCTTCACTTACGGGTCTTTACCTTCTACTGAACGAACTTGCTTGCATAACTTCTTGCAATTCAGGGCTATATAAACGTCTGCGCCGTCGGCTGTACCTTCCGAAACGAGGACATCGATATTTTCACAGCTTCCTATGACTCCATGGTATATTTCGCTTTCTACATAGGAATACGGGAATAGCTTTCCCGCTCACCTTCGATTCCTTGTTGTGGCATGAGGATATAAGCCATATCTCTCCACTCAGGAACACCGTGAAATCCACTAGAAAACCAAACTAAAACCACCGCGACTATCCAAGCGTTTCTTCTCCTCTCGCAAAAGGCAATAAGGCCTCAAGCCTCCTTGACTATCTAAATGTCTTCTCCAAAAACCAAAGGAGCCTACTCTCTCCTCGAAAAAAAAAGCCTCGAAGGGGGGGGGGGTTACCAACCCTTTTATAGCTGCTCCCCTAACGGCGCCCTTTCTTACTTCTTTTTCCCGTCTCCTACTTGTTTTCCGTCTGTCTACCAATTGGGTAGCATTTTGCCGCCATACGTCATTTTGATCAGCAACTCGCAACGAAATTTCTATCCGGGTACAGGCCCTAAGCGATATTCCGTTATTTCTCTTGTTAGCCTCTATCTTAACCCCTTTCAAATACCTTTCTCAGAATTCTACTTAATGCTTAATCTGTAGCCTCTCACATAGCGTATTCCATGACTCATTCTTTTCCACTTATGTACTTAACTCTTTCATTCTTAAGCGCATTACTATATTAATTCTTAGTTAGCTTCCTAAACAAGGAATTTAATACAAATTCCTTGTTTAGTCATAATACATCTTAATACATTCTTTTCTTTTGTTATCTGAACTAAACAATAGACCTTTACAATTTACTCAATTTACACTGGATGCAAGAATATTATATTAATTAAATTATTCCTTTTATGCAGGGGTTTTTATTTATGTTATTTATTTTTCATGTTACACCATGATAACTGAGAATATTATATTCTCAAGATATCAGGTTTAACACTAATACCGGTACTAATGTATTCAATCTTTTAATTTTTTATAAGGTTGTTAGAATTACATATTTTAACATATATGGGTTAGTCCCGAGGGGGTGGAAAGAGGGGAAAATAGTTCCACTGCATAAAGGAGGTTCCAAGACTGCTGTTGTAAATTACCGACCAATTAGCATATCAGGAATCGTTGTCAAGGTCTTGGAGAAATTAGTCAAGAAAAAAATACAGGATTGGATAGGTGAAAATGGGATACTGTATAGGGGACAACATGGTTTTGTGAAGGGTAGATCATGTCTCAGTAACTTGCTCATGTTTTATAACGCAGGGATGGCTGAACTGGGTAAGGGTAATGGTTTACAGTGATTCTACTGGACCTTGCTAAGGCCTTTGACAGGATACCACGTGGAATTCTAATCAGTAAACTGCAACATATGGGGATGGATATTGGGTTGGTGAGATGGATAGGAGGGTGGTTGATGGAGAGATATCAGAGTGTGGTTTCATATCCATATAACAAAAATTTTCATCAGATGATATCCTATAATACAAATTCAGAAGTTTACAGACCTCTATCACATAACCCCCTTTTTCTCCTGTTAACCATAATCTGTAATCCACATACAATCCGTTCTCATAATCTAAATCCCATAATCCGGATATAGTCTTTGTAACTCTTTGCACACTTTCCACAACTTCTTTATCTCCTTGGAACTTGGGAGACCAAATCTGCACATAATAATCCAGGTGCAGTCTTATCGAGGCCTTATAAAGAGACAAAATGTCAAGGTTCGCTTCGACATCGCAATTATCCTCTGAGTTGTATTTGAAACTTTTGCTATGTGAACTTTGAACTTCGAATTCCTATCCACCATTATGCCAAGATCCCTATCATCATCATCATCAGTTTATGGTAGCATAACCCTGCTAATATAATATGTTGATGGAAATCTCATCACACAAAAAACTGCATAACTTGACGCTTGCTAACATTAAATGGATAGCCATTTTTGTTTGCTCAAATTTCCAGCCTATTCAAATCATTTTGTAAGTATTTGATATCAGTAGCATCTGTGATTGCTCTGCCTATCTTTGTATCATCGGCAAACGATGCACATCTCCTGTTAGTCCCTTTTAAAGTCATTAACGTATAGATTGAACAACAATGGCCCGAATACCGAACACTGAGGTACAACAATGGTCACCGTAAATCTGGCAGATTCACACCCACCACATACCAGTTTTTGAATCTGTCAACCAACAACTGATTCAAGTCAAGAGTTTATACTCCAATCCCATGTTCTCCATTTTTTTATTCAACAGCCTTCATGTGGTATCCTATCATACACTCTGTCCAAAAAGAAACCAAACTTTTTGAAAATAGAAGAAACAGTGGTGCCACCTGTAGTATCTTTTTGTTGTCAAAAGCGGCAACTTTCATTAGTGTCAACTGTTTATGATGTTTGTTTCATTAGAGGCTGAGTTATAGTGCCAAGAGTAACAGTGTGTTTTGATGAATGGTCGGAAAATGAGTTTCAAACAGAGAGCTGCGATTGACTTGTGTTAAACATAGTAAAAGTTTTACCAAAACGCAACAAATGCTTCAAAAAGCATACGCTGATGAATGCTTATCCTGTACTCAAGTTTACGAGTGGTTTAAGCTATTTCAAAGTGGTCGTGAGATGCTCGAGGACGGCGAAAAGCCGGGCCGTCCAAAAACTGGACTGAGCGAAGTTAACATCCAAAAAAGTGCGTGATTTCATCAAAGCTAACCCGAAATCGTCCGTGAGCTTGATTGAAGATGAATCAGGGATTCCAAAATCAGCTGTGCACAACATTTTGACCAAGAGTTTGGGCCTTCGTGAATTGAATTCATGACTGACCACTGAACCCCAGTACCTGCGCCATACGTTCTTAGCCAACGGCTACAATCCCTACAAAATAGATAAAATACTACATAGGCCCATTACTCTGCCCTCCCCTAATACACAAGAATACAACATGACCATTTCTATTCCCTGTATCAGAGGTACATCGGAAAAGATATCCAAAGTATTGTTGAAACATGGCCTTTGCACCACCTTCAAACCTCATGTCAAGCTGGCAACTCTGATCTGCTCGCCTAAGGATAAACTTCACCCTTTAGCACACCCAGGAGTGTATGAAGTTCCATGTGACTGTGACTTGGCCTATTATGGGCAAACAGGAAGATCAGTGAACATCTGCCTGGAAGAACATGAAAGATACATTCGCTACTATTACTATGGCAAGTCGGGACTGGCAGACCACACTTTGGACACTCCTTCACACAGGATTAGATGGAGGAAAACAAATGTGCTATTTAGGAGTCGTTATAGATCTGAAAGATTATTTTTTGAGTCAGCAATGGCTTTGAAGAATTCTCCCAACCTTAACAAATATGGTTGCATTAATTTGCCAAAAATTTGGGAGACGGTTATCCTAAGAAAAACTCCTGGATAACTGCTTTTTTTTTTTTTTTTTTCGTTAGAGGGCGCCAAAAATAGGACTTTAGATCTTTTGTCTTTTGCAATTATATTGTTTCACTTACTCACTGTCGCGTTTACATGTGTGTTGTGCTCTGATAATACTGATTTGAAAATCAGCGAAATATTAGCATTAATAAAAAATCTTTGTTGTTAAAAGTGTTTGTGGTATTGTTAATACCGTGAAAAATAAGTCATGAATAACCATCAACACCTAAGCTTATCTGTTAGTGTTTTATAATTAACTTAATTTTATTTACCATGTATGTAGTTTTTCATTTCATTAAATGTGTATATTTTATTTGGTTTTCAGTGTCATTTCCTGGATTCCAAAAGGAATTAAGTTAAGCCATTGCATCAATTGGATATTGAATTTTTGTTAATTTATTAACACTTAGTGTGAAAACAGTAAGGTGCATCACTAAAGATATGAATATTAATAGAATTGAACTGCAAGAAGTTGACGAGGCAAGGGACTTTGGAGTTATTGTGGACAGAGAACTTAAGTTTTGATGGCATATTGCAAAGGTTGCCAAAACTTCACATCAGATTACGTGGTTATTGAAGAACACATAGACAAGCAGGGATAAGAAGTGATTGTTCCACTTAATAAGACCTCATTTGGACTATTGGGCACAGATCTGGTCACCTGGATTTCTTGATGATGTGGAAATAGTGGAGAAGATTCAGCGGCTGGTTACGAAAATTGTTGCAGGCCTGTGGGATGTCTCCTACGAGGATAGATTGAAGGTCTGGAGGCTTCAAAAACTAGTTGATAGATGTAGGAGGAGATATGATAGAGGCATATAAATTATTAAAAAGGTTTCATAGAATTATTGTTGATAACCTTTTTAAGACCATGCAGGAAGGGAGAGAACGAGGGTTCAGATCATCCCTGGAGATTGTGTAAGAGTGGTTAACAAGTGTGTTAGGACTAGATTTTTTGCTTGGAGGAATGCATTGCCAGAGGGTTGTGAATGCTTCATCTGTGAATGAGTTTAAGGGGAAGTATGTCAGGTATTGTGTGAATAACGGTTAGTATGTCGATGTTGGATCTCCTGTGATGAGTCTTTTGACATGGAGGCACCTTATATATAATAATAATATTTAAACAAGACTCTTGTTAATATTCTTTTTGACTTAGGGAATACTTCAGGAAAAGCATCAGAGAACAAAGGTAGACAGAATGAAAGAAGTGGGTTTAGTGGTTTAGCTTTTGGATTTTAAATGGGTGTTGCACATCTACTGTTTTCATTATTATAGTCTTGGTGGAAATATGGGAATGATGGATGCCAGTTCTGTAGAATGGTACCCTTCAGAAAAACCATCTTTAATAGAGGGATTATCAGTAACTGAATTCCACTCTGAGTCACTGGATGCAAGAACTATATTCTAAGATTGATATGTTATCTTTCTGCAGATTTGCTCCCCTGACCTTATGTAATGCTAGCCAAAATTAAACTATTCCTCTTTAATGACATTCTTCCTAAGCTGAATTAGGAAGCAATATTTATGTCCAGTTATTAGATACAAACTTCACTGAGTTCATCTGTTATTTAAGCTTAGATATTGGTTTAAGCTCATCTTCAGGTTTACTGGAATAAAACTGCAAATTGAAATAATTAAACACAGATTTAATGGTTCTAGTATTCTATCATAGACATCATCTGAGATACAAAATTTGTAATAACACACAAAACACTAAGTGGAAGATGTTAAACTAGACTAGATGCCTGAAGTCTTAAGAGGGGCACTGTTTATAGATACCTCCTTTTGGAGGACAGCTAGAAGTGATAGAAAAAATTAATTTTTTTTGGCACTCTAGCGATTGGAGAGGAGGGTATGGTAACGAAGGGGGAGCTCAGCTAGGACATAAATCTGGGTGAAACAGATTAACAAACTGCTAACAAGGGTTTTTATGATGCCATGTTGGGTGAAGGATGATAGGGAAGTTTGTTAATGCATCTACCATATGGGTAGGTTTTCAGTAAGTGAGGGAAAAAAGTGCCATTGGAAAGAAGAGAAATGACTTGTTTTAATTTTTTTTATATTAAACTGTGTTCTGGATGCTGGCTGTTGAGGTGAATGATGCATCTGAGCTATGCATCAAAAAAATAAATAAATCTAACAGTCAACTTTGTGCTCTTTATAAATTATGCAAAGAAAATATAATTACTAGAACTGATAAGGAACATGCTACTGTGATTTTCAGTGGCACTGAATACATTTTGAAAAATGAATGTATTGCTCTGTCACTTGATAAGTGCTAGATTTTGACCTCACTAATTCCTCAGAGAAAAGCATTAAAAAGACATTCTTAAAAACATCACATCTTGGCTCTCTGAATTAGTTAAAATAAAAAAAAAAGAGTCAAACCTTCAAGTTCCCAGCATTGTCCCTCTGTCAATATACCTAGTCTAGCCATAAATACTGTTACAACTTAAACAGTGCATAACCCCTTAATTTTGGCAGCTAGTGTCACCCCCACCAAACCAGCTCAGAGTTGTAAATCATTTACAGCTCTCAGCACATACAAACCACATGCATATAGCAGCACTCAATGTACGAAACATCCCCTTTTGCCTTCACGCACATCCGAAGTTCATGAGGCCACTCAATGGCAGCATGCACACCATCTAACAGAAGCACTGCTACTGCTTGTTCCAAATCCACCTTGATGCTGGGGGTGTCATTTCTTGTAGACTACTCTAATCACAATTTGAAGTCCAGTGGATTGAGATCAAGACTTTCAGATGGCTATGTGGTTGGGCACATTCACCTCCAACCATTGTTGTGCAGGGGCCGAGTTCTGTTGGACAGTTTACTGCCTACCGGGAAACAAGGTGTTGTTCAGACTCCAGCATGGTGTGCTGATACATGTTGGTGAAGGTTTTGACCTCTTTCTCGCAGAAATGAAACTTGGATACCCCTGATACGTCCCCCACCAAACCATCACTAACAAGGGGTGATGACCTCTCTGAATCCCAAGTGTGGTATGGCATGTGCTGTGTCCATCCAGGCATATACTTGATCATTTCTGCAGTTAAATGACTTTTCAATGGATCCTTTTCACAGATGAAAATCTCATCTCATCTGTGAAAAGGATATCTCTGTGTCTGTTCAAAACAAAAAGTTCAAGTCACAAAAGAGAAAAATGTTCCTGGTCCGGGGATTCTCTTATTCAGGTAATATTCACTAATTGCATGCTATCAGTCTGTGGTGTGCCAGTATCAGTAAGTGGTGATATTATTTGATCCATTCTACGTTAAAAAATTTAACCCTGAGATGGATAAGTGGCTGATAAAAAAAAAAAAAAAATAAATAAATAAAATAAAATAAATAAAAATTCCCGTGAACAATCAGAAGAAGCAGAAACAGACTCAAAAAAAAAAAGGCCAGTATTTCATATTTTACCAGAACAGCCCGCATCGTCTTCAGAACCAAATGGTAAGAGGCAAAAAATATAATATATGCATTTGATTTTTGCAATATTCGCTGTGTATGTTTTGTATTGAATAAAAATACAATAAATATTATAATAATATATCTCTCTATTACGATTTTTTTTCGAGGGGGGCTGTGAAATATTTTAATTTTTGCAAAGGGGGCCCCTGACATCCAGAAGTTTGGGAAGCACTGCTGTAGTAGATTCTGCTGACTCACCATCCTAACATTAGCCAAACAGATAGTTAAATCTTCAATCCCCACCTCTCCCCCCTTACTTGTCATACTTCATCTTATATAAACTCCCACTCACCTGAATTTTTTTTTAATCCAAAATTTAAGTTTTTAAGTAGTACTGATATCATAGTTAATTTTGACATTTCTTTATTTACATATCCCCCACACACACTCCAATATTACTGATCTTTGCAGTTTTGCATGTCAGTTATTTCACTTAGAAGGATGCCATCTATAAACAGAAGGTCAAACTATGTTTAGCATTTCTGGCTAAGATATGTTGATGAGGTCTCTATTTGGTTATATAGCTTAGACATGTTACTTCTCTATCTCAACAGCCAACACCCTGAATTCAGTTCATTATTGAAAACAAAAATAACTAGTCAGTTTTTTCTAGACACTATTTACATATCTTCCTAATGGCTCTCTTTCAGTTTACAGGGAAAAAACCCACCCACACAGGTAGATACATAAATTTTTGACATTATCCCCTTCCTCCCAACAATATTGCATCATAAAAATAACTCTAGTTAACAGTAATTGACTTCACCTCTATTTCAATTAGGCTTCCCTCATAGCTGAGCTCTCCTTTATTTGCTGTAGCTTCCTATTTAATGGCTAAGATGCCAAAAAATGAATAAAATATTTGTTCTTCCCATCACCTCACATTCCTCTCAACATAGATTATTGTAAGGCTATTGCTGTTCCCTATATCCAAGGCACCTTAGAATAAATCACCAAAGCTTTTAAAAAATATAATCTTTGCACTGCTTTCATTCCTCATATGAAGCTGACTACTCTACCTGCTCTCTTAAGGATAATTTCCTCTTTTCTGTGTTCCAGGTATTTGCAAAGATCCTTTGTTCTTACAATTTTTATTATGGACAGATCAGGTTTGTGTGTTTAAATAATGAAATACTGTGATTTGGCATGTTGAAGAGAATTATAACACCGGAGGAAAACTCACATAAAAACTTTATTAGCATGGAATTTTTGCCTAAGTACAATATCACAAAAAATAATCAGTACAATATCATAGAATGGCAATTAAACATTAACAGACAATTCTAAAAGGGGCCACCTAAGCAGCCTAATGTAAGATGATTATCTTAGATCACTAATTTCCTAACTTATTAAAAAATATAAATAATAAATTTTAAAAAATTTAGGGATGATGGTAAACAGTTAAAGTTGAGAGGACATATTGCTAGGGTAGCCCATAAGATTACTTGGCTATTGAAGACCACATTAACAAGTAGAGATAAGGAAGTTATTCCTTTTTATAATGTCTTGATATGTCCACATCTGGATTACTATGATCAAGTCTGATCTCCTGGGTTTCTTGGGGATAAGGAAGTGGTTTTGAAGATTCAGAGATGATTGACCAAGATGTTGAATGGTTTGTGAAGTGTTCTCTATGAAGATAGATTGAGGGTGTGCGGATTGCAGAAGTTGGTTGAAAAGAGAAAAAGAGGGGATGTGATAGAAACATTTAAGTTGCTTAAAGGGTTTTATAGGATTGATGCAGGTGAAATGTTACAGCACTTGGTTGGAGGGGACAGAACAGGGGGTTACTGGAAGTTGAATAAATGTGTTGTTAATAGGGATGTGAGGACTAGATTTTTTGCTTGGAGAAAACTTTAATGATGTGTGGTGAGAATAAGATTTTCATATATATCTTAGATGAGGGGTCGGCAACCTTTCCAGGCCTGCGGACTGCATTTAACTTTAATTTTTAATAATCAGGCTGCAAGCAAAATTAAGACAAAATAGTGAGTGAAAAAATACTTAAGTTATCAATTTTTATTATATCAGTTTTAAAAAAACACAGAAATATTTAAAATACGAGATATGAAACTCGATGAAAATTATTACTTAAAAACAAAGTAATAGAGTTTATGCATCACAGTGTGTGTCTCCCTGATTAATGCGACTTTTGTGATTGTTTTCCCTTAGCCAGATTATCTATATCCACTTTATAACCTGAGGTGCAAATTCGAATCGAAGCATGCAAATATTCATCGGTCAGTCGAGAAGAAAATTTATTTTTTCTAAAACTCGTGGCAGAAAATGTTGGTTCGCAAATGTTCGTGCTTTGAAATGAGACTATCATCTTCTTTGCGATACTAATTAATCCTTCAAATTTTTTTGGTAAGCATCGATAAAACATTTGGATATTTTCTAACAAAAATGTGTTCTTTAATGTTTCATTATGTTGTAATTCCAAAACTTCCATCTGTAGTTGGTTTTGTGCGTCATCAATGTCGACATTAAAAAGGTTCAAAAATAATCTTATTTCGATGTTATTTTTATGAAAATCCACAAATCTTGTTGAAAATTCCGTTTTTAAATCTTCAATGATACCAACAAAAGTTTCCTTTTGTGTTTGTGATCCAACTGCAGATGCAGATTTGCAACATATATAATGATGTAGATTTTCTACCATATGTTTCTTCAACAGACATAATTTGCTTTATTTTATGTCAGAAAACAGTTTTACTAGTAATTTACCTTGGCCCTGCAGGTTCAAATTAAGTTAATTCATTAAGGTAAGTTGTAATATCTACCATAAATGCAAGAGACATAATACATTTTTTATCAGGTAGTTGTGTGACGTCCTTATACTCAACCGATTCATTATGAATACTTTGCTTCTTAAATATGTTTTGCTGAGCAATCAAAGAAACTTCAAACCCTTGTATTGGCTTTCGCGTTTATTCTCCTAATGAAGTCTGATATTATATTCTTCCATAACAGCAACACTTTATGACAAATAAGACAAAGGGGCTTATCCCCATTTTCAATAAAGAGGTACTTGCTGTTCCATTCATCATTAAAACATCTTCCTTCATCTGCAATTTTATGTTTTCTTGAACCCATTTTTGAAATTATTTTTAACAAATATATAAGACGGACCAGGGAACGTGACTGCAAAAGTGCGCCAAAATCTTGGTTGTCGTCGGATAAAGTTGCCTTTGTTATTCCCACTCGTAATGATTGACACGGTCGACTCGCGTCAAGTTGCAGGGTGATATCATGAAGTATTGGTATCAAATTATTTTTAATTTATTATTCATATTATAAAATGTATTATTTAAATAATTCAACATATGGACAACATGCCATGTAAGTATGGTCAACCTTGTGTGAGCCGCTGGTTGCCGACCCCTGTCTTAGATAGTGAGAGGCAGGCATTTTGATTTAAGTTAAGATGGTGAAGCTTTGTGTTGTTTTATGTATGACATCACTTGGCTCTCACTGTTTCAAATGAATCCATGGTTTGCATTCTATCATTGTCACTGATGGCCTGCAATATTCAGGCTGAAATATGACTTTAAATAAATGTTATTTAATTGTTTTCATGTGAATTAGAGACTGTACCTCATCTCTTAGATGACGTGTTATTTTAATGTAGTTGTGTTCTAAGTCAGTGAAACTGTGGGTTGCGGGGCCCCCTTGGGGGCCGTAAATAATGAAAATAAATTGAAAATGTTTTAAGACTAAGTAGATTTTTTTTATCTTAAAAGAAACATATTTAATTTTTATTATTTCTTTTTTGTTATATTTTATATTTTAATGGGAAAAAAATCATACATTAGTGTGGGTTCACACATTTTGCTACATGTATTTCGGTGCTTAATGAATATTAATAAATATATGCTTCTTCGTATAAGTTTCATTTCAAAGCAGAAATCTAAGAATTGCAGTTTCAAATATTTCGCCTGATATTGACTTTTTGTGTAGCAGTATTGAAACACATCCATCACATTAAATTGTTATTAAACTTCTTTTATGTTTAATTCTTTCTTTATTACTAATCGTTTTACGTTTCATGTGCTTGTACTGCAAATGTACAATAACAATATATCTATCTATATAAAAATATGAGATAATGTGCCATGTCAAATGTGTATGTAAGATGCTAAGAATGTAATATTTGCATTTGATTTTTGCAATATTCGCTGTGTATGTTTTGTATTGAATATAAATACAATAAATATTATAGTAATATATGTCTATATTATGATTTTTTTAAGGGGGGATGCATTGTTCTAAGTGAACAGATGCTAACCTGTGATTTAAAAAAAAAAAAAACTCTACGGGCAGGTTAATCATGTTTTGCAGTGCAGTATACTTAAATTGAAATATTCTGTTCCACTCTATTTTGACTTGTTGAAATGTTTTTCACCTGGTTACAATGCAGATTATATTTGAAAAATGATATTCTTCTTAATCCTTATGAAAACTTATACCCAAGTATAAGTAAACATGTTTGCTGTGAAGTATCTTCATGACTAGGCTACTTGTATATAGAAACTGTGAACTTCACATCACTTGCCTCGGTATTCTGCCTATAATTCAAAAATGCTATAGTAAGGGCCATTGCCTAGACTGGTTTTTGTTCTTTATTGATGTCATAGGAGCAAGGCACAGACAAATATTTTTACCACTTTTATGTGGAAAACAGCTCTGCATTGATTTGACTTTAGTATTTTCTTGGTTCTGGCTTTCACTGATGAGACCTTAGTAAAGGTTGGAACTGGGTATTGTCCTTTCCATAATGTTTTTGCATTATGAGATAGCGAGGCAATTGTGAAGTCCACAGCTTCTCTACACAATGCATAGTCATGAAGAATGAAGACACTTCATGCACAAAATTTGTTTGCTTATGCTTAGATGAAGGATTGTCTATTATAATTTACTCTGCTGTGACCTTTCTTTTTAACCCTATTTTAATTTTAACGGAACCTGCAACATAGTAATCAAGAGTGAAACACATTGGCAGTATAAAACTTGAATGTCAAATTAATCCCTATTGGTTCTTGTGACCTATTGTTGCATATATGGTGATTGGCTCACCTAATCATTAGGTTTGATTTCTTACAGTATTTGCAGCTTAACTTATTCAAGTGCTTTTGTAAAAAAAAAACCTATATAATTTGCTACAGCATCTGCAGTTGAATTGCAGGCATTCTGAAGAATGCCTGATATCCTCTTTATAAGCTGTTTGAAGACTGTATAGTTTAATCTTTGCATAACTGACCTTTCACTAAAAATTACTTTATACTAGCAAAAATAGGAAATTCTATAAAATGGTTTAACATTATACCATTTGATACCATCCCTGAGCAATGATTGTTGAATTGGTTTCAATGCTTTCTGCTTAAGAAATACATAAAACACTTTGATAGTTGTTCTGTATAAGGGTAGGAATTTCACTTCTGTGTTTGTATTTTTAGGTGCTTTAGAACACCATGTATGAAAAAATTTCACATGTAATTGTCACCATTAGAATGTGAAAATTAATTGGGTTTTGTAGTTATTGGAGAATTTTTTATAGAATAATTAATAAGGTATCTTTAAAGTACTAAATGAAAGCATCTTTTTTTTTTTTATTCTAAAAGTAATATTTTTCACGCCACATAAAGATGTCTGGAATTGCTATTGCTCGCCTTGCTGAAGAGAGAAAATCATGGCGTAAAGATCACCCATTTGTAAGTATTATTACAATTATAATTTTGTTACTGATTGAATTTTTATAACATCTGTTTTTCATCCTGCTAAATTTGGAAAAGTGACAGTTTCTACTGTGATTAGAGAACTCCTCGGTTTGAAACCTATAGTGTAACTTGAAGTAAGTTAGCCAGTCTTATAGCACTGTTATCCTTTGGAAAAGTAGGTGCTTTAACAAGCAGGTTTCAGAACATCATTCTCAACGTTAGATCTTTTACAAGTCTTAAATCAAGTAATGAAAAAAACAAAAGAATGTAATATACATTATTTTGTTCAAATCACATACAATTCAACATTGAAGTTTATAATGTTGTCCTTGCCCTACTGGAATATAGCCAGGAGATCTGAATTCGGGTTTCTGGTCATGTCAGCTCTTGAGGATTCTAATACTTGAGTACTACAAGGTATGTCGAATGAAAAGCAGGTACTGTCCCTGTACTGTCATCAGCAAAGCTATGGATAGGATTGTAAGTCTATGAGAGAAGATAATTTATATACAAGGGGAAGAGAGTGGGTGAAAGAACAGAACCCTGGGCACTCTTTCATTGGTGGCAAAATCTGAGGAGAGTAAACCATCCACCATGACATGTAGTCAGTGACCAGTGAGGAAGGCAGACCATAGAATGGCAGTTTAGTGAGTAGGCCCTTGTGCCAAACCCAATCAAATGCCTTTGAAATGTCAAGGGCAACCACACGAGTTTCGAGGCCTGATCAAGAACTTATACAATGCAACCAGAACCTCTTTATTTCTACAAGTTAAGATTGTCTGCATCATGGATTATTCAGATGTAATCTGATGTGATGTCTCTTCACAACTTGTGCAGTGTAACCTCTGAACTTCAGATTCTTGTCACCACCATTCCAAGGTCTTTTATCCCCTCAACTTTCTCTAAAATTTCTCTACCAAGTGTATACTTTGCATCCCATTGTTGCCTGTTAAATTGCAGAAGACTCAGCAATATTGAATTGACAGTTTCATACTGTTGCCCATTCATATAAGCTATTCAAGTTCTCCTGTAAGGCCCACACTGTTTGATTTCTCATCACTCTCCCCGGTTTTGCATCATCTGGAAACAGTTGTATATCACCAGGTAAACCTATCTGAATATCATATACAAATTAAATAGCAACGATTCCAAAACTGACCCTTTCGACACGCAACTAATGACTTTCCTCTTTCAAGATAGTACTCCCCCCCTCCCCCCCACACACACATCACCACCACCACCATACACAACTTGCCAATACCTATCTAATAGCCCTTCACCTATCCAGCTAGTCTATCATCTAATTCCATCTGCTTCCATCTAGTGTGACCAACTTGTGGTATGGCAATCTATCAAAAAGCTTTGCAAAAATCTAAGTATATGGTTGATATACATCTTCCTTGTCCAGTACATTTCTCACCTTGTTATAGTACATAAGCAAGTTGGTAAAAGATGACTTCCTTTTAACAACCCCATGCTGATAAGCACAAAGAATATCACTGTTATCAACCCAATTTTGTATTCTATGTCTCGCCAACCTCTCTAATACCTTAACCACAACTACAGATATGCGTCAGCCTATAATTTGTTGCCTTATTCTTATGTAGTGGAACAATTTTGCCTTCCTTCCACACCTTTGGGACTTGTGCCATTACAAGACTTGTTAAGTAGGTGGACCAAGGCTGATGCTGACTCCTTGGAAAATTCCTTTAAGATGTGTGGTGATATGTCATCAAGCCCTATTGTCTTATTGACATCTAGCTTACCTAACTCCTCTTATATCTCTTGCTCGCTCAACTTCTCTCATTTCATCTCTACACTTGAACTTCTGATTTCACGCTGAGAATGAAACATCCCAATGAACTGCTCATCTCGACTATGTCCTCTGCAGTAGTTACCAATCTCCCACTTTTGAGGGAGATTGGTGACTCAAATAAATTTTGAGGTGCTTGGATGAGGATAGCAGAAGCACCATGAAAAAGAGCTGTAAAAATTCTAAAGTTCATCTTGGTTGCTACAATAGAATATATAGCTGAGATTGACAAGGAAAGGGACAATCCTCATCACCCCCCCCCTCCCACTTAATGGTGTATTTGGGGGGGGGGGTGTTGATGAGAATTATCTCATATCATTATTTGGTAATTCTATATACTATGCAATTTTATATAGAATTACATAGTATTAAATATCAATTTTTCAGAATTGAAAAAGGAATTAGAGGTGATCATTTAGTTTTAAGTATGATAAAAATTAATATCACATTGAAAAGAATAATATTCTTATTATTATTGTTAAGATGAGTCTCTGACTCCAGGGAGTCAGACTCATTGAGGAAGGCCACATACTACACACGCCAGCTATCATACTTATTCTTGAATTCATTCACACTGCTTGCACACACAACATCCAATGGCAATCCATTCCAATCACGCATCACCCTCTGAGAGAAAAATCTAGCTCTCACACCCTTCTTGATGTCCTTCATTCTCAGCTTCCAAGGATGCCCTCTCATCCTTTCCCTACCCTCCATAAATTGAAAAATTCCATCAATTGAAATCCTGTATGACTCTTTCAGAAGTTTGTAAGTCTCAGTCATATTATCCCTCTTTCTCCTGTTTGTGTCTGCAGTCTACAAATTCTCAATCTGTCTTCATAATCAGTATTCCACAATCCTGATATCATTTTTAACACTCTCCAATATATCAGAATCACAAAGGAAACCAGGAGACCAGACCTGCACACCAAATGGAGTCTTATCATGGCCTTGTAAAGAGGCAAAATAACATCCTTATCTTTACATGTGAACGTTCGTTTCAGCATTACAATTATCTTTTGAGTAGTTGTATTTGCAATCTTTGCCACAGGGGATTGTTATCATTGTTTCAAGTACACTGCTGAAGGCAGTAATGGTGATGCACAATTGGATTGAAGCAGAAGTTGCTCTGTATTTCTAAGCAGATACAGAAGTGAAAATAATAAGTAACATTGCTAAGCTTTGAGATGTTGGGAAGTAGGAAAGTTATATAGCCTGAAAAAAACTGAAGTCTGTGTCTTCATGGAATAAGAAATTAGAACAAAAGTTAAAAATGCAAGACCGAGAAACAGTATCTTTTATAAAGAGATAGATGAAGTTTTTGTAGTCATTAATCCATATAAGATTTATTTCAGTTAAAGCCGAACGGAACTTTATTGCTCTAGTTCATACAGAAATGGATCCAGTAAACTTTCTTTTATTTAGGATACTCAGTCTGATAAGTGATTTGTTAACAGTTATAGTTTTAGTTAATTCCTCAGAAGTTTTCATAAAGAAGGCAAATTTGTTCTGAAGTGTTAAAACTGTTAAGTTGTTAAGAATGATATCTTTCATTCACATAAAAAGTTATTCATTCTCAAGTGATGATATGGATTTTAGTAATGTTAGCAGTGGAGCTTGCTATTACTTTTTTATAGAAAGAGGTTATAGAAGTGTCTTGGATGAAGACAAGGTATATTTTCTTTGTTTCATTATTTGGGGTGTGCAGGAAGAATTTGACTGTTATGTTGCTGTCATATAGATAGCAGTTTTTGTGTGCAAATTCAAGAAGGAATAAAAGCAAGAAAAACTGAAATCCCAAAAAGTTTTGTCTGTATAGGATAACTGCTTATGAAAATTAAAGGGGAAGCTCTGTGACTTCAGTTTTTCATATTTGAAGTTGTAAGTTGAAGAAATACTGGTGCTTAAATAGTTACATATACAACATAGAATAGTTATGTTGTATATCTTTGTGTTCTTTTTAAATTAAAGATTTTTATTTTGGTTGTGAGGTGTTTGAAGACTCGATCTCTTAATGGGTTTGAGTTTTAAAAAATGAGTTAAGTCACTCAGTGTGAGGAAGTAAGTAAAAGTGACTATGCTATGTAGACAATGTGTTTGCTATTTAACCATGTCTTGAACACCCTAAACACTTTTCTTTTGCACTTAAGCAGTCAGCACCCAACGATTCAATTCACTATAGAAATAGAATGCAACAACAGGCTGCCCTCCTTAGATACCTACCCTGATTATACAATAACCAGTGGAACCTTGGCCTTCACTGTCTATAGAAAACCCACACATGTACAGGTTAATACATTCACCAGCAGTTACATTCTTCCCCAACAGTATGGCATGCTAAACAAAATTGATCTCTAGTGACAGTAGGCTCACTTGAAGAAATCCACATATATAAATCCCTTTTTAGTCAGTGGCTACAACCTCCACCAGAACCCATAGCACAACCCACCTGTCTTCTTCCCCAAACAGACTTGAACAAATTTATCAACATCTCATCATCATCAAATTCCTGGTATATACCTTCAAGGAGTGTACAGGATATGATAGTACTACATGAAAAATTTACATCATTACTAACTTCCTATCTACAATTTTCCTCCAAATCAGTCTGTTACTTGTCAAGACTCCAGCATTACCAGATCTTATATTTCTATCTTATAAGGCACTTTTTACTGTATCAATCCACCTATATCTTGGTCTTCCTCTGGGTCGTTTTGCTGCCAACCTGGCAGAGAACACTTGTTTTGCTAATATTTCCTCTCCCATGTTGTATAAGTGACCATACCACCTGAGATTAGCTCTGCTAACACATTCCTGGATGCTGACAGTGGCAAGTTCTTTCCTAATATCATTGTTTTTAATATAATATTGCCATTTATGCCATCTGTTCATGCCTCTAATCTTTCTCAGGACTCTCAGATCCATAAGTTAAAATTGGCTTGAACACTGTCTTGTATACAGCTCATTTAGTGTTTTGACTAATTTCTCTCCTATTCCATATAAATTTATTCAATTGACTTCCTACCATACCAGCTTTGTTGATTCTGTTGTCTATTTCCATATTTAATTTACCATCTTCAATTTGGTTGGTGGCGCTAGTGAGCCAAGTGCAGTGGACGTGTATAAGAAGAGCTCCTGATTGAGATAAGTTATTTTCAGGAATAACTTAGAAAGTTATTCTAAGGAATAATTAAGTATACATGCGTAATTGTTTGAGTAAGAGCGACTGTAAACGTTGTGCGCTACCAGTATTATTAGTGTGGAGGATTTTTCTTGCCTAAACTTAATTACAATATCGTTATTATTAGACCTAGTAACCTGCAGGGAAAAAAGAAAAAAAAATGGCGGTTGCATTGTCATTCCATGATTTTAATTTAGATTTCAGTCGTTTCATTAAGTGTGAGGTCTGTTATATGTATTCCTTCGATTACATCAATGATTTGTGGATGTTTAGTGCGGATGGAAGAAGGGTGTGTGCGAAGTGTGACCTGAATGAGGAACTGATGAATGCAAATATGAAATTGATGACAAAGTGTTAGTAACGATTGTGTTGTGAGTGCACGTTTGAAAGAGAAGGATGGTGAGAAAGAGAGGCAAAAAATGTTAAAAAATCAGGAAAAAAGAAAAAGAGTGGTTTGAAAACCGTGACGGATGTTAAAAGGGACGAAAGTGAGGCAAGAGTGGCGGAAAGAAACAAAATTGAGAGAGTGAATGAAACTAGAAATGGCGTGATGCAGAAATCGCAAGTGAAAAAAATCTAAAGAATAAATGATAGCGAAAAAAGAATGAATGATGGCGAAAGTTGGATGCATGTTGGACTGAAAGTACTGAAACAAAGAAAGATGAATGAGAGTAAAAATGAGAAGAATGATAGCAAAAGTTGGACGCATGTAAGTCCGAAATTAAGGAAACAAAGAAAGATAAATGAGAGTGGAAGTGAGAAGAATGATAGTGAAAGTTGGACCGAAAGTACGGAAACAAAGAAGGATGAATGAGAGGGAAAGTGAGAAGAGGGGGGTCAAGAGTTAGAAAGATTTAATGATAGAGAGAATGTGTCGCGAGATTCGGAAAGTGAATTGGATTGGATGAGGTAAGAAATGAAATGGATGCGAAATGAAATTAAGAGAATTCAGGTCAAAACTATTAAAATAAATCATGATGGCATGAAAGAGTTAATGAAAGATGAGCGAGTGGCGTTGTATGTCGACTCCATTATTAAGGTGTGCTAGAGGGTAAAATGCACAAGGTATGTTTTACAGGCGGTAAAATGAGTAGAGTGATTGGGGCATTGGATATGAGGCGGGAGCTAGCAAAAGAGTTAATAGTATTAATTGGTACAAATGATTTGAGAAAGAACAAAGAGCATGTCAGAATGAATATCAGGAGGCTGCTTGGAAAGATAAAAGAGAATAGTGTGATAGGAAGGGTAGTCAGTGTGTTGCCTAGGTATGACTGTGGTGAAATGAGGTGGAGAGCAAGGATTATGAATGATATTCTGGCTGAAATGTGTGAGGAGATGGGAGTACAGTTTGTTAATATGTGGAATGAGTTTGAGGGATGAAGTGAGCGATGGACTGCATTTGAGTGGTTATGGCGTGAGTCGCTTGGAGAGACTGCTGCTGGAAGGTAGAGAAGTGAATAGAGAGAATGAATCAGATCAAGAGGGAGGTGATGTGGAAGAGCAGGAGAGATTGAAGAAGTGGATATGAGTGGGGAAGTGAGTGGTATGAGTATAGAGAATGGGTGTGCAAGAGGAGCAGGGAAATGGGGAGGCTCAGGGTGGACAGGTACACAGTGTGAGAAAGGTGGATGCTCCAAGAGGATGTGAGAGCATGTGTAGGCAGGAAAGAAATGGGATGACCAGGGATCAAGAGGAAACAGATGGAATTGAAAAGGGTTCTAAAATGAAGAAGCAGAAAGGGAAATGGCCCCAGTCCAGCATGGATAGATCACATCGAGTGAGTAGCATCAGTGGAACTAGCTGTAGATCCAGAAATGAGCTGTTGTGTTTGTATACCAATGCTAGAAGTATAAGAAACAAGGCGGATGAAATGGTTGCACTAATTGCGTCTGTTCACCCAAAGATTGTTGGAATAAGTGAGACATGGTTAGATGAGGACGACACCCTGACAGGAAGAATAGAGATGGAAGGGTATGATATGTTTCGTGAGGATAGAAGGGTAAAAAGGGAGGGGAAATGCTATTGATGATAGAGAAAGAGGATGGACGATGGAAAGATGTATGGACATACCTTGTATGTCCATACAAGGAAGAGATGCAAGAGGGAAATAGGGCCAGTGGTTTTGAGGCAGTATGGTGTGAGATAGAGGTGAATAGAAATCAAATACTTGGTGGGATGTTGTTATAGACCTGGTAATGTGGATGGTGGTGATAGTGAAATGTATAGTCAAATTAGCCAAGCAAATAAGAAAAGGGTGATCATTATGGGTGATTTTAATTATGGCAATATAGACTGGAATGAAGAGATAGCAACTGGAAGTAAAGAAATTGAGTTTTTGAGGGATAACTACCTCAGACAGTATATTACAGAGGGCACACGAGGATTAAAGGTCTTGGATTTGGTCATCTCATCAGAGGATGTAATTATAAATGAGGTGTCAAATCATCCACCAATTGGTGAAAGTGACCAAGAGGTGATTACCTGGGTGGTTGCCAGCAGTGCAAGGATCACTGTGAGAAAAGGGTATATGGGGAACTACAAGGGTGGGGGTGATTATGAAGAGCTCAGGAGACAGCTTGCGG
Organism: Typopeltis vanoorti; assembly: GCF_054136105.1. Taxonomy (NCBI): domain Eukaryota; kingdom Metazoa; phylum Arthropoda; class Arachnida; order Uropygi; family Thelyphonidae; genus Typopeltis; species Typopeltis vanoorti. The sequence goes on along the minus strand of NC_143569.1, from coordinate 80,131,466 downwards.
GTGTAGCATGGAACGAGGAGTTAGCTGGAAAAGAGATCAATGCAGCTTGGGGCATTTTCAAAAACTATTTAGTAGATGCAATGTCTAAATGTATTCCAAGGGTGATAAGGTTAAATAAGGTAGCTGTGAGATGGATGAATAAAGAGATTAATCATGCGATACAGAGAAAAGGGGCATTGTGGTGGCAGCATAAGAGAAGTGGAAGTAACCAATTTCATGAGATCTGCAAAGACCAGGCAAGGAGGGTGACTTGGTTGGTGAGAGTAGTTGAAGAGAGGTATGAACATCAGTTAGCTAATGAAGCCAAAAATAATCCTAGGGAGTTCTTTCGATATGTAGCCAGCAAAAGAAAGAATGATTATGGAAGGATGACATTGATTGGAGGAAATGGTATAAAGACAGCTGTTGCAGAATGTGTGGTGGAGATACTTAATGAGCAGTTCATAAAGATCTTTCAATCTTGTGAATGTGACTTCATGGAGAGATTGAGAGCAGTTGATGATGGGGAGGAGAGACTGACTGTGAGCAAGGGGTGTTTGGGGAGTTGAGTAAATTAGATGTAAATAAGGCTGTGGGACTTGATAATATATCACCGCGTATTCTGAAGGAATGTGCCAGAGAGTTGACACCTGCCTTGACATATTTTTTTAATATGAATCTTGCACTTGGTCAAGTTCCTAAAGAGGGCAAGATTGTGCCACTTCATAAAGGAGGTGATCGAACTCAAGCATCAAACTATAGGCTTATCTCTGTGTCAGGTGTTGTGGTTAAGTTGTTTTAGAAGCTTGTGAGAACTAGGATCCAGAGTTGGGTTGACAGCAATGGTATAATCTTTGATGGACAGCATGGATTTGCTAAAGGGAGGGCATGTTTTAGTAATCTACTTACTTATTACAATAAAATAACTGCTACCTTGGACAGAGGAGAAGGATATACAGTAATATACTTGGATTTCGCAAAAGCTTTTGATAGAGTACCTCATAAGTTGACAGTCAAACTCGAGCAGATGGGGTTGGATATTAGATTAGTGCATTCGATTGGAGACTGGCTATCTGATAGGTATCAACAAGTTGTGTATGGGGGTGCGATATCCAGGAAAAGGAAAGTCACTAGTGGAGTGCCTCAGGGGTCTGTTTTAGGGCCATTACTATTTAACTTGTATATTAATGATATTGGCAATGATTTGGATGGAGATATTCAGTTGGTTGCAGATGATGCAAAGTTGGGACGAACCATGAAGGTGTTGTGGCCTTGCAAGAAGACTTGAATAAATTGAGTGATTGTGCAAGCAAATGGGGATGTGAGTTCAATGTTGCAAAATGTAAGGTTTTAAAATTTGGAAAACAAAGATGGGATGCAGAATTTATGCTTGGTTAGACTATATTGTTGGAGGTAGAGGAAATAAGAGATCTGGGGGTGATAGTGGATAAGGATCTAAACTTTAGGGGACACATCGCCAAAATTGTGAAGACAACACAAAGACTTCTGGAAATGATGCGGAGGACACTGAAGTGTAGAAGTAGGGAGATTCTTGTTCCATTGTATAAGGCTTTGATTAGGCCACACGTGGACTATTGTGCCTAGATTTGGTCACCGGGTTTTCTGAAGGATGAAGAGGTGTTGGAAAGGGCCCAAAGGCGACTGACTAAGGTAGTTTCTGACCTGGAATGTTGAGTATGAGCAAAGATTGAGAAGATGTAATTTGCAGTCTGGTGGAGAGAAGGAAGAGGGGAGATATGATACTTACCTACAAGTTGGTAAGGGATTGTTATAAAATCAATGGTGGAGAGGTTCTACAGAGAATAGTGGGAGTTCAGGGGAGAACCAGAGGTCATCCCTGGAAACTGTATAAAGAGGGTGTGAGTAGGGAAGTGAGAGGCAGGTTTTTTTTGTGCAGAGTTGTGAATGATTGGGATGCCTTGCCTGAGATTGTGGTGTCTGCAAGGAGTTTGAGTGTGTTTAAGACACGGTATGACGAGATGTGTGTGTGTGATAAAAGGACCTCCCAGATGAGTCTTTGACTCCATGAGGTCTTGAGTAATAATAATAATCTTCACTAAAAATCGTCCCTAAGTAGCTGAAATGTTTTACTTGTTCTATAGGTTCTCCATTCACAATCAGAAACATCAAAATGCAGTTGAGCATTTTGATGTTTCTGCCTATTTTCATTGTCTCTGTCTTTTTAATGCTGACCTTCATACCATATATATTACAACAGTTATTCAATTTAGTCAGGGACTCTTCCAAACTTGTAGCGGATTTATTTAGAAGTATAAAATCGTCTGCATAAAGCAAAGAGCTGACATTAACATCTCCAATTCTGATATCATGTTTAATACCATTTTCCTTCATAATGTGATCCATATATATAATGGATAACAAAGGGGGATAATGTACATCCTTGTCTCACACCAGATTTAACATTAAACCATCTTCCTGTACTTCCTTCAATTCTAACTGCTGACTTACAACTCAAATAAAGACTAAGTATTGCTTGATATAATGCCCCATTCACACCATATAACTGCAGCGTATTGAATAGCTTCTCTCTTGGCACCTTTTCATATGCCTTTTCCAGATCTACAAAACTTAAATACAGATCTTTGTTATATTCCCATGCTTTCTCGACTATTTGTCGTAAAGTGAAGATCTGATCCTGACAACCTCTATTTGGTCTGAATCCAGCTTCTCTTCCACAGTCCTTCTCAACCATTTCTCAAGTATATTTGCATATATCTTACCAGGAACACTCAGTAGAGAAATACCTCTGTAATTCTCACATTCAGTTTTATCTCTTTATATATGGGTACTATGAGAGCTCTATTCCAATCATCTGGAATTCGTCTGTCTGTCCAGGCCTTCTGAACTATGCAGTGCAGCCACTGTAAGGCTTTTATACCTCCATACTTGAGCATTTCTGGTTGAAAATCATTTACTCCAGCTGCCTTTCCACATTTCAGGCCTTTGATGGCTTTTTCTACTTCAAGTATGGATATTTATTCCTGACTGCATGCCTGTTGTGAGTGTTTTTTAACCATTGTGCTATCACTGCTTGTTTCTTTTAGCAGTTTTTCGAAGTAATTACTCCATACTTCAAGGATATCTTTTTCTCCAGTTTTCATGTAACCTTTATCATCTCTAACTTCTTTTACAGCACTCTTTCATAGATTTCTAAGCTTCTTCAACAACCTCCAGAATATCTTACCACCTTCTTGATATTTATTTTTATGTTCTTGCCAAAGTCCTCCCATGACTTGTTTAGCTTGTTTTACACACTGTTTAGCTTTGTTACATTTGTCTCTGTATTCTCTGAGAGCACAAGCTGACAAGGAACTTTTTGATATGCTTTCTTCTTTTCCTTCACTGCCTCTTTAACTTCTTGTGTCCACCATGGAGTTCTGATTTTTCTATCCTTGCAGACAACCTCACCACATGTCTCTCTGGCTGAATCGGTGTTTTCTTCAGAGCTTGGCACTGAATCTGCAAGATTTGGTTCCAGTTCTCATTTTTTCCTCAATTATGTTTGTTTGTGTATTTTAGTGTACAGTTTACCTCTGAGAGCTGCTCTGTTTTTATTCACTTTAAAACTTTCTTACATGTTATTCTTTTCAATGTGAAATTCAATTTTTTCCTGCTCAAGATTTAAAGGTGATCACTTCCAATTTCACATCCTCTGTACACTCTGGTGTCCTGCACCAGGGAGAAAACATCACTATCAACAATAACATAGTCAATGAGACTTTTCTTATTCCTTGCCTCTTCTCTCCATGTGAATTTGTGCACATTTTTATGTTGGAACATGTTGTTAGTAATAACCAGTCCATGTCCTGAGCAGAAATCCAAAAGGTATTTGCCATTATTATCGGCTTGACTCTTTCCTCCAAATTTTCCCAAAATATTTTTCTGTCTGACAAGCATTTCCTACTCTGCTGATTAGATCCCCAACAAGGACGACCAACTTTTCCTTTTTCATTGTGTCAGTTGCTTTTTCTAAAGCTTCAAAAAATTCCTCCACTTCTACTTTAGTAGAATCTTCTCTGGGACCATAGGCACAAATAAGTGTCATAGTCCAGTTCCCCATTCTGATATTTGCCCACATCACTACTTGAGGCTGCCTGCCATTCAAGAAGGTAAGTCTCATATTTAGTATTGAATACTATGGCTGCTCCTTCTTTTCCTTGATTGTCATTCCCTGAATATAACATTTTGTATTTATTGCTCAGAAAGATATCCCCAGTTTATGGCTTTTTTTGTTTCAGTCACCCCCTATTATGTCGATCTGGTACTTATCTAATTCCTCAGCTAGCGCCATTTCTTTGCCATTCAGGCCTCTTATGTTGATAGTACCGATCTTGAGTTCTTTTGATATTGAGTTGGGGTGGGTTTTAGGATTTGCTTTAGGATCAACATCCCATATCCATGACAATTCTGAAAAGGTAGCTTAAAATCTTTAAGATATACAGTCCTATAACCATATTTAAACTGTACAAGAAATTAGCATGCTTTATTCACTCCCCTAAAGACCATCTACAACCTGGATTTACCAGGAGTCTACCAGCTATTGTGTGGTGGCAACCTTTCCTACTTTGATATGGGGAGAGCTAACATTGGGATTGCAGTTGAAACTACACTCAAATCCATCACTAGCTGTTCAGGTTTAGGAGACCATGCTGTTGATATCTACCACAGAATCTGCTACAAAGAGGTCCTATTATTCCATTGAAACAATATAAATATGAGAAACTTTTTCTGGAATCTGCTTCCCAATCTCATCAAATATGGTTGCATCAAGCTGCCTCTCATCTGGAAAACTTATCCACACCAACCATGCAAATAGCCAAGAACACCTAATAAAACTTAGGTGGTATTCAGGGAAATTGCACTGAGAAACACAGTGAAGCCATTACTGATATATTGCACATGTGCAAGTGTTTATACTATTGTATGGTTCTATTGATGATGACCTCAATTTAACTTTGGCAAAATAAAGTATAAGCTGAAGCACCAGAACTATTCCTTTTCATCCTTGCATAATCACTGTGCAAAGATCAAAACTTTTGTAGCAACAGGTGGCTGTTATTTGGGGTGTCTATGATATATTTAAAGATAGTGAAGAATGTATTAAAGTAGTTTACATTTTGTCCTGTCTGTGAACTTTCTAAGGTTCATCAAAGACAAACTGAACTCTTTAATCTATACTAAACATTGCAGATTGTCTGTTCATGAACAAGGAAAAATTTGTAGCTGTACATTATAAAGGGCTGGTAACTGGTACCTAGAGTGTGAGCTCAACATGCTGTTGCTGTGTTCGCCCGATTGAAGAAAACAAAAGTAACATAAAAATAAATTCATTATATGAAGAAGTCTTGAAGAAGAATGCAGAAAATCATTCCATTTATTCTAATTTTGGGAAGTTCCTACATGCCAGTTACTTTGATGGTGGAATAATATTCGAGTTTGGTTTCTTCAATACTTTTCTTTTAAAATAAAAAATAATAAATAAAAAGTCACATGGATAACTGTTTTCTATTGAATGGATAGTTCATAGTAAATAGAAGTATTAAATTTGAAATTATTATAATTCTTGACCACAGAGATTAATGAATAACTAACTCTTATTCAGAAGTATTGGTCAAGTGTTAAATAAATTATTTAATAACCAACTAGTTTCGCCGGCTATTGCTGTCATCATCTTCAGGGTACAAATAAGGTAGGAAAAGTAAATTACAAGCTAGATGTTAACTGACAATTCGAATTCAATAACAAAATAGTACTGAGTGTGAAACAATACATGTGTCGCGATTACAGGATTTACTTGTTGAGAAACATTTTGTAGTTGGTGCTGAAGTTCATTTCATGTGTGTTTAGTGATCTGATTAAGGTCTTCCGTATATCAGGTAGGATTAAACTGTGATTCCAGTTGTGGTTTTTTGTGGAATGGGCGACTAGCTGCTTCTTTGAAGATTCTGATTTGGTAGTTTTCTTCTATATAAGGCTTATAACTTTTATTCCATTCAATAATGTGGTTGGTTGTAGAGAAGTGGGAAGAAAGGGCCGATATATCTTGTCTGTTATTTCTTACATAACCGATGTGTTCCCTTTGTCTCGTTTCGAAGCTTCTAGACATCTGACCAATGTAACTAAGACCACAGGAACAAGGGATATTGTAAACTCCAGCATACTTGTAGAAAGGATGGAAGTCTTTCGTTGATCTTAGAAATTTCTGAATAGTTTCAACTGACTTTGAAGGTCACTCTAATATTGTGTGGTTTTAGGAGGAGAGCCCGTTTTTTGGAAATGGTACCAACGTATGGAATAGTTATAGTGGTGATATATTGGGTGACATCACGTTGTCTTTGTGGTATGTCAGAGAAGAGAGAATCTTGTTCACGAGTCTAAGCCATATAAGGGTAGGTCGTTGGATATTGTAGTTGACTACAATATCCAACGACCTACCCTTATATATAAATTTTATTATTCTACTTCTTAACAAAGAATTGAGCTAACGTAGTTTGGCAGGCATTTGTTTCTTTTTTTTTTTTCTCCATACAACCGACGGTATGGTCCCATTGCTTCTTCTACTCTTCTGCAAATTTTACTGCTTTTTTCATCAGGGTCAGCCTCTAAGCATTGCTGCTTAAAACTTCGATTGTACGAAAAATAATTTCAAATTGTTTCTGTGAAATCTCTTTTGGCTGACTATCAGTGGTTAAATTTTCTTCATATTCTTTGGGATCTTCCTGCTGTGCATCTAAATTTAGCAGGTCGGAATCACTCAATTCTTCAGAATGAGATTTGCCGGCGTATAAGATGTACTTTTTTTTTTTTTTTTTTTTTGAAAATAAGTCTGAAAACAGGGTGCGTCTTATATGCCGATACTCAGTTTTTTATTACTTTCATTTCTGGAAATATTCTCTGTTCCAAGTTATGAGATTTCTTTCTTGCTTCCTTGCGGTGTGTAAGAGCATTCCAGTTACGTAGAGTTCAGCGGATGCGCATGTGCTTCCACAGAACTTCATAACAAACAGGAACACAGCTGTGATCGTCGATGACGATCACAGCTGTGTTTCTGTTCGTTTAAACTTTCCAATTGTTGTTGTGGTTGTTGTGAACGGTGATAAATTTCTGCCGTTAAATTTTCTCTAAATTTCTTGTCAAATTATGGCTGAAAAACGTCAGCATTGCTACAATATTGCATACAAGCTATGTGTGATTGCATATGCTAAAGAACAAGGAAACAGGGCTGCAGAGAGACATTTCTCTCTCCCCCCCCCAACTGAGAAAATGATAAGCACTTGGCAGAATCAGGAAGAGGACCTAAGAAATCTTTTTTTCCTAAAAAATGTGTATAAAAATGGGGGTGCATCTTATATGCAGGCAAATACGGTAATTAACTCATTGATGTTATCGTTGTCAACCTCGTCAAAACCCAGTCCATGCCTGATGTTGGCAATTTCCTCAACAACATTATCCATTTCATTTGAAAAGCTTGCAAAATCTTTTGCACACTGTGGAAGAATGTGCTTCCAAACTGCATGCATATTGCTAGCAGTAATTTCATTCCAAGATTGAATATTTTCAATAGCAGATTTAACATTAAATTTCTTCCAGAATTCTACTGTCATAGAATTCTCACCAGATGTTGCTTCTATTACCTGTTTAAATGTTCTTCTCAGGTAGTATGCCTTAAAGGTTGCAATAATACCCTGGTCCATAGGTTGTATGAGAGAAGTTGTATTTGGCAGTAAAAATATCACTTTAATATTCTCACACAATGAATCAAGAGAGGTAGGGTGACCAGGTGCATTGTCTAAAATAAGCAGAGCTTTAAAATCAAGATTATTTTGCTCGCAAAAATTCTCAACTGTTGAACGAAAATAACTTGTGAACCAGCTTTCAAATAAAGATTTAGTAATCCATGCTTTCTTGTTAGATTTCCAAATAACTGGGAGGAAAGCTTGATTAATGCATTTGAGAGCCCTAGGATTTTGTGCCCTATAAATTACCATGAGTTTTAACTTTAGATCAATCGCCTTCTGCATTGCCATCGAATTGGAGAGTCATTCTATCCTTTGCGACTTTATTATTATTTTCCCAAGACCTCATGGAGTCAAAGACTCATCTGGAACTTTATAACCAGGCAGATTTCTCTGATTTGGTCAGAAAAGTCTTGGAAGGCGTTCGCTTCCAAAAAAAGTCTGGTTTCATCAACATTAAATATTTGTTGGTCACAATAGCCCCCTTCTTCCACAATTTTCTTCAAAATCTGGATAATTTGCAACCACCTCTTTATCTGCACTTGCAGCTTCACCTGTAATTCGAACATTATTTAGGCCATTTCTCTCTTTGAATCACTGAAACCACCCAGCACTAACGTGGAATTCTTTTACATCATTGATAGCCCTTTCTTTCAAGGTTGCAAATAGACTTAATTCTTTTTATTTAATAAGATTAAATAAAAAGGTGCTTAGCAGGATCCATTTTTGGTTATAATCTTCAATCCATGTAGAAAGAAGTATCTAATTCAGTCATTATAATTCTTTGATTTTGAATGGTCTGCATGCATGATAAACTTGAAGCAGACTTACCTTTTTCTCTATATTCAGCAGCTTTGCTTAAAATTGCTCTTATACTTGATTTACCCATTTTGTGTTCTTGTCCTATCTTTGCTCTGGACTCGCCTTGTCCATTTTTCTTTATTATTTCAAGTTTTTCTTCCAATGAGATTACTTTTCGAATCTTTTTTACACATCCACTTTTTTGCTCACTAATTCTTTTACTCATGATTAAAGCTTGGAAAGATACTTTAACTTAAAAAAGTAAGGAAACCACACTCATATAACATTGGAAAGGAGGCACAAGATACGATTATCAAAATGCTATGCAATTATATAGCAGACGACAAATTTTGGTGGTAAAAATTTGGAACATAGTGTACATGGAAGTAGTGTAGTATGCCATTAAAAATAACTTTGCGAAATGTTTTAAATCAGTAACTAAATTATTTCATTCTGGTGAATGATTTTTAAAATAGTTAGCCATAAAAATGTATAGATAGAAAATTTTTAAAATCTATAACATTTATTTTTAAGATGTATATAGGCGCACTAATCGAATTTTGGTATTGAAAAAAAAATGACTCTAATCGGGGGCACATTAATCGACGGATTACTGTAATTAGAAATGTTTCCTCATTTTTAATTTGGAATTCCGTTGATTTGGTGCTTTTATAGCAGCACTATTAAAATTAAAGCCAGTTTTTGTGGAAGTGAGATGAAGTATCACACACATACCACGGATATCTACATACACATACCATGATATATATATATATATATTCAATCCTATTGAATAGGATTGTCAGAGAAAATTGAGAATGGAATTTGATTCATATTGAGAAGGAATCGATTAGCTAGAGTAGCACAATGAGACTAAGTGTATTAAATGTTAAGTATGTTTCTCAGATTGAGATTTATAGAAAAGATATAGTAATTGCATATATGAGTGCTAATTCTCTACATAGCTTTGAGTGTTTGATTGACTCAGTGTCATAATAACATGTATTATATGTATTTTTCTTGAAATTAAATGTTTTTGTTTAAATATAAATGTTGTATTGCCTGAACTTAGAACCTATTGCACTTGCTCATAAAATTTAGTGAACCTCAAAAGGCAGGAGAATAGATAATATTGGTTTATGATTGCAAGTTGGAAAAATATAGTTGATAAGAGTGAATGCTGACTGTATTCTAACTCCTTGGTCATACAAGTTTAGTATAAGCTAGGATTCAGGGTGGTGCAGCGAAAAAAATAAATTTCTCTGAATTTTAATAAGGAGTTAGAACCAGTGCTGAGACAAAGAAATAGGCATCCGCCATTTGCATTTTCTTTGTCTCACAAACCAACAGCTTCATTCTTATCGGGGATTCGGCCTGAGTTGAATTAAGTGAGATAGAAGTTTAAAGTAAATGGTATGAAATAAGAAAAGAATAAATAGGAATTATTGAGAGAAAGATAGAATAGAGTGATATATAAATATAAGAGGGCCCAAAACATAGGAGAGTTGACACAACAACAGAATTATAAAAATTGTCCATATGCAATATAACCTGGTCTAAATATTCTTCCATCAAGTGAAATACTTGCATATGCATGACCCATTTTTGCTAAAGAGGATTCAGATTTGCCTGTATAAATTTTTATTTTTTATTACCAATCCATTTGATTTGCATAGTTCATAGAATTTCACGCTATATTTATGTTTTTTATGTATTCCCGAAACGCCAGTCTACCATGCCATAACACCATTGACTAATCAATACAGACGTTTCTGTTTGGTGTGTAGCTATTTTGCATTACACTATTAAAATGATCTAGGATTGGTCTTAATTTGTGCAATTTATCATTAGCTGCTTGGGAATTATCTGCAAAATGCAAATAACGCAATAAAATTTGAAATCGATTTTAGCTCATTTTAGAGCGCCAAAATGGCAAATTGTAAAGTTGATTTGTACTCCACTAATGCTCAATAGATGGTAAATTACAAGGACCCATATGAAGTAAAAGTCCAAGAAATAATTTCATTTCAGGTATGTCTGTTGCTTTTTGAAATTCTTTGACTTTTTTGGATCTGTGCTTGCCTTTGCTCAATGTTTTGTAAAGTATATAAATTGGTTTGTTCAATTAAAAGTGTGAGAAAATCTTCAGAAAAGAAAAGTTCAATCAACTTTTTGATACTGAAATTTGCAGTGTCAATTTTAAAACCCAAAGTTTCAACAAAGTCAAAATTGTGGGGGCTCTTGTTCTGAAATTTCCCAGTAAGTAAATGTTGATATATTTGGCTGGATGCAAACTTCATCTTCAAAAGTTTCTTCATCATCTGAGTTACTGCTAGAGTCATCTGTAGGATCATCTTCGAAATCGGAACCAAATCATTCATCAAATTCATCATCGCTCATATTAGCATAAGCTTCTAATTCTTTATCAGTAAGTTTTCTTTTACTGGCCATGGCGAAATTGAAGGTTTTTAGAGACTAGACTCAATAAACACCATCGTCAGCACATGTAATATATAGGTGGGGTGATACGAGATTACTCATAGTGACCTTGAAGGCATGAAAGCACTTTGCGTGCAGTAACAAACTATGCCCAACGAGCGTGGCAGCGAACGTGTTAATTTGTCATCACATTCAAATATATACCTGCAACGGTGTTGTGAGATCATATGGACTACTAAGATAACTGCACTACTCTTCTTCTAGGTCTTTTTCTGTTTCAGCAGCTACCACCTTGTTTCTGTAAATGTACTTATTGAATATATTTGCATACAAGATTTATTTGCCATTTATGAGATGGGAAAAATATTGGATATTTACACATCAAATATTACTTGTGGTGGAAAATATGCATGTCTAGAGATTATAATTACTAAATTTATTTAGCTCCAAAACAAGTACCCAGTCTTAAATCATGTTGAAGTAATTTGATTGTAAATTACTTCAACATGAGTAATTATCTGATGAAAAAGCTCCAACTAGAACATGAATTTTTCATTATTTAGATAGTGTGAAATTCCTGTGGCTTCTGAAATAGTTTGATCTGCATTTGATATTGACTGAATTTCAGCAAGACAGCTTTTTAACGGTTGCAAATTTTCGTAAACTTTGCTCACAGTGCGTATGATAAAGTTTCATCTTGTAGTAGATGGGCACGGAATGGCGACGTTTATATGCTTATGAAGAATTGTTACACATTGTGGTAATCTCGAAAAATGTTGATATAGCCATAATATTGGAGAAAAAAATTCTTGAGTTCCGCGTAACACTTGTTACATTTTTCATTATATGATTCAGTTGGTGAGCATAACAATGAGTGAAATGTGCGTTATTATAAAATTCTTTAACTTTGCTTGAACGCCCCCTTTGTTACCCTTCATGACATTTTCATCATCAAATGTCGAGCTATTAGTTTTTGTCTATTACCTTGAAGGATAATATCTAACTCTAGAATACATTTGGATAATCCATCTGCAGTTTGATTCTCTGGAATAAAGAATCCCCAAAAGTGTTCAAATATTTCTTCATTCAATATGTACCGAAAAACAATAACTATCTGAGAGTGTTTGAAACATCCGTTGTGTTATCAGCAATGACAGCTACAAATGAAGCTTCTTCAATATCCTTATTTACTTCATTTTGGTATATTTGATAAAGACAATCGAGTATCTCATTCTGAATAGTCTTAGAAACAGCTTTAAACATTGTACTGGTTTCTAAATGGTTTCTTAAATCTGGATCTAATTTAGATGCAAAATTCACTAATCCCCTAAATAGACATGGATTTGCTGAATCATCTTTTTCGTCATGTCCTCGTAAAGGAATTTCAAAATTTCCACAAAATAAGTCAATTATCTTGGATAAAATTTCATGGTTTTTAGCAACCTTTTTGTTATGCTCATTAATTGAAATTCTGTAGGCCTCACTAAGTTTTTGTTTAATATCTACAGTTCCTAAAAGCGACAAAGAAACTGCATTTTCAATATGTTTTTTTTTTTTGACGTTTCATGTTTTTCTGTTTTTTCTTTCATTTTATTTATATTTACAAAACCATTCTTTGTCCACTGCGGATCATTGCGATGGCCTCATATTTTAATAGAAACTTTCTTAGCGAGAGTCAACTGTGAAAATTTAAGTTTTTGTAGTTCACTTACTGTCACAGAACTTATTTCTTGAGGTTGCATTTCTGGGTTCATAATTGTCAATAACCCCAGTAATGTTCTAAAATAAAAACTATAACAAATATTATGTCTTTAATTGTAATGTCCAAATATTTAAAGAGACGGAGTGAACACGATAAGCACTACGAACACTCTACTATTGGCGCAAACTGCACATAAACAACATTGGAACTGCTCAACGGATAGTGCCGCATTACGCTAATAGCTGGCATCTCACTATGACGTGCATATGCTTGCGCGCTTAGCAATATGACACTGTGGTAAACACAGTGCTGCTAGTGTCCTTCACGCTCCTAAGTGTTACAAGATGGATTTTTATTCTTTTTTATACAAAATAAGAGAATTGTATAGGATTGTTGATGATAAAATTAAATATTACAAGCAAATAAAAATAAATTAATAAATATGTTTATATATCGAGAAAAATTGGGGGTGCTGCAGTGCCTATGCATGAGCCGTCCCTGCTGGTTAGACTTAGCCAACATTCTAAAAGTAGCTAAGTCTCTAAAAAGGAATCTCAGGATGAACTCTCTGCACTTACAAGCTGTGCAGGACAAGGATAACATTGTCGCCAAAGTGGATAAGGATAATGCTTCAATAGCACTCAATTGCTCTGAATATGATAGAAAAATATTTATTCAAATCAATGTACTTGCTGCTTAATTGACACTGATCCCACCCAAACACAAAAAAGCACTCCAAAAATGACCTGAAATGATCCAGAAGCTTTAACCTTATAATTCCAAGCTCCTTCTGGTTTATAGACTACTAAAAATATGCAAACCCTTCAGACCTATGTGGACAGTATTGGTGGCCAGTGTCTTTTTGGCCACTTATAGTGGCCAAAAGACACTGGCATGATGGTCAGTTTTTATATAGCATGCCTATTCACAAAATAACCACCACTGGACCAATTCAGACTTTCCTCTGACATAGTCTTATTCAGTTTTACCATGAAGTCAGCCTATTATGTGGCAAGGAAAAACCTATATGCAGATTGAAGGCACAGATATAGCTCCCCTCCCCATCCTTGGATTTTTCATCCTGCAAAACAGGCAAACTGACCATTAGAACACACACAATTAACAGACATAATACACTGGTTTCATAGTCTGAGTTGTTTTGGCCATACATCCAGACCAACTATTTCTTCTTCCTCCCTCTTTTCATGGAACATTTTGAAAACGCCCTACATTTGGCACCTCTCAAAACTATTCTATTTGAATGATGTATTCTCCATATGGCTGGTATATATTGGAAATGCTTTTAATGCACTTCAGCAGCCCCAACACCCAAGGATTATTTCACCATAGAAAAGGAATAAATAGTTTGTACTTCCTTGACACTCTGGTCACCAACTTCCCAATGGATCCTTATCCTTTTCTGTCAATAAAAAACCTGCCCACATTGGAAGGTATGTACATCACCATCCCTCTCAGTAGTATGGTGTTATCAAAAACCTGAGCTAATCAAGCTAGAACAATTTGCTCATAGAGCACACTACTCTGTTGCAAATGTGTTTGATTTCTGTGGATACTCTTCAGCCTGTGGATCCTTTCCCTTTCACAAAATTAGTAGAACATCCCCCTCCAAAAATTATAATTACTTAATCAAAAATATTTTTTCTTTCTAAAATATTTCAGTAATTGTAGAAATTATTTATTTATATACAGCAGATTTCTGCTTTTATATACTACAGAACTATAATAGGCACAAATTTTGATTTCTTGCAGATATTTACTGTTAATTTACTCTTTTTTTTTTTTTTTTGCATTGAGTTGCATATATTTTGACTTTGTTTTTTGGGAATGCTTCCCCCCTCCCACTTTATTTTATTTTTTTAAATGCTATATATAATTTTTTTTCTTGTCCATATTTGGAGTACCTCAGACAAGAACAATTACTCTCTCCCCCTTTCATATTTTGCTTTTCAACATGGTATTTGTTATACCCAGGGTGTTCCAAATTAAATTACCCCTATTCAGAACAATCTGTAGAGCAAAATACTCTCGAACTTGGTGGATGCCCTAACCAGATCATGGGGAAGATTATTTTGGGGGGGAGGAATAAATAAATAAAGAATAGCTTAAAAAATAACTGATATAGGAAATATGATACTGTGAGCAGAAGAAAATTACATGAATGTGAACCCAGATAGTATATGATTATGAATGATTCAGAGTTGATGACAAATGAAGTTATTCAATGTTTATTTTGCTCGTTTCATAAAATAACGTGGTACAAAAAATTTATCACATAATGAGCTAACAAGGAGATCCAGGTGATCAGTGGATGTGACATTCAATGTACTGGCCTTTATGCAGAACCAATAGCTATATACCATTGTCTACAGTGGAACACAACTGATCTGTTGTAAGGTTTCACATTTCTGATTTTGTATTTCAAATCTGCCTGATTGAGAGCTTTGCCCTGATACACAGTGTTTTTGGGGTAATCTCAAAGCCAAAAGTCCCATGGTTAAGGTCTAACGAATGCATTTGCCATTTCATAGAAAATGAGCAAATGATTACTCTCTCCTCTGTGAAATGTTGACACAATAATTGTTGAACTTTACATCTTATACTGTTGGGTTCAGGCACCCTCTTTATTGTAGTTGTGGGATGATAAAATTGTGCAATATATCCTGAAAACTTGCAGCCATGTCCGTGCAAGTCGCAGGTCAAGTTCAATGGATTTCTTCTATGAAAAATGGCACAATAATGAACTTAGCCATAAATTTATCTGTACTATAACCTTTAGTGAATATAAGGGAACTTGTTGACATGCATGAGGATTCTCTGTAGCCAAGATGTGGCAGTTTTGAGTGTTTATACTGCCTTACAACTCATGTGGTATACAAAATTCACCATATTTTCTCACTCACAGTGTCATATTTCCTCTATCAGTAATTTTTGAACTTTTGTCAAAATCTCTTCATGATTATGTTATAGTGCCAAGTCTGAGGGTATTCCTTCCATCTACTGGTTCTACAGAATCTTTTGAGTAGGGATGCTTTAATTTGTAAATACCCTGTGTATGTACAGTTTGTTTATGTACTTATCTTTTCCTGTCAACCCAGCTAATGCTCTGGGACCACCTGTATTAACTTCCAAAGAGAGCAGTTTTCAGAATTCTGTATACTTTTGAACAAGACAAACTGATCTGTATAGCTATTCAAAAATTCATAATTTTTTTATGAATTAGAAAAACAAGTTAATTTTTATTACGGAGGCCTCTGGAAGTGTAAAAACTCCTTTTTGGAAAAATACAGTCAGTTTTGTTCAGCTGTATAACAGCATTCATGGTCAAAATCTTTTCAAAATTGAGTACTTTGGATGTAGCACTGAATGATGTAAATTTAAATGATCTCTACATGTAAATGATCACTGCTTCATAGGATAGCTATCTAACAATTGATGTTCTAAATAGGATTCTAATTTTTATTTAATTAACTAATTTGTTGTTATTCATTATTTGTTCAACTTCTGTTTCATTTAGGGATTTGTTGCTCGCCCAACAAAGAATAATGATGGTACATTAAATCTCATGAATTGGGAATGTGCTATTCCTGGAAAAAAAGGGGTATGAAAATTTACTTAACTTGAAATTACTGTTTGTGTGAAAGCTTCAGAGATTTTGTTAAATTGTAGTAATATATATATATATATATATATATATATATATATTATTTTTTTCACATGTACCAAGTAGCCAAAACCATATCAAATATTTCTGCCAAAAGTTTACTTCAATTTTTATCCCTTAGTAAGTCTAAACTATGAATTATTTTATTTTAATAAAATAAAATAATTTAATAATAATAAAATGTAGTTTATTTGTAATTTGAGAATATTATACTGGATCTACTTGTGTTTTGCTTTATTTTCTGGTACACCAATGCTTTTTTCTTATTTTTGCATTGATTTTTAATGTTACTCCAGACTGAAATATAATGCTAATAAACAGAAGGCAAAAAAAAGGAAGGTCATTTTTTGGAGGGAGGCGATTAGTCTGGTGGTTAATTGTAGCAGTTGGCAATCATATTATAAAAGAAAAAAATTAACAGATCTTACACAGTAAATCCTCTTTGCATGATCCAGTATATAGCCAGTTTCATTTTACTTGTGTGCAATATATATATATATATATATATATTTTTTTTTTTTTTTTTTTTTCCCCTTCAGAATTCATTTTTACTCTGTTGGAATATTATGAAAAGGTTTTAATGACTGATACCGAGAGAAAAAAGATGACATGGCATATTTGAAAAGACTACTAGTTTACTAGTAGTTTTTATATATATATAAATAAACTTGATAAAATAAAAAAATATATCCTTAGCTCACCAATGGTACAAAATGTGCTATAGGTTTGCAAATAACCTTTCATGGGTGGGAGCAAAAACTCATATCATAAAATTCCTGATATTATATTATTATTATTATATAATAATAATAATTAGTACAACACCAAGGCAACTCGAAGCAGAGGTGGAGCAAGCTCCCTCACTATCCTTGATATTTTCTCATAATGTAAAACACAGCTCCTAGGAGATGTAATACTGCCTTACATTATGAGGAGAGGTCACTACCCAGACCGGTTTCAACCTTTTTTGAGGTTTCATCAGTGAGTAGGTAGACCTGGGGGATATGAAAGTTTAAGTGAAAAGAACTTGCATACCTTCACTATATGAATGCCAGAATGGTGTGCCCATATATTATAACTAAGATAAAAAGCCAAACGGCTATTTTTTCTGGCGAAGTTAATTAAATTAAGGGGATAAAAATCCCTTATTATTTTACAGCCAGTATGCGAAACTCTTAGATCGTAGTTTTCGATCTCAGAGTTTCGCATACTGGCTGTATGCGAAATATTATTACAAGGCTCATCGAGGGAGGACACCTACTCTATAACACTGTCTCCACCAACACCATCTACCGCCCAGCACCACCACCAGTAATATTTTCTCAATCACAAACATCCATACCCATGGCGGGATTTGAACCCGCAGCCTTTCAGCTGGAGAGCTGATACACTAACCACTTGGCCAACCAGGGCCAGCATACCCCAAGAGAGTGTACAGGATAATTGTGATAGTATACTACATGAAAAGGTTACACCATTACTAATTTCCAATCAACAATTTTCCTCCAAATTAATCTGTTATCTGTCAAGATTCCAATATTATCAGATCTTATATTTCTGTTTTTTAAGGTGCTTTTTACTGTATCAATCCATGTACATCTTTATGTCTTTTCCCTGCCAACCTGGAAAAGAATACTTGTTTCGCTAATCTTTCCTCTTCCATTCTGTTTAGGTGACCACACCACTTTAGATTAGATCTACTTACACATTCTTGAATGCTAACAATGTCTAATTCCTTTCCTAATATATTTTTTAATGATTCTGCCATTGGAGTCATCTGATCAAGTATTTTATTTCTAATCCAGCTCTCAGATTCATAACTTAAAACTGATTTGATCACTGTCTTGACTAATTTCTCTCTTATTCCATATAAATTTATGCAGCTGGCTACTCACCATAGCAGTGTTGCTTATATTGTTGTTGTTTAACTTACCATCTTTGCTAATATCTGTGTCTAAATAGCTGAAATATTTTACTTGTTCTATAGGCTCTCCATTCAGAATGCAGTTAATATGCTCACTGTTTCTGCCTATTTTCATAGTTTTGGTCTTTTTTTTTGCTGACTCGTGCCAAATTTGTTACAGCTGTTATTCAATTTAGTTAAAGAATCCTGGAAAATTGTGCTAGATGTTTTAAGAAATACAGCATCATCTGCAAAAAGCTAAGTTTGACATCTCCAATTCTGATCAGCTTAATGCTACTTTCTTTCATGTGATCTAAATAGATTAATTAGAGTGGAGATAGGGTGAATCTTTGTCTTACACCTGATTTACATCAAACCATCTTCCTGTATCTCCTTCAATTCTAACTGTTGATTTACAACTTATATATGGAATATGTTAAAGGAATACCAAGAAATTTATACTTGGGTTTAATTCTTTCCCCAAGGAAGCAAAACAGTGTTTTATGTGGGAAATTATTCACTTTTGAGCTATTTGTATATAGAGGCTAATGACTTCGTATCACTTGTCTTAGTATGTATCCCATAATGCAAAGCACATCCCCTTTTGGACATGTATAATACAATGCATAATGGTAAGGGTTACTACCCAGACCAGTTTCAACCTTTATTGAGGTCTCATCAGTGGGAGCGAGACCCGGGAGAGGTACCCAGGTTGAAGTAATGCAGAAGTTTTATATATCTCATATACAAGTAGACAAAAGGTGCTTGACCTTATTAATAAAAATCTCTTGATGAGAGAAAGATGTAGAATGTTTTTTTTACCTTGAATTTATTATATGTTAAAGATACCAAGAAATTTTATACTTGGTTTTAATCCTTCCCCAAGGAAGCAAAACAGTGTTTTGCTCATGAAATGCTCTATATTTAAGTAGGAGCTAATTGCATATAGAGGCTAATGACTTCATATCACTTGCCTTAGTATGTATCAATGTATCTTTGCATTATGATTAGATACCAAGAAATTTTATACTTGGTTTTAATCCTTTCCCTAAGGAAGCAAAACAATGTTTTGCACATGATGAAATATATTCATGTCTGAGCTACTTGTATATAGAGGCATATCACTTGCCTTAGTATGTATCAATGTATCTTTGCATTATGGGACACATACACGTCTCTATATAGAAGTAGCTCAGACATGAATATATTTCATGTGTAAAACATTGTTTTGCTTCCTTGGGGAAAGGATTAAAACCAAGTATAAAATTCTTGGTATCTTTAACATATAATAAAACCAAGGTAAAAAAAACTTGCTACATTTTTTATATATAGAATATGTATTGCTCTATAATTATGGTTTTTTGAAAAGCTTTTCTCTGGACACCTTGTCATATTTCCATTTTTTAATTTTCTGTTGTAAAGTGAAAATCCGATCTTGACAATCTTTATTTGGCTTGAACTCAACTTATTCTTCTCAAAGTTTCTCTTCCACGATATTTCTCAACCTCTTTTAACATATACTTGTATGAAACTTCCTTGCCACACTAAGTAGAGAAATTCCTCTGTGATTTTGCATTGCTGTTTCATGCCCTTTATATATACAGGGTGTTCGGGATAAATTTGACATATTTATAATTAATTATATTTTTCCGTAAGTTACATGTATTAACACACACTTCTCTTCATTTAAAAGTTTGGACCCTTCTTCATTCATATACAAGATGTCAGAAAGGATGGATAGCTGGTACCCACCTGAATCATGGAAGAGAATAACTTGTATCATGATGATTCGTGCCCGCCATCAAAATAAGGATATTACGACTGCTGCCCAATGCTCCCTGAATACAGTAAAAACAATCAGGCATGAACTAGAGACTTGCAATGGTGACTACGAGGATGTAGCAAGAAGAAAGATCCCTAGCAGACGATCTGATTGCGTTCGTACAGCAGAATTCCTTGCAAATCTGCAGGAACAGGTGTTGAAGAACCCTGGCATTGGAATTCGGGCTTTGTTCGTGGAGTTGCTAACTGTAGTCAAGCCCTGGATAACAAGGGTAGCCAATGGTAGGCCGTATGTATGGCAGCAGGATTCGGCCCCTTGCCACACCTCTGGGAAAAGTCAAAAATGGTTGTCTGAAAATTTCTACGACTTCACCAGTCCAAATGTTTGGCCTCCAAACTCCCCAGACCTTAACCCCATGGATTATTTTGTATGGGGCGCAGTTGAAAAAGACACCAATCGCACTTCCAGTAATACAAAAGCCCAGTTAATGGATAAAATTAAAACAGTTTTTGCGGCCCTTCCCAGGGAGACTGTAGCATCAGCTTGTTCGAGGTTCCGAAGCAGAATTGAAGCTGTGATCGATGCTAATGGTGGTTATTTTGAGTAAATCTTGTTGATAGTATTGTAATTAACTCTGCCTGTAATGTTTTTTTGTCAATTCATTAAATTTAATAGATACAAAGAAGATTTTCTTTTTCCTTACGAAACTGTCAAATTTATCCCGAACACCCTGTATATATAGATGGGAACTATTAGAGCATCTATTACAATCATCTGGAATATGACCTTCTAACTAGGCCCTCTGAATTATTTGTATGTGTAGCGTCTTTTTGTCTCTGTCTCAGTAATGCTAATTATGTCCACTTGGTGGTTTTCCAATTCTTCTGCAAGTTCAATTTCCTTTCCATTAATATTCCTCATATTGATAGTTCATATCGTCAGTTCTTCTGGCTTTGGGTTTCTTCTTCTTCTAGATGTTGAGTTAGAGTTTGTTCCAGTAGTTGCCTTTTAACTGTTTGCCCTGATTCCCTGAATTAAACCACAGAGGCCTTGTTTAACTGGGTGACATCCCAAGCTGCATGAAATCTCATGTTCTACCATCATATGTGTTTGTAGTTTAAGCCAATAGAGAGTACAATTTGTTTGGTTAAGGCCCAAATTGCCAGCCCATCCTCATTTGTTCGTACCTAGTATTTACTTACTAATGGTGTGTGTGCCGCTTAAAGGTGAGGACTGGGCATCAGGTCAGAAGCCTCAGTCAGTTCTCTACATTCCTAAAAGCCGTATGGAGGTCTCTTCCCAGTTATTTGACTTTGATGCTTAAGTGACCCCTCCCTCATAGGACTATGTGCTCAGAATACTTTCATTTGTTTCACTTATTGTTGTGTATGCTATTACAATTTTGATATTGTATTCCTGAAGATGTTTCTATGATAGAAATGAAATATCAGAATAATGAAACTGGTTATTTATTTCTCTGTGCTATATTTATTGCATTCGATTTAATTATGATGTAAACTAGCACCTAAGCCTAAATACATGTCCTTTTGTTATCCAAAGTAAATGCATCTCATTCCATCATCCTCAATGGAAATTGGGAATTATCTCAATTTTAAAGAACTGGTGCAAGAATGATTTTATTTATTTGTATCCAAACACAAGTGGTACAGTAGTAAGTCAGTAGTACAACATTATTTACAATAAATTAAGATACATTACAAATGAGAGCAGCTTAAATTTGATAGGTGAATTATACAGGGAATAATAAGTAAAATATGAAGAAAGAAACCTATACATAAGTTATATACAATAAATATAGTCAGATGTTCCTCCGTTATCTTGAAAAATCAACTGCTCTATGTGCAGGATATAAGGTCCTCTTTTGTGCATGGTGATTGAAGAAAGGGACTAGAAACAAGGTGTTCCATGGACTGGGTTGTCTTACAATTATCTGGTCCAGTGAGGTAGCCCCATTTGGTGAGGTTTTGTTTGCAGCGTCCTGTTGTTTGAAGTCTGTTAAGGCTTTTCCAAGTATTCCAGTCCAAGTGGGCACCACGTGGAAGATGTTCAGCTGTTTGAATACCAGTATTATTCTCAGGGTATAGTGTAAGCCATTGAAGTCTTGTCTCTGGAGGGTTTTTAGGTGGTTCAACAGTTGCTAGGATGTTATGTCGGGATCTTAGTCTTTGGGGCACCGAGGTCTGGCCAAATAGTGGGTGGCGTTCATCATTCGTCAATTGAGAATGCTGATCTTCAAATTGAAGGGGGTTCAATACCAGCTAAAGTATACAGGTCTTTTAGTGGTGTTGGTTTCAGACATCCTGTAATTAAGCAGCAGCTTTCATTCAATGCTGGGTCAAAATTTTCAGCATGGCAGGATCTGGACCATATGCGGCAGGCGTATTCAGCAGAAGAATAGCAAAGGGCCAAGGCAGAAGATCTCAGTGTGCTAGGATCTGCACCCCGTTTGGAGGAACTAAGCTTTCTTAGTATGTTGTTTCTTGCATTCACTTTTGCCTTCGTTTTTTTCTGTGTGTGTTTTATATGAAAGGGTGCAATCGAGAGTCACACCGAGGTAGATTGGGTTCCAGGAATGTTCTAAATTAGAGCCTTCTCAAGAAATCTTCCTTGGTTTCCTTATTTTTAAGGTGGAAAAGGCCAGTCTGGATTTTCAAGGAGTTTTGGTTTTAATTACCAGCCAAAGTATAGGTCTTTTAGTGGTGTTGGTTTCAGGCATCCTGTAATTAAGTGGCAACTTTCATTCAATGCCAGGTCAAGTTTTTCAGCATGGCTGAAAAACTTTTTCATTGTTAGTAATGATGTAAAATTTTCACGTAGTATTATCGTATCCTGTACACCCCTTGAGGGTACATATCAGGAATTTAATGATGATGGTTTTAATAATTGCTGCTATAAAATGTGGTTAGACTATTTAAGGCAAGTGATAGAGTAGTTTCAGTGGACTTGAAATTTTTTGATTGAGTAGCTATGGCAAGGTCATCAGCATAGATAAAATTTCTAGTTCCTGGAAAGATGGGGAGATCATTGATGTACGTGTTGAAAAGTAATGGTGATAACATACTTCCCTGGGGGATGCCAGCGGCTCTTCCTACTCCCTAGGTCCACAAAAAAGCATCTGTTTTCCAAGAGTGATTGGATCAGGAGAACAAGGCGATAGTCTCTAGTTATTCTGTTTATTTTATTTTATTTTATTTCTGTGTGTGAGATGGTTTATGGTATCATATGCTGCAGTTAGGTCTACAAAGACTGCTCCTGTGGCTAGTTTTTGCTCATAACCATTTTCTATATAGTGAGTGAGGTAGAGAATTTGTGATGTACAGGGTTTGCCTGATCTAAAATCAGCCAGCTCAGCAATAAGATGATTCGATTAGGGGTTGTAGCCTATTCGAAATTAATCATTCACAGAGTTTGAAGAGGTTGCTGAGTAGTGATATAGGTCTGTAATTTTTTGCTTCGGTTGGAGTTTTCCCTGGTTTCAGAAAGGCCACCACTTTAGCATGCCTCCAGATAGTCGGTATCCTTAGGATTCTGAGACAAGTATTGTATGGTTTTAATAACCACTGTTCAGTCCTGCATCCAAAATGTTTAATTTATTCATTATAGATGTCATCAAGGCCTGCAGATTTTCTGGGTTTTAATAGGTTTATGGCAACATTGAGTTCAGTGATGGTGAAATCTGAGTTAATCATATTTTGTTCCTCACTTGGTGTTCTAAGTATCTTATTTTCTCATCTCATCTTCCTTTTACCTTGCAGTGTCAAGGGTTTATTAATCATCGGACCTCGAACCGTTCACAGGATAAGGTCAGCCCCCATGTCCTGTAGTGTTGAGTTCTCAAGGCCGGTTTGCCTGCTTTGTGTGATGAAAAACCCCAGGATAAACTGTGGGGAAAACCCTACTGTCCATGCCCAAGACTAGCTAACTTGGCTATGGCTGAGGAAGATCCTTCAGCTCCTCATATCACCGACTGGAATCGAACCTAGGACATTCCTTCCCCAGGCAGGCATATGGTTGTGAAGTGCACAGCCACTAGGCTAACCGCGTGGACTGTATTGTTTTTTTTTTTTTTTTTTGGTGCTTTTTAGGGAATTTCCCATTCAGCAGCAGCAGCTGGTGAGCAATTTGATTAGATGTTACCTTTGAATGCTCATATGGCTTAGTGAAATCCTTCCAAATTCTGTTGATAGAGTTCCATTCCTGTCCGCTACTATGGATCATATCAAGGGCTTCTATTTTTTTTTTTTTTTTTCCTGAGGAACGCCTTTCCTCTACCATCTTGGAGCATAATTTTTCTCCTGCTTGGATAGTCTTCTCTGAGAAAGGGTTGGTGTTGTAATTAGCATACTAGGCTTGTATGTCACTGGAAAGGCCTGGAATGTAGTTTGTGCAGCATCCTCGGCGGATGTGTTTGGTGGAGATTTCCTCAAGATTTTTATGAATTTGGGATACTCTTGAGGATTTGGAGGGACTGGTTCTATGGAGCGGTCAGGATCTTCCATGAAACCCTTCCAGTTAGCATTTTTGGAATTAAATAGTCATCTGTAAGGGATTGTGTTAGGCATAATGGCTTGGTTGAATTGAAGCATTATAGGTCTATGTGGAGTGGGATTTAAAACCTTTTTAACACAAAGTTGGATATTTTTGAGCTAACAAATATGAGGTTAGGGTTATAGCCTCGCTTCCATCTGCCACTGTTGAAAGATGCAGGGAGTTTTAGATTATGTATCAGGTTTAGAGAAAGGTTTTCAGCCCATTTTTCAACAAGTTCTCCATCTTTGTTGGACTTTGTGTAACCCCAGTTAATACTATGACTATTAAATTCACCTAATACAACATTAGCCATGCATGCATTATTATTGAGGAGGATGTCAGGGAAGGAGAAAGATTCTTCTGGCAGTTTATAAACTTGAGGTGATTGAGATATTTTTAAATGTAATTGTAATAATCTCAATGTTTCTGTTGTTCATTGAGTCAATGGACGATGGAATTAAGTTTTCTTTTGTAAATATTGCACTACCATATTTATCATGCGGTATCTCTTTGAGTTTCATGCCATGGATGTAAGGTCTTGCGACACCTTCCCCTCTGTTAGTTTCTTGCAGGCATAGTACATCACAGTCATTATCTCTGCAAATATTTGCAATGAGATCTTGCTTGACACTAGAGAAACTTTCAGTATTAAATGATATTATTTTTAGGCGGCCCCAGGTAGGATCCTTTAGGGCAGGAATTTGGGAGCATTTTAGTTCAATAACTTGTGTTTGGTTGATAGCAGCTTTAGCTTCCTCTAATGGGTACTAACAGGGGTGTAGGAACGAGAACCGAGCTGCTGCCACTGCACCCCGCAAGAATGATTAAAGATAAAGTGAAAAAGAAAGATGAGCTTAGTCTTTTATTCCATCAATTTTTTTTTTTAATGGCTGCTCAGTTACTGAATAAGTTATTCTTCTCTGAGTAACCAACTTGTACAATTGCAAAAATCGATTACAGAGGTGCCATTTCCTTATCCTACATTGGCAGTTTCATTACTATGTATGCAGTAGTTTCTCAAACAATATTAGAACTACTTTTTAACTTGGGCACATCTGCCTGAATTTTTTATGATGACCAAATGACAGTTTCCCTGTTGTATACTCCAGTATGTTTTCAAAATTTTGTGTATTGGCTAAACTTACATCAGACAGAATGAAAGAAGCTTGGAAATCCTTTAAAAAAATAAAGTTACTTTGAGTATAAAAAGAGAAATTAAAAATGGATTTGAAACAACCACATTTTGAATATCCTTGGAGCTGATACATTAATGTGACACATTAAATTGGAACTAGAACTGTTTCCAAATATCGTGAGGCATCTGTTGTCAGAGCTCTGTTATGCCATTGGCATCATAACTATCTAAAGCCCCTGTGCAATGATAAACATTTCACGATACATGTCATACGATGCACATTGCTAATCTGTTATTGATATGTTTCAAAATATCTGTTAGAAGTGTTCAGATATTTTTGTGTATTCTCTTGTACATTTATCTTCCTGCTGAAGTTGCTAGCCATTGAAACATGTAGGAGTTTATAAGGTTTTTGTTTTAACTAGAAATCTAAGATGCAATTCCCCAGTTTTTTTTTTTTAACTGTTATTCTCATAGTTTAAGTTCAGTATCAAAAGAAAATAGCACTAAACCTTCATAGCAAAATTTGAGATATTCAACTTAGCTCTTCATTTTTTTGTAGGTGATGTTGTGCTTCTAGAGAAATGCAATTCTTCAGAACCCTACCTATACTGAATAACTGCTCTAACAAATTTGGTATGAAAATAGGCAGGAAGGTAGAAAACAATTGCAAATTAAATATGGAAATTGAAATAGAATCTGCAGAGCTGTATGGTGGAGAAATTTATTCAAATTGCTCAAGTATTTCATTTTACCAAAAAAAAAACAACTAGCAATAATCAAGAAAGTAATCAAAACAATTTTAACTTGTGGATCTCAGAGTTTTATTCGAATAAAGAAATTGATTAAAGATTAAAGACTATAGACTTTAATCTTTTAAAGACTATATGAGGGTTCTGAGAAAAATTAGGAAAGTGAACAAATTGGCATCATTGGCAGAGTGTGTTCATGTTATAAATGAAGATGCTAGAAAGGAGCTTGATATTGTTAGACTTCATGAATATGTGAGCAGAGCTAATCTAAGGTGGTATGATTATTTAAACAGAATGGAATAAGAAAGAGTAATGGAACTGGTATCTGGTGATAGGGTGTGGGTCTGGTGAAGTCCAAGTGTTAGGTGAATTGGTGTGGTTGGTACAGTAGATCAAAATATAAGATCTGACAGTGTTATTGACCTGACACACAACGTAGTTTGAAAGAAAATTGCTAATAGGAAGGTAGTAATAACAAACTGTAGTTTACATTATTAGTCTTCATTGTTTTTACTACCTGTGGTATCCTGTATACTAAAGTATGGAGTGGTGTGCAGAATACCATTTTTTAATATTCCATTCACCTGTTTGAGAGTACATATTTGGAATTGACAGTAGTTTACAATAAATGTATGGCTACTGCTTGGGAATTGGCTTCAGGCTGTACATGATCAATGATTTTTTGTAGTGTGAGCTTCCTGTGCTTTTGGAGAATATTCAGTGGTGTGGTGGCCTTGCATCATGATAAGCCTTCACTGCTATTTTGCCAGTTTCCAAGCATCTGAGCCATGATTATTCCAGTGGTTAGATTGATCAAGCAAGTCCTTTCTCAACTTTAACTCTTTGGGCTGCTTTTGAGGTTAGATGAAAGCAGTAATGTATATAAAACTGATTAATAACGGGGTGCATGTGCACTGCATCAGAGAATTTTGAATGTTACAGACTGCAGTCAAAATGATCAGCCAATAATAGAGAACAACAGAAGCATTATGATGAATGGAAATGTGTATCTAAGCAGAAGTCTAGATATTGTGCAATTATTGTAACTGACTTTTTTATTGTTCATTTCTTAAATTAGCCTGTTAATAATTGCAACTTAAGAGTAGGTTTTAAGATTTATTAAAAGACTTTGGGTCTGATTTCTATCCAGTATAAACAGAAATCAGACTCATGTTAACAGATATTTTTGCTTAAAATCATATGAGAAAATAAAATAAATTCCAGAAGTTTGGTAAGTTCTTCATGAGTCATCCTGTATCGTCTTTGAAATTGCATTACAATCCGGCTTTCCAGTTATATGGTTTGCAAAATTTTTGCAGCGAGATAATGTCTGAAGAACTATGTATATGCTTTTGAAATTAATTCATTTTTTAATTAAGATTTTTTTAAACAAATTCTGAATAGGGATATAAAGCTTGTTAATAACACTCAGTTATCAGAAAAAAGAGGAGAAAAATTACTGAAAGTAGCCACACCAAGCGTGCATGTCAATAGTTTCTGTAAAAATATTTATTTTGGGGTTTTAAAAGGTTGAGAGTAAAATTCTCTCAACCTTTTAAAAGGGGTTTGAAGGTCAAATAACTGCCATTAATTGAAAATTAATCATCTAGACTAGGATCAACTTATTGTTAATCTCAATACTAATTTGTGTGTGAAATTTCTTTGATCACATCATTAATTTATTTCAGACTCCCTGGGAAGGAGGACTTTACAAGTTAAGAATGATATTCAAAGATGACTATCCATCAACACCCCCAAAATGTAAGTATACAAAATGTTCTTAACTTGCTTTCCATTCATCTTTAAATATACTAAAATCTCTTTTGCGAATTAAAATAAATGAGCGTATGGAAGCATCTGTAGTGCAGCTGGAAGCAGAAATGGTTGAAAAGACCACCTGGGTTTAAATCCATCTAGAATGTGAGAAATAGTAGTAATGGCGCTTTTCAGCTTAACGTGAATTACCTATTTCATATGGATGTAGAAGAGCTTATCTTTTCAAAAACTCAGGTCTTTGCTCCTGCTAAACAGCAAAAGTGATTAGAATTCCACATAGCAGACTGTGGAGATTGGATAATAAGGCAGTTATTCCTAATTACATTTATAAGAGTTAAGAAAGGACAAAAGCCATATCCATTTAATCTACTGTAGGAAACAAGTCTTTCTGATCATGACCTGGAGGCAGTTTATAGGATTGGTTAGATTTGTTTTTTATGTAGTGCATGCATGTACCTAAAGATGAGAATATGGTGTAATTAAAGTTTTTTTGGGGGGGGGGGATACTACTACTATTTAAGACTGACTTAGTTCTGCTTGAGAAAGGTCTGTTGAAAATTTCTCATGTTATGGATTGGATATGACTCTACATATCTTTTCATGTAAATGATAAATGGTGAAACCATTTGGTCACAGGAACCAGAAATGTGTACTATTCATCTATATAATCTAGTCCGGTGGAAACCAGTTCATACACAGGTATATGCATTTTTTAGGGATTAAGAAAGAAAAATTCTGCTTGTAGAACAAGCAAAATTTTTTACTGAAATGTTTTACTTGTAGAACAAGTAAAACATTTCAGCTACCTAGGCACAATTTTTAGTGAAGATGGTATAAATATGGAAATAGACAACAGAATCAATGAAGCTAGTATGGTAGGAAGTCAACTGCCAGGTTAGCAGGAATAGTACCTAGAAGAAGATCAAGATGTAGGTGGATTGATACTGTAAAAAGTGCCTTTTACTGTATCAATATGGAGGAAAATTGTAGATAGGAAGTTAGTAATGATGCAAGTTTTTCATGTAGTACTATCATATCCTGTACACAGCTGTGAGGACATATCAAGAATTGGATGATGATGATGAATTCTGCTTGTTGGAGTTAATTTTTTTATTTTCATTTTTAGAACTAAATTTGGCTATTATGATCTTACCTTCTCCTTAATATGTTAGATCTATCAGGGCTAATGTTGTTCCCATCTGTATAGTCTGTCTGTCAAATGTATTCTTGGGCTGGTTTGTTTTGCAGTATGAAAAACCCAATTAATTAGCTCACTTTCAGTTGTGAAAAGCTTTAATAAATGTTAATGTCATCTATGCTGTATGTGCCCAGTAATTATATCTTGCTTTGAAATGTTTGTGATGTCAAGTAAGATCTTGTAATTCATCCATAGTTTTCATTTCTGGTAGAGTATAAGGCAAAAATATAGTGTGGAAGAACGGTAGAAGATGATTTAATAGTAAATATAATAGGAAACTTATGTTCAGAATCATTCCCTGATTTTCAAACTATTGGCTTAAACCCAGTTTTTCAGACTCAGATTTCTGCATTTCAAATTTTGGACTCCTGATGGGCCAATTAGCCAAACTGTTTTAGGCTCATCTGAAATCCAGCCCCCCCCCCCCCACACACACACACACAGTCATCAGTTTTTATGGCTGCTACGTGGACAATGCCTTGTACATTGGAGACTCGAAATGTATACCTTTATTACATTTTCTTCATTTAATAATTTGAGATTGAACTTTACCATGGAATCAGAACAAAACAATTTGGTTAAATTTCCTTAATTTAACTTCAACTGGATTTGAATGATCCTATTGAAATAAAAATATTTTGCGAATCTACACATATTCTTAACTAATGCTTTAATTCTTACCATCTGTATGCTGTTAAAAAATCAGTTATTCTTTCACATGTATAAACTTATAAATATACCATGAATAGTAGATCTGAACAGCATCAAATTAAACAACTGTTGCAAATACCACAGCCAGCACTTGTGTAATTCCCTTACAAACTTAAACATTTTTCCCTTCACAAAAAAATTGTTTTAAACCACCTTTTATCCAAAATATGTATGTAGTGTTTAAATATAGATATCCCTAAATAAAAATCTCATAATCAGAAAAATGCTTATTCAACTTTCAACCAACTTAGAAATATTTGGAAAAACAAGAATTTGTCTATAAAAACTGAAATGAGAATATTTAACTCAACTGTAAAGGCAATACTAATGTATGGATCAGAAACGTGGATGTTAAACAAAAACATAGTTAACAGTGTCCTGGTCTTCCTAAACAAGTGTTTATGAATAATATTGGGAATATAATGGCCAAAACAAATATCAAACGAAGAACTTTGGCAGAGAACAAACCAGAAACCCATGTTATAACAGAATATGCAAAAGGAAATGGAGATGGTTGGGGCATGTGTTGAGGAAAGAAGATAAAATAATAGTAAAACAGGTTCTAGATTGGAACCCACAGGGTAAAAGAAGACGAGAAAGGCCAAGAGAAACATAGAAAAGAACAATACTGAAAGAAATAACAAATATTAATTAAAACTGGAACCAAATAAAAGCAGAAACAAAAAACAGAGTCCGGTGGAAAATGGTGGTGAAAGACCTATGCTCCCAGGTGAAGTGTGAAGAGGGTTAAGTAAGTAATCAGAAAAACTGAAATTGCAACTCATTTAGCCTATTTAAACACCTGTTGCTCACTTTCGTTCTTTCATCTTTCATTCCTTTGGAAGAGTGCTCTTTTGTTTCTGAAGACTAGACTACATCGCGTTGAAATGGCTCGCACAGTGTATTTATTGTATCATCCATTTATTTCCTTTTTGTTTTCAATTACATATTTTATTCCGCAAAGTTGCCAGTCATTTAATCTGATGTTTTTATTCATAGTTATCATTCCTGGTTTTAATCCACGCTTTACTGTTCCATTATGTTGTCATTTGTGTTCCTTTTTAATTTTAAAATATCCCTATTCTTTTAATGGCTTATTGTTTCAACGGGATTCGATCCACTATTTGTACTATAAATTGTAAGTGAATGACAATAGAAAAACAAAGGGTACTACTGACCATAATAAGCTTACTATTATTTTTACTAAAATAAAATGAGTAAAAAAATTAAGTTAAAAAAAAAAAAAAGTAGTATATAGAATGAAACTTTAGATATTTTATATATTATGGAGTTTTGCATTCAGGCCTTTGTTCCAACTTCAAATTTTTTTGGCACCTCTGATTCTGATATCAAAATAAAGCATATTAACATTGTAAATGAAATTAAAACAAGTAGTTTGATACGGATTACAGAGTAATAGATTTGTAAAAGAAATATGCACAGATATCTTGGGAACATGTCCTTTATCCATTTAAATTAATAGAAAAAAGATGCTGTGCATTTATTATAAAAAATACAGCCCATTTTAGTGTTACTTCTTGTACACTCTTAAAATATACATTTACAGTTTTATTTTAATGTCCTAGGTTTGATTCCCATCGGTGACGTGAGGAGCTGTAGGAATTAACTTGGCAATGGCTGAGGAAGCCATTGCCAGGTTAGCCGGTCTTGGGTGTGGACAGTAGGGTTTTTTCCCCAGTTTATCCTGGGATTTTTCATCCTGCAAAGCAGGCAAACCGGCCTTGAGAACTCAACACTATAAGCATAGGATACACTGGGGTGTATGGCTGACCACCTTATCCTGTGAACGGTTTGAGGTCTGATTATTAACAAACCCTCAACACCACAAGGTAAAAGAGGATAAAAGGAAGATGCGATGAGATGAGTTTTATTACACCAGTAGTCCCTTCAAAAAAAAAAAAAAAAAAAACTACTGATGATGGCCTAAGATCTGAGTTCGAATCTCCAAAGTGTAGAATGTGAAGAATCCTTTTAAGGGTTTTCCAACTGAAGATAAGTTAGCTAGTCCCATATGGAGGTGAAGGTTTTCATCCTCAAAATGGACAAACTAGCCAGAAGAATACATAAGTAGACAGTATGTACTGTCCTTAGCTTTAGTTACCTTGGATGTAACCCAATTAAAGTCCTTTTTTATTTATTTATTAATAAATAAATGAATAAACAACTGAAAGGTTGCTTAAACTTCTGCTCTAGATATATAAATGATTTATTTTTTATAAGCAGGTTGATCTAATTCTGCATGAGTTTTTTTTAAGTATATTTACATAAATCTTTCCTGGAGTATTCTGTAGAAAAGTTCTAATTTTCATATTGTTTATATATAGTTGGAAACAATGAAAGCTCTACTCCAGTTATCTGGAATTCAACCTTCTGACCAGGTGCATTACACAGTGTAGCTAATATAAAACATCTCCAATATGCATGAGCATCTTTAACTCTGAAATGTTTACTTCAGTTACCTTTCAGATTTCAGATGGATTTTTATACTTTAAGTATTGATATGTACTCATGATTGAATTCTGGACTGATTACTTATATATAGTTTACTTATATATTATTTTCTGCTAATTCTACTTTTCTGTTGATAATTATGACATTATGGTTCATATCTTTGACACTGCTGAAGTTAAGTTTGTTCCATGGAAGGACGAAATCATAAAATGAGAGGGAGGGATCCTTGTTTAACTAAGCAATGCACCATGCAAACATTTCATTTTATATCATTATTTTTGATTATGGTTTAATCACATACAGAATATAATTTGGCCACCTCCTTAGTCCCAAATTGCTGGCATTTTAAATTCGCTCATTATCTAGGTGGAAACCAGTTATGATGCAGGACACACCAGACTGCCTGAAATACATACCATCCTACTTGGAGGAAATGCTAACTAGACCTATATAAGTGACTTTCATTGCCCCTGTGAAATTTCTGCTTTGCTTATTGGTGGTAAGAAATGGCTGTTGCCATATTTTGTTCCCAGGGTAAGGTTCCTGGTTTCTGTCCCCCTTTCATTTTTTTGATGTGGATAATGCATGTTTGAACACATTGTAGGGAGCCAAACCTCCATTTGAAGTATGGAAGTTAAATAGTTCTTGCACTTACTAGTACATTATATTGAACACAATTGTAACATGGCTGAAGGTTTTTAATCAGCTAGTAAACTGGGAATAATCCTAATGCCACTTAACCTTCTACCAATATTCAGCACACCGATCTAACTCCTTACAGGTCATCTCTTATTGGTAATTATGCAATAACCTTGCTTGTCTCTTTTCCTGCAGAACACTAGCCATTCACTGTCAGCTTTGTGTCCTTTGCCATTAGTGGTTTCAAATGTGATGATCTGTATGATTTCTACCCCACCTTTCCTTGAGTAGATTGTTTTCACTCTTTTGATCCAGACACCCACTGAAAACGAAATTCGACACACAGTGGACTAAAAACTGGATGTGTGAGATGCATTCTGACTTGACTTACTATGGACAGACAGGAAGAACTCTTGGCATCTGCCTTGGTGAATATAAAAAATGCATTTGGCACTGTTGTTATTGTGATTTCTATAAATTTAATAGTTCAAAGACATAGACAATCTGAATATGTTTTTTGATTATGCATCTAGCTTTTTTATGCAAGTATACTTGAGAAATGGTTGAAGGATTGTGGAAGGGAAGCTTGGTGAAGAACAAACAGGATTCAGGCCAAATAGGCTGTCAGGATCAGATTTTCACTTTACCAGAAATAGTTGAAGAATTGTGGGAATGTGACACTGATCTGTATGTATTTAAGCTTTGTAAATCTACAAAAGCCATATGACAAGGCACCAAGAGAAAAGCCATTCAAAACGCTACAGTCATATGGTGTTAATGGAGCATTATATCAAACAATACTTAGTCTTTATTTGAGTTGTAAGTCAACAGTTAGAATCGAAGGAAGTATAGGAAGTTGGTTTGCTGTTAAATCTGGTGTCGGACAAGGATGTGCATTATCTATATGGATCACATTATGAAGGAAAGTGGTATTGAAAATGTTAATCTCAGCTCTTTACTTTAGCAGATGATGTTATACTTTTAAATAAATTCAGTACAAGTCTGCAAGATTCTGTGACTAAATTGAATAACTGTTGTAATAGATATGGTATGAAGGTCAACCATAACAAGACAATGAAAATGCACAGAAGCATTGAAAATATGAACTGCATTGTGAATGGAGAACCTATAGAACAAGTGAAACATTTCAGCTAGTTAGCCACAATTTTTATTGAAGATGATGAATTAAATATTGAAATAGGCAATAGAATCAACAAAGCCAGTATGGTAGGAAGTCAACTGAATAAATTTATATGGAATAAGAGAGAGATTAGTCAAAACACTAAATTAGCTACATACAAGACAGTGTTCAAGCCAATTTTAACTTACGGATGTGATAGTTGGGTTAGAAATAAAGCACTTGACCAAAGACTAGAGACCAGATACGAGAGTCCTGATAAAGATTAGGGGCGTGAATAGATTAGCATCAATGCCAATATCATGTTAAAAACGAGGATATTATGAAAGAAATTACTACCATCCAATAATGCGTTAGCAGAGCTAATTTCACCTAGTGTGGTATGGCCACTTAAACAGAATGGGAAAGGAAAGATTTGTGAAACAAATCTCCTGCCAACTTAGCAGTGTTTTCTGTTAGATTGGCAGGAGGAAGGCCAAGATATAGATGGATTGATGCAGCAAAAAGTGTCTTAGAAGACAGAAATATAAGACCTGATAATGTTGAGGTCTTGACAGATAACAGACTAATTTGGAGGAAAATTGTTGATAGGAAGTTAATGGTGACGTAAATTTTTCATATAGTACTATCATAATATCCTGTACACCCCTTGAGGGTACATGTCAAGAATTTGATGGTGATGATGCTTCTAGCTGAACAAATACTTTAAGGATGCTATGACTTTAATTATTTCTAACTTTATTTATTAGGTAAATTTGAACCACCACTTTTTCATCCGAATGTTTATCCATCTGGAACAGTCTGCTTATCACTGTTGGATGAAGAAAAAGACTGGAGGCCTGCTATTACAATTAAACAGGTAAGTTTTATGTCTAATAAACTGCACCTAATACATATTCCCCTTTTTTTTTTTTTCTTTTTTTTTTTTTTTAAGCTTCAGTATTATGATTGAATGTTGTGAATTATCCAGTGATATTGATTTGCTTTGCAGAAACTGTTCCATAGAAAATTGATTCTTTATATGTGACATGTTTGCCTGAATATACAATCTTTTCGCATTTAAGTTATGCATCTAGTGACTGTTTTGCTTTGCAAGATCTCTTGTGATAAGACCATTGACTTCGGGAAGATTCTTTGAAATGTTTAAATACAGATGTATCCAGCACTAATTGTAGCTTGCAGACAAAGCAAGCAGTCTCATGTCCATGTGTGCATGCACACATTCGCTTGGGCAAACTTTCTGCAAAATACAACCTTGAGCTTCCCATTAAAAATGTTATTGTTAATTACATTTACACCATGTGAAGGTTTTTTTGAGTGGGATAACAGTAATTTCTTTACTGAAAAAAACATTGACAGCTGTGTTTTCTTTATTACAGTATCAGCAAATTTCATTGAAGAAACAACTAAAATAAAACTATGCATATTTTTTTAAATCATGAGACTGAGAAAATGCTTCTGTAATCCTGAAGATTATAGCAACAAAGTTTCTTTGGCTTTAACAAAATGACATCTTGATGAATATGTAGATTTTTCTACTAAAAAATGGGAACTAGGAAATGATTTTGTGATATTTGGAAGTCACTTATTAGATCTTTCCACATATCTGCCTTTAATTTTCTGCCAACTAACATTCATACCTACTCAACAATGACTAACCTGTGCCATCTTCCACCTTTTTTACTTTTTGTGTAATGGTTCCTACATGTTCAGTTTTAGTAATGGTTAATTTTACTGCTTATTGTATTTTTTTGTTCTTTCTAACCCAAAAGAAGCCAGTAGCATATGTGGCAAAACTAGTCTATCTATATTATCACAACCTATTAAACCCAGTGTCAGTTATCTTTTGTTGCAAAAATGGCATCTTTATTTCAACTGAGAGTTACGTACTGAATGGGTAACTGTACTAGATCTTTCACAACTCTTTTATTACTAGATTTCAGAATATTACTAGTTCTCTTTCTATCAACCCAGGAACAACTGATTGCAGCATCCAAATCTCTCAGAGGGAAGCCCTAACTTTTAAACACTACATTCGACACCATTAAGTGGAAGGTGTGTTTCATTGCCATGACATAATACCACCATATAATTTTTGGCACTTCAAGCTTACACGAAACAGTCATTGGATGCCAAAGCAAAAAAAAAAAAAACTGGTTTACTTTTTTTTCCAGCATGCAATATGTGTGATGCTTTCTAAATTATGGTGAACAATATGGGGAAGACCAGCTGCTAGATAGT
Organism: Typopeltis vanoorti; assembly: GCF_054136105.1. NCBI lineage: Eukaryota > Metazoa > Arthropoda > Arachnida > Uropygi > Thelyphonidae > Typopeltis > Typopeltis vanoorti. Next base: position 80,094,786 of record NC_143569.1, on the reverse strand, counting down.
ATTGTTGAATAGAACTAGACTGAACCTGTAATGTTTCAGGAGGGGTTTCTAGTTGTTGGATTGTGATAGAGTGGAATTTTATGAACTCCTATCTTATCACAATCTAACATGGGTTTCCAAACAAAAAAGGGAAATAAATACAGTAAATTGCCTCTAAGTGTAAAATAAGTATTATGTATATATATATATCAAGCATGTTCTGTTATGAAAGGGTTAAATAAGTATATATGTTTTGTGCCATTCGCAAATGAGGTTTAATTAATATTGAAAATGTAAAACATTATCAGAGCTTTATAAAATAACATGTATAAAAGAAGTATAGAATGTAAGCACAAATTCAACAGTTGGAGTGGGGAGTCAGGTCCAAAGGTTACGGAGCCGTATGCGAGGGAGTGGCTCACTCCAAGCAAACAACGTGACGTCAGCATACATGCGATAGTGGGGGAGAGGATGGACGCCGTGACGTAATAGCACGTGAGAGTTGGCTGGACATCGAAAAGGGCGAGAAACGCCGAGAAGAAAAGAGGGAAATATAAGGGTCATGCGACCCGGAAACAAGGCTTTTTTGTTTCTGGATCTCCTGTGTGTTCCCCTCTCGTGGTGGCTAAGAGTGCCAGTGCCCCCGAACCTGAGGGATTCCGATTAAGGCAGTCGCGGCGGCAGTATCTCCACAGAAAAAAAGCAAGTCTGGCTGTCCGCAGAAGGCCAGTTTCCTGTGAACCTATGATGTAATAAAGAACCATAGGGGAAGATAAGTAGACTTTGTTTGTGTTTCACTGAATATGAATGAAGATTTGTGCCACGTTAATATGTTATAAAAGGGAACATTAATGATATAGGACAAGGTTGTATTGCTATCACTTTAGAAGGATATTGAATTTGTTCTTATTATCTGTCGATGTGTTAAAGTTTGCTTTTATATTGAATGAAATTAAGGATATGTTTAGAGTGAAGAATTGATAAATTATAAAGAGATTGTGAAAGATATGAATGTTATCTTGAGTAGTCTGACAGAGCTACGGAGTTTTAGAATAACTGTGATAATAATACATAAATAATGCATTAGAGAGTGTTAATGTAGTCCTTACTTTAGATAGCTGCTACATAATATGTTATAAGTATAATAGTAGTGTTTGAATGTTTTATGCTTTGTATGGATCTCCCTTAAGATGGGATTTGAATTAATGTTATTAAGTGTATCTACTTTTGAGAATTAATAAACCTTGCTTTTGATTCTAACAAAGACTTTCTGTGATTTCTGGAATCCTCTTATAAAATATTAATGCGAACCTATGCAGGATATTTTGTAAAAAGAAAAGGGGAAATTTTGGCCACGTCTGCAGAGTTGATAGGTATCATTAAGTACTCTCCTGAGATTACCTCTTAGTTGTTAATATTAATAATCTAATAGCACTAAGTGGTGCAGCGAAACAAATAAATTTCTTGGCGTTTTACGAGGGGTAAATCTCGTACACTCTGGTACTGCCTTGATCTCAAGGAAATTCCATTGTCCCTCAGAGGTACCACGTGTTACCCGATAGAGTGTATTACGGAGATATAGCACAAAGGTTGAAAATAGTTGTAAATATAAGAAAGCAACACAACATGGTCAGCTAGGAAATAATTTTGCAGCCATTATTCTGCCTGGAGAAACTGAGTTCTCTATTCCTCTAGCTGTGATTTGCAGGGGGAGTCGATTGAAATTCTCCATGTGTATGATTTAATTTAAAAAAAATTTATATTCTACATCTCTCTGAGTTTTAATCATTAACTACTGTAATATTAGGTATTGCAAAATTAACTCTTTCAAAACACATTTGTATTGGAAGCCAAACATATTACATAAATCTTGGGTTTTGGTTGAAACCTTAATGAACATTCCATTTTCAACCTGAAGGAAATCAAAAAGTAATAATAAAATATATAAGGATAGATAGATGTACATAAAACTCACTAAAACCATAGTTCAATATATATATATATATACAGGGTGTTCGGGATAAATTTGACATATTTATAATTAATTATATTTTTCCGTAAGTTACATGTATTAACACACACTTCTCTTCATTTAAAAGTTTGGACCCTTCTTCATTCATATACAAGATGTCAGAAAGGATGGATAGCTGGAACCCACCTGAATCATGGAAGAGAATAACTTGTATCATGATGATTCGTGCCCGCCATCAAAATAAGGATATTACGACTGCTGCCCAATGCTCCCTGAATACAGTAAAAACAATCAGGCATGAACTAGAGACTTGCAATGGTGACTACGAGGATGTAGCAAGAAGAAAGATCCCTAGCAGACGATCTGATTGCGTTCGTACAGCAGAATTCCTCGCAAATCTGCAGGAACAGGTGTTGAAGAACCCTGGCATTGGAATTCGGGCTTTGTTCGTGGAGTTGCTAACTGTAGTCAAGCCCTGGATAACAAGGGTAGCCAATGGTAGGCCGTATGTATGGCAGCAGGATTTGGCCCCTTGCCACACCTCTGGGAAAAGTCAAAAATGGTTGTCTGAAAATTTCTACGACTTCACCAGTCCAAATGTTTGGCCTCCAAACTCCCCAGACCTTAACCCCATGGATTATTTTGTATGGGGCGCAGTTGAAAAAGACACCAATCGCACTTCCAGTAATACAAAAGCCCAGTTAATGGATAAAATTAAAACAGTTTTTGCGGCCCTTCCCAGGGAGACTGTAGCATCAGCTTGTTCGAGGTTCCGAAGCAGAAGTGAAGCTGTGATCGATGCTAATGGTGGTTATTTTGAGTAAATCTTGTTGATAGTATTGTAATTAACTCTGCCTGTAATGTTTTTTTGTCAATTCATTAAATTTAATAGATACAAAGAAGATTTTCTTTTTCCTTACGAAACTGTCAAATTTATCCCGAACACCCTGTATATATATATATAAGGCTTAATGCCTCTAAACAGCACAAAAGGCATTACTTTAATATTCTATCCCTTTAAAGAGAATCCCCTCCAGCCTCTTTGATATTACTATTTATTTTGTGTGTGAACTACAGAAAATGTAAGTGCATACATTAAAAGACAAAAATGCCACTTGCATAAAATGTTATGCAAAAACATAAAATGTCAGATTTCACTCATCCAGTGATTAGTATACTTTAAGGCCATTTCATTACACTGCATTAAATCTTCTCAAGTACATATATAATTATTGTCTATTAAGCAGCATTGCAGAAGATGATCCATGGTTTATGTTTCACACATGAGCAGCTGTCATTGTCTGTGTGGTCCTGTCTGGCCATGTTCTGCTTTGATCTGTCCATTCTGGAATGAATTCTATTCAATGTCTTCTATCTTTGCCAGTCTAGATATAAGCCAGAAGGAAAGGACTAGTTGAAGTTCAGAGCCTCTGGAGATTGTTCTTGCCACATTGCTAACCTTGTAGCTTTTATGGAATCATCCAATGGTTCCACTGAGTGAATAAAATTTTTCCTTGATCTTAGCCTCCTATGTACTGCAACAACTAAATGATAAATGCCATTCATCATTTAGTTGTTGTTTCCACTCATCTACTCTGTGTAGTCATTTCTGATGTGAGGAGGTTCAGTACCAGACAGTGAGTATAGATGGTCAATTTTTGTAGGCTTAAGGCAGCTGGTAATGTGCTAATATGTTTCATTAAGAACCTTGTCAACAATTGTGACATGAGATGATCTTTCCCAAAGAGGGCCAGCATACTTGGCTATCAAAAAGCAAAGTGCCAGTGCAGAGGTGTGCAGTACATGTGGACCTGCACCCCACCAAGATGATGTTAATCAGTGCAGAATATTATTATGTGTTTGAATTTTAGCTGTTGTCCTTTCTTTGTGTCGCTTATAATTTAAGATCCTATCTAGTGTAACATCTAGGTAAGTTGGATTTGGATAATTGACCAATTTCACATCTTTACATTCTATATTCAACTCTCTCCTTGCCTCTCTATTATTGAGATGGAAAAGATACATTTGGGTTTTACTGGGATTTGATTTTCCTTATAGTAAACTGTAAGGGCTTCTAGTTCTTGTGTGAGCTGCTTCTCAATGTTATCAAAGGATTTTTCTTGATAAGCTATTGCCAGGTCGTCTGCATATAAGAAGGTTCTTGACCGTGGGTTTATTGGTTGGTTGTTAGCATATATATATATATTTTGAAGACGAGGGGAGAGAGCACATTTCCCTGAGGTAGACCAGTTTTCTGGATATGCCATGTGATCATTTTTCCTTGGAAATCAACAAAGAATCCCTTGTTAAACAGCAGTGACCTTAAATACCTCCACTAACCAATAGCTGTTTGTCATCTAAGATTTAGTATGTCATATGCTGCTGTCAAATCTGTAAATACAGCTTTTGTTGCTAACCCCATTTCAAAGCCATCTTCAATAAACTGTGTTAAGTTTAATATTTGTTCAGTGCATGATCTTCCTGGTCTAAATCCTGCCTGTTCTTTTATCAGCACTTTCTCTATTTTTGGACTTAATCTGTTCAAGATTAACCTCTCATACAGCTTCAGTGTCTTGCGTAGGTCTGTAGTTCTTTGGATCCTCAGCAGGTTTTCCTAGTTTCAGGATAGTATCATTTTGATTTTCCTCCATATGCTGGGTATTTTAGCAACTTTCCAACAAAAGTTGAAAAATTCTAACAACCACTCTGTTGCCTTTTCTCCCAGACTCCTTAGTATCTGATATCAATACCAGTACCTTTTCCTGTTTTAGGGCATTTCCTAGGTCCTCTTTAGTAAATGATGCTTTGAAGAGATTATTTTCTGAATCCCTAACTTTTTTAATGTAACCTTTAGGTATTTTTCCTTTGGTACTCGGTTTGCCATTCAGAGATAGCTGAGTCGCAATTTGGTTTGTGTTTATAACTGGTTGCTGCTGTTGTTGGGTCACCAGATAATTTTTTGAGTAAGAGCCAGGCCTTTCTGCTACTATGTTTCATATTAAGCTTTTAATTTTCTCTGTCCACTGTCGACTTCTTTTTTCAGACAGTGCTGTTATAAGTTCCTCTTCTGCATCAATTGTTTCTGGTGAAAATGGATCTTTATCATATAGGTCACAATATCCTTCATATATTTCCATGTTGTGTTCTGTGTTTTGATATCACTAATGGGACATTACACAATACCGGCATTAGGAGAGCAAGACAAGAAGATTTTTATTTAAAGATCAAAAGGAGGAAATTATGGAACTCTAACAACATATTAGTGAATATATGCACAGATGCTATATATATAGCATCTGTGCATATGTTTCAAAATTTGCAGATTCAAAAATGCAAATTACAGAATCTTCAGGCACTGCTATTTTAGTTATTCCAGCACATAATTGTAAATGAAACACTAATTCCAAATTTTATAGCTACATAGCTTGAACACATTTCCCTGATATAATTTTTGTACTCTGGTGAAAATAAAACGTGCCAAAATTCACACTCTGGGGGGAAGTCAGTAGTTATCAAAAATCTTGATTGGTTGAATGTATAGCACACTCATTCCAGCACCAAACTTTAAGTTTGAATCCCACAAGGATCATCGTTATCAAATTCCTGCCATGTACCCTCAAGGAGTGTACAAGATATGATAGTACTACATGAAAAAATTACATCATTACTAACTTCCTGTCTACAATTTTTCTTCAAATTAATCTGTTACCTGTCAAGACTCCAACATTATCAGATCTTATATTTCTATCTTCTAAGGCACTTTTTACTGTATCAACCCACCTATATCTTGGTCTTCCTCTGGGTCTTTTTCCTGATAATCTTTCCTCTCCCATTCTGTTTAAGTGACCATACCACCTGAGATTGGCTCTGTTAACTCATTCCTGGAATGCTGACAATGTCAAGTTCTTTTCCAATATCCTCGTTTTTAATATGATATTGCCATTGATGCCATCTGTTCACACCCCTAATCTTTCTCAGGACTCTTATATCTGCAGTCTAGTCTTTGGTCAAGTGTTTTACTTCTAACCAGCTCTCAAATCCATAAGTTAAAATTGGCTTGAAAACCATCTTATATACAGCTAATTTAGTGTTTTGACTAATTTCTCTCTTATTCCATATAAATTTATTTATATGGGGTTGTTTAACTGGGCAATACCCCAACAGGCATGAAATTCTGTCATGTTGTACCATCATTTTATATTTTGGTTTAAGCCAATAAGAATACAATTTGCTCAGCTAAATCCCAAATTGCCAGCCCATTCTTGTTCATTCAGTATCCAGGTAGATACCTAACAGGGTGCATGAGAAGGTGAGGATTGGACATTAGGGCAGAAGCACTGGTCGGTTCTCTGCATTCCTTTGAAGGCTATATGGAGGTCTCTTCTCAGTTATACAGCTTTGACCCTGAATCACCCCTCCCACAAGGATGTTTGTAAATGTTTTCCAGTGATGGATGAATATTACTGCCTGCTTATTGAAGGTCCAAAGCATCTTGAAAAAAGTTCCATATTTTGTTTCTAGAACAGTGTTTTCAGATTATCTGACCCTCAGCCTTTCGTGGGTGAGATTCACATTTAAAAAATATATAAATAAAAAGGCAACATTCAAGTAGCACCAATGACCACTGATAATTGAAGCTGGAAAGAAGAGTTAGGTTCATCTTAACTTTTGTCTGAGATGGATAAATTCAGATTTCAAATTTCTGTGAAAATGGGGTCAGGAATTTTCACTTTTCTGGAGAATATTTAGATTGCTTATTAAACTACATCAATCACAGCTTATTTTCCCTCAATTAATTTAAAATCCAGCTTTGACACTTAAATATCCTCCATGATCAGCATTCATCAGGACAGAAGTATGGAGTTATATATTACTGCTAACACAGCAGTAATATATAACTGTTATGTTAGAGCAAAAACTTTCAATTACAAAAAAAAAAAAAAAAAAAAAAATTAATTCAGTTTATAATAAAGTTTTGTTTATAATTTTGTTCTAACTTGGTAGTCATGTACATCATGAATTACCCTAATGAATCAAATTTTATTTTGCATTGGCTTAAAGCACATGCAAATATGATGCTACAACATGATTAATGTTTAATTTTATAGTGCCCTGGTAGTGTGCATATTATATATGCACACTATCCCTGAGAACGAAAACAAACAGTGAAGTCAGTATATATAAACAACTTCAGATTTCACAGGATTTAAAAGTATGCACATCAACATATATCAATAGGAAAACAGGTGGAGGTATCAAAGGAAGTTTTAAAATACTGTTTCAACATAATTGGTATTTATTGAGATGAAAAAGACTGCTGAGATACTTTTAAATAAGTTAAACATTCATAATAGCTGAGTCTGTGTTTAGATTGATATTTCAGTATGTCTAAAAAAAAATTTTCTGATAATTGGCATGCCATGTTGGGAGGGGAGAGTCTTCTCCTCATCAAGGAGGGTTATAAGCGAAGACTCAGTCCTTTGAAGATACATCTTTAGACTGCTTAATATCCTCTGAATCATTTAAAATAAAGGAGAATTGCAAGGAATTTCTATCCACACCTTCAGATAACCTTAATTGCCTATTCTCTCTAAAGTTTACCCTTAGTGACTCTGCTGTTCCAGCCTTGTTTATTGGTAAAACAATAAACCAACATAAAGTCCTATCAAAACTCATAAGTTAGAGAAATTCATTATAGCAAGCTATCCAGTATATAACACTTTTTGTAGTTCCTCAGTTTGCTATAATAAGAACCAACTATGTATGCAGTATTTGCTTTAATTTATATAGCTAGAATTTGCAAATAAATTAACATTGCTTTCTGCACCCCCTTGTATGAACAGCATAACTCCACATATGATAATTATCAAATCCAGTTAGTTCTTCCTGTCCATTTCTAATTTTGAACTAACTAACTATATCCATTTTTGATTTGCTTTCCTTATCAATAAAAATCATACTCCAAGTAATATAATTACAATACTTTGCTAGGTATGCTATTTACTTGAAACTAATTCTTCATGCAGTATTTCTGTGAAGTTGAACAGTTTTAATGCAAGCTCTGAATACTTGGTTCCTTTAACACATACACAAACATGCAAGTGCATACAAGTTTCTTGCTTTCAATAACTGAATCTTTCCTCAAGGTGTATTAAGGATCATAGAGTTCATTGCAATGCAACAATCTGTTTTACTTCCTCTTGACTGCATTAGATCCATACCTACAAATGGAACTTATTTATAGTGTGGACTTCTTATCTGTAATTTCTGTGGTATTGTCTGTTCTTCAGTATGTTAGATTTGATAGCCATAGTTGTTTTAACCAATATGGGGGGAGGGAAAATTTTGTTTTTATAGTCACTTAATTGTACCTTCAGGATTGTTCATATGTGAAATGTTGGATTATTTATTGCAGCAGAAAGATCACAGAAGAAACAGGTAAAACTGAATAGATTTTTTTATTTTATTTTTTAAAGAAAAAAGAAATTTAACCATGTCTTTATTGGTGAAAGCCTTTTATTCTTTATAATTTTTCTTCGTATAACAAACCTGAAAGTATGTTATATGAAGGCCAAATTCTTCAGAATATATGGTCGGTTCGTGTTTCTTTTTTTTTTCAGCACATCTTTGAGTAATTCTCTTAAAGGCAATATTTCTTTTAGTAAGCTTATGTATGTTTTTTTGAGAATTCTGATGTTTCAAATTATACTTGTAAAACAGTAAATTTCTTTGTTACCTTCATGGAATATGTCAATATAATATAATATTGTAAAATAAAGGGTTTACAACCAGAAAATTAGTAATTTTTTGATGTGCATCAAACTTAATTACTTAATGGTGTGGTATTTGAATATTTCAGATTTAAGTAAGGTTTTTGATTTTCAATTTTTCGTAACCTCACTTATGCTGAGCATAACTAATATATATATATATATATATATATATATATTTTTTTTTTTTTTTTTAAATCAGATCCTTTTAGGAATCCAAGATCTTTTGAATGAACCAAACATTAAAGATCCAGCACAAGCAGAAGCATATACAATCTACTGGTAAGTTTACAAGAAATTTTGTTGGTTTTAAAATTTTTGGAAGCTAAGGTTGTATACCAAAGATGCTTATCTTTTTGGATAAGCATCTGCTTAACTTCATTGTCTTTTATTCTAAAAATATACAGGGTGTTCGGGATAAATTTGACAGTTTCGTAAGGAAAAAGAAAATCTTCTTTGTATCTATTAAATTTAATGAATTGACAAAAAAACATTACAGGCAGAGTTAATTACAATACTATCAACAAGATTTACTCAAAATAACCACCATTAGCATCGATCACAGCTTCAATTCTGCTTCGGAACCTCGAACAAGCTGATGCTACAGTCTCCCTGGGAAGGGCCGCAAAAACTGTTTTAATTTTATCCATTAACTGGGCTTTTGTATTACTGGAAGTGCGATTGGTGTCTTTTTCAACTGCGCCCCATACAAAATAATCCATGGGGTTAAGGTCTGGGGAGTTTGGAGGCCAAACATTTGGACTGGTGAAGTCGTAGAAATTTTCAGACAACGATTTTTGACTTTTCCCAGAGGTGTGGCAAGGGGCCGAATCCTGCTGCCATACATACGGCCTACCATTGGCTACCCTTGTTATCCAGGGCTTGACTACAGTTAGCAACTCCACGAACAAAGCCCGAATTCCAATGCCAGGGTTCTTCAACACCTGTTCCTGCAGATTTGCGAGGAATTCTGCTGTACGAACGCAATCAGATCGTCTGCTAGGGATCTTTCTTCTTGCTACATCCTCGTAGTCACCATTGCAAGTCTCTAGTTCATGCCTGATTGTTTTTACTGTATTCAGGGAGCATTGGGCAGCAGTCGTAATATCCTTATTTTGATGGCGGGCACGAATCATGATACAAGTTATTCTCTTCCATGATTCAGGTGGGTTCCAGCTATCCATCCTTTCTGACATCTTGTATATGAATGAAGAAGGGTCCAAACTTTTAAATGAAGAGAAGTGTGTGTTAATACATGTAACTTACGGAAAAATATAATTAATTATAAATATGTCAAATTTATCCCGAACACCCTGTATATATATATATGCATTTCTACACAGAAATGCAAAAAATGAATAGTGTATTTGATAACTGATGCTATTTGAAAAAAGAATAGAGTTCAAATTCCATCTAGGACGCAAACTTAAGGGCTTTTCAGATGAAGGGAAGTTAGCTGCTGTCATATGAGGGTTGCAGGGTTATTTCTTTGGGGCTAGTTTTTCATCATGAAAGATAAATAAACCATCCAGAGAGAGAGAATGGATGCAAATAGAATTAACCACTGTCATAGCATAATTAGGTTTCTCAGGTCAAGTTAATGGGCCATTGGGATTCTGTTCTCAAGATTAATGAAATGTTGTCATTCACTGAATAAAAGCTCTGTATATGCCTGTTTTATCAAGTGCAACTGACATGTTTTGACTACAGATTTAAACTTAATGTGAAGGACGTTATTTTAGTGTTCATGAAATTTTAGTAATACCTATAGCTGCACTAATTGTCACGTGTAATGTTACTGTGTACCATCACTGAGTAAGCTAACTTAATTATTTCAGGATGCCAGTCATAGGATTAATGCATATGTACAAACTAATTGTAACCTAAAGGCATTGTTATTTTGATACATTTTCACATATACTAAGAGATTAGTAGTGACACTTTACATAATTTCTTTCGTAGTGGTGGTAAAAACAATTTCGCAATTTAAATATTTAATATATTTGATGGCTTTGTGGACATTATGAATATATGGAATTTTTTTAAGTATTTGATTTTTCATTCTGGGATGAGGGCAAATTTCTGTTAGCTGTTGTGGATGTTGCTAATAACAAAAGATATAAGGTGTGTAATTTTTTTTGATTAAAGTAGTGAGTAAGGTTGAGTGTTTTTATGCATTAATAAACACTGTTGATATTGCAGATTTTTTTATTATACTAAGGATGATAAGAGGAGAAATGTAACCAATGTTTGTAGTATACTTTAGTATTAATATGAGAATCTGATTCAATTAGAGAATTGTAAAAATGTTTCTTAATCTTCATATTCGATGGAGAATTATAATCAGTGCCTAAAGTGTTTATTGAGCAGAATAGTTTTTGTTTCTCATTTCCAAGACATCATCAACATATATGCTATAGTAAGAGATAGTGATAAGGAGGGAAATGGATGGATAGAAATGACTATTTTGAAATGCTATAAGCAAAAACTACATAGAATTTTTGAAAAGCTTTTATGTCGAAATTTGCCAGAGTTCAATATAATGAATCAACCCCTGGGAACAACAAAAGTTAATCTCATAACAGCACTAAATAATAGAAACATGCAGCTACATTCATATAAATAAAAATTGTTTAAAATGTCTCTTAGGCCCTTAAAGAATGGACAAATATTTCTAACCAGATCCAATCATTAATTAATAATACTTCTTATATAATAAAAACAGCATCATAACAGAAATTGAATAATCTAACAAATTTATTGAAATCACCAGCCTTGCCTTTCCTCTCCTGAGTTCACTTCCACCACACTTTATTTGAACAAACATGGCATATTAAGTTAGATTATTAATCTATCAAACCACATGCTAACCGTGAAAAAACTTAAGTATTGAAGGATTAAATTTTACAATTCCCTCAGAAATTTTCCTTAAAATAAATAAAATAAAATTATCAAAGCACAAACCAAACTAGAAAATGATCCAATAATATAATTTTCAAAAAGATCACCAATAGCAAAATAATCTGAATTCTTTTCTGTGTCTTTCACAAGCTATAAATTTAAAAAATAATCTTAGTATTATCAGTAATAAAGCAGATAAAGGCAATATTTCTGTCATTATTGATAGAAACTGATTACTATAACAAAATCCTAGATGTTGTCAATGATCCCAATACTCATAACAAAAATTTCATTAGAGCCTTCTGTCAGACCTGTGGAAGTGGTATTTGCATCCTTAATGTTTGGCTGCATGAAGAAAGACTATTCTAAGTTCGATTCTAGTCACCGATTAGAGGAACTTTTTCTAAGCCATTTAAGCAGATTTAAATTTTTCATAAATTCAAGAAAATTGACCTTAGAATCCACACTTTTTCAACCAAATAATATGCTGTGTTAGGTAGGGGCCAAAGGTCACGATATTTATCTGCCTCTCTTTGCCAGATGCTGCTTATAATTAGTGATAGTCCTGGGCCAGTTATCTCTGATTAGCTACTGGTAGAGATTGCACTGCCCCCTCACTTTCCAAAAGCTAGATAAGGCTGAAATGGCCCTTGCATACTCTCTCTCTCTATAGGGAATAAAGGACATTAGTAGATTTATTTTTTACCATGTTTTTATATCTGGCAAGCTAAGGCATTAGCAGCCAAAAATAAAAAATGTCTTCAGAAATATTGTTTACAGCGAAGTCTTAATCGAATGGTTTTCTTAAAGTAAAAATAAACATATCAGCTGTTTTGTGAACTTATTTTCTGCTCATTTTCATTCACGAAATTTGTTGGGGGGGGGTCTTGCCAGTTCAGGTTCTTGTAAGATCAATCTTTCTTTCCTTGTGATTTATGCCTCAAAAAAACTTCTGTACAGATGATTTTCTTCTGTCACATAGGAACAGTCTCTCAATTCTTCTATCATCACTTGCTGTTGTGCACCTTTACCAGTCTGGTTTTGTAGTAACTGAGTCTCCTTATACCTCTTCAAAAATTTAGAAATGCCATTTTTGATTAAGTTTCCACCAATTTTTCTTCTAATTTCTTCATAACCGTAGCATTGTTTACTTAATAGTACTCTTTTACATCGCTTTCTAGGTGACCAGTCAACTCTTTGTGCCATTTCTTTAATTTTATTGCGTTTTGCAAGCTCACTAAATGAAAGAACACAAAAAAAAAAAAAAACCAACTTGATAGCAATCACATAACACACTGACAAATGCCCTCCTCTCAGCTCCAATATGTGACATCAATAGCTGAATCCTACTATGACCTTATTGGCTCATTGCCAAAACAAGATGTCACCTGATTGACTCTCTAAACACTCATGCTCATTGGCTACATTCAAATGAAGGAAAGCTAATTCATATCAACCTAAGCAAGTTGTGTTTCTTTTTTTCTAGTTATTTGGCTATAACTTTTCATAGAATACAGATCGTTGAACAAGCTTTGTTGCATTACATTCTTCATTAAATTATCTTTCCATTGATATATAATTTTATGGTATTATACCAAAAAAAAAAAAAAAAGTGATGTTATGAGCCATCAAACCTCAAAAATACACTTTTTCCAAAAGGTTTCCACAATTTTGGCCACTAGTGTTTATTGCTCAAATGGGTTTCTGTAATTCTCTGAGATTTTGCATTTTTAAACATTTTAATTTTATGTCTTTCTTCTATGAGTTTCTAGTTTTGTTTGATAACCAATCCTTGTCCTTTTTCTTCTGGGCTTTTTAACTTCTAATTTCCAAAATTTGAAATCAATTTTGTATCGTTAATAGAAAAATTTTCCTTTATTTTATTCATTTTTACTTTAGACATCTTTCCTTTTATTTTATTTTTTTTTTTACTATGCAGTTTTAGTTAGGTGATAGATGAATTTCATCCCACTGTCTTACTTATTATTGGAAGCCTGAAGTGGCTTGAAACGGTTTTGTGTTTCATCTCTATATATTAGGATATCCAAACTATGTAGAACCATAGAATTCGTTGGAAGAAAACAAAAATAATACACCGCAGCAAGTTTAAATACGAAAGATTATTCAAGGAATCTTCAGCAGCTCTAAAAAACGTTCCTAACCTCAACAAATTTGGGCGCATGAAACTGCCCCAAATTTGGGAGACCTGCATTTTGAGAACTTCAGCCCAACTGCCAAGACAACCAAATTAGCCCGTCAGAGGGCACCATTAGGACTTTAGGAACAATATCAGTTTCTTGCTTTCTTCCTCATTTGCTTTTGTTAGTGCCTGCGTGCACATACCATATCTTTATGTTCCTGAAGATGGCAGCGTGACGTTGCTGAAATATAGAAGTTATTTATTAAAGGTATCTTTAATTAATATACTTTATATGCGTTGTTAATTCCGTAAACTAATTACCAGTTATGTTTGACCAGTGTATAAGCCTTGCTACTAGAATTATGATCATCCATGGAGATTGCATCGCACGAAAGGCCCATCAATACGACAAAATGAGGTTGAAGATGTCCAGACAACTAAATCGTCTGGCGTTCCTAAAACGCTGCCGGGATAACAAGGTAATCCCTAATTGTGTTAAATTGAAGCACCGTTTTACTTCACAAAAAGCTCTGCGCATTTATAATCGCACTAGTTTCGCCCTGTTAAGAGAATAAATTACCGTGACACGTGTTCTCCTTGCCGACGTAAACAAAACCTTATGGGCGCTAGAGGAAGAGCTTTCGAATACACTCGGCCATGATTTTTGGATGATACTTTATGACGTCTCATGCGCATCGGCAAGAAAAGAATTCGAAAAAATATGAAGTCAGCACTTGAAAAAATACGAAAACCTGATAAAGAATTCTACTTCCTTACCACCGCCACCACTCAACACTGTAGTCAACCTCTCATTGGCAGTTTTAAAGCCTGAAGCACTCACCGCACTTGCACGTGGTCACAATTTCGCCCTAGCTCCTACAAGAATACCTGCCGAGGAAATCATGATCGAAATAGAACGTGGGATTCGCAACCTTCCTAACCATATTGCCAACAACGTCAGACTGGATGTAGTCGATGTTCTCACTAAAGCCAAACCTCCAAAGATGAATATATAGCCCTACAAGAAATGAAGAATAACAAAAAAAAAAGTAATCACCAAAGCGGATAAGGGAAACTCCACTGTGGTGTTAAATCAAAAGGACTACAAAGGTAAGCTTAATGCTTTTGTACTAGATCGTACCACTTACCTCCCTATTGAATATAATCCTACCAGCTCTCAGATTAGAACTCTCCACAGACTACTTAAGAAAGTCACTTCTTGGCCTGTGGAAGTCACTAACAAACTAAAACCTTACAACTCTAGACCCCCCCCCGATTATATGGACTCCCAAAAATACATAAACAAAATGTGCCATTACGTCCCATAGTGGATGGCATTAATTCCCCCACATATAAATTAGCCAAACATTTAGCCAAAACGCTCGCACACTATACTGGCAATACACCGTCGCACATAAAAAACTCAGCCCACTTTAAAGCCAGTATAGAAAACCTCTCACTCCAACACACTGACATAATGGTCAGTTTTGACATCTTCTCCTCCCTATTCACTAATGTCCCGCTCAAAGAAACCATAGAGCTCATCCAAGCCAAGTTTCCTCCCGATATCTCAACCCTATTTCAGTTCACAATGAACTCAGGCTATTTCGTTTGGCAAGGAAAGTTCTACAAACAGATAGAGGGGAAAGCCATGGGTTCACCACTTTTCCCACCCTTGGCCAATTTCTTTATGGAGACCTTTGAAAAGAAAGCCTTAAACTCCGCCCCACAAAAACCCACTATTTGGCTTCGTTACGTGGATGATGTGTTCGCTATTTGGCCACATGGCTCAGACTCACTCCACTCCTTCCTAACACACTTAAACAACCAACACCCCAGAGTCCAGTTCACCTTAGAAAAAGAGGAAAACAACACTCTCCCTTTCCCAGATGCTTTAATCACCCGCCAGCTTGATGGATCTTTGGTTTTCTCTGTTTACAGAAAACCCACCCATACTGGCATATACATTCACCAGCAATCCCCCCCCCCCTCACAACAATATGGGGTGATAAAAACACTATATAACAGGGCAAAATTAATCTGCTCAGATGACAAGGCACTAACTACCGAACTAAACCACATCCACAACACTTTCTTAGCCAATGCTATAACCCAAAAAAATCCAAAAAATACTAAAACCAGTAAACCACAACCCCTCCACAATAAAGATTACACCAAATCTATCACCATCCTCTACATCCAGGGCACCTCTGAGAAAATAACCAATATCCTCAGAAACCATGACCTTACTTCTTGTTACAGGCCATATAAAAAGTTGGCATCCCTAATCCGCTCTACCAAAGACCAACCACTTCCCCTAGACCTACTTGGTGTATACCAGGTCCCTTGCAGCTGCAAATTGTCCTACTTTGGCCAAACAGACAGAACAGCAAATATCAGGATTTCAGAACACAAAGACTACATCCGGTTTCACCAGTACAGCCCGCTCTGGGCTGGCTGACCATGCCTTAGATACCCACCATAGAATTTGTTGGAAGAAAACAAAAAATAATACACCGCAGCAAGTTTAAATACGAAAGATTATTCAAGGAATCTTCAGCAGCTCTAAAAAAACGTTCCTAACCTCAACAAATTTGGGTGCATGAAACTGCCCCAAATTTGGGAGACCTACATTTTGAGAACTTCAGCCCAACTGCCAAGACAACCAAATTAGCCCGTCAGAGGGCACCATTAGGACTTTAGGAACAATGTTAGTTTCTTGCTTTTGTTAGTGCCTGCGTGCACATACCATATCTTTATGTTCCTGAAGATGGCAGCGTGACGTTGCTGAAATATAGAAGTTATTTATTAAAGTTATCTTTAATTAATATACTTTATATGCGTTGTTAATTCCATAAACTAATTACCAGTTATGTTTGACCAACGAAAAATACAAAAAAAAACTATTTTTAAAAAAAATCATTAGCCCTTCTCACAGGACTAATGTACTATAGGCTTACAACTTTTCATGAGTGTTAACCACGTTAAAAAAAGTTTTGCTGGCATTAAGTGATAATCAACCCCCTTCATCTTAGTTTAGCATCTAATAGTGTTAGATAACACTATTAGATGTTGTTAAATATTATTATCCAACATAGATAACTTTAGGTTTTGACCTACCTCGGAAAACTTGGTCTGCCCTTAACTGAATCCACACCAACCATGGCAGATCTGCAGACCACCTTTACAAATGGGACATGATTGCCTCGCCCAGGTGCGACTGTGGATTACCCCGCCAGACAATTAATCATATTATAGTAGAATGTGTCCTACGTGCATACAGTGGAAACCTGTCAGACTTCATCCATGCTACACCAAGTGCAGTTGACTGGATAATCAACCTAGACATTCAGTTGTAGCCTATTCTTGAGTATCTCTTTTATGACTGTATTATGTCTTCTTATTGTACATATGTCTATTACTATGTCCATATATATATTAAGGATTAATGTAATGTAACTTTTCATGTGTGAGCCATATGCTAAATAAATAAATAAATCTAATAGTGGATCCTAACATTATCCTTGATGGCATTAATATAATCAAATTAGTTTTTGGTTTTCCATCTCGATGATATCTTAGTCATTTTATTATTATTATTAAAATCTGAGACCTTCAGGGAGTCTCCTCAAGAACTCATTGAGGGAGGCTATAAATCACTCAGACCAGCTATTCATACCTTCCCTTAAATTCATTCACACTAGATGCACTCACTACCCGTAAAGACAAACTATTCCACTCACTGCTCTGTAAGAGAAAAACCTAGCTCTTATCCTTTCTTGACTGTGAACAAACTTAACTTCCATGGATGTTCTCTCCTCACCTTCCATATAACGAAAGATTTCATCAGACGATATCCTGTAACACCCATTCAAAAGTTTATAGACCCCTATCATATCAACCCTCTTTCTACTGTTAACTAGAGTCTGTAATCCATATACTCACAAACTGTCCTCATAATCCAGATATAATCTTTGTAACTCTTCTCTGCACTCTTTCCATAGCTTCTTTATTGCCTTGGAATCTGGGAGATCAAATCTATGCACAATAATCCAGGTGCAGTCTTATCAAAGCTTTAATAAAGAGGCATAGTGACTTTCTTATCCTTACATGTCAAGGTTCGCTTCAACATCACAATTATCCTCTGAGTTGTATTTGAAACTTTTGCTATGTGATCTTTGAAATCAAATTCCTATCTGCTATTACGCCAAGATCCCTATCCTCATCAGCTTCTTGTAGCATAACCCTGCTAATATAATATACTGCTGGAAATCTCATCATGCCAAACTGCATAACTTTACATTTACTAACATTAAACTGACAGCCATTTTTGTTTGCCCAAATTTCCAGCTTATTCAAATCATTTTGTAAGTGCTGGATATCAGTAGCATTCCTGATTTATAATGATAAAATTCTGTTGAATTATTATTATTTGACACCTCCAGGGAGTCCAAGGACTCATCGAGGAAGGGCACCTGTTCTACAACTGTCTCCACTGCTCAATCCACCATCTGACTGCAACTACACCAACGCCATCTACTGCTGACCACCACTACTAGTATTTCCACAGGCACAAACATTCATGCTCGCTGCGGGATTTGAACCTGCGGCCTTTTGACTGGAGAGCAGATACGCTAGCCACTTGGCTAGCTAAGCTTGCGTAGCCAATTTCTTTTCATACTCTGATTTAGCTTTCCACACAATATTCATTACTTTTCTGGCTTGTGCTTTGCATATTTCATTCTCACTATTATTTTTTCCACATCTTGTGGATCTCTTGCTTAATAAGGTTGCACATCCATTTAACTCCCAATGTATTTATTCTTCGAAGACTATGGTGTATCCATAGTCTTTGAATAATAAATAAATACTTCAAATAATAAATTTGCATATGATGTTCTATGTTTGAGTTGCATACACCTGGTTGCCTGATTAACTATCATACCTGCTCTGACAAGCTTGTATAGTTCCTTGAGTTTGAGAAGACTTATTCTCTACTTCTTTATATAATACTTCACTAGTTTTTATATTGATCCCATCAGGGGCACACCAGTAGTGTCTGGCGCTTACGTGCAAAACTTTAGTTGGCGCCCCTCCCTCCATATACCCCTCCCCAATATAAAAAAAAAAAAAACTTTATAAAAACATACCAGTGAGTAAAAATGAAATACGAAATATATTATAAGTTTATTGAACAAAAAGCAGAAATTACAAAAAAATGTATAAAAAACAATAAATATACAAGAAGGGTATAAAAACAAAAATAATTTGGAAAAAATAAAGTAATTTATGTTATTTGGCAAGAAAATCATTTGCGAATTACACCTTATATAGTTTTACATAAATTAACAGATAAACTTACAGTTTTATAAAAACAAAAATATTAAATATTTTTTGGTATTAAATTAAACTAATTATATTTTATTTGGCAAGAAAATCATTTTGTCATTTGTACTTTGTATAGGTATAAATAAAAAACAGATAAACTTACAAGTATATAAAATAGGAACATATTAAACATTATTGGGTAAAGAAATAGGTAAATAAATATTTAGATAGAAAGAAAAATCACTTAATGAATTGAACTTTTCTAGTTTTCATTAATGAAAATTCTCGAATAATATCATGTATATCAGGTTGATCCAAAATATCTGACTCTATTGATATAATGGCAAGATTTGAAAGTCTGTCTTTTACCATTGTGGAGTGCAAGTGGTTTTTAATAATTTTAAGTTTAGAAAAGGACCGTTCTGCAGATGCTACAGATACTGGTAATGACAAAAGAATCCAAAGAGTAATTGTAAAGTTTGGATAAACTGTGATTAAGCCATTTGAATAAATATACTGAATTATCTGATACAGTATATATCGTTTTTAAAATGAGAAATAAATGGTTGATAGTGTAAAATTTCTTCGCATAAATCGTCTGCATCAATGTCTGAATGATTCTCGTGTGTTAATTTTTGTCGTAACTTTTTACAACAAGATAATAAATATTCTTTACTTTGTGAAGTACTTAACAAATACAAAAACTAACATGAATTCATATGTTCTTTTAATAAAGTAAATCTTTCCTGCAGTGTAGCTCAGTAGAAGTGGTGTTTGCACTCTACAATGCTTGACTGCATGACGAAAGGCGTTCGAATCTAGTCGCTGACTAGAGGAATTTGTTCTAAGCCTTTTCTCAACCGGTTCCAGAGTTAGTCGATCTCTGGCACTGGCTAGCGGGTTTTTGTCCCGTAAACTCAAGAAAATCAGCCGTCGAACCCACACTATTTTCAGACATTAAATAAAAATTATGTTATGGTTATGGACCACCAGATGGCAGGCCGCCATCTTCACTGCATGCCGATTAATTAGTGATAGCCTTGGGCCAGCTATCTCTGATTGGCTACCAGAGATTTAACTGCCCACTCAGTCTCCAAAAGTTAGATAGGGCTTAAAAAACGGCCTCGCCTACTCCCTATACGAGAACAAAAAGGTGTTAGCTGATTTTTTTTAAAATCTTTCCTGCAAAGATTCTAATGTTTGATCTATTATGCAGAGAAAAAAATTTACTTTAAATGAAATTTCAGGATCTACTATTTTTTCATTTTCATAATCAAATTGTGTTGTCTTTTTATGTCGCCTTAGTGGTCTACTTCTACAAAATACAGATTCTGTGTCAAATTTTGCTGCAATTAATTTTGAGCTTTCTACAATTTCTTTGAAAGTTTCATCAGACCTATAATCATTTAAAAATTGATTTAGATCATTCAATGCATCTAAAGCAAGTTGGAGATTCATAGATGAAGACTGCAGTATTTTGCTGACAAAATTCACTTTGTTAAAGATACCAAGCAATTTTATAAGCTAGGTTTTAATCCAACCTAGCTTATAAAATTGCTTGGTATCTTTAACATAGTATACCCAAGTTAAAAAACTTTCTACAAAATTCACTTTATTCAAAATATCACCAAACTCTAATACAACAAATAAATGTAAATGTAGCAATTTTTTCACTTAGACATTTTACCTCATATTTGGATTGTTCATCCAGTTTTGAAGAGTCATTACAAATTTCAGATAAAGCATCATACACTTCAGGTAAATATTTATAAAGATGTTTTATGGCATCAATTCTGCTAGACCACCGTGTTTCAGATAATGGCTTTAAGGTTAAATCAGTTACATGAGTAGTTAAAATATTCCATCAGTAAACAGAAGAAATTTATATAACTCGTATATAAATTTCCGGCCTTTGGCCGGGATCATCAAAACTAAACACACTTATTGTATCTTCAGTAGATTCTTCATGAGAGTTATGGCTATGGCACTCACCTTAATAAGATTGACCCTTCACTGTGATGACTGCATCAGTCCTATGGAGCTTACTGTCTCCTCAAGTGTATGATAGCGATCATTGGGAATTTTGGATACCATTTTTGCTAGAGGTGTGTAATGAGGTCCTGGACATTTGTGGGGATGATATCCCTTGACCTCACCTGATGCTCCAGTTCATCCCACAGATGCTCAATAGAGTTAAGTGTGGTGACATTAATGTCCACAAAGCACACAGTTAAGCAGCTGCCTTATGACACAGTGCATTGTCTTGCTGAAAGAGACAGTGATCAGTTCTGTAGAAATGATGCCACAAACTAGGAAGCATTGCATTGTCCAGAATGTTCAGATACTATTCATGGCACCACAAACAGAGGTGTAAGGCCAAACCAGAAAAAAACAGGACCATAACACCACCTCCGAATTTCAGTTAGGGTTACAAACTCTGGTAAGAGACATTCACCAGTTTCCAAGCTTCCATCTTCCACTGTACATGCTCGTTGCACCATTGAAGACTATGCTTGAAATTTTAGTTTCAAGTTAGTTTGGTAATCTGGGGCTTGCATATTGTAGTCCTACCATGGAAACCCATATTGTGAGCCTTGGTTCTGAATGTTTTTGTGCAGATTCGCATTCCAGTTGATCCCTTCGTCGTCGTCGTCGTCGTCTATGATCTCTTATGCTTTTAAGTGTCGAGATTTTGCCAAAGAGATTTCCATACTGTCCTGCCCAAGGTTTGTTGTTTTGCTTCTTTCCAGTTAATTTCCTTCTTTTCCAATTTTTCTTTAATTTCCTTTTGCCAACCTTTCCTGGGTCTGCCTATGTTTCTTTTTCCTATTTTCTGGCTTTCGTATACAGTTTTTGCTATTCTTCCTTCTTCCATTCGATTGAGATGTCCAAACCATCTCATTTGGGCTTGTGTCATGAATTGATTCAGAGGTGCAACTTGAAGGCTGTCTCTTATGGTTTGATTTCTTATTCGGTCTAGTCTTGTTTTTGGTGCCACTTTCCTGAGATATTTCATTTCAATTGTTTGTAGTTTATTTCTGTTTCCTGTTGTTAAACACCAAGACTCACAACTGCATGTTAATGTTGGTAGAAACTGAACGGTACACTGCCATTTTGGTATTTTGGGTGACTTCTTTCTTATCTAGGAGTGGGCCTTTCATTGCATAGAATAGCTTTGTTTCCCCCTCTTATCCTGTTGTTAATTTCTGTGTCTAGTCTACCATCTTCTTGTATATATGATCCCAAGTATTTAAAGGAGTGGACTTGCTCCAGTTGTTGATTCTCTATTTTTATTATGTGTTTTTGTTGATTTCTAGATATGATCATTGTTTTAGTTTTGTTTATATTTATGGTCATATTCCTTTTCTTTGTTTCTTCATACCAAATGTTGATATTCTACTGCAGATCCTCAGCTCTATTTGCTAGAATCACTACATCATCTGCAAAAGCCATATGTGAAATCCTGGTTTCTTTCAGATTCCTGTATCCTAAGTGGAATGTTTTTGTTTTTGTTTGGCATGCCTTTAAAATTTCATCCATTACTACGATGAAGAGAAGAGGGCTGAGGATACAGCCTTGCCTTACTCCTACATTTGTTTCAAATTCTTTTGATCTATCATTACTGGTTCTTACATAATTTCTATTACTTTTGTATGGCTGCTATTAAGTTATCTTGTATCTTGTTTTTCTTTAATGTTTGCCATATTAAGTGTCTGGGAATGCGGTCGAAGGCCTTTTCAAAATCTATAAAACATAAATGTAGTTCTTTTCCATATTCCAATGTTTTCTCTGATATTTGTCTAAGACTGAAGATAAGATCCTGTGTGCTTCTATTTTTTCGAAAGCCATATTGCATTTCATCCAGTGTGTCCTCTATTTGATTCCTAAGCCTCGCTTCTAAAATGTGGGTATATAATTTTCCTGGAACGCTTAAAAGCGAAATTCCTCTATGGTTTTCACATTTGCGGTTGTCTCCTTTCTTAAATATAGGGATTATTATAACTACTTCCCAGTCTTTGGGAATAATTTTATTTTTTCATACAACATTGAATAGGTGTAAAAGAAATTTTATGGCTTTCGTTCCTAAATTCTTTACCGTTTCTGGTGTTATTTGGTCAAGGCCTGCTGATTTGCCCAGTTTTATTTTATTTATTGCTGCTAACAGTTCATTTGCATGAATTTCTTCACTCTGATCTTCTATTTTGCTTGTGTGTCTACTCTTAGGGTGCTATTTTTTCTGTGTCCTGCATCTTCCAATAATTCTTGAAAGTACTGTTTCCATCTTTCCATGATGTCTTCGGAATTTGTGAGTAACTTTCCATCCTTATTTTTGATAAACTTTATGGGGCATTCTTTCTCTGACCTCATTCTTCTTAAAACATTATAGAAGAGTTTTTGGTTTCCTTTAAAATTTTGTTCTAAAGTATGTCCGAAGTCTTCCCAGCATTTTCTTTTCTCTGCTTTCACTAAGGTTTTAACTTTATTTCTTTGGTTGTTGTATAGTTCTCTATCAACCTGGAGCTTTGATGTTATATATCTCTTCCATAATTGCTTTTTCTTTTTAATTTCTTCTTTTAGTTCTTCAGTCTACCAGGGTGTTTTATGTTTCTTCTGTTTATTATTTAATGATACACCACAAATTTCTTTGCTTGTTTCTAGAAGAAGTGTTTTGAACCTGTACCATAGGTTTTCTACATTTTGGTCTTCATATATCTCTTTTCTACTTCTTTCATCTTCTCTTCTATTTTACTTTTATACTCAATGGCTGTTTCTTCTTTCTTTAGTTTGTAGTTCTTTATCTTAACATTTATTTCCTTGCTACTTTTTCGACATTTTTCAACTTTTATTTTATGGATTGTTTCCAATACGAATAAGTAGTGGTCACTGCCTATTTCAGGACCTCTGTAGACTCTTGCATTTTTTGTATACTTCCAGTACGATCTGCTTATGATGGCATAGTCGATTATAGATTTTTCGTTTCTATTGGGCTCTTCCCTGGTAAAATTATGGATTTCTTTATGCTTGAACATAGTATTCGCTATTACTAAATTATTTGTAAGGCAAAGATTTATTATTCTTTCTCCATTATTATTCCGGGTTATTTCTCCTTGTGATCCCAACACTTGTTTCGTTTCTTCATCTACTTGATTCCCTATCTGGCCATTAAGGTCTCCTAGTAGTATGATATGCCCTTGAACTTCTTCAATTAGTTTTTGTAAGAGTTCGAAGAATTCATCTTTAATTTCTTTATTGGCATTATCGTTTTGGCCATATGCAACAATTACAGTGAATACTTGGTTGTCTGATTTAAAATCTATAGTAATTGTCAACAACCGTACGTTTATTAGTTGCCATTTAGTAATATATTCTTTGAGATCTGGTTTAATTATGCAAGCTACCCCTTGTTTTCCCCATTCTCTTGGGTTAACCCCCGAATAGAAAAGTATATACCCATCTTTCATTTTCTGGCAACCTTGACCTTTCTTTTTTGTTTCTGTGGCTGCTAGCAAATCCAATCTTGATTTTTTAAATTCATCTATTAATTCGTTTTCTTTTCCATGTAGACTTTTAACGTTCCATGTTCCGTATCTCATGTACCTTTTTCCTCGCTTTGTCGTTAACCATTTAGGCAGTTCGGCTATCTCTGTTATTTCTTTTAATGAGTGAAATTTTAAGGTGTGCAGGAGATTAGCCTTCAGCACCCGAGTCTGGTGGTGGGGCTGCCACCTTCGAGGCTCCCAGACCGGCCTATGAGGGAAGTGCTATCCTGTTGGTCCGCGGGAGGTATTTTATTTCCCTCCTACCCTTCATAGTAAACTATGACGAGCCTTCCCCAATCCGCCACCAGGGGACGCGCCCGATGGGGGTTACAGGTGTCTCCACATGGGGGTTGATCCCTAAAACACTGTATTCAACTTGTGAGCTGACAAATGGCAGTTTGTACATATTATCCTTCTTGCACACTGGTCTTCTTGTTCTGATTGTCAGATAATGTACTTAATACAATGAATACATATTGTCGTTAATAAATATCTTATTTATGGTTTTGATGTATAATATTAAAGCGTATCGAATAACTCCCAACATCTAAGCCTGCCCAAGGGTGAAAAATCTTATATTTTCAATTTGTTACTGGCCAATGTATTAATATTTTGTGCTTTGTTTTATGAATACCAAATTTTGTGAATATTGAAGCTGAAATATCACTGTCAGCAGTAACTTACTATAGTAGGACACATGCATTCTCTCCCTCCCTCTTCCCTATATGCAATCCTTCCATGAGACTGTCATCTTTCAAATGAAGTTAGTCTTCATAGAGTAACTATTGGTTACTCCATTTGATAACAGAATAGTAATTGTTGCATCTTTTTGACTTCAGATTTCTACACATGTATTTGTAGTACTTAGTGTTAATATCTGCTAAGCAGAAATTAACACTAAGGAAATGTGATTAATTCAAAGTTGTGAGCATGGTTCTTAATATTCTATTTTGTTTGCAGGTATTAGCAGCAGAGATTTCAGTGTAGTCCCAATCAATGACACATTCCTTCTATTACAGGACAAATTCCCTCCTGGTATACTACGTTCTGGCTATTTCGTGTGGCAAAACATTTTCTACCTTCAAAAAAGAAGGCACAGCCATGGGCTCACCATTATCCCTCCCCCCATTGCTAACTTTTACATGGAACATTTTAAGCACTGTGGTCTAGATTCCTGTCCTTTAAAACTCAAAGTCTGGCTTAAATACATTGACGATGTTTTTGCTATCTGGCCCCAAGGCTGCCAGACAATAGACACTTTTCTCAGCCACCTAACCAAACAACACAAATACATACAATTCACACTCGAGATTGAAAAGCAGACCACAGTTCGTTTCTAGATACACTTGTCACATGTCTTCCTTCTAGCAGTCTTTTCTTCACTGTTTACCTGAAATCGACACATACTGGCCAATATATATACAAAAACTAGCAGTCATTAATACACTTAAAAACAGGGCTTTGAAAATTTGCTCCAATGAACAAGCATTTAAAGATGAATTAAAATTTATCAGCAATACTTTCCTAAAAAAATGGTTATAGCCAAAATGCTACCAACAAAATTCTGTAAAAGACCTCACTTAAAAACAAAAATAAACTGGATTAAAAAAATGGGAACCATACCATACATTAAAGGGATATCAAACAAAATAAACAGAATACTATAAAAATACGATCTTAAAGCCACCTTTAAACCTGTACAATTAAAGAACTTACTCAACACATCCAAATCCACCCAGGGGTATACCGTATTCATTGTACCTGTAAAATGCCCTATATAGGGAAAACAGGATGCACAATTCCTATCAGAAAAAAGGAACATAAATGACACATTAAATATAATAACTATGGTCAAGCTGGTCTTTCTGATCATGCACTGAACACTTTACATAGAATTGCCTGGAAAAAGCACCTGTTGTTTATATCACACCAAAACATGGTATGAACGTCAATTTAAGGACGACTGTGAGATTCTTATCAAGCACCCTAATCTTAACAATAATTGATGGTCTGAAAATCTTGGAATATGGAAGGCACATATTCTACCCACTTAACCTTTCTCCCTAAGAGTTAATTTTAAGTATAACCATAGGTAATTTAGGATCTAAATTACCTATGGTTATATGATCCTAAATCTAAATTTAGGATCCTTAAATAGAATATAGTTTGGTTTAGTTAATTTATTTTATTTTGTTTCTTTATTGTAATTTTATTTTCACTCTAGAGGTCAGGCCAGTAGAATAACCGTTGATCAAATCATTCTCTCTCTCTTCAGCATACTATGTGAAATGTAATTTAACTTGTCTCTCTGTGTGTGTGTGCGCGTTCCAGATGATGACCTTAATATGAAGGTTGAAGCGTCAGAAAATTAATTATAACTCGGTTGTGTAGAATCCATAATTTGTGTAAAATGAATGCCGATCTCCGTGTAACACTAAACAAAAGGATTCAGATATCTCCTATTTAACATTCTATGCATTTTTTTTTTTTAAATATAATATTTTAATATACTTCTTTTTTTCCTTTTTCTCTCCAGTCAAAATAGGTTGGAATATGAGAAAAGAGTGAGAGCACAGGCCAAAGCAATGGCACCTCAAGAATGAGGAAAAAACTTTGAGGACATTCCTTAACATTCTTTGTAAAAGGAAGTGAGATTTTGTTATCCAGTTAACTTGTCTAGTTTCACCTTTTTCGTTATTCTTAACTTAAGATATAATTTAGGTAAACCTTTTAGTTTTTTGATGAATGTGTCATTAGTAAAAATTGTACATGTGTAATTATGCAATCACTGTTGTAATGTAATAGAAATTCTCTATATTCCCACTTATTTCTTCAAGTCGCATTTGATATATGTATCCATTGAAAAATAATGTGGTAGCCTTGTGAGTAAGTACGTATTTTATGCATATGAACATGCTTGATTTTAATCTTATCTTGTAAATAAAGTGTTTTTTGGAAAAAGAAGTTATCTGTATTTTAATTATTCATGTTGTGATTCATAACAATTAAGCTTTCTTACTTGAATTTAACTACAAAATTAAGATGTACCTGTGTCTCTATCAGGAAACAAGTCTATCCTTCGTGTGAAAGCAGGATTCAAACAACTCAAATTTTAACTGAAAACAACTAATGTCCTTGTATGGGCCAGATAACTATGAAGTTAATTTAGAGAAGTTAGGCTATCAGGTCTCAAAATGAGTCTCCCAAGTGTTTGGTAAATTAGTGTAACCACACTTGTAGAGATTGGGAGAGTGCCACATAGCTGATGTTGATTCCAAAAATAGTCTCTCAGACCTACAATGTTTTTGTCCATGAACTCCTTTGTGAAGGAGTATCCAGAACATGGTCCATCAATCCTAATGCTATACAGATCATGGATGTAATTTTTGTTGTCAAGGAAGATGTTAACTGATTGCTGCTCTGTCCAGAGAAAACTACAGGCACGAGGAACTTTATACACTTCAGAATGTTCAAGAGGATGCAGTTGATCTTTAGGAGAATGGATGAAAATAGTTAACTGAATGAAAGGTTTGAAAGTTGTGTAGAGATCATATTTGGAGAACTTTGGCTATTTTTCTAATGTATTCTTAACATTGGGGTGAGATCCGTTTTGCTATGATCTTGGGAGTTGGGTGTTGAAGGGATTGGGGTGTATGCGGTATTTTAATCTAGTCCAGAACTGTGGTCTATTCTATTCACCATCTCTGAAAATGCTGCTAACAAAGAATTTGAAAAGGTTGAGCTTCCATCTGAAAAAAATTTGCAGCTCTTCAACAGCGAAGCTGTTCCCTGACTGCAACTATGATAAGAACGGGTAGTGGTGAATCTGTCATCACACAACTTTCAGAAGACATAGTCAACAGGCTTGGTCAAGGCATAATTTCACCCATAAACAGTACCAGTTTTGTAAATAATGACTAGTATGGAATGTTCTATGAACTTGCATCCACAGTAGCTAATAACATTCATTTGGATTTAGCTAGTATTCTAATGAAATCCAAATATACCATCTAAAGACATCAACACTTAAAAAGTTATACAAGAATAAACAAATTATTGTAATAACAAAAGCAGATAATTAAAATGCAATTGTTATGAGTGAAGCAGATTACAACAAAAAAATGAATCATTTCCTTAAAGACTCCTATTATCTGGTTATGGATTCGAATACTACAACACAATTCCAAAGGGAAAAACTGTATAAATGATTAAAATAGTTGCATCTTTACCCTCTCCACACCAATATTACTCCTTCCAACTTAAAAGTAGTTACTTTTAGTTTGCAGGGGCATATTTGTTTCAAGTATCTAGACAGTGATGCCAAGTGTACAATTACTTGACAGTGGTTTGTGTGTGTATAGCTACTCAAATTTGAGCAAATTAATTTAGTGCTTGCAATTTTACAGGTTTTAAATTATTTAAAAATAAAAAAAATCCACATTACAAAATACAGCAGATTTCCAAGAAAGAAACTTGGAACTTCATTTTGAAGTACTTATTTAAAAAGAAAAATGTTTATTTTTTGTTTTATTAACTTTATCAATTTAATTAGATGGAGTGGTACTACAAATGTACAGCTGCTTTATTTTAAATATCATAATATGTGAAAATGGGTACCTTTTTAATACCTAATTATGTTTCTGTTTGAATTAGTGATGAATACAGAATTGTAGTTGAAACTCTTTTTAAGGAAATCCTCAATCCTTGACAGTTGTACTTTTTTTTTTTTTTTTAATTAGAGGCATCCTATACATTCAAGACAATTTGAAAAGGCTCTCAGTTCACTCATTAGTGGGAAACCCAATTTATCGTTGCCTAGTATAAAGTTTGTCAAATGGAATGGAATGCAATATTCTCTATTGCAGTGCTTCCCAAACTTCTGGGTGTCAGAGCCCCCTTCGGAAAAATTAAAAAACATTTCATGCCCCCCCCCCTCAAAAAAATCGTAATATAGACATGTTATTATATTTATTGTATTTATATTCAATAAGAAACATACACAGCGAATATTGCAAACATCAAATGCAAATATTACATTTTTAGCATCTTACATACATTTGACATGGCACATTATCTCATATTTTTATTTAGATAGATATACTGTTATTGTACATTTGCAGTACAAGCACATGAAACGTAAAACGATTAGTAATAAAGAAAGAATTTTTAAAAAAAGAAGTTTAATAAAAATTTAATATGGTGGATGTGTTTCAATTCTGCTGCACAAAAAGTCAATATCAGGTGAAATATTTGAAACTGCAATTCTTGGATTTCTGCTTTGAAATGAAACTTATATGAATAAGCATTTATTTACTAATATTCATTAAACGCCATGGCACTTAATGAATCTTTTAATACGCACTAAGCAAAATTTGTGAACCTGCACCAATATATGATTTTTTTCCATTAAAATATAAATAATAAAAATTAAATATGTCTCTTTTAAGAAAAAAATCTACTTAGTCTTAAAACGTTTTAAATGTGTTTTCATTATTTCACAGACCCCTTCAACAAAACCTGCGGCCCACAGTTTGGGAATCGCTGCTCTATTGGATGGAACTGTATCATTACTCCAAAATGTGACTTTTGGAGTAATTTTGGATGAGACGTTGAAATTTTAGGGACATCTTGAGTTAGTTTTGAATGCTACCTGATACTGCCTCATTTGCTAATGGATTGAGATGTGAATGCAGTTTCATCATTGTATATGAAACTTAAACGGAATATCATTACTGTGCCCAGAGTTGATCTTCTGAATCTAAGAAGAGATATACTGAAGATGATCCTGGTTTGAATAACTGAAATAGTATGGGCATTGTGAAATATTGGATAGGAGTGATTTGCAGTACTTAGAAGTTAAGAGTTGAAGAATGCAATTGAAACAACTGGTGAGAGGAGTTTGTCAGATGTATGTTAGCTGTTGTGTAGAACTGATAAAACAGTGGATAGTGATGCTCAGATCATTAGAATCTGGTAAGAATTTTTAATTGCAAGCTGAACAGCATAACAAGAGTTGTATTAAAACTTAATGTATTTCTAAATTCATTGCCTAAACCCTCAAGAAGAAAAACTTTCTGATAAAGACTATAAAATAATTTACGGAGATTCTTCAAAACAGGTTAAAATAAACAGCCCAAACAGTTGAAGTATGAGTGTTGTGTAAAATGGATCTCCTGCATTAGTTTTGAAAGCTACCTGATTCTGCCTCATTCGCTAATGGATTGAGATGTGGATGCAGTTTTGCATTTCATCATAGTAAAAATATATATATAGTCTACTGTTTTCTGGTTTTCAACCCACAAAAGCAAACTGGCCAAGAACACGCAGCTTTCATACAATAATGTACTGGTCTCATAGCAATTAGTTCATCAGCCATAATTCCAAACATTAACTATTTGCCAGCTTTTAACCCTTTGAATTGAATTATTTGACTTTCACCTTGAAATATTGCAAACCAAACATCCATATATATATTACTATGGGGAGGGGTTAAAAGCTGGATAGTCTGGCTCCTCTATTTTGGAAAATATTTGGTAATTTTTCAATCCACTGCCAATAATTTTAAACTACATGAAAAATCTGCCGCCTAATAACTTCCACACCACAGTGAGATTAAAACTAGTTTGTTGGAGGTCAGGCTTGCTGTCCGCTGCTAAACAGGACAACATAATCATTGACTTTGCATTAAAAAAAAAAGATTTACTGATAATCACTCTGTAAAATAAAAAAAAAGTAAAAGTTTTTTTTGCAAGAAACTAAAAAATGGCACCTTTTTTTGCAGTTTACTGCAGTAATCATGAGACAATGCAAATAGCTGTTGGTGTTCAGAATTATGGCTGGTAAACTAATGCTACAAGACCAGTGTATTATTGTATGAAAGCTGCATGTGTTTTCTGACCAGTTGGCTTGTTTTGTTGGTTGAAAACAGGAGACTGGATATTTGATTAGTCTCATCCATCTCTTTAGGATGGATAGAGTCCCCTAATAAGGAATTCACGGCGAATTTTAATGCGGCCTGTTTATCACTCCTTGTTGCATCCCGTAAGGGCATTATTCATGACTAGTCTGTGTTCACGTGACCGGTTTTCCTGTTAGGAGAGGACGAATAAAACCCTAATCTTAACCTCGAATGAGACTGGCTAACTCACCTTTAGTCGAAAGAGATCAGATAAAGGTTCCTCACGTCACTGACGGGAATTAAACCCAGGTCTCCTACCAAAGGGCTTCGTCTATACCGACTGAGCTACGTAGGCTCTACTGGATGTTTTCCTTTCGGTAAAAACCTTGTTACCTTCATATGCAACTAGTTTCGTTGCATCCTGTCCACTGCTCGAACCTAGGTCTCTCCTAATGAATGCATCTTTGATACCAACTGAGCTATGGAGGCTTGCAAATACCAGAACGTGATAATACTATTTGGATTCAATACTGTGGTACATTTATGGCAGTAGTTCACTTTTCGGTGAACTGTTCATTTGATGAATTATGTTTTTTTTTTTTAATGAATTATTGGTTTTCGAAGAATTGCCTTTCGATAAATTGTCGTTCGATGAATTGCTTTTTAGAACAACTGCCTTTCAATTAATTCCATATAATGCAAATAATCTTGGATTGATTTTGCTTTTCTTAAATAGTAACCGATCTTCAGTAAGTGACGTTTTCCTTTGTTGCTCACATTTCTCTCTTCTGTCAGGAGAAAAGGTACATGTCTCCCTAAACCTCTTTAAAATAACAAACTAGCACCGCACTCATTGGCAAGTTGTCTCTGAGTCATGAATATTTGCTTAGAAAGTACATATTTTCATGAAGATGAATCTGTTTTATATAGCTACACAAAGAATAAAACATCAACTGCTTTACACTATTAAAAACGCACAACATTCTTAATAAACATCGTATTCACAGTTGAAACACGCCCACTCAACCAAAATAGTCAGAAAACAAAATAATTCTGAATTGAAACAAAACTAAAAAGTTGACGAAAATTCGGCTTTTTCCGGTTAATTTATTCTCCACTATATATATGATATAAGATTTCTTCAGGTGGATGGAACAGACTACGCAAATACGCACAGAACCATTTTTAAAACTACTATAGCAAAACATCAGATGATTTTTGATCATTTTGGGAAGTCGTAGCAATACCAGCAATAATCCTTTCTCATGTTTGGAACTGTGTAGTCCTGTGGAAAATGGAGTTTAGATCATAGATATGCCTCCCGCAAGAAGACCATTAAAATTTATTCTAGTCGGCGAATAGGGGAACTTTTCCTAAGCTTGTCTTCAATAGAATAAATTAAAGCTTACCAGCTATCTCTGATTGGCTACCAGTTGAGATTGAACTGTCCACTCAGTCTCCAAAAGTTAGATAGGGCTAGGTTTGATTAGACCTACTCCGTACACGGGAATAAGAGGCGTTAGCTGATCTATATACACACACACACACACAGTCATCCCTCGACTTACATCCGTAATCCCATAAGGGAATAAATAACATTTTCCACTATATACTTTCGAACAAGACGCAAGCGAGCGTAAAGTAAAAAGATTTTTATTTAACAACAATGCATCATGCACAGTAGCGCATTCAGCGGCAATCTCAATCGGCACGTGTCTTCAACAGTTGATTTGTGTATGAGAAATGGGTTATTTGTGTGTGTATTTATCGTTAAAAATTCCGCGGTATTTTATGCTACATACATAGCCCCAATCAAAAACCTAGTGAATCGCAGAAACAGAGGTGAGAAATTGATCTTGAAATGAAGTTGCAGGTTATAAAACAACATGAAGCATAAAACAACTGTGATCGCACATGATTTCGGATGGTCTCTTTCTACAGTGACTGCCATTTTAAAAAATGAGGATAAAATCGTATATACAGGATGTGAAACAATCTGCTTTCATTATAAATTGATGATAGTAGCTAAGCAACGACAAGGTACTATCGGTGATATGAAAAAGCTACTTGCATCATGGATAGAGCACCAGAACCAAATGCGCATACCCATTAGCACTATGACTATAACAGCTAAGGCACTAAAGTCTTTATATTACCCATACACGGTACTAATGTACTTCAGTTGTTGATCAATTGATCAAAGAGTTGATCAACCAACCCCTCTTGTATGGACTCAACATAAAAAAAAAGTCGCTTCAGCATATTGAAAGAGAAAGAAAGTAGGGCTCGTTTACGACTACGATTTCAACGCTTCTTCTGGTTGATTCAGGAGATTGAAGCAGTGTTTTGCCTGCATAATGGGGAAAAAAAAAAAAATATATATATATATATATATATACAGTATATATATATATATTTTTTTTTTTTTTTTTTTTCGTTTCGAGTCTAGTCGGCGACTAGAGGAAATTTTTCTAAGCCTTTTTTCGACCGGTTCCCGAGTTAGTCGATCTCAGGCACGGGCAAGCAGGTTTTTCCTCCCGGAAACTCAGGTTTTTTTCCTGTAAACTCAAGAAAATCGACCGTAGAACCCACATTATTTCAGACATTAAATATATTGTGTTAAGGTTAGGGACCACGAGATGGCGGCACATTTGAGCCGTCTCTCTTCACTGCGTACCGCTTAATTAGTGATAGCTTTGGGCCATCTGTCTCTGATTGGGTACCAGTGGAGATTGAACTGCCCACTCAGTCTCCAAAAGTTAGATAGGGCTAAATGGCCTCGCCTACTCCCGTATATACGGGAATAAAAAAGGCGTTAGCTGATTTTTTTTTTTTTTAGCTGATACCTCAAGGGCTCACCCTAGTGAGTATGGGCACGTCGAACCTGAGGCTGGACCACGCCTTACTTCATGTAATATACCTCTGTTATATTATCTATAGACTGGTCCCTACTCTTCTTTCCCTCCGTATTTCTTTTCATCTTGCTTCCCCCCCCCCCACCAATATTATTAAAGTTCGAGAGGCTAGGGGTAATGCTTTCCTATTTTCCCTTCTCATGCACCTGCCCACCCCCATTTAAAAATGGTGAAGACAAATCAGAACTCTATACCGCATCGGTCGTCGCGCAGGTTACCAAGGACCGTACTGGATGTTAGGCTTCCTGGACATCCAGTGACAAATGGGCTACAGGAGCAAGATTCACAGAGCTCGATAGTAATTACTAGGAAAAAGTGGAGCATGACTGAAAATCGACAAGTTATGCAGTGCTTCTACAGTTCAATCCCCTCAGGGGATTTCAGAAATAAAATCCTCTGAGGATTCCCCATATGTTCCAACTTTGGTTTGAACGGCACCTAAATTCAGAAATTTCATTCGGAAGGCTGATGCAGCAACTCAGCTTCATTATGAAACGCGAGATATTTAGTGAACTTGAGCTGGAAGCACTGAAACCTCAAGCTGTAAAAGAAGACAGTACTCACCCTGAAGTGACCAAGAATATGAATGGAACAGAACTAGATTCCAACGTGCAGAATTCCTGAAAATCTTGAAAATATACAAATAGTTGAGAGGAAATTATCAGATAAGGAACAAGAACTCGCAAGAAAGATTTTCGAGCAAATGAACAGCAACCTGAACGAGTTAGGCTTCCAGTATTGAGACAAGTGCCTCAACAAAAAGAAGGAACTCCTCCAAGAGGCCAATAACTGGAAACTACTGGAACTATTGGACAAACGAATCAACTTATGTTCTCAATAGCCTACGTCATAACATCTGAATAAGGCTATAAGATTAGTGAACCCCAAAGCAGTAAGGCTCAGGAACCAAAATGGAAGCATCAACTGTAGAATAAAATTCTTAAACTCAGAGCAGATGTGAGCAATTTGAAAAATCTTAAGGAAAAGAAGCTGAAAAACACGAAAATCCGAAATAACCTCATACGGAAATATAATATTGGAGCACGACCTATTCAGGAAGTATTAGAGGAACTGAAGCAAAAGATAGTTGCGGTTGCGGCTAAAATAAAAAGATACAGTGCACGCATTGAACAGTACAAACAAAATTCGATGTTTCGTGCAAATCGGCACAAATTTTACAAGAAAAAATATAAACACCAGAGACAAAGAATATACACTTAAAATTTGGAAAAACCTATGGGACAATCCTAAGAGGCACAATAACAAGGCAAAGTGGATTGAACAAATTACGAACGAATCTCAAGAACGAAAAATAAACCAATTGAAAATAACAACTGAAATGGTTCAAAAGCAAACTAAAAAGATAAAAAATTGGTCAACACCTGGAAAGGATGAATTACATGGCTACTGGTTGAAATATCTTACAGGCTTACACGAAAGACTTGCTAACCAACTTGATGATGTTTTAGAAGGACAAAGCAAAGAAGAGTGGATCACAGCAAAGAAAACGTTTTTGATCATAAAGGGAAAAGAAAAAGGTCCAAATCCAGAAAACTTCCAACCAATAACCTGCCTGCCAACAACTTTTAAGCTACTCACAGGCATACTAGCTGATAAAATATACAGCTATCTTAAAGCAAATTCTCTTTTGCCAATTGAACAAAAAGGTAGCATCAAAAATTCAAAAAGCACAAAAGACTAATTGCTAATTGATAAAATGATTCTGAAAAATTGCAAACGTAGAAAAACCAACCTTCATATAGCTTGGATAGATTATAAAAAGCATTTGATTCGATGCCTCATGGTTGAATTTTAAAATGCACAGAACTATTCGGTATTAGCGAAAACTACAAAACATTTTGCAATCCAGCATGAAAAACTTGAAATCAATGTTGGTTCTGCAAGAGAACAAATTGGAGAGGTAAACATAAAAAGGGGTATCTCTCAAGGGACTTATTATCTCCTCTTGGAATGTAATACACCCGATATCACAGTGGTCGAAAAAAGTGAAAATAAGGGTGTTCAGTTTATCGAAATATCAGTTCCAGGAGATAGTCGGCTTGTTGACAAAGAAATTGAAAAAATTACAAACTATCGCTATTTGCATGTCGAAGTTGAACGAATCTGGCAAAAGAAAACGAAAGTTGTTCCCATAACAATAGGTGCTTTAGGCGCCTTCCCTAAACATTGAAAAAATATCTAGAAACACTCGAGTTAGATGGATTAAAAATTAGGCAGCTGCAAAAGGCCGCTTTGTTCAGCACAACATTCATTTTCAGAAAGTATTTCCACAATTCATAGGCCCTTGGGTAGGGGTCGAATTAGTGGAATATAACCAGCCTTTTACTTAAGAATGAGGAAGCAAATCAAGTTTTGATGAATATTATATACATATTCATTTTTTATATAAACTGACTAAAAATCCGAAAATTATAACAAATTGAGATTTATTGTATACGCAACATGTTTCGTCGGGATCGACTTCATTAGGCGTTAAGAACATAGAAAGCTATTAAAAGACACTAAAAAAAAACATTGAGACACTTTAAGCTATAATATTATAATGCTATAAATTCGACTTTAAATTAGTTATTATAATCTTGAGCTATAGTTCGTGTTAAAGTTCTGTTGTTGTACACTTGTGCGTGTGTGGATCCACGAGATTGCCAGTATCTGATTGTAGAGCTGAAAGAGTCAGGCAAATTATAGCTGAGATTATTGTTCATATGAAGAGGGTCCAAGGTAATTTCTTTGGGCTCGACAATGCGGCGTTCTACCTCATCGTGGCACATTTGCAGGTTTGAAGTTGTTGTCCAATTTACTTCATGTTGGCGGCTTTCGTTATTTGTGTTTATTGAAAACAGGACATGACCTGATAGGGCAGTAGCCCTGGTTCTCTTTTAAGCAATGTCTCTCTGGTGTTCCTCGAGACGTAGGAGGATAGATTTCTCCGTTTGGCCATAGTAAGGTTTCCGCACTCGCATGTGATTTTCTATACACCTGGGAATTGTAGAAAGTTGTGAGATTGTTGTAATTGTTGAGCTTGATCTCATTTTTGGAAGAGTCGAGAAGCACGTTTGTATATTAAACCTCTTTAAGATTCTACTCAGTTTTTTGGATAGTGTGCTGATATATAGCAAGGAGATATAACCTTTGGAGTTGTCCTGTGTCTCTACGTTGCTGCGTTGACAGTGGAATAATTGTTTGTTAATACTTTTTAAAGAGTAGCCATTGCTTTTAACGGTCCATTTAAGATGTTGTAGTTCTTTTATTAGTTCTTCTTCGTCTGACAGTACAGATCTTGCATGATTCGCTAGAGTTGATATAATACCCAACATTTGCGCTGGATGGTGATGTGAGGACGCATGCAGATATCTGTACGTGTGTGTCGGCTTTCTAAACATAGAGACTTTTATGGACTCAGTCGTCTTGGTGAGTTTAACATCTAGGAAACAGAGGGAACTATTTTCTTCAATCTCCGTGGTCAATTTGATATCCTGATGGAGGTTGTTTAAGTGGTTGAGAAAACTGTGAAGATTCTCAATACCATGTCCTCATATATATGTATTGTATATATAAATAAATAAATAAATAAATAAAAATCAGCTAACGCCTTTTTATTCTCGTTCTGCAAGTGCCCAAAAGAAGGCTGCCAAGGAGTTTGTGAAGGAATTGAATAAAATTATTACGGAGGATAATTATTTGCCACAGCAAATATTTAATATGGATGAGACCTTGCTTTGGGAAAAAAATGCCAGAGCGGACATTCATCCACAAAATGCTAAAATCTATGCCTGGTTTCAAAGTTCTTAAAGACTGTTTATGATTCTGTTATGGGGTAATGTTGCTGGATATAAACTGAAACTATTTGTGATATGTCGCAGTGTGAATTCACGAGTCTTCAAAAACATTGGGAAACATACATTGGAAACATTGGAAATTACCTGTTCTACATGGTTGCACTGCGTTTGAAGAGCTCAGAAATATAAGTTGCTCAGTTTTTTTTAAAAACTGCGTTATTAGTTTAAAGATTCTGCTAGAATTAGAATATATTGCGAAGTTAATAGTTTAGCTTAAAAAGTTTCTTTTAAATAGAGTTAATTTAGTATTTCATACGACACGTTAGAAACGTGGCGTGGCACATGGCACCAAAGCGAAGAAAGGCAATGGCGTCCAAATCGTCGTATTTGTTTCAAGAATTTAGCCAAAGTGAATTCGTCCAGTGTAAGGACTGTGGAATGTATGCTTTGCCGAGAGCATCTGGAGTTTGGTTTGAGAGCGATAGTAGTGGAAACGTGTCATGAAAGCAAGGATCTGAAGAGTGTATCAGGTTCCGAGATTGGTGGATCAAAGTCAGAATGCGATAGAAAATTGTGAATGTGTGATAGAAAATTGTGATGTAACGCCAGATAGCATTGAGAGTGAGTTTAAAAGTGATACAGCTGATGGTGAAAGTAAAAGTACTGAGCTAGAGAATGGTTTGACTGATAAAAAAATAAAATGAGTTAGCTGCAATGATGGAGTTAGCTCAGTTGTGAGGGCTAAGCAGCAGCAGCTGGAGAGATTACAAAAA
The DNA here is from genome assembly GCF_054136105.1 of Typopeltis vanoorti. Taxonomy (NCBI): domain Eukaryota; kingdom Metazoa; phylum Arthropoda; class Arachnida; order Uropygi; family Thelyphonidae; genus Typopeltis; species Typopeltis vanoorti. The sequence goes on along the minus strand of NC_143569.1, from coordinate 80,055,770 downwards.
TGTCTGCCGAGTGGATCAGCTAACAAAAAGAAGCAAGTGCGTGACAAGATAAATGAGAACTTGATCGGGAGTGAAAGAAAAATTAAGGAGCGAGTATTATATGGTGATTCAATAGTAAAAGGTGTAATAGATGAGAGTTTGACAAAATCGTGCTTTCCGGGAGCGAAAATTAATAATGTAAGCGAGACAATTAGAGCACAGAAGAATAAGGTTAATGAAATGATAGTGGCCAGAACGAATGATTTAAAAAGTGAAAAATTTACTATGAGAGGTTTTTAAGAATTACTAGCGGTAGCAAATGGAAAAAGTGAGAGAGTTAAGGGAGTTAGTCTGTTCCCGCGGTATGATAGAGCAGAGTTGAGAAGGAGGGCCATAATTGCGAATGACTCTATTCAAGGGGATGAGTGGTATGGAGTTTGTCGATGGGTGGAGTAAGTGTGACAGGCAAAAGGACTTATACAAGAAGGATAGTTTCCATCTGAATGGATTTGGGTTCGGAGATTGGAAAAATTGTTCCTTAATGAAGTGAAAATGGATATGCAGAATCACGAGAAACTAGAGCTTTTAGGGAAGGTAGGGATGCTGTTAAATGGACATGCAGACATCAGTGAGGCAGTTGAGTGTCAGAATGTGTATAATATGCCTGAGTTAGGCCGAAGGATAACAGACCAAAATGGGACAGTAGTATAAGGTGTCAAAATGGGGGTGGGGCTATGGGACTTCTGCATTTTATGTACACTAATGCCAGGAGTATTCGGAATAAGAAGGAGGAATTTTTGGCCTTGGTTAGTTCTTCCTGGCCACATGTTATTGACATTAGTGAGACATGGCTAACAGAAGACGACATAGTTAGTGGGATAGAATGTGAGGGGTATAGTGTGTTCAGGAAAGACAGAGAGAAAAGAATGGGGTGAGGAGTGTTATTGATGATAGCTGATGATAGCCAAAGACAATAGAAGTTCAACTTCAGCATAGTGAAAATGGCACATTTTAGGTGTGAGAGTGAGGTCAGCAGAATAAAATTTACAGCTGGGTGCTGCTATAGACCAGTCGATGGAATAGATGATGGAGACAGCATGCATAGGAAATTAGACTCAGGAGGACAGGTAATTATTCTGTGGGATTTCAACTATGGTAATATTGACTGGAAGGAGGAGAAAACACATGGGAAGAAGGAATTGGATTTTATAAAGTCATTAAGGTATAACTACCTGAGATAGCATGCAATGGAATATATTAGGAGTTCGAGAGTGCTTGACCTAGTAATTACATCTGAGAATTTGACTGTATTGAATATGACCACGTTGCCACCAATTGGTAAGAGTGATCATAAGGTCTTGCCCTGGGAAGTGGCTAAATGTGTGGAATTTTTAATTAAGACAGGGCACATGTGGAATTACCGGGCTGGTAAGTATGACGAGCTTAGGAGATTGCTTGGATCAGTGCCATGGCATTTTAAAACTGCAGGGACTGGATATTGATAGGTGCATGGGAAGTGGTTAAGGAGCATTTGAGGGAGGTAATGGCTGACTGTATACCTAGAGTCCGATAGTAAATCAAGTGGGAGTTAAATGGATGAATAACACTATTAAGCTTAAGCTGCAAAAAAAGAAAGAATTGTGGATGAATTTTAAGGAGAAAGGTGCCCTGCAGGCATACGAATAGTACAGGATGTCCCAAAATTCACGCAAGAAGTAATTTTGATAGAAAACACAGGTTTTTAATTAAAAATTGTAATTTCTTATTGATTCATAAAGTATACAGTATAGGGTTATTCATGGAATCGCATATCGGGTAAATAGCCTCCATGGCTTTGCTGGCACATACGCACTCTTTTTGTCGATATTTTCCATGACCATTTTGCATAAATGTGGCTGAATTTCGTTGATACGTTGATACTCAATTTCCTCCTTCAAGGCATGGGTGTTCATGGGCTTGTTAGCATAAACCTTAGAACTTCAAAAAACCCCAAAGAAAAAAGTCCAACGGCGTTAAGTCACATGATCTGGGCGGCCAATTCTGTTCACCAAAACGGGAAATTACACGACCAGGAAATGACTCATGCAGTAATTGAATTGTTTTTCGGGCTGTATGCCATGCGGCACCGTCTTTTTGAAACCACATGTTGTCCACATCCATATCTTGCAATTTAGGCACAAAAAACTGGATTATCATGTCGCGATAGCGAGCACCATTAACTGTTATTGCCTTACCAGCCGCATTTTCGAAGAAGAATGGACCGATGATGCCTCCAGCCCAAAATCCGCACCAAACAGTGACACGTTGTGGATGCATTTGTTTCTCAACAATCACTCGTGGATTTTCTGAACCCCAAATGCTACAATTTTGTCGATTAACGAAGCCATCAAGATGAAAATGAGCCTCATCGCTGAAGATGATTTTGTTCGAAAAATAAGCATCCACTTGTTGTTGTTCCATAATCCATTCAACGAACTCTCTTCACTGTGTGTGGTCATATTTAATAACCCTGAACTGTCAGCTGTCACGCTGTCTTTTGTTCCTCGTTGGCAACACTCTACCGCACAAATGGCGCTAAATTTAAATCTTGCGTGAATTTTCGGACACCCTGTATAAAGCACAGGCCAGACGGGTAACTACTGTGGGAAGAAAAGCGAAAGCAGATTATGAATGTAAATCAGCAATGCAAGCTAAAGTGAATCCCAAACAGTTCTTCCGATATGCTGCAAGTAAAAGAAAAAAATGATTCTAAGGAATGCCGATGGCAGGGAGGTAACCGAATCAGCTGAAATTATAGAATTACTGAGATTACACTTTGCAAAAGTATATCATCCAGGCTGTGATATTGCAGGAATGAGAGAACGAATAACTGATACAGGAAGTGAATGAAATGGAGGTGAATAGTATATTAGACAATCTTAATGTAAATACGTATGTGGGATTGGATGGTATACCAACTTGATTTTTACGTGAAGCGGCAAAGGAATTGTCAGTTCCCTTGCCATATTGTTAATTTAAGTCTCAGCTCTGGGTTAGTCTCGAGGGGGTGGAAAGAGGGAAAACTAGTCCGATTGCATACAGGAGGTTTCAAGACTGCTGTTGCAAATTGCCGACCGATCAGCATATCAGGAATCGTTGTCAAGGTTTTGGTGATATTATTCAAGAGCAAAATATAGGAATGGTTAGATGAAAATGGGATACTGCATGGAGGTAAGCATGGTTTTTTGAAGGGTAGACCATGTCTCAGTAACTTGCTCACGTTTTATAACACTGTGACGGATGAACTGGATAAGGGTAATGAATTTACAGTTATACTGCTGGACTTTGCTAAGGCCTTAACACGATACCACATGGAATTCTAATGAGTAAACTGCAGCACATGGGGATGGATATAGGGGTGGTGAGATTGGTAGGAGGGTGATTGATGGAGAGATAACAGAAAGTAGTTTTTTCAGAAGTAGAGTCTAAAAGAAGGCCTGGTACTAGTGGTGTGCCACAGGGTTCTGTTTTTGGATCACTTCTATTTAATGCTTCATTAATGATATAGGAAAGGATCTCGAGGGGGTGGAAGATGGGAAAATGGTTCCATTGCATAAAGGAGGTTCCAAGACTGCTGGTGCAAATTACAGACCCATTAGCATATCAGGAATCATTGTCAAGGTTTGGGAGATATTAGTCAAGAGCAAAATACAGAAAAAGATACAAGAACATTGGATACTGTATGGAGGAAAGCATGGTTTTGTTAAGGGTAGATCATGCCCCGATAACTTGCTCACATACAGTGATGGCTGAACTGGATAAGGGTAATGAATTTACAATCATACTGCTGGAGTTTGCTAAGGCCTTTAATAGGGTACCACATTGAATTCTAATCAGTAGACTGCAGCAAATGGGGGTGGGTATAGGGTTGATAAGATGGATAGGAGGGTTATTGATGGAGAGATATCAGAGAGTAGTTTTTTCAGGAGTGGAGTCCAAAAGAAGGCCTGCTACTAGTAGTGTGCCACAGAGTTCTGTTTTTGGACCATTGCTATTTAATTTATTTATTAATGATATAGGAAAGGATCTGAGTGGAACTGTTCATTTATTTGCTGAAGATGCCGAGTTAGGTAGAGCAATAGTAAATTCATATGATTTCAAAATTTTGCAGGATAATTTGGATAGATTGGCATTTTGGGCTAATGAAATGGATGTCAGTTTGCATTTTGTGGTGAAAAAATTAGCAGAGGTATATCATATTGGTGGAACCGTACTCCACGAGGTTGACGAAGACAGAGTTTAGGTGTGTTGGTGGATAGGGAGTTGAAGTTTAGGGGAACATAGCAAAAGTGGCTAAATCCGCTCATCAGATCACTTGGTTACTGAAGAATACTTTAGCGAGCAGCGATAAGCAAGTGAGTTTTCCTCTTTATCGATCCTTGATAAGACCTCATCTTGACTACTCTGCCCAGATCTGGTCCCCTAGGTTTCTTCTTGATGGGGAGGAGTTAGAGGGGATCCACAATCAAGTGACCAATATGATTACTGGTCTATGGAATGAACCTTACAAGAATAGGTTGAAGATCTGTGGGTTACAGAAATTCGTTGATAGGAGGAAAAGGGGTGATACGATTGAGATATTATTCAAATTACTGAAGGGTTTTTACAAGATTATTTCAGAGGATATTTTTGAGAACAGGACTAGTGATGGGTGAACTATGGGCCATCCATGGAAACTGAGAAAGAGTGTAGTTAGCAAGGGTGTTAGAACTAGGTTTTTTACTTGGAGAGTGGTGAATGTGTGGAATAACCTGCCAGAGTTTATTGTGGGTGCCATGACTGTCAATGAGTTCAAACAAAGTATTATAGATACCATGCAAATGCCGAATAATTGTTCTTGATATGATGTTTAGGGCCTCTTTCAATTATTCTCAGGACTCCTTAGATTTCCTCTAAATAATAATAATAATAATAATAATAATTTTTTTATAGTTTATTATCTCTCAAATAATTACATGAATATACTAATATTTAGGCAACAATGCATCTTTTTCTTGCAAAATGGTTCAGTAAGAATTATAATTACTCTTAATATCATTATCATTTGCAGAATTTCTCATTGACACTAGAGTAAAAAGTGTGTATTATTACCATTAATAATAATCACAGTAATCGTGTTTATTATTAATGACTCACAAGTTAAACAATATTACTTATGTTGCAGTTTACATAATAATAATTTTTTTAAATTTAAATTTTAAATTAAATATATAATTTTAAACTTAAATATATAAGTGAAGTATTACTATCACATTTTCTGTTTACTACTAGAATTCATTACAGAATGTTAAGTGAATAATGTTAGATAAATACTACTACTGGGATGTAACTCAATGACACAAAGGTATTGTGTCAAAGAAAATGTAGTATTCAAAATTTTATTAAGTCTAGATTATGTTCCAGATCATCCAGCTTACAACAGTGGTCTTCAACCCAAAATCAAGGTCATGTTTCTCTCTTCGAACCCTACTTTATTGATCCAATCGATGGATTTTGCAGTGTTTAAGACCTATTATCTACAAAGAACTTTTTCACAAGCCATTTCTGTCACTGAAGGAATTGATCAGACCCCTAATGCAATTCTGGAAAGCATTCAATATTTATCATGCTATTAAAAATATTGCCATGGTTTCCGACGAAGTGACTTCTCAATGTATGAGTGGCACATGGAAAAACAAATTAAAAGATTGGTGCATGATTTTGCAAAATTTGAAAAAAAATGAAGATATTTTTAAATTGAGTGAAGAAATAGTGGGCCTAGCAAACAATCCGAATCTCGAAGTGAATGATGACAACATGATTCAACTCACAGAAAATACGCCTGAAGAGTTGACTAGCAAAGAATTGATCAAACTGGAGGAATAATCTGTTGCAGAAGAGGGAAAAGAGAAAAAAGAAGAGGTAGTTAAACAGTTCACAGTGAAGGGGCCTGCAGAAATGTTCTCTTCAGGCACAATGTTAAAATACCTGAAGATATGGACCCTAGTGTTGAACGCTACTGTTTAGTAGAAAGGGAAATGCACGATAGGTTTGCTTGCTATAATATATGATGAAAAGACATATATATATATATATATATATATATATATATATATATATGATGAAAAGATATATATATATATATATATATTAAAAAAACTTGTTGGCGTGATCGTCCTTGACACATGAGGTTTGTTTAAATTAGTATGATGCAGTAAGGTTTCAATTCTCTCATCATATAACCAGTCCACTAGAAAACAAGTTTTATATGGGACTCGTCTTCTACTTCTTCCACAGAATCCTGTTTTTGGACAAAATGTAACGTTCCAGAAGTTCAGATTGGAATTTAATATAGTTTAGATGTTTTTCATGAGAACTGATGCTGATCTACAGGTTTGGATAAAGTAAGATAGACTATAGGAAGAAATTTCTTAATCAAGCGAATTAGCACACTTAACTTATGGAAATGCAGTTGATAGTTTGATGAATGAGTTCTCAAGTTATTAGAACATAAAGCTGGATTTGATGACCACTGATTTTAGTAAGAACGTTTTAAAGTTTAGAAGTGGAACCTAGCAAAACTGGAAGAAAATCATATCCACGCATCTGCTTCTACGGATGGCCTGGTTACCTGCCATCTTCAAATGAAGGACTTTAAGAAGACACAATTCTTATATAAAAGTGTTTTTTTTTCTTGGAACGGTTGTACAAAGAGATAAGCTATACCTTACTACATTCCACTAATCTAAATTGTTGCGATGAGGTAAGTTAATACCCTTTAGGGGAAAGTGTTTTCCTTACACTGCTTTCCCTAGCTATTAAAAAAAATTAATAATTTAGCTGAATTCGTAGTGGACGCTACGCTTCATTATTCACGAATTACTGGGACGCTCGAATTGCTGATTCTTCAGTCATGGGAACAGAGTCATAGAAAGTCTATGGCACTGGTGCAGTTGCTGAGGCACAGAGTGAGATGTGTACCAGTAGCAGTGATTTTAAGTCATTGAAATTGTCACTTTGAAAAAGGTGCATCGCTACGAATTTGCCTAGAGCGTCAATAACTTAGTTACACTAATTCATGAAGCTTGAACCTTGTTGTGTTTTGAATTTTATACTGATGATACCCTCATCCCCTACGAGAATGGGAAAGGTGGACCTAGAATCCCCTAGCACGAGATTTTTAAGGGCTTTGAAATCTTCTTTTTTTTCACTTCAGAGTCCTGGTAAGTTATATTTACACTGGATGCCCTCAATCCTTGAGTAAAAAATTTTATATGAAATAAATAATTTTATATAGTTTTTTTGTTATTATTTATTTTTCTAAAACAAAAGTTCATGTCTATGTGTTTTGTCCTGGTTGTACAGACTGGGTTTCGTTTGTTTTGTAAATAAAAAGTTTTGTATAAAGGAAAATAAATTATATGATTTAAAAAAAGACAAGTAATAATAATAATAATAATAATAATAATAAATTTATCTTTACTTCTTTATTAAAGTGCAGATGGCGCTACATTATGGTACCATCTCTCTTTCTATATATATATATCAACTCTGAAGCGCGTTTCTTTCTTTCTGTTTTTCGTTTGGAGTTGGCTTGTTGTACTGGATATGTGGTAAGTATATTTCCTATAAAATATTATTAATAATATAATATAATATGATAATGTTTCCTATTTCCTATGCCTATAAATAAATGTAAATATAATATATGTTTCCTATTTATTTCCTATTTATATATTTATATATAATATAATAAATAAATAATCTTATGCCAATAAATGTAAATATAATATATGCCAATAAATGTAAATATAATATATAATATAATAGTTATCATCGTATAGATGCATTATAACTCTTCTATCATCGTATAGATGCATTATAACTCTTATATAACTTATATTTCCTATAATAAAAATCTTATGCTAATAAATAATAGTCCTCATCGTATAGGTGCATCTTTAAATTTGCGTCTTGTAATTGAATTCAAATTCGTTGAATTATATGGATCCCGATTCTTATTTCATTATTGTGCATTCAACATTGCGTACAAAGACGTTGAATATATATATATATATATTTAATGCACTGTATGCGTCTGATAGTTGGAATATTTCACATTGTCAAGAAAGTGCAAATTTTAGAATATCGCAACAACGATTTAATCGCGACTCATCGGGGTGCAAAATGGAGTGACTCTGCATGAGAGCTTCGTGTACTCTTGTCTCCCGGTGTACTGATTCAACATGGCGTTCGCTGAATCGTGTGCATGTGCTCGGTATGAATTGCCAAGAGATGACTTGTGTGCCCATGTTTTCTTTAGTAAAAACGAGTTTTTTTTTTTTTTTTTTCGTCCTTGGGTATCATGACCGTCTTGGTAAGTCGCCTGGGAATTTCAGAAATTTCATAACGTCGTTTTTTTAGGGTTTTTACCTTGCTGAAACAAGGGAATTGATGTGAAATTTCCATTGGAATAATTTTAACTTCATAAAGGTTAATAGTCATATGATGTAAAATAAGGGTACTGAAAATAATGTTGACTCTAACTCATCACCCACTTTACTGATGACTTACCTGATTAACAAGTAGTAGATTTTGGGATTAATTGCATTTAGACTGCTATTTATGAAGTATTGAAGATTTAGCAAAAACGAAAATATCAATGAAGGAATGATCCTGCAAAAGGAAAAGTGATCTTAAGTCACTAGTTAAAACAAAGAAAACTGCTGAGGCAAGTTCTGCTGTAGTAGAACAGTACAGTCAGTAGAACTTGCCAGCCAAGACAGTACAGACAGTAAAGTGCACTAGCAGTGATGAAGGCCCAAATACTAGGAACTTGCCTCATTTTTAAATGACCAGTATTTTAATCCCAGAATTATATAAGCTTGTTACGTGGGCAAGGACCAAAGAGTAAAAGGATTTGGCAACAGGTTAAAATTTAATATTTTGCTTTGAGAAATTTTTCCTATCATTTTAGTCAAACATTTGTAATGAAGTTTACTACTGCAATAAAATGCATTGTGCTATACATAATATATATTGATACATAATAATATAATATACATAATATATTATGTACTGCAGATTGCAATCTGTGGTACATAGTATGTGTATAACTGTTCTTTCATGTGGATTTCAAGAAATAATTACATTGGTGAGTGCAATTTAAGAACTTTTAAGGAAATACAAATTTTAATAGAACTAGGAACAGCAATGGAGTTCTGCTATACCAGTGTAATTGTCGGAATTTGTGAAGCTTGTACTATCTAGGTTATTTTATTCGGTGTCTTTTAATGGGAAGTCCGTGGAAATTTTCAATCGTGAAAGTGAGACATTTTTTAAAGACCGAACATGATTATCCCTGAATAATCCATAAATGATATTTTGATTTACACATGGTCCTTGATAAGTACTCTATTCTAGGTGTTATAATAAAAATTGCACTTTACAGTAGTAATGTGACTACATCTTAATGTAGTCACATTAAATCTCTACTAGTCTTTTGACAGTTTGAATTTACTTATTCATTCTCAGTAGCTGCTAGTTAATGATGACATTGATGACGAGTCTTAATCTTTCCTGACTTTTTGGGAGTTCTGGTTTTGGTGTGTTCTACACCTGCCTTAATCTTCCTTAAGGTTGAGGCAAAGATTTGTGATGACCTGAGGCATTTGTCTGAAACTAGCTACCTAATTCTGATTCAATTTTCCAAATTGCATAGAATTTGTACATGGGTACCTACCAGTGACAGCTTTCCATTTGTGCATGAATGTCCTTTGAGGATCTTGTTCCAGATCCTAAACTTTATTCTGTTTTTTGTGTTGCAGATAGTGAACCAACTGGAAGTGTATTACTAGATGTGATATACTTCGCCCACCGATTAGAGATCCTTCGACACTTCTGCGCGTGTCAGAAAAAGGAGAATCCATTCCGATAATGGGGTAATCAGTCTATATTGTGGGATGAGTTGTTTGTTATTACCAGTCAGAAAATTAACTTCTCTTTTATGATCATTGTAGTTTTCCAACTATTACACAAGCAACTATCTGTGTTGCTTGTGTAATAGTTGGAAAATTTTACCTATAAAGCACGTGATTTCGTTTGTTAGTGACCAATTCGTACGTTCTTCATTTCTTTTTCTCTTTCAGCATGAATTGACTATTCTTGGGAAGACGCCAAGCAGAGACCTACAACCGGTGGGCGAACTATACCTACCTTATTTGCATTGACCATAATTCCAAACACTCCCCCATCTTCCTCTATAAAACTCCAGTATAAATCTTGCTTTGATTCTTTATCTGAATGTAAGTAAACAAGGTTTTTGCATGAAGGATATCTTCATGGATAGCTTATACAGATTGCCTTATTATTCTATAATGCATCATCATGGAATACTAGTCATCAGCCTCTATATACAAGTAGCCTAGTTGTGAAGGTACTTTCTAGATAAAACAGGATTTAATAAGAATATAATTTTTTGCAGTCATGTGGTTAGCCCAGTGGCAATGCACTGTGGTTGCTGTGCAACCATATGCCTGGGGAAGGAGTGTCCTGAGTTAGATTCCTGTCGATGCAGTGAGGAAGCTGAGGATCTCTCTGCTATAGCTAAGTTAGCCGGTCTTGGGTGTGGGCCAGGGTTTTTCCCCAGTTTATCTGGCGTTTTTCACTCTGCAAGCAGACAGCCCCATGAACACTCATGGATAGTCATGAATATTGCCCTTTGGAGATGCAGCAGAGCAGTGGTGAATCAGGCCAGTGGCCAATGAGCAGCCAGCTCATTAGGAGGGAACTTGACCTGTCCTAGATGGAGAAGGATAGGATAATTTATAACCAGGTTGATCTTTCTGCAAATCAGTTTTATATTCCAGACACCTGATAATTCATTATTTTCCCTTCCCCAGAAATGCAAGTTTTGAAGAAAGCTGAGAGGCTGGTGAATGGAATTTATTCCCAAATGAAGTAGGCAAACATTGAACCAATTTAAGATGAGATGTGAGATATTATCTGTTAGAATGCATCTTATTATTGTTTCCCTTGAGTCTTGATGCAATGTTTTTGTATAATAAACAGCATTTCATTGCTTATTTTTTTTTTTTTTTTTGAATTTTCAGAATTTCAAGTTTCTGTATGTCTGCAAATCCATCCAACCTTAGTGCTGTTTGTATAGTTTGGGCAGTGTACTAAAGATTCTTATTGCTGTGCAGAGGGTATCTGGAATCCTCACAGATTCCCTTTTTAATTTGCTATACCTTCCTATTCTTTAACCACAAGAACAATTAGATACAATGTCATATTTTTCTGTCAACCCCTTTGGCAACCGCTGTTCTAGTCTATAGGCCATGATCCTGTCCACATCTTTGTATTCTATGAAACACTCCCCCTATAACCTTAACTGCTGGAATTCCATCTGTACTTGGGTATTGTTGCTGTTAAGTTTAACTGCTCTTTCAATCACATGCTTAAGTGGAGGTTCCAAATTTTTTTCAAACAGCTGAGGCCAGCTACCCATAGGCAGATCTTTCAGATGAAACAATACTTAAATCACTACTAAAATGCATGTAAAAATTTGTAATTTGATTTAATGAGGTTGGACTAATATTGCGTAGAAAATTCTATCAAATTTGATTGCAGTTTTCAACATGCAATGATGATTTTTAAAAGGTTTCGCTTCTATAAACAGACACTTCTGGTGAAAACCTTGGCTGTCTGAGCAATAAAACATGCACAATACTATCAAGATTTTTATAATTAGTATTACTAACTATAATCTTTATATTACAGATTTTATTTGCTTAGCATTTTCTCTTGCTGTAGAATTGCTGGAGGAAAGATGGTCCAAACTGGAATTAACAAAAGTTTCGATGTTTTTTTTTTTTGGCACTTATTGTAATTACCATTTACAAAACATCTCTTGTACAAGACTTGTCATATTGATAAGCAAGGATGGGACAAAAATAATACATTCTTACTGCTGAGGCCAACTATGATCTTAGGTGGCAATGAACATCAGAATTGGAATTTTATTCAGTAAAGATATTCAGCCAGTGGAGCTTGCAAGAAATATCAGTATTCTGAACAGAATTGCAATAAAAACCTATTTTTAAACATTCACTGCAAATTTTTTGAATTAAATAAATCAGTGGTTCTTTGTACCACAGCAGTAATTTCATCAAGAGCTGTTGAAGGTAATGCTGCTAACATTTGCAGTCCTAACTGCACAAGTTAATTCCCCTTGCAACCTATTATTTTGGTAGTCATAAAAAATGAATGATATATTCATTCTCTCACTAAACTCATTGAAATGACTCGTACCACTACTCTCACCTTGACCTTTTCCCATCAATCTTTCCTTTTCCCCAAAATTTCAGATACTTCTCTTCTCCCTCACCAAAAAGGTCTTGTGAAAGCAAATTTCTTTCTCATTGCAATTGCCTTAATTTTTTTCATCTAGCAAGATTTATACTATACATGGAAAGAGACTGCCTATTAGACATTCTTCTGGTTTCTCTTAACCAAATTGTCAATTGTTGACCTTTTGATTGCATCTGCTCTTTTGAATATTCTTGTGCAAAAATAGTATGAATTATCTTTTTAAATTAAAGAACAGATCATGAACATTTGCCTGTGAATGCAGGCAACTGTTCAGGTAACTGCTTATTAGCTATAATCATGATGGTTTTATTGGTCACTAGTGCATCACTAATAATAATGAACATGAACAGAAAAAAAGACCATCTAAGAATTTTCTCCTTGAACTGATTTCCATAAAACTCTTAATTTAACTTAGAATATGTTCATATTCCTTTGATTAGCAAAAGACAAAGTTGTCTTCCCAAGTTATCCCAACAAAAGATACACAAATTTTTCTGACTAAAGTGTTTTTTTACTTTAGTTTCAAAGTCACTTAAGTTTTCTTGATGTGGTAATTATTACTTGCCACTATAAAGGTCTAACAGAATGCTAAATAGGGTTGAGAAAATGTCAACATCACTAAAGCAGGACATTCCAGAAATCCTGAACATACCTTGATCTTTAAGGTTGTAGTCTCACCAATTACATACCAAATCAGAGGCATTTAATCATTCATACAGAAACCTGTTGGATAACTGGTTTCTAAACCAAGTTTTCTACTGCAAAAGATACCTATTCAATTTAGATTGGTGTCCAAATTTTGCTAATTTTTTTACCATTTAGAATTTCCTTTGCTTGCTTATTAGCCTCTTCATCCAAGTTTAGCAATTTAATCTTCAGTAAGCATCTGGAGTCAACCTTCAGAAAATGTAAATAAATGACACCTACAGTAAATTTGAATCAGTTGCTCAGTATCTTCAAAGGGTATACAGGATGCTGTTGAATTAAAATTAGTTTTAAGTGCTGTATCAAAGTAATGCTGTGATGAAATCTTATTCAGACTAGAGTCGTTGATATGTAATGAAAACTTCTCTTCACATCTGAGCATTAAATTTCTTTTAACAATTACCAGATGAATTCTTGCATTATTTTTAATGCATGTGTTTATAATTTGCAGGTAAAACTGCAAAATGATGCATCTGAAAATAAGGTAAGTTTTTCCTTCCTTGCATTACCTTATATTTTTTTTAAGGCAATGATGACTTTGGCTAGAGCACAGAAAGCTCATGAATGAATTACTAGTAGCTGAGCATTTTAATCTTTCTCTTAGACTAATAGTAATGTTAATTTGCTATTGACATGCTTTTGTTTTTATTTTTAGAATGGTTTCAAAGTGCTTCATGTGGAAATTAAAAGGAAGAAAGTTGACTGGTATGTGTTTTTATCTAGTTTTAATGGTTGTGGATGTGCACTAATATACACTTCTTGCATAATCCAAGAAATTTTACAGGGTGTTTCAGAAGGAATAGTAAATATTTTGGTAGGTTGCAGTATTGGTTTTTCTGAGTTAAATATGTCCAGTTGTCAATGTATTTGGAGATACAGCTGTTTGAAGCTACCTCCTGAATCATGTGTGACCAAGAAGTAGCTATTTTGTGTGCACATCTTTACAGATGCTGAATGTGCTAATTTATTTTTTGCAATGGAAGTGCTGTTGCTGCTTATAGAGAATAGTCCTAACTATAAGTACTAGATTTTGCGCTATTGTTTACTACAAACTATCAGACTTTTTATCAATCGTTTCTTTTGAAACATGGAAACAGTGTGGATAGTCAGTCAAATGACTTATTTCATGTGTATTCTCTTAGTCCGTGCACATCTTTATGCATGGACTAGTCCATGCCCTGATGGTCTTTAGTTGTGCAGAACTGACAATTCTATCATCTGTTACAAATAGAATGTGGTTATCTTTCTGCATAATCTGGATAGCTTATAAGCTAATTTAGCATGACATGCTCTTATGGTATCTGTATTTTAGAACTGCTTCCCTTTGCAGAAAATTTTGAATGCTATTGTTTTACTGGGCTAGTTCAAGACTGCATATTAGTAATTAAAGAAAATGAAAAAAATTACAAATCATGTTGGGATATTCAGCCTTTTAAGCTGGTAGATTGTATACACAATCTACCAGTAATTGTCTGGACACTAGCAATTTATACCATCAGGCAAACCCTAACATCAGCCTGTCAAAGCCAAAAGGGGATCTTTTGGCTTTAATCACCTGCACCCTCTGAGGGAAACTTTCCACCAATGTGTGTGGCAGACATCAGTGTAATTTATCTCTTCCTCCAAAGCCACACTGAATTCATGGGGTCCAAAGCACTTCTCTAGACCTCAATACCATTCCAATTTTACTTACAGGTATTTTGAGTTGAGGTCAGGACTTTGTCAGCTAGTGCACTCCATTCCATTCTATAACAGCTGCAGCTATGTGGCATGGCCATTGTCATCTTGGTAGAAATAAATGCATAAAAACTGCGGTGTGGGCATTACCTGATTATCCAGAATATTAAGGTACTGAGTTGCCTTCATGGAACTACAGACAATGACCAGTGATTTCACTTCAAACCAGCTGAATGCATGCCACCATCTCAAGGCTCACCTGTTTCCAGTCTGAACTCCATTTTCTGTTCATCAGACTGGAAACAGGTGAACCTTGATTCATTGCTCTGGAGAGCTGGTTGTCAGGTTCATATTCTTGCTAGGCAAGCCACCTTGTTTGACTTTTCCTGCTGCTCTTCCATGGAAACCCAATAGAGTTCTTTTCCTAGAGCATTAATGCTCATCATGATGTTACTGGTGCTGTGGAACTCATCAGATGGTCTGTGCTGATTATAGCCAGGCTTTGCATGCTACCCATTTCAACACCCTTCTGTCCCTCTTGGACATTTTTGGTGGCCAGCCTGGGTGTTTTCCTGCACTAGTGATGGCAGAAAGTTTCCATTTGTTGGTCACATTGTCGACTTTTGATTTTGGATGCTCCAGTTGCAATGGCAACTGGGTTGCTGACGTGCCCTGAAGTTTTTAATAGGGGAAAAATTAATTGCAGAATTTTATTGAGAAGTTTAAAAATTAACAGAATTTCATAAAGATTCATGGCATCAATGTGACAGTCCATGAACCTTGAGTTCATTTTGTTTCCATACCACCTGTATTCAACTGCTATAATGAAATACTGCTTTCTACTATCTGTACAAATTTTTATGTTAAACCTGGAATGTACCATGATTTCTAATAAAAGGTGTCTGGATGGTTATTTGTAGTGGTGTATATTATGTAAAATGTATGAATATTAAAACAATGCTATACTAACTTCTGGATTCTATCTAGAAAAGATTAGCTAGCACCTTGACACTTCTGGACTAGCAGAAGTGTCAAGTGCATAACTTCATTTGGTGAATGTTTATAGCTATATAATTAAAAACTGGATAACACAACTAACTTAGCTACAGTGATGACATTTCCTTAGGACACCTCTTAATTTAAATGAAGAGAAATGAAATGCCCTTCCTGAGTAGCAATATTCTTGAATTTTGGTGTGTAATTGATCAATACATATTCTACATATTGGGTTTTTTCCCTTCCCATAGGATACTTCTATACAGATTCGTAAATGGATCTTTCAGAGTGAGTATTTTTTTTATTTTTATTTTTTATTTTCATATAAGGGTTAACATGATTATAATGATGAAATAACTTAGGACACCTTCTGATGTATATGAGTGATAATATTTCTGAATAAATATTTTGAGATTTATGCAGCTTTATATGTAAATTATTTTTTGACCATTAATTTTTGGATTTTGTATTTAGGTTTGTCTTGATGATAATCCTAGATTTGGTAAGTACACATTTATGATTTTCAGTTAATTTAATTTTGTCTTCTGTGTAGATTTACTTGCATTTGTTTTCCTTACTATCTCATTCTCCATCAATTAGGTCCATTCCTTTTGCTGTCAATTCATCCATAAAGGGAATTCTGAATGGTCTGATCAGGGACCAACTTGCTTGAGGAGCTTCTGTCAAAGTTAACCACATCAGCAATTTCTTGTCTAGGGATAAGAATCAAACTGTTGTATTGATGGCATGTTACTCCATATATCTGAAAGGAGTAACATGTCTAGATGGATTGTCAGTAATTTTAATGGAGCTTAAAGATGACAGGTGCATCCTAAATAGATGGTCATTTGGGTTATGACATGATCATCTTTACATTTGATACACCTAGCCCACTGGCTAGGTGTACCACCAGTCATGACAAGCAGATTTCCAATGTCAAATGGGCATTATCAATCTGCCTGATTTAGTAATAAAGAACAGATCTTGTTTATTTTTAGCATTCATGCTATCTGTTCATATCCCTGATTCTTATAAGTACTTGAATACTCATTTGTATTAGTTTAAAGAAGGAATCAAAACAAATTTGATTCCTTTTTTGTATTAAATTTTAAAGTTCCTGTTTAAGACATGTCCATTGTTTCTATATGTACTTTTGCAATTCCAAATACTAACTTAATTACAGTGATGAAATTAATCTGACACCTCTTGTGAACACTGATGATCACAGATTAAATTAAATGCTGAGTATATCAATTTTACTCTATGACATCTTCATTTCTAATATGGAACTTCCTTTCTGAAAATTTGTTCTTTATTTCAGGTGATGAAAGCTGCCTTACAAGGTAAAATTTAAATTTTTAGAATCTGTAAAATCATCTCATTGCTATTCTAAATCTCATTTTAAATTGAAATGTTTAACTAATCTGTTCAAATTGTATTTGGTTTTAGTGTCTAGCAAACCAGATTTTTTTTTTTTTTTTTGGTGACATGCATCTTTTTACTTGTTATTTTTTAATGTGATTTTTCTAGGATTCTAAAATGCCTGTATGAAATCATTAATATTAAAATACTGGTTGAATCTATTCTATTTTTTGCAACATTTGTGGGTTTTTTCATTGCAAAAACATGCCATTTGAAAATAGCATGTACTGGAAGTCATTAAAATGCCCTCTTATTGCAGTTCAAGGTTCAGTCAGGTTACCTGACTGAACCTTGAACTAGAATTAATTATTCTATTTTTCTAATGCATAGTTGGTGGCTTTATTAATCTTAATATATTAATGTTCTACTAATTAAGGACCAATAAATTATTTATTTACCCAAAATATATGGGTTAAAAAATGCAATCTATACTAAATCTATCTTCAGACTGGGTGGTTTCCTGGGCATGTTTAACAGGCTGTTTAATTCTGATCAATGCTTGATGGGTCTAACCATTTTGTCAGTATTAAAGACGTTTGTTACCTCCTGGATTCGTAGTTCAATACAGGCATAAATGTGAGGATCTTATCTCTTCCACATTATATTCTTTTCTGTAAATTCTTGTGTGCAACATGCCAGTTTGCTTGTCCAGGTAAAAAAAAAAAAACAACAAAAACCCTCCATCTCCATGAGGCTAACTAACCTGGTCAAAAGAGACCAGGTAAAAATAGGTTTTCATAGATCAGACCTAAGTCTTTCTGACTCTTTGCATGGAAAGATCTAGTTGATTTAGACTGACTAGAGTAATGTTGATCCTAAACAAAAATACTAATCTATTAAGATCTACAACTTCTGTCCAAGACAAGTATTGGAAAGACTAGGTCTGATCTATTACCTTTTTTTTTTATCTAGTCTCTTGACTAGATTTTTAGGTATACTAAAAAAGTTAGGCTGGTCTCATGGAGGTAGGTTTTTTTTTGACAACCATGACTCAAGGAGGCAACCAACCTCCTGGATTCATGACACGAATGGTTAGATCCATCTCAAGCATTGGTAAGTAAATTCCCTGTTGTTCCCCACCCATTTTGCACTTTTGAAAATTTGCAGTAGAGGTATGCATTCTAATTTTTACACCAATAGCTTAATTTAAGTCATTTTTCTTCAATCAGATTATAAAAAAAATAGCTTGGGTCTACTAAAACTGAATTTCTACATAAGGCATTGCCAAGGATGAACAGAGTTGACACCTCTTAACTGAACTTGAGTGTTGATTACTCTTGTACTGAGGCTTCAATGCCTGCAATTTCACAATTATCATTCATTCTGAATATTACTGATTGTCATTCATTAGACTATCTAATTGTTAATCTTGTGCAAAGTCTGTTTTTTTTTCCACATTTTGAATAAAAGCTGCAGTAATTACTAGTTTTTTCCACAGGTGTCACTTTAGAAATCAAACAAAATATTTAGCATTTCTGCTCAAGTTTCTCCATAATCCCCCTTTTGGATAAACTACAATGAGTTAACAGCTCTAGGTCTTCAACATGAACAAGTAGCTACATTGCACCTAGAAGGGTATCTCTGCCTAAAGAATAAATGCAAATCAATCAAATTATGCTAGAGAGCAACCTATAAAGAAGCTAAACAATATCTGCTATTTCTAACCATTTCTCTTTTGGATCTAAAAAACTGACAAATTATTAATTAAAAAATTGGAATGGCTTCTAGACTTCTTTACTCCCTACTCAGGTATGAAGCCATGAATTGGCCTGTTGTAGTAGTCATCTGTTTAAAGTATTAGCCCTACACAATAAAATTCACAAACATCAAATCCAACAGATTTGATGTTTGTGAAAAACTGCTATTTTTCTACTAAAAGAAACTAGAAACAATTCAGCAAAAGTTGCATGTGCCAAAATCCCATACAGAAGAATTCAAATGATCAGCATGGAAAACAAATTGAACACTAAGAATAAATTACAGATTACTACTCAGCTTCTAGAGTACTTTTACAGCTACACAAGCCTTTGGAACAAATTGCAAGCAATCAAATCAGCATACATATTAGGACATCAAATATAACATTTACAATATATAAACAAAGATCACCTGCCTAATGCAGTGGGTGAAGAAATTGCCAACCATGACCACAGTCAGGACACGAGGAGGAATATCTAGAGTACTTGGCTACACAGAATATTCACAAGGTATCCCTGCCAAGCACACACCTTGACAGCTTCAAATTCAGCAACCTACCAATGGAAACACTGCAAACTCATAAAATACCAGGCATTTGTAAGGACCTAGAACTAAAACTTGCAATAAATGCTGTCTTCATGTGATGCCTATAAGTCTACAACAAAAGACTTGAATTAATCTTCCCATCCGCATACCCTGCTAATGCAACTCCACATGGAACTACAATACAATCTGCAAGTAAACAGCAGACCTATAATTAGGCTTCATACCCTCCCAACAGCAGCAAATGATCAAGAGGACTTATCAAAACCACCACTAGAACAAGCTAAACTATCAATTAAACTGCAAAATTCATCACCCTTAAGACATCCTACCGAACTTGCTCAAGACACCTTAATGCTAAAATGGAATATGCTCATGAATTTAAACAAACATTCAAAAAGGGACTAATGGACTGAGTAGGCCATGTAGCAAATTCCCATTTGAATTTCAAATAGGAACTGTGCTTTAGCAACTAACAGCTTTTTAATAAATTTATTTACCCAGAAATTGTAGATCAAATGCCTACAACAAGCTTCATCTAGAGCAGTGGTTCCTAACCTTTTTCCACTTGTTTACCCCTTTTAAACCAGGCCATTGTTGATTATTTTGTATGCCTGGCAGTATGTGTTCCACCATTTGGGAA
Source organism: Typopeltis vanoorti (assembly GCF_054136105.1). Classification (NCBI taxonomy): domain Eukaryota; kingdom Metazoa; phylum Arthropoda; class Arachnida; order Uropygi; family Thelyphonidae; genus Typopeltis; species Typopeltis vanoorti. Next base: position 80,035,717 of record NC_143569.1, on the reverse strand, counting down.
CTGATGCTCTAGAGCAGGGATTCTCAACCTATGGTATGTGAGCCACTGAATATCTTGAATTAAAAATTAAATATAGTGGTAATCCACTGCAAAAGGTTGAGAACCCCTGTTCTAAAGAATTTGGAAGATAATCTGAAAGCTTGAACAGCTATGTGCATATAAACAAGTGCACAATTCTTCTGAATGGGTTTTCAAATGATTCATGTTCTGGTTTATACTCATTGCTGTCACCCCTGATCATTTTCTGGTCTTTGTCACATAAACCCATTAATTTGCTTTTGAGCCTTATTTCTTTCAATTTTCTCTACAATTGTTTTCTTAAATTTCTTTTCTACAAGTTGTTAATTTACCTTCTATGGATTATTTAATGCGATACTTTTTTCTGATTTCAGAAATTGGGATAATCAGTAACATCCTATGCTTCCCATAAACACATGACAATTGCTATGGCAACCTATCTGCTATAAGTCCATGAGTTGCAAATACATTTTTTTGGATAAAACAAACATTTTAAATTGAAATAGCATCAACTTTTGCTGTTTCTAGCTTCCATTAAACACTGCAAAGTTGAAAAAATTCCAATAAAAGCTGTTGTAGACTACTTAATGCTAATTTAGAGAAATAACTTTGTAATCATGGTTTTTATTGTATCTGAAATCAGTTTGAATTTTGGCTTCACATTTTTCATGGGCTTTGTCTGCTTACAGGATCTGTTTACCATATAAGATCTCTTTACCATATTGTCTTTTAAATTAAACAGAACTTTTGATAGAAAATAAAATACAGGCCAATTATATAATTATTGAAATCAATATACTCTTCCCTCAGCATTTGGCATGGTCAATTAATTCGTTAAATGAGTTTTTATATTGGTGTTTTGGATACTGTTGAGGCTCATGGTTATTGCTGCTTGAACATTTTCAATGGTGTTGTTAATCAAGATGCATTGATTACCCTAATGGATTCTCCTTTTTTTTTTTTTTTTTTTTTGACATGGGTCTGGGTGTACAGTACATAGGCCTGTTCAAATTGTGTCTAGGTTTGCTATGAGTGCAAAGGTTTTCTTGCATGGGATGTTTTCCATATAATGTAATAGGTAGCATGTTTGTATATTTGGTTAATAAAAAAATAAATTTGTTTATATTTGGATTATAAATTGTATGTTTTAAAGGTGTTACATAATACACTCAACTCACAGTAACTTTGGGAAAACTATTTAAACCTTTTTTTAAATATAGAATTCTTATCCTAAATGTTAAAAATACCAAGCAATTTTGAACCTGGTTTTACTCCATTTCCCAAGTAGACAAACAAGTCAAGTTTGCACCTGCAAGTCTAGCTGATCCTACAGGTAGTGCAAGACCAAGGTAGTGGCCTCTTGCCTTTAATACAAACCATCATGCATCCCCTTCTTGGAGATGTGTTTTGGCATTAAGGGTAAATATTAAGATTAGTGAGTGGAACTTATGCCACCTTTACCACAAGTTGCCTTGGTAGGATCTAGCTGGTAGATCTACCAAGATCCTACTACCTGTAGGATCAGCTAGACTTGCAGGCACAAACTTGCTTTGTTTGTCTACTTGGGAAATGGAGTAAAACCAGGTTTAAAATTGCTTGGTATTTTTAAAATACTTTCTACAATTCTTATCCTAGAACATTTTTCCACTTCTTCCCTTTGTAGTTGCTGTGACTCCATGCTTGTCCTGGTAAGAATCTGTTCATTAAGAGTAAATTTTGTTAGCTTAAGGTTACCACAGAAAATTTGGTTTTTCTAGAAGTTTCAAATTTAAATATTAAGGGAAAGCAACTTGCCTTTCTTTATGGCAACTTCCTTTCTTACCAGTAGATTTTCATGTGACATGACATTTCATGTCACATGAGTTTTCAAAATCCCATCTTTTTCCCCATTTTCTTAAAATAAAATACTTGTTAATGGTACCACATTACAAATTAGGAAGCTTGCTTGAAATTTAATAAAATTGAAGGTTGAATTGTACTTAAAGACAACACAATCTTAGGCTAATACTATAGGAAAATTTGGCTTAGGATAGAGGACAGTAGATTTCTGTAAATGTAAACAGGAATTAATCACGAACACAAGGAACCTGGAGACAAATATGTACTAAATTTGAATTTGACTAAATTAAAACGTGAACTTTACAGACTCCCCTTCTATACTCAATAAAGGTCAGTCAAAGACTTCTGTAGTATTAATTCTGTTTGGTAGATTTGCTTCATTGCAGTGTTATGTTATACCACAGTTTTTGAGACTTCAGGCTTCTAATAAGCAACGCAAGTAAAGAGTTTCTTCATTTCTTGCAGCAAAATATGAGTAATCTTTTCAGATACATTTCACCTGCAGTACATCCAGTGGTGAGCTATGAGTGGCTCTCCCTGGGCCCTTTGTTAAATTCCTCAAATTTTCAAGCCTCTCTTGTTTACTTTTTTTTTTTTTTTTTCAAAAAAGATTAAGCGAACTCATACGGTAACCTAACAAACTGATTTTATTTAAAAAAAAAATATAGTTACTGTTACTATAAAAGTGAATTCTTATTTTACAAATAAGAATTCACTTTTGGTAATTGCATAAATAGGACTAAAATAATGCCCTTTGATTGGTACCGTTGTAAACGTAATAAATATTTCTTATTATAGATAGTTTTGTTTAAAAAAAAAATCGCACAAAGTTTATTAAAAAAAAAAATATGGACATTTCATATGTGCAATTATAAAAGATTATCTTATATTTTGATACTTATGAAAAACATTTCTTAAGTTAAATTAACACATGCAAATATTTCACATTTTAGATCATGAAATATTTGTTTAAAATTGATAGCCTTTACAGGTTGATTGTCTCCTCATAGTTTCTGATTGGCATTTGTACACAAGCTGTATTAATAAATGTTTTTGTGTGAAATATGGCCCTTTTTTTTATTCGACAATGTGAGCACTTTGTTAAAATTTCCATAGCTCGCCACTGAGTACATCTTTCATCCAGCAGCTGTGTTGGATTGAAAAGGTTAATTTGTAGACTACTAGTATACTTAAATCTAATGGATCATTAGAGGTCAGTCTAATGACACTGCCAAGGCTGTGAGTTGGGTGAAAATCTTGTTTAGACTTAAGAAATGGATTACATGCTTGGAAACAAAGAAAGCTGAAACCTTCCACATTCATTTTGCAAATATCAGTCATCTTACTCTTACTATTTGTCGTTCTGGTGTACTGAGACCCTCAAGGTGCTGGCAGTACACTAGATTGACAAAAGATTAAAACGTTAATTGATACTTTTTTCCTTAGTGCCGTTTTATCCTGGTTGTTTCTAATTGCAATTTGTTGAAATGATGACTCCTTTAATTAATAGCTGAAAATTGCCAGTGGAACATGGTTTTGCTTGATCCTTGATACCACCTTTTCTTAGTTTTAACATGTCGAACTAAGAAATATATAGTGAATGTGTTTCTGATATTACGGAATTAGTTTGAAAAGAATTAGCATTTAAACTCAACTGTTGAAATGCTAATAATTTGTCTTTGGTTGGTGTAATCTTTTGTTATTACCGTACCAATCATGCAGTTCTTCGCTGCTCTACATATACATATACATATCTTAGTTGCTGATAATTTTTGCTTGAAATAATGGGAAAGATGACGCTATTTGGGTAGATGAGAGGAATCTGGTCACACATTTCCCCACGCGTTGTTCACGTAAACTAATCTATGATATGATCAGTAGAGGAAATGAGCTAGACTGACAGCAGTGGGGCAATGGCGGACCACGCAACATGCATCGTGGTGGTGCATTTGGAGGTCGTTATTAGACGGGGGGTTAGAAGCTTTTTAGTAAATTGCACCATTTTCAGTTTTTTCTACGAAAATCCCGCAGGTATCGGAACACGATTTTTTAGCTTTATTTAAAATTCTTACGTATTACGTATGATCATTGGTTAAAGATAGATTTATAAAACCCTCCCAAAAGAGCAATACAGCAAATATTGTTTACCAAAAGATAGCATTGTATATATATATTTTCATCAGTCAAGGACTGTTCATTTATGGAGGATACATTATCCTCTGCCATCCAAAATTACAGTTGCTATTATCTTATCTTGTGTCTCTTTCATAATGCGGATTTGGACAAGATTTAAAAGTCAAATTTAATAAAACCCAGGAGCAGATGCTGTTAGTGACATTTTTTTAATAATAATAAAATAATACCTATTAATGAAAACAATTGAAATTCAAAAAAAAAAAAAAAAAAACAGGCTGTGGGCATGGATGGACTTGTCTGTTTAATAAATAAAATAATAATTTAATGCACTAGTGGTGTGTGTATATATATATATATATATATATATATAGTGTGGTATATAGATAGGTGGCGTTGGTGTGCGAGAGAATGGAGGCGGATGCCTCCATTCTCTCACACACCAACGTCACCACTTCAATACGTCTCCATATATATATATATATATATATATATGGAGACGTATTGAAGGTTAACAAATGTCAGCGATAGCTTAGGAGATTTAGATTTGTAGAAAAAAAAAAATTGAGCTGGATGGACCTCTTACTCTAGATACTCTAGATAGATAGATTACGATGCTCTTAAGACTCGTTCAATCAGATTCAAAACAAACCATACAAGAATTAGCAGAGAAACTTAATTCATCATGGTCAACTGTCCAAAAGCACATATGCCTTAATAATAATCTTACCACACATAAGAGTGGTAAGTTTCTTAAACGAAAAGGGGTAATTTTGCAGCAAGACAAGATAATGCCAAACAACCACATTCTGCAAGAATGACTCAAGAAAAAATTAGGCAGGATGGGAACTTCTACCATATTCGCCGGATATTGCCCCTAGTCAGGTCCTTAGAACAGCATAAGACATAAGATAAGACATAAGAAATAAAACCTTCCGTTTGCAAGATGATGCCCAAAGGAGTTTATCAATTATTGCCGCCAAAGAAAAAGAAACTTTTCAGAAAAGGAATTCTAAACTTAGTAGATCGTTGGAATGGAATAAGGTTATATATAATATATATATAATATATATAATATAATTAACGATGGCGATTTGAATAATGTTAATTTGTTCTTTAATTTAATAATAAAATCTATAAATTATATTAAAAATTTCAAAAAATTGATTACTTTCTGGCACTGTGTGTGTAATAAGAGTGTAATAATTGTGTGTTCTGTTGGTTACAGTGGAGCATTTGCGTTGTAGGATGTTGGTATTTCATCAGGGATTTTGTGAAATCTTGTGGAAGATTATTTTATTTTTTGAAATTTTTATTTTTAATATATAAATTTTATTCAATTAAATAAATATAAATTATATTAAAAATTTCAAAAAATTGATTACTTTCTGGCACTATATATATATATATATATATATATATATATAGTGCCAGATATATATATATATATATATATATAAATATAAATATAAATTATATTAAAAATTTCAAAAAATTGATTACTTTCTGGCACATAATATATATATATATATATATATATATATATATATATATATTTATTTAATTGAATAAAATTTATATATTAAAAATAAAAATTTCAAAAAATAAAATAATCTTCCACAAGATTTCACAAAATCCCTGATGAAATACCAACATCCTACAACGCAAATGCTCCACTGTAACCAACAGAACACACAATTATTACACTCTTATTACACACAATACCATAATCCTATTAAATATATATATATATATATATATATAAATAATTTATTTTGGAAACGATATTTCGTATATATATATATATATCGTATATATAAATAATTCGTATATTCTTTAGCACCTAGAATTTGGAAACGATATAGATATATATATAAATATATATATATATATATATATATATATATATATATATACACACAATAAAGGTATATATATATATATATATATATATATATATATATACATGCAGGGTGTTCGGGATAAATTTGACAGTTTCGTAAGGAAAAAGAAAATCTTTGTATCTATTATAAATTTAATGAATTGACAAAAAAACATTACAGGCAGAGTTAATTAAATTACAATACTATCAACAAGATTTACTCAAAATAACCACCATTAGCATCGATCACAGCTTCAATTCTGCTTCGGAACCTCGAACAAGCTGATGCTACAGTCTCCCTGGGAAGGGCCGCAAAAACTGTTTTAATTTTATCCATTAACTGGGCTTTTGCATTACTGGAAGTGCGATTGGTGTCTTTTTCAACTGCGCCCCATACATACAAAATAATCCATGGGGTTAAGGTCTGGGGAGTTTGGAGGCCAAACATTTGGACTGGTGAAGTCGTAGAAATTTTCAGACAACCATTTTTGACTTTTCCCAGAGGTGTGGCAAGGGGCCGAATCCTGCTGCCATACATACGGCCTACCATTGGCTACCCTTGTTATCCAGGGCTTGACTACAGTTAGCAACTCCACGAACAAAGCCCGAATTCCAATGCCAGGGTTCTTCAACACCTGTTCCTGCAGATTTGCGAGGAATTCTGCTGTACGAACGCAATCAGATCGTCTGCTAGGGATCTTTCTTCTTGCTACATCCTCGTAGTCACCATTGCAAGTCTAGTTCATTCCTGATTGTTTTTACTGTATTCAGGGAGCATTGGGCAGCAGTCGTAATATCCTTATTTTGATGGCGGGCACGAATCATCATGATGATACAAGTTATTCTCTTCCATGATTCAGGTGGGTTCCAGCTATCCATCCTTTCTGACATCTTGTATATCAATGAAGAAGGGTCCAAACTTTTAAATGAAGAGAAGTGTGTGTTAATACATGTAACTTACGGAAAAATATAATTAATTATAAATATGTCAAATTTATCCCGAACATCCTGTATATATATATGTATATACACACACACACGTGTGTATACACACACACACACACGTGTGTATGTATATACACACACGTGTGTATGTATGTATATACACACACATATATATATATATATGTGTGTATATATATATATATACACACATATATATGTGTGTGTATATATATATATATATATATATATATACACACACATATATATATACATATATATATACACACATATATATATATTATTAAAATGTGTATGTATCTTTCTTGTGATTATATCGTGTTTTTACCACCATGCTGTCACTGGTTTTATATTTTATTTTATTTAGCAATTTTTCGAAGTAATTACTCCATATCCATACATCAAGGACATCTTTTTCTCCGGTTTTCATGTCACCTTTATCATCTCTAATCTAATTCCATTTATAGCACTCTTTCCTCCATTTCTGAGCTTCAACAACCTCCAGAATATCTTGTCATCCTCTTGATATTTATTTTCTATGTTCTTACCAAAGTTCCCATGACTTTTTTTTAGCTCGTTTTACAGTGTTTAGCTTTTTTATCTTACATTTCTCTCTGTATTCTCCAAGAGCACAAGCTACACTCTTTGCTAGGAACTTTTGATTTGATAAGCTCTCTTTTCCTTCATTGCCTCTTTCACTTCCTGTGTCCAGCATGAAATTCTGATTTTTCTATCCTTGCAGACAACCTCACCACATGCCTTGTCTAGCTGAATCAATCAGGGTTTTCTTCAAGGCCTGGCACTGAATCTGCAAGGTTTGGATCCTGTTCTCAAACTTTTTCATTTTTTCTTCAATAACCTTTCTGTATTTTAGTCTACAGTTTACATTTGAGAGCTGCTAAACTTTTATTCGCTTTTAACTTTCTTGCATGTTATTCTTTTCAATGTGAAATTCAATTTTAGTCTGGTCAAGAGTAAATAGGGATCACTTCCAATTTCAAATCCTCTGTACACTCTGGTGTTCTGCACCAGGGAGAAAACATCACTATCAACAATAACATAGTCAATGAGACTTCTTAAATGAGACTTCTTATCTTATTCTTTGCCTCTTCTCTCCATGTGAATTTGTGCACATTTTTATATGTTGGAACATTGTGTTAGTAATAGTAATAACCAATCCATATCCTGAGCAGAAATCGGATAGGTATTTGCCATTATTATTAGCTTTGCTCTTTTCTCCAAATTTTCCCCAAAAAAATATTTTTGTGTCTGACAATTATTTCCTACTCTGCTATTTAGAACCTCAACAAGGCAAGGACTAACTTTTAATTTTTTCTAAAACTGACACAATAAAAAAGGAAAAGTAGAAAGATTAAATATATAAATATAAATACTTGAACAAGTTAAAGACCCAAATGTGAAGGAAAGCATCTGAGGGATGCCCTTAACTCCGCAGTGGAAAATGAAGTACTGTATATGTATATACTTTAATTATTATTACGTGGCACCTAGAGGGTGTCCAAGGACTCATCGCGGGAGGGCACTCTACTCTATTTTGCTAAAGACATCTCAGTCTCCACTGCTGCCAACAACATTACATTATTATCTGTATGCATCCCGAAACAGACAAATCGGCTTTCAGATTTGTCTGAAAGCCGATTTGTCTGTTTGCGGGATGAAAAACTCAAATTTTCTAGAGAAAAACCTTGCTGCCATTGTATGAGATTGGCTAACTCACCTTCAATGGAAAAAGCTCATGATTCTCCTCGTCACGACGAGAATCGAACTCAGGTCTTTTCTAATCGAGCGCAATTTTCCGCTGTTCTTTCAACTGTACTATGGAGCCACCTTAATTATATAATTATTTTTTTTTAAATAAAATTAGTTTTTACTTAGTTTCTTTTTTAGAACAGTTCCCCAAGTATCATTTGTAATAGGGATTTTTCGAAAGCCCAAGTTTTTTTTTTAATATTTTTTGTTTTCGTTACTAAAAATAAAAATATTTGAGGGATAAAATATTTAAAATTTAGTCAATTAAAATATCACAGTTAGCAGTGTTTTTCATTAAGCATTTGGGCAAATAAACAGCCCGCACAATTTATAGACTGGTGCTATTACTAACAGTAGACGGAGTTGTATGTTGATAAGAGGGAAGGATGGAGCAGAATGGTCTCCCTAGAGTTGTCACCTAATAATAAAGAAAACTTTCATGATTACTAAAAATAAACAGCCAAAGGCTTCAAATCGGCGATGCAAAATTATACAAATTAAGTGGATATTAAATCCAACATCATTTCAAAGCCGACTACAGAAACTATAGAAGTTTCGAGTAAATAAATAAATATGACCAGAGAGCTTGCGGTATGCGGTAAATAAATATGCCCGCTGCCATACTACGAGTTGCCCTAGCCAAACATGATAGGTGGCATGAACGCTAAAACGCTCATACATATACTCGCCCTTCTATATATAGTTTCTGTAGTCAGCTTTGAAATGATGTTGGATTTAATATCCACTTAATTTAGATAATTTTGCATCGGCAAAATGAAGCCTTTTGGCTCTTTATATTTTAGTAAATAAATACTTTACACACCGACCGAGAGTTCACTTACGGAAAATACACCTCCGACGCTTCGAGTTTCGTAGTACTGGGTTTATTTAAAAATGAATCATAAGAGATAGTGAAATAATGACACGTAATGTTTTCGTTTGCTTCTTGATGGAGTAGGATCGCCATTTTAATCATGTTTTTTGGTTCGATCAAGTATTTCACTGTGTATGTATATATATATATATATATATATATGTGTGTGTGTGTGTGTGTAAAAATTTTTTTATTTTATATGTTTTGGTAAGTACTATAATTCAGAAAACTAAGTGCAATTTTTTTGCTTCCTATTGGTAGATCGATTTCATCTATGGGATATTTATATTGGGTTCTAGGACCAGCCTCTCAAACTTTATTCTAACAAGATTATTACCACTTATCAAAAATGAAAACTAAATTACCACTTATCAAAAATCTAAATGAAACCATAAAACCATATTCGAAGAAGTATATACAGAGAATTTCTAAGATGAGAAAAATTATTGAGCGACAGCTGACCAGGGAAAGGAGTCAGATGACAGGATGGATGATTTAAATGACGGAAGTATGCTGACTCAATCAGAATTAGGACACTCCACAAATCTAGAGGATGCTGCATCCCAAGATAGCATTCAGCAGTCTTTGGAAACCAACACAGAATTCTAAATAAATTGTCAAAAAGAAAGAAGGAAAATCTCCTCTACAGCGGAGATAGAACCAGATAATGAACCTAAAGAAAGGGGAACCCCCAGTCGTCTTAAAGAGCACTGTATTTCCGTTACATCCGCACTGAAATCTTCAGATATCACCTTCACGAAAGCTACAAACATGGAAGAAGAAATACGTATACAACCGAAAACGTCGGCAGACTACAGAAAAATAACCAATTTCCTAGACAACTTGCCATACCACATTTGCACTCAACAGTGAGAAGAATCTAAAAGTGGTATTAAGAGGGATAACTGAAACAATACAGTTAGACGTCACGGCAGACCTCCAATTTAAGGGATTTAGCCCAATTAAAATCAACCGAATGCGGAGAGTTGATAAAACATCCTAATTCTAGTGGAAATAAGTAAAGACCAAAAACACATACAATCTCCAGACAATCTGTGATCTAGTTATATAAAAGTAGAGGCATTAAAGCATATAAATCAACTACAACGCAATGTCACAGATGCCAAAAATTTGGGCATGCACAATGATGCTGCAAGGCTGAATTTCGTTGCATGAAATGTGGCAAACACGCAAAAAATGAATACCAACCTCCCCCCCGCACACAACTAGTAAAATTGTGGAGGCCCACACCCTGCAAACTATGCAAAACTATAGGGCTGCATAGCATTTCCTCAAAACCTAAACACAACTCAAAACCAGCAAACCTATATATACAAGAATGCACATCCTCCCATCAAACCACACACGACAAGACCCAAAACCAAATCAGTCACAGCAAACCAACAAACCTATCCCACTGAACATAACAAGACACAGGTGAAATGCTTGCTGAACTCCGGCAACCCAACTCAAGAAGCCAAGGATATCATCTTAAGGCACACACACACAGTCACTCCTTGTTGAAATCCTTAATGAATAAGCCTAATAGATAATAGAAAACCTAAATCACTACAGATTGTTAGCAGAAATTCTATCCAAAAAATTGCAGGAGTTTGCAGCAGAAACCCAAGCAGACATCATACTCATAAATGAATCACATCTTCGTCCAAGTGACAAGATCAGAATTAACAGTTATAGCACTTACCATACAGACAGATCCTATGCCAGAGGAGGAGGCACCATTATCTTTTTCAAAAGAAACATAAAACATAATTCAATAGCCCAACCCCAAATAGAATACATGGAAACCACAGGAATTGAAATACATATGAAAAACACATCAGGATACATCCAGCCTACAACCCCCCCCCCAAAAAAAAAAATAAAAAACTCCTTGGATCTAACTTAGATGTAATACTAAATACAGGCAGAGCAATGATCATAGCCAGAGATTTTGATGCCAAACATTCAGTCTGGAATAGCAGAAACTCAAATATCAACGGAAGAATACTCAACTCTTATACCACTTCACGAAATATAACAGTGATAGGACCCACTGAACCCACACACTACAGAGCAACCTGATGTATACTAGATATACTAGATATATAGCTGTAGCTGGATTAAAAAAGATAGCGCACAGCTATCAAACAAATATAAGAGATCAAGTTCTGATTCCATACATACATATGACAACTAGGCACCATACAAAATTTAACGGAAAACACCACCACATTTATAAACTGGAAACAACTTCCCTCAGTCTTCCAGGAAAACCTTGGCCTAGTACCGCATACATAACATCCACCGAAGATATAGAAAAAGAAGTGAAAACTTGAATAACAAATACTGACAGCGATCAGACAGGTAACAAATATAACCATCAAATAAACTCCCAGAGGATATAAAACGTCTTATCCAAGAGAAAAAAAGACAATATCAGAGAACAATAATGGATCCAGCGGATAAACGAGCAATTAATAGAGTAACAAACCAGGTTCGGTATCTCCTAAAGGGTCACCGTAACCGACTATGGAATAACAAAATTCACCAATTAAACACAGAGGATGATGGAGAATGATGAGATCATTCGAAGCGTTTTACACTTCCTCCAATCCAAGGTGAATATATAGAATCCGCCTACAATGATGAGGAAAAAGCAGAAGCATTTGCAGACAGCTTAGAAAACAATGCAGTCCCATATATCAATACAGATATATAAATTTCATAAGAAAAATTCACACCCAAGTGCGTAAAATAAAATAAAATAACTCAAAACGCCTCATTCCAATCCAACAACAAATCCGTGTCACCAACAGAAATATATGGGATCATAAGAAAACTAAATAACAAAAAGGCTCCGGATCCGGATGGAATAACAAACAAGGAACTCAAGCTGCTCCCCTGCAAAGGGGTTATGCATCTGGCACAGTGGCGGCTCATACATACATAAACACTGCAGCACCCCCAAGGAAAAAATGAAAATTTTAAATTTTATTTGTTTATAAGTAATAACAATGCTTACATAATATAAATGCAATACAATGTTAAAGGTTACAGCTTATGTTTCGACAGTGATTGAATGAATAGTTAATAATTGGACTTGTTCGATTAACGCTTTAGATTAGATAACAAAACAAATACACTGCGATTTAACGCAGTGTCGATATTATCAATTTCGACCAATTGCAGCCAGTCTCCGATATTCGTTTGCACGTTACAAGTCATCCTCGACACTGCTCGTTTGGGCAGTGTATCGTATGCTTGCGCGTTACGCGTTATTTTTGTGAGATGTGAGATACGAAACTTATTATTGGTGTTTGTTCGTGGTGAGGGTGAAATATTTTTAATAAAACAATTTTTTAATATGTAAATTTATTTATTAATAAAAAACTTTTTTAAAATAATTTTTTTTAAATTTTGTATATGCAGCACCCCCCCCCCCCCCACTTAAAATTTTCACTGGCCGCCACTGATCTAGTAGCCATCACTAATGCCATCCTTCGGCTGAATTATTTCCCAGAGCGATGGAAACTTGCTGACGTTTTCCTAATTCCAAAACCTGGAAAAAAATACAGTTTCCTGAAAATTATAGACCGATCAGCCTATAATTAGCCTATCTTACCATGCGTAGGTAAGATAGCCGAACGGGCTCTACTCACACAGGTTCAAGAGGCAGCAGATATCAACCACGTCATTCAAGGTGAGCAATTCGGCTTTAGGAAATATCACTCCACAACGCTACAAATTTACAGAGTCGTCGAATATATCACCCAAGAGTATGAATGGTACCAACACTCTGGCGCAGTCTTCCTGGACATTACATAAGCATTTGATAGAATATGGCATTATGGTCTAATTTTTAAGCTACACCAAGTTGGAATCCCATTACCACTAGTTCTAATCATCAAATCCTACCTAAATAACAGAAAATTTAAAATAAAAAAATTCAATGGGATCAGATCCACAGAGAGGAGAATCACGGCTGGAGTCCCTCAAGGTTCTCTGATATCTCCCCTACTCTTCTCCATACATATACATGGCAGATCTCCCCATCTATCGCTATATATGCCAATGACACAATCATTATAGCCAGATCCCTCCATCCACATCTGGCCACAATCAAGCTGCAGAGAGCGGTCAATGAATTGGAGGATTGATACACGAAATGGCGTATCGCAATCAACCCAGAAAAAGCTCTGCAGTACTTTTCACCAGACGTAAAGCAGAACCGAACACAAGCATACAAATGTTTGTTAAAATCATCCCTTGGTACAACTCTACCAAATATCTGGGAGTTCATCTTGATAAACGCCCAAATTTCAAGACGCATAGTGTCGCCACTAAAGCATGTCAGACCACAGCACAGCTATATCCACTTTTGAATAGGAATAGCTTCCTAAGCATAAGCAACAAAATTCTCCTCTACAAATCAGTGATCAGACTGCAACTAACTTATGCCTCTCCAACCTGGGGACACACAGCTAAAAGAAACAGCAACAGATTACAGACGATTCAGAACAAATGCCTAAGAATGGCATTTAATGCCCTATATATTGTTCATCAGAAACCTCCAGTTACACCAAGAAGCCAATCTTCCAGATATCAAGACCTACATGATAGGCATCGCAGAGAAATTCTTCACAATCACAGATAATCACCCAAATCAGCTAATTCGACAGGCAGAAGACTACAGAACACTCGGATCACTTCAAACATAAAAGACCGAAATCCTCCATCGCAAGAGAAAGCTGATACAGCCTACAATGAGAGGGTAAATTACCCACAATAATCCCATCACCCACAAACTAAAATCCAGATGAAGGGATGAAGAGTCAAGGACTCAGTCTATCAACCAAAGAAGTTCCAAGTTTCTTAGTACTGAGAAAGTACTAAGAAACTTGGAACTTTCCAGAAGAACCCGGAAGAAACCTAAAGTACTTAGGTTTCTTCCGGATTTTTGCTCCCGATCAGGGGGACTTAGATTTCGGGGGGGGGGTTGCCTGGGAGAGCGATTTGAGTCCCCGGAGAGGGCAGGGGCACGCCGCCCGAGTGTACAATATGTACAACGCACACAGGTGCCAGGATAGTAACGGCACCAGAGGAGGAAATACTTTAAAAAAACGTTTTTTAAAGTAATTTTTTTTTATTGGGAGGGGGGATAGGGGCGCCAACTAAAGTTTTGCACACAGGCGCCGGACACTACTGGCGTGCTACTGGAAGAGGGTGTTCTCCGGCATGGCCCGTGGGAGGCTTGTCGGTGGATGCTTTTCCCTGGAATATGAGCGGTTCTGCTCAGTGGTGGGGGTGAACCTCTTACTGGACGGTCTTTCGTGGTCCGAAGGATCGCCTAATTTTTAGAGGGATCTTTACTTAAACAGTATCCCTGATGAAAACCAATGAGTTTGAAACAGCTGTCGGGTCAGTGAAACCTTATAAAAATGAACCAATAGGAGGCAAATATATGAGCGTTTTAGCGTTCATGCCAACTATCATGTTTGATTAGGGCAACTCGTAATATGGCGGTGGGCGTATTTACCGTAAACTGTCTGGTCAAATTTTACCCGAAAGTTCTATAGTTTCTGTAGTCGGCTTTGAAATGATGTTGGATTTAATATCCACTTAATTTGTATAACATTCAAGATTATTTAAGCTAGGTTGATTGTGTGAAATTAGGGGTAGCTACATACATTTGATGTATGTAGCTACGTCTAATTTAGTATAGTATTAAAAAAGTTTAATACTAGACCAAATTGTATTTGAAAATCTTAGCAACTTAAGTAAATAATAAAACCAGATCTATTATTTATTTTATACTAAACTTCAGTTTGATTTAATACAAAAAAGCACTTACAAATACAAAGCGAATTCTCTAATCCGGTCATACATCAATTGCTCCTCAATACTCAAGATAATACTGTTTAGAAAAATATTTTCTCTTCTCGTGTAAACTATTCAATAGTGTAGGTTACTGAAAATAAAGTAAATTTTATTACCACGTATCAACAGCACTCGATGTTAAACTGTTGGCATTGCAATACACGTGAATATATTTTTTCTAACAATGCGGACATATTTAACAAAAATATTTTGATAGGTAATGGTTTTGTAAAAAGTATACATATTATTTCTTTCTTTTTTTTTCATATCACACCACCTGGTTTTTAGTGAACCATGCATACTACTTCACTATGCAAATTCCTGGACATTTGGCAACATTTTTTCTTTCGTTATAAAAAAAAAAAAAAACACAAACTAAGCTGCGCAGAAAAATGCCATCATCATAGCAAATAAAACATTACACTTGTTGGAATTCATTAATCACTACTATAGGTTGGTATTGAATGCGAAGTTGGATATTTTACTCCTGCAGGCATCTGTGGAACTAGAGGAAGGGGATGCACGTTTTCGTTAGCAGGTGTTACGTGCCACCTTGCACGAGGAGGAGAGGAGTCTGCTGACGGTGGTAATTTTCCAGCTAAAATAGCATCCATTAAAGCCTGTTGCCCTAACCAGTTAATCAGACGATCTCGTCTGACTTTTGAATCGGGATCGGCAAATGTTGGATCTGCAGTATTCCAGTTATAACAATGACAAGCCTGACGAGCTCCGATTACACAGCAAGCGATCGACAAACACACATCTATTACTGCTAAAAGTATAATGGAAATATCAACTGCGAGAATGGAATTCTGGGTATTTGTCTCCCCTGGAAATGTAACTCTCTGTCCATTTACATCAACATAAAAGCTGCTTGTAGTGGAAATATCGTGGACCAGACCAGTAGCAGTAAATACGATGACGATTCCCGATGTTGACACGGACAGAATGGAGAGACAGATGAAAAAAATAACGCAGCCCGTACGTTCAAAACGTTTGCTTATAATAATGCCTAGAAGTCCGGTAAGCATTGACACAGCACCAGACCATAAACCACTTCCAACAAATGCCATGGAGGCATCAAGCACAATAGATACCGAACCGAACACAATGAGCAACATTCCACATGGAAGTTTGCAGACGCCAAGGGCAAATGCCAGCTTTTTCGACAGATTCTCTTGCGTGTCTTCTTCATCAGGAACTGCACAAGGATAGTTTGTTCCTCCTTTACAAAACAGTAAATCTTCCTGTAGAGAATTCTTCTTGCCAAGCGTCATGACGTCTGCAGCCACGAGAACATGTGCTCCTTTTAAAACCTTAAAAAAGTATCAAATAAGAATTAATCAATAAAAAATTATTAATCATAAAATACTTTAAATAAAAAGTTTAATAAAAAAATAGAATGTTTATAAATTTTCAAAAATATTAACAATAGGAACTTGGAAAAAAGAATCATAAAATATGTCTCGATTTTCAAATAGAGTCATGTTCTATTCTACAATCGCTAACTTTCAAACCTTCCCAGTTTTCATTTGTGCTTTTTTCCCCTATGGCAGAGCTGTAAAAGGTTAAATCCCTAATTGCTATCGATGCTTGGAAGAGCTCTTTCAGCAGGCGTTGACCATCCACTCGAAACTCCATTTGTTTACCAATAAGCATTGCAACCCAGATTTCACCTCAGCTTTTGCTGAGAGAGGGAAAAGTAGAATGCAGCGTACTGTTATATATGTAAGACGCGATATATTACCTGGTACCTCAACTGTTACTTCTTATCCAATAAATAATAATAAAATTCTCCCTATGTCATTGTCTCTAGGCATTCCATCTGCATTCTGTTCACATCCATACCTACCATCAAATTTCTAGTGGGATCTTGCCTACGAAACGAAGCACTAGACCAGTGATGGCGAACCTTTTTTTTTACCCAAGTGTGTCAAACATCTTTTATTTTCAAATATTGACGTTGTTGGTGTGCCACTTGCATACATGCATTATAAATTTAACTACATAATCATAGATGGTGACTTATCATATTAGGCTATTTATTTAACAGGGCATTGATATAAAATCTATGAATTCATATTATACAATTAATTTAATAAAGTTAAATTACAAACTTAAATTACATTTAATGACTTTTCTGTTGCTGAGCACTGATAGAAAGCTGCTTTATAGAAGGGCTATAGTGTGTGTACATTTTAATACTACACAGGCAGCGCTCAAATCATTGCTCAATCTATTTCTCCCTTTCGATTTGATATTATTTAAGGCAGAAAATAGAGTTTTACAAGAGTATGTAGAAGAGAAAATTGTTAGAAGAGCTTCAGCAAAGATTTTAAGAGCATGAAAATTTTCGGGAAGGCTATTCCACACGCTTAGAATTTCACAGTGTGAATTTTTACACGCGGTATCATGCAGACGTTCCCGCTCAAGTTCTTCTAATTCATTTCTAAGAGCAGTAAACTTTCTTTTCCAGAGAGGATTACACTGGAAGTCGGCTAGTTGCATTTCTAGATCTTTTAAATCTAACCACTCAAAGCCATCTAATTTAAGATCCATGAATTCTGTTTCATCAGAATACTTTATGAATTGGATTGTTTGTTCCAACATTCGAAATTGCTCAAATCTAGAAGACAACTGCTCAGTTACTGTCTTTAGAACTACGATAAATTGGTTGATACGTTATTCCCGATTTTTGGAGCTGGCTTCGTAAAAAAAAAAATTTCGCTCTTGGGAAATACTTAAAATTGTTACTTTCTAAATCACGTTGAAATATTTTTAGTTTATTCTCAAAGCTTTTGATCGTGCGAAACATAACATCGACAGATTTTCCGAAACCTTGCAATTGTATATTAAGTTCATTCAGGTGAAATGAAAAATCTGTGAAAAAACATCAGCTTACTGAGCCAAGAAGAATCGTTCAACTGAGAAAACTCGTGCTCCATGCCCTTCGTATTTAAATATAATTTCATTTCATTTAAATATTCAACAAACCGTTCAAATACTTGGCCACGACTCAACCATCAAATATTATTGTACATTAATAGACCATTGTGCACTGATTCAACTTCGCTTAAAAGCGAATTAAATTCTCGTTTGTTTAAAGTCCTGGCAGTAATAAAATTAGTTACCTTTGTCACAATTCTCATCACATCATCCAAATCCTTTAAGCCTGATTTCGCACACAGTGTCTCCTGATGTATAATACAATGGAAAGAAACCAGGGGATGACCAAGATATTCTGTAAATTGTTTGATAAAACGGACATTACGGCCAACCATATTAGGCGCGGCATCAGTTGTAATCGAAAATATTTTCGATAAATCTGTTTCTCACAGAACACTTTAACAACACAGACGCATATGTATTTACCTGTCGTGTTTTGAGGCAAATTTTCTAGCTTTATCAATTCCTCGTGCATAGAATCACCGTGAACATACCTTGCAATAATAGCCAATCGAGCTGATGACGTAATATCTGTAGGTTCGTCGAGACAAATGGGAAAACAATGGATGAGTTCAAGTCTTGTTGAATTTGATTTTCTATACTAGCATTCATTGATATAACTCTGTCTTTAATCTTTAATAGTATTCCTACTTAATGGTAACTCTTTCATGCGCTTTTCAGTAGCTTCCTTATTATGAAAGTCCTCAAATAAAAATGGTGCACACTTTACGAAAGCTTCTTTAATATAATCACCATCACTAAGTGGTTTCCCATGTTCAAAAATAGTATGTGAAATACTGTAACTTCCGGCTAATTTGAAGGTCCCGAAACAAATTTAATTAAAGTCCTGATTGCGATTCTGCCAGTGTTAGATGTTGCGATATGTATTCTTTGCGTTCTTCACAAGTTTTTTCTAGGAGCCATTTGTGCTTAGTTTCAAAATGTCTTCTTACATTCCAAGTTCTACTCACAGATAGCTCACCACACAATTTACAGAGACCTTTATCGCCTCTATCAATAACACCATATTGTTCAGTCCAGGCATCTTGGAAGTTTCTTCCACATCCTTTCTGTGATAATTTTAGTTTCTTATTAGTGCTAGCTGCCATTGTAAAAGGGTTCACAAATTAAAAAAAAGATCACAATTATATACAGCGGTAATTAAGCAGTAATAATTAATAAGAAATAACAATTACTGGAAATGAATTATATACCAGCAACTCAAATTACTTAAGTGGCAGACCATGCAAAACTACCACTACTTCTTTCAGCAGGGTTGCCAGATTTATTACCAGTACGTTCGTAGCAACCTTGTTACGTTTTACTCTCTATCATGCTACTAAATAGCAGCTATTTAGCAGGTTTTGTTGAGACGTCATCGTAAGTTGTTGCTATTTGCATTATTTAAACAAAATTTACTGAATTTATTGCAACTATAAAAATGTTTTCATTATTTACTCAGATAAATTCAATATTTAATGCTGCGAATTATATTTTCTGTTAAAGTGGTTTTAAATATGTTTAGAACTTTTATTACTCAGTCGAGAGACTCGGAATGCATGCATGAACGAATTTCACACAGAAATCAAATGAAAACTTTAAGTTTATAATATATAAAGCACGTATTTATAAGTTTGTATCGTATAATATTGATAATAATTTTTATAAGTTTGTATCATATAATAGTGATAATAATTTTATAAGTTTTTATAATATCATATGACTATGCAGAAATTATAATGATTAAGAAAGAAAACGTAAACTTAAAACGCTGGTTATAGGCTAGTTAGAAAATAAAATTGAAACAAGCTAACTACAAAATATAATTCTTTCAATGAACTGAAATCTACCTTCGTCTTAACTGAGAGCGATCTTACACGATTTATCGCAGTTTTTTCATCAGAATACCAATATCTTTCAACATCCAAGGTGTGTCACCTGAAACCCTCAAGTGTGTCAGTGCTGAGACGCGTGTCATAAGTTCGCCATCACTGCACTAGACCCAATAGAGGATAGGCTCACAATATTTTGCCAATGCCAAACTATAATCAAAGAGCTAGACAAGTGTCACAGAGACAGTGACGGCCGGTGAAAATTTTAAGTGGGGGGTGCTTATACAAAATAAAAATGGTCATAATTAAGCCTAGTATCTATAATAAATAATTATATGTTATTTTACCAAAATTAAATAAGATTTACCAAAAATATTTCACCCTCACCACGAACACACACCAGTAATAAAAGTTTCGTATCTCACAGAAAGTTCGACACTGCTCCTGGATTCATTGTCGGATTCACTTGTTACGTGCAGTGACAAGTGCAAACGAATATCGGAGAGTCTAGCCTCAACTGACTGAACGTGATAATTCCAACACTGCGTTAGATTGCGGTGCATTTATTTCGTAATGTAAAGCGTTAATCGAACAATTCCACTTATTAACTATTCAATCAATGTCGAAACATAAACTGTAACCTTTAACATGTTGCATTACATTTATATAATGTTGTATAATGTTATTATTTATGAACACAAAAAAAATTTAATTTTTTCACTTTTTCCTTCGGGGGGAGGGATGCTGCAGTGTCGCAGTGCTTATGTACAAGCCACTGCCACTGTACAGAGATCAGAAGAGGGAGAGAATATATACAACCTAACTCTTCATCCCTACATGAGCTGTCTACAGATTTTCTATAGAGAAAAAATAACGATCCATTAAATCACCCAATGTGGGAAAACCTTCATGTAGGACCAGTGCAAGCAACTGTAAACTGTGTGTTGCTATTACTTCTATTTATAAAGCCTGCTTGGTTACTGCGCCTTTGAAATACCGTTATTCTAATTAGCAGTGCATGCTTTCTCTCTCGTAACCTTTCTTGCTTAAACTATTGCGTACTATGCTTATCTACCTTTCGCACTACGAATCTTATGGCTATGGATACTAGAAAATTTATTTTTATTGAGACTGCGCCACTAATATCTTTTAATTGGCATAAAACTCAGTAATACGGCCGGTTGATTTCTCTTTCTCTAACACAAATTCCTTCAGTAAAACTTTACACAAACAGTCGTGGTCTATTTGCACTTAACTATACGCTTTGGCTATCTCACTTGGTTTCCCGCTGACAAGTCTGATAATTTTTTTTGGGAACAGTATATTGTAAAAAAAAAAACAATGTCAACGAAATAAAGTACATTAAATAAGTGATAGGGAGGTTACTCTTCTCTACCTATCCTTTATGCCTTTGGTATAAAGAAACAAACTTTCTCTTTTCAATATTAAATGACTATACAATATAATTACTCTCTGTTACTTCTCTGCTTAAGAAAACCAAATTGCCGAGACTAATTTACTCATAAAGAGATTAGCTAGCTATGGCAAGTTATCTTAATTTATATTCCAGTTAACAACAACTCAGAGGACTCTTATAGATATTTCTTATCAGTCCATCTATGACATATCTCCTAGATTACAAAAAGAATGTACATTAGAGGTTGAACACACGGAGGCGCTTTGTCATGACACCTTCCAAATGTCCTGCATCAAAGTCACTATGGTTCTTTCATCTCACGCCTTGCTTCAGGGGGCGTTTCGTTGGAGTATTAGCGGTTCTTGGACTGCAGTTTTTCCGGTAATCAAAAGTTCAGCAAGTTTCAGCATACAGGCTTGAAGATCGTTCTGTGGCTTTTGGCTTCGGTTGACTTCCCAATTTTTTTCCTCTGGCGTGGGTTCGCTAAAGTCTGTTTCTCTGGGTCAGTATGCTCCTGGTTCTCCGCCGACTGCCTTTCTTCGGTAATTGTACCTCGCCTCTCATTCTGTCAGCAACTGGACCTCGACTGCCTCTGGTTCTCTGCCGAAAACTGCCTTCTATGTTCTCTGTCGGAAACTGTCCATGATGTTCGGCTCGGTCCTCTTTTATTTTCGCCTTCTCGGGACCTTGCACCAAAAGGTTGTAAACTCCTTCTTTCATGATGTTCTTTTTTCTCCTCCGTGCGCTCTTTTTTCTTTGTCTTGTCGGGCAGCGGAAACTTCTGAAACTAGCGGACCTCTTTGATACTAGCTTTGAAGGTGTTCATACGCAGAGCTTACAAACTTTCTCACACACTTAATCGTAAACAGCTTGTGCTCTTTTACATTATACAAAGTTCCAATGGCAAAGCATTGCCTTTGTTTTCAATTTGTTTTGGGAATTTACAATCAATTCCCATAGGGTTATTTACATTAATATTTAACATACAATACATAGAAACGAACAAGGTTATTTTTGTAACAGTTCTCATGAGACTTGACCTCTGTAAAAATCGATGTAAAGCGCTTTGGTATTTTTAAGCTACATCGAGTTTTACACAACCACACAATCAACTATTACTGCTATATCGAATGGCGGTGAGTCAGCAAAGAACAGAATCCAACTGACCTTTCTTCCAAAACAATATGAAGACGATTTCCTTTGCTTGGAAAGCCTGGGTTCGAATACCATCGAGGATGCGAAGAAAATCTGAAATCTCCCGCCTAAAGACAAGTACAATCATCCATGCCCACGGCGGAATTCGAACCAGCACGTTGGTGAGCAATGTATATTTTTAAGACCTCGTATACACGTGCGCTGGGAAGATTTGATATTAAAAAGAAAATAAAAAATTATCAAAAGGAAACTACTATTGGTAATTTTTCATCCAGCATACAAACAAACTTGGCAGGAGAAAACACGCAATTTATATATAAAGTATACTAATAGACAAAGGGCTAAATCAGGGCAGCGCCGTGCGGTTGTGCAGATTGTGCCCCGCACAGGGTCGCTTGAAGATGAGGGGCACCATTTCACCATGGCAAATAATAATAATAAAAAAAAATTATATATATATAAAAATTCTTATTCTTGAATTATATAGTACTATATAAATTACACAATTACAAATGCAATAAAAATGAAATTTAAAATCAGTCAAATTATTATGAATTCTTAATAATCTAACAATATTTTTAACTTAATACATCACCAGTTTAGTGGAAATTATCAGTTTAAGACAGACTGAATTCATTTTTACGCTGTGCTTTGCCCTTTGTGGATGTGTGATTGCGACTGAAACAGTGACATTGTTCTGCAAATTTGGAAGGTAAGAAACTACAACATAATTGATTTTTTTTTCGACAGCAAGCATTTGGTGAGACTTTAAAATGAAAAGAGCTGTAAAATTTACCAGCCAAAATAAATTTTGATTTTAATGGAACCATTAGTTTACACGAAAAACATTTATAACATTTTTTTTTTAAAGATAAATTGTAAATTACTGTTATTTTTGTTGCCACTTAAGAATAATATGAAGGAAATTTACCAGGCTCTTTTTGATATTACAGAAGATGAAACCAAAGATATCGATTCTAGAGTTCAGGCAGACAACTTAATTTCACAGATTTATTCGTTTAAATTTATTTGCTCTGTTCATGTTTGGTACGAAATCTTAAGTCTCGTAAATGCTGCAAGCAAAATAATGTAGAATCCGACATTTGATTTAGGAAAAATTACAGAAAATCTTGATTATGTTATACAAAAATTAATATTATTAGAACTGCAAAATAAGTAGCAAACGATCTTAATATTGATCCTATTTTTCAAGACATTCGCAAAATAACAAAAACAAAAAGATTTGGTTACGAAGCATCAGATGAGACAACGCATGATCCTAAACAAAATTTTTAAATAAATGTTTTCTTCGAGATTTTAGACACGACAATAACTGCAGTCACGGAAAGATTAATACTCTTAAAATAACATAGCGAGAACTTTAAAGTTATAAGAGACAGCAAATTAAAAGATTGGAGCGATAAAGATTTAATGAAACATTGTAAAGATTTGCACTTAAAATTGAGCGACAATCAATATTCCGACAATCGTGATATTAATGGTATGACTTTATTTGAGGAAATTAAAAACTTTGCAATGTTTTA
This sequence comes from Typopeltis vanoorti, assembly GCF_054136105.1. Classification (NCBI taxonomy): domain Eukaryota; kingdom Metazoa; phylum Arthropoda; class Arachnida; order Uropygi; family Thelyphonidae; genus Typopeltis; species Typopeltis vanoorti. The sequence continues at coordinate 80,011,464 of NC_143569.1, read as the reverse complement.
TTAAAAAAGAGTGGGCTCCTCAGGATGTTTTAAATTTTATATACGAAAATAAATTAACTGACACGTTTCCGAATACTACGATTGTAATGGGTATTTATTTAATATTACCAATATTCTAGCAGGAGGGGAAAGATGTTTTTCAAAACTGAAACTGATAAAAAATTATTTGCGGTCAACAATGTCTGGGGAGAGCGTCTAACGGATTTATCAATTATATCAGTTGAAAATAATATTATGGATTCATTACACATTAAAGATATTATATTAAAAATTGTGGCGGCTGAAGCAAGAGGGATAAACATGTAAAATAAATCTACATTTATCCTAATTGTTATATAGTTAAAAGCATATCTCCAAATTATCTTTGTTATGTAATAATATTTCTTTTTATATTAAAATAAAAGTAATTTTTGTTTATATATATAAATAAATAAATATATTCTGTTGTATTTATATAATAATGAAATAAACATTTTTGAAAATTTTTATTATTAAAAATTCCTTATTAATGAATTTTAGTGATCACAATGTTCTACTATTGTTAAATAAAATTTATTTTTATGTATGCGTATAAATTGTTTTGTACTTTTAACAAAGTAAAATTTTTAGTAAAAATTTTTCATGGAAACTTATTTTATGGGAGCGCTGAAAAAGTTTTGCACAAGGGCGCCTCCTACCCACGGCGCGGCACTGGGTTAAATTTACCTACCACCTTATCTTGGAATCATGATTACGAAATCCGAAGATACCTTGGACGGTTATGGGACTCATCTTGCAAATATCTTTTATTCCTTGTGTAATCATATCAGAATGTGAACACTTTTTGAACACAAATCGTATCCATGCTTCAAAATATGTTGCAACTTAAACTTATAAAAAGAAAAGTGTTCTTGTTAGACTACATTTATATTTGGAAGAAGAAAAGATCCGCTTCCTGAGCAGGTACATGAAACCGACATCAATGAGTCATCTCTAAACTAGCACGCTTTCTCTGCTTCTGATTCATGTTCCGGTTTCAAAGACACTCTGAATGAATTTATGTAGAGTAATGCAGTGGGAGATTTTCGGGTCATGTTGCGAACAATCTGGCCGCAACTCCTTTACCACTTCTTGCACCGTCCGAGAAGTGAAATACTGAAGCTACTTCCTGAAGTAGTAAGCAAATTATCCTAAATAATGTAAGCAATATATATGATTTAGAGTAACTTCAATTCTGTATTTAAATTTGAAGTAATCCGAATTTGAGTTTAGATATTCGCATCTCGTCATCAGGCATCTGGATGTTTGTGATGACCTTCATTCGTTCATTCCCAACCCCCTCTGGGGAGCCACGCAATACACAAAATAAATAATACGAAATTATTTACTGCTCACATATTAAAGTAGAAATGAAAATAAACGCTAAAATTTGTGTTTATTCCACAACTACACGGACAATCTTTTTCTTAATAGTCTCACTATTTTTCGCGAGAACCTTGCCTTTCCAAGAACTCGAATATTAATCAACGATTGGTTTATTTAAGGTTTTAGTGGTTTCCATTTGAGTGCAGAGTAGGCACGTATCTGTTTCGATGATATGTTTTTAGTTCCTTATCGAGATTAGTTTGGGATCATATTTTTTCTCTCTCGAACCATTTCTGTTTTTTTGTTAGGCTTATTTGAATGGTGTGCTTCTAACCTGTGAACTGTATTAAAGCTAAAATTATTTCAATTCTGGCAAATACTACAAATAGTGTACAGAAAAAACTTATTGATGCTAATACTTTCTCAGCGACATAACATTTCTAAAGTTTGTGCGGGTTTCGATTCTGGACCACACAAACTTTATCCAATACACTATATTGGGTTTCAATAGATGAAATCCAATATAGTATTATTCCTTTGGTGCTATGTCTGGCAACGTTCGAGTAAAAAGTAACCAGTTGAAAACAAGCGAGTGCAACCCTCACGCTAATTAGGTGTGCTTGATATATTGTTACGGACAATTTTACGCTTACAGAATAATATACCGTCGCCTTGTATCAGAATCAAGCTTGCTATTGATCAACAGAAGCAATAATTATTATAACATAAATTCTAGAAGTCATAAATGTAGAAGGAAAGATTCTTTCGTAAAATGTATTCATGCAGCTATCAGTTTTAAGTAGTTCTTTAACACACACACACACACACACACACACACACACACACACACACACACACACACACACACACACACACACACACACACACACACACACACACACACACAAAGAGAGAAAATGTTTGGCTCGTCTTAAGATTTACATGTTCTATTAATGTAGCTATTGAGTAATACCACTACTGAGATTCAAATCTGTTGTAACCTACGCAGAAATGATAAGACTTTTCAGTGGAAGGTGAGTTAGCCGGTCTCATACAGAATGGAAGGGTTTGTACTTCCGGAAAACTGGTTTTTCGACCCACAACCAGGCAAACCTCCCGAGAGAACATATGCAAGAATATATATTTAGGCGTGAGGATTAACCATCTTATCCTAATATTATGGCCATGAAAGTCAATCTGGACACATAGTCGGCTAAGGGTACAAGTACCACGGATTATATTATTATTATTGAGTGGTACATGTATAATAGAATCAAAGAATAAATGGAACGTATAATACTTAGTGGCATTCATTGGTGATGGGAAATTTTACTGGATGAAAATAGTTTTAAAAGTCGCTAATTATATATTGTTGAACAGGCAGTTCCAACTATTTTGAGTACATTTTACGCCAATGCTTTTTTTTTTATTTTTTTATTTTAACATTACGTTACGTTCCTCTCGCTAGGTCATTGGTACGAAATTATAAACCCCCAATATGTCAGATACCTCGATATCTTCAAAATCGGTCAAAAACACGCTGGCTCAGATCGTAATTGACATTACATGTTTTTTTTTTTTTTTTTTTCAATAATGTCCATCAAATGCTGTTGCGCCCCTTATCGATGCGACAAATCAAATTCCCAATTTCTAAAACTCACGAAGAAATTATGGGGAATCGTACAAGTAAATAATTGAAAGGGTTAATAATAATTATTAATATCAATTATCAATTTTTAATGTCAATGACTTAATAATTATTAAATAATTATTAATATCAATTTTTAATGTCAATTTCAATTATCAATGACTTAATAATCATTATTAAATAATTATTATTACTACGTGATGAGTCCAAGAACCCATCTCGGTACTAAACTAACTTCGTTTCTCGGCATTCATAAACAGGACGGTCGAGAAATAAAGGAACCGCCATTTTTAATAATATTTTAATAAGTATTTTACCAAATAAAATTATAATTTATTGATTTCATTAAAATAATTTTTAAATAATTGCGGTAATTAAGTAATTTAATTCTACAGTGATTAAAATTTAATTACTTTAAATTATTTTAAAATTGTAGTTGAAGTCTTGACAGGTAAGAGTGATTTGGAGGAAACTTATAGATAGGAAGTTCATTTATTTCGTATGGTGATTCAACGGCCGTGAGCTCCTTTTACGGGGAAGTACGGCACTACCTCGATCCCCCTATTTTTAACCGGGCTTGGGGCCGGCATAGCTGACAATTCAGACCTATGGCTGAAGGATGCAGGGGTTGCCAAACTTCTTTGACCGTCGACCCCCTTCAAGAGTTTCTCGACTTTTTATCGACCCCCTCTATTTTACTATTACGTAATTATAATAGGACAAGCAAAAAAGACGCTTATGTGAGTTTTAAGATTGTTTATTTTATAGTTACAGTGTTTATTGTATGTGGAATATAGTATATATTATTATACTGCCTTAACGTCAAAGGGATACATTTTTGACGTCCTTAACATTACATATTTGATAAGAGGGATAAATACTATGTAAAATATAAAATGTAATTTAGATAACAAAATAACAATAATACAATCTTCCTTATATATATATGAAAATAAGACTTAAATAAAAGAGCCAATGGGCTTCACTTCGGCGATGTAACATTATTTAAATGAAGGGGATATTAAATCCCAGATTCGGCATGAAACTCTTTGATTCCGATCTTTGAGTTTCTTATTCGGCCCTGAAATAATGTGGGATTTAATATCCCCTTCATTTAAATAATGAAAATAAGACTTTTATTAACCTAGTATAAAATTTACTAACGTTGTCAATGTGAAGGGTGTGCTTCGTGACTCTTGACAAGATTAGAAATGTTGTAAGTTCAAAATTAGTAAGTTTCAGCCTTAAATCGCCACGGAATTCTATATCTAGCTTATTTCTTTGTTTTATTAAAATAGAATTAACATGACTGACACCAGCTTCAACCTCGTACGCGCCGGCCGGGCGGGAACCACCGACATCCGTTTATTGGTAAATACGTCATTTTGGCCTACTTGATTGGCCTCCGTAACTATTTTCATGACCTTGCTCTATCTTACAAGTCTTATTCATGTCACTGTTCCTACGATTCACTCTTAATTGCGTTGTCATTCAGGATGGAGGTAATCCAAGTTAACCGAATTAAATATTACCCGTACAATGATGTCTTATATTTTTCTATCGATCCCTAACAATGTTATATCAACCCCTGGGAGTCGATATCGACCACTTTGGGGACCACTGGTCTTAAGTATTCCTGACTGTATCCGTGTGTGTTCACGAGGCCAGTTTGCCTGCTTGCGGGATGAAAAACCCCAGATAAACTGGGGAAAACCCTGCTGTCCACGCCCAAGACCTTGGGCTATGGCTGAGGAAGATCGTTAAGCTTCTCACGTTGTCGAGGACGGGAATCGAACCTAGGACACCCCTCCCCAGGCATATGGTTGCGAAGCGCATAGCCACTAGGCTAACCGCGCAGACACGATAGAAAGTTAGTAATGGTGTACATTTCTCATGTAGTACTATCATATCCTGTACACCCCTTGAGGGTACCTGTCAGGAATTTGATGATAAAACTGTAGTCACAATTTTAATAAATAATTTATTGTTACTGCTTTAAAATAACACGAAAACTAAAACGTCATTATAAACAAGAAAATTTGTAAAATTACGATACTGGATAACTAATCTGTTTTTCATTTATGAATTATGGAATTATTTTAAGTTAAGATTTATCAGTAAAAGTCTAGAATTTAGGGGGATTGTCCATTAAGAAATTCGGCGGCTCTTAAATGTTTATATAGTATACATACAGCCAGGCCCGTTCCACCAGGGTACAAAGGGTGCATTTAACCCGGGGGGGGGGGTTAATTGCACCCTTTATACCGTCCCTAAATTGTGCCCCGGGGGGGGAGCACAATTTAGGGACGGTATAATCGAACACGTTCATAAAATTTATTTCAGTATATATTCCTCTTAATGTGCAGTATAATATAATAAAATGATTCGTAACGTATTATTGTATTTCGGGATCTTTTAGTTTTTAATGGAAGGGGGGACGCACCCAGGCTGCGCAAACCTACGGAACGGCCCTGCATACAGCATTTGATAATATGCACTTGATTTATATATTGCTTTATTTTTGAATAACTTCTAAATTACAAAAGTAATTTAATTCCAGAGCTTTTAAGCATCATATCATATTATATCCTTTATGCTACACTATTATATATCTTTGCTACCTACTAACATTCCGGAAGTCGCTTCGGGCAACACTGATCTAAAAATGCAAGCGATATGCAATGAGTTCGCTGTCACAAACTGGACAAATGCCAACAAAATCAAACTTGGGGCTTTGCTTTTCAGTGTCCTAAATTTAGAGTGTGCAACTCATGTACCTATAAGCTGAAACTTTATAGGAGTGTCATAAAAGTATTACACCTTTGATTAAACATTTTATTAATGAAAATTTTTGAATAAACAAAATTACATATTTTTTTTCAGAGTGTATCATTCTCCATAAAACTTCTTTTCAAATCGTAGAAAGAAAAACACTAAATCTAAGGTTCTTCTTCTTTTTTTTTTTTTTTTAACAATCTGTCCCACTGTCCCTTCAATCTACAAAATATCCTGTTTAGCTTTTATCCCTCAGTGTGCAAGCTCAAGAATTTTCATCCGGTCTAACACTAAATGGCCCTACTTAAAGATTAGCCGGACGAACGAGGAATTGCACTGTGATGAGAACCGAAAATAAATAACTATAGATTTTATTATTGCTGTTTTGGTTGCTCTTTTTTTAGATATCTGACGCAAAGTTCATCCTTTCTTTCTCATTACGTGTGTGAATGTAGAGATAAAAATTCTCGGCATCGGTCAATTTCCTAACTGAATTACTAAAAAATAGACAGTTTTACAATCTAATGATTTGTTTTTCTCACTTTATGTCGCAAATTCCAGACAATATATCCGAACCAGATTTTCCCGCTGAGAAGTATTTCAAGCTCATCTTCAGCGCTAATTTTCGAACAGAGATTCACGTTAAGAATTTGAAAATTTAGAAAAATTGCGACATCAAGTTTGTTTTTTAGCTAAAGGTTTCGAAAACAAAGCAAATAACTATAAACGATTGTTTTGCTTGCAGTTTTTGTCGATAAAAAACGACAAAAAAGAAGAAATAAACGTATCAACTTAAGAGTCAAAAAAACACGATATGGAAAAACCTATAGCTTTTTTTTTTTAATGTTGGCCTCTAGTCCCCTTATATTTTTTTCAACTGCCAATTCAAATAAAGACTTAGCATACCACAGCGCTTTTGAAATATATGAAACCGGATCTACGCATTAAAATATGTAATAAAGTCGTTATTTTCATTATTCATATGTATAGTAATTTAAACACTATCATCTTATCTAGTGAGGAGGTTTGTGTGCACCAATAACACGGAAAGCTATACTGAAGGGAGCTGAAGATACGTTCACCCAACCGAGAATGGTTGAAGGGTAGAGATTAAAGTGCAGTCCCTCCACCCACCCACACACACACACACTACTAAGATGGACAATGGGAAAGCAGACTCAATCTCAGCATGAAGCAAAAAAAAAAAGTTGTCAGTTGTTTAGGCAGAGAGTTATGGAAAATATGCTGCAAACTCAGTGGTGCATAGCGAGAAAACGTACCTAAAATTGCCAAAGCAAAATCTTCGAAAATTTGTGTGACCCGCAAATGTAAGCACATGAGATTTCCGATCTAGTTTATGCCAATATACAGAACTGGCTAGTAGGCAAATTTTAATTCATAAATGATTCATGTGAGGCCACCTTGTTTGAAGTCTAAGTGATTTTGAAAAGTTCAGCTACACTAATGTACGATAAGTTCTAAATCTTTCGTGAATGGAATCTATGCGCACACTTATGTACATACCCTACTGTCTTTTATTCCCCAATTGTGTCAATAAACCAACCAATTCCAAAGGGATTAAATCGGTGGAACTCTCTTTTAGACACACAAAATCGTACTCCCGTAGCAGAGATCATAGATACCGATGATCTTCAAGGTGTCAGGAAGATAATGGAGAAGATCATCGCCACCATCTCATGATCTTAAACTCATACTATTGTCTGAAACAGCGAAAAGTTCTACGGTCGATTTTCTGAGTTAAAAGCTTAATTTCCGACAGATACCTACATACTCATATTAAACATCAATTAATTTGGGAAACATCTGAAAAGAAAATTGCAATCCGTGGTATTTAATTAAAAGAAACACGTATTAACCACAGTGAAAATTATTTAATTGTAAAATATTTCATCTTAAGTATCTTAGGACATCATCAGTACAGTAGTTTAAAACAATAATAGGAATAGCATACAGTTAGGGCGCATGATTACAATAGAAACTCATTAAACGTGTGTAACGTGTTACAAAAAAATAAAATAAAATAAAATAAATAATTATTTAACACAATTTTGTACGACAATTTCCCATACTTTTGGAATAGTAAGAACGTCGTTGCGGTTTAAGTTTGGTCTGTGTGTAGTAGGGCTTCAGAACTTTCTTTGTATAAACATTCATGTTTATATAAAGATCTATGCAAAAGTTTAGACTTTTCCCAATGGATCCTATGGTGTGGATTTTCAATTCCGTGTTGAGAGAGGCCAGATTTCTGCGGTTTAAAAAGACGAATGTGGTCTTGATGTTCCGAGACGCGTTTCTGAACAGACCTATCTGTCTGTCCAAAGTAAGACAATTTGCATGAGCATGGAATTTCATAAACGCCAGGCAACATCAAAGGTGAGAGTTTGTCCTTAGGAGAAGGTAACAAGTTGTAAATTTGGTTGATAGGTTTGTAAGTAGTGGCAAAATTGTATTTCTTCATAATTTTAGAAAGACGTTCGGAGATGCCTTTGATGTAAGGTATGGGAATCCTATGGACTTCTTCCTGTCTGGTTTGATGTGTGGAGAAGTGACTGATGATTTTTTGAGTTGTTTTCGGATTATATCCATTTAGGATGGCTGTATTTCTGATTACTTCTAATTCTTGGTTTAAAGATTCTTCAGAGGAGTAGAATTTGTGTGCTCTGGAAACTAGTGATTTAATAATGCTAGATTTCTGAGATGGATGATGAGCGGAAGAATTGTGAATGTAGCGACCTGAGAATGTAGGCTTGCGAAAGACAGACGTGGCGATGGAACCGTCTTCTTTTCTTTGGATGTGTAAATCCAAAAAGGAGATACCCTGTGGAGATTCTTTTTCTAACGTAAAGTTGATGCGATGATGAAGAAGGTTAAATTTTATCTAGAAACAGTTGTAATTCATGTTCGGGATGATCCCAGACTGCAAATACGTCGTCGACATATCTTAACCAAATATTTGGTTTGGGTTCAAAAGTGAATATTTTTTCTTCAAGGTGTTCTAGAAACAAGTTTGCTTATAATAAAATTTTTTTATTTTCCATGATTTGAAAAATAAAATTCAAGGAAAATTCCGATCAATTAGAAATTCAGAACTTAATGACTCTGTTAACAGTCTTCCCTGTTGAATATTATTCTGGGTTATATTTTCCATGAGTGACGAAGTATTGGTAGAGTGGATGGCACGTGAAGTGACATACTCCATATGCATATTGTGTTCATCATTTCATACCGACTCCCAGACGTTTTCGTGGGATGCTGAAGTCAAACAGTCGTTTGTATCAGAGACCAAATATGTACCCAAGAAAACATGTTTCAACAGATCTTACTACGGTTGGCAGTGTTTCCCACAACACCGGATGGGTTCTTTTCTTCACACTCTTTTTTTTTCATTGCCTACTGCATGGACAGTTTTCTGTTTTGTGCCGACATAAGTGGCGTATAGTGAAAGAGTTATGTGATGTTATTAACTTAGATAAAACTGTCAAGCAGCTTCGCAGCTTCTGAAATTCATTTTTTCGCAAGAAAACAGAAGACATTCTTTCCGATTTAACAACATTGTCAACAATGCATTTCTCATAATACTCAGATCTAAAAAATATCGGCTTTCTCTAGCGAGTAAGTGTGCTATGTAAGATAGCATGCCTTTCTAATTGATAGGCATGATACACACTTATAGATCCCCCCAAATAGCTAGGCCTTTTCTTTACTCTAGAGGTTTTCTTTTAACTATTTTCTGTGTAAATAAATCATTCTATCATAGACTACGGCTTTGATAGAATGATCATTGATCACTTCTGTCTGAAAAGAAGTGATCAATGACTATTCCCAGTCCCCCTCACGTATGTCTTTTACAGCTGATATGTCCGTGGGTCCGACTATGTCCGACCTTGTTGGCTCAGGAGTGTATCGCAGTGTCCTTTAGCTAACCTGACATAGTTCAGGTTAGCTAAGGGTTTTGGCGCTCTTGTCAAATTTATAGCTACGCATCTTTTTTAGTTTGACAATTTCGATAATTGGTGAAATATCCTGCCACTGGAGCCCTTGACAATTGCCTTAATGTCAAATGTTTCTGCGCTACTGGATTGGCTGATGGATAACATATCCACTCTCCAAGGCTATGGATTCGAATCTTGCAATAGCATGAATGTTTGTAAATATTTTTAGGTGGGAGATAAATTTGATCATCCCAGGTGAGACCAACTTGTTTATTGGAGGCATAAAGTGACTTGAAAATCTTTTATGTTAGGTCTCTAGAGCAGAATTTTTGGATTATCCAGTTCTTAGTCCATCCATGATGCTAATTAATATATAACAGATGACAATCTTTCCTGGATAGGATTCACGTAAAAAAACTTCCACTATCACTTCCTCCTAAACATATCAAACACATGCAGGAGAGAGACTACACATTCAGAATTCAGTTTCAAATTTACTTTTTTTTTTTTAAAGCGTTCTCGATGAATGAACGTACTATATTTGCAAAAAAAAGGCATTGAAACATTATATGAAATGAGGCCACACACTGTTTCCTGGAGTGGCTTGGAAAAAAAATACCATGCCACGGTCTCTAGTTAGGTAACCTTTAGATGTGCGATACGTTCTCAAACTTTACGTAGGTGTAAATGTCATTGCAATAAGCTAAAATAAACGGAACAAAAGGCATATTGTAGTAATGAACTTAAGTGATTTCGGATATTAATAAGTAACGGAATACCACATCGTAGTCATAAATACTAGATGGATTTTGGAATCTCTTCGCGTCAAAGATCGGGTAAATTACTGTGTCAGTAGTAAACATTTCTGATATTTATGGCTCAATATATTTGAAAGCGGCATTGTTATCTGTTTTGAAAATTATAGTTTACATTCGTCAGGCTCAACGTTAATTAAATTCTTTGTTTCTAGTGGTGAATCATAACCACTACTGTAGAGTAAGTGTAGGTTTATAAAGTTTTGCGTTTGCAAAATACGAATGTTATAACGCACGCCAAAAATACAAATTTACAGCTGCATTAAGGCAAAACCAGAGGATAAGTTTTGTACAAATCCTTTATTATTCTTCATTGAATAGTATCTGACGTGAAGCGTCATGGTCTGGAGAATACACTAAAAATCAATTATGAGGCTACTTTCTGGTATTATCTCAAGGGAGTTAAAAAGAACGTTGACAGTGACAAAATAAGTGCTTTGGTGCTACAACTATTTACCACACTACGGAACATGAACAATGTTAAAGGTCATCCGCTGGGGAAATGAAATTAAACTTGACCTTATTTCCAAGATTATGACGTAGTTAAAAAAAAAAAAAAGTGAATGCTCCAAAGTGCTGTCATGGGTGATGCTTCCACAGATAACCGTCTAAAAGTTTTAGATGTCATGTTTTTCAAGACATCGTTGAGGCACAAAAAATGGCAGCATTTTTCTGCTCATAGTAACCGAAGTCTATTAGGGCTGCATTGTGTCTGGTTGTGGTGTGCAAAACAATATCACAAAAGTACAGATTTTCTTCTTAAAACGAAATTCTTCTTGAAGAAAGTTGCTAAAATGATTCAAAAAGAATTCTACTTAACAGGAATTGTTTTTGATCATTAGTCGCCAGATTAGCTCGCGCCCTGAGGCAAACAATTAAATATCGTCCCTGATGAATTATAAGACAAAAATATAAGAAAATCTCCAATTGCTATTTTGTTTTTATCACAAGAGAAATATTAATGCAAAACGAGTACATAATAATATTAATTAAATGTTTGCTCTAGGGGGATATCGCACAATAACACTGTTTGTAAGCTCTTCTAAATTTAAATTATAAGCTATGTCCGCCTCTGTCGATTTATAGTTACTAGACAACCAATCTTTCTTGGGTCATTGCTGTTCGCAAATGATTTTTAATCAATTTAAGCTTGGAAAAACTTCTTTCCGCACTTGCTACGCTAACAACAGCGTAGCGACGGCACCTACCACAATATGGCTGAACGAGCGCCCTTATTAAGCTGCGCCGTGAGGCAGGCTGCTTCTATGCTACACCCTGTCGACGCTACTGCTACTTAATAACAAGTCTAAAAAAAAATTTCAAATCTAATTTAAAACCTGGTGTGTGTGTGTGTGCGCGCGCACGTAAAGACAATGAAACGACGATTTCTCAATCACGCAGGCAAATCGAGTGTGTTGAGAAACTTCAAATTTCGAAAGCGACTACATATGTGACCTTCAGCATGAGCTGCCTGGAATGCAGTTTAACTACTTAAAACAATTGGTATAAGTTGTCATAATTCTCCATTTGTTAGTGATTTTGATTACCGGTTCCGCTGAACTTACTTATAATATATCATAGCTAAACTTAAGATGTATTTGAGTTCACCATGACTCGTGTGTATTCGTATTTCTGGTTCAACATGATGGAATTAAAAACATTATATACATCTAGTCACGAATTACGCCTTTCCTCTTTTATTACTACTACATCTGGACAAAGTACTTTGAAATGTAAGTCATTAACTTTTCAACAGTTATATAAAGGTGAAATGGGACATAATATCAAGCAAATACATAGTCGATATTTGAGTTGCAAGTCAGCAATTAGAATTGAAGGAGGTACAGGAAGATGGTTTCACGTTAAGTCAGGTGTGCGACAAGGGTGCACATTATCTGTATGGATCACATTATGAAGGAAAGTGGTATGAACCTGGCATCGGAACTGGAGATGTCGATCTTAGCTCTTTATTTTATGCAGATGCTATAAAATCCAGTACAAGTTTGCAGGATTCCCTGACTAAATGGAATAACTGCTGTAATAAATTTGGTATGAAAATAGGCAGAAATACTAAAAACAAGGAGGTATGTTTATTTAAAACACAATTTTTAGTGAAAATGGCAAATTAAACATGGAAATAGACACAGAATTAGCAAAGCTGGTGTGGTAGGAAATCAACTGAATAAATTTATATGGAATGAGAGAGAAATTAGCCAAAACACTAAATTAGCTGTATACAAGACAGTGTTTAAACCAATTTTAGCTTATGGATCTGAGAGTTGGGTTAGAAATAAAAATACTTGATCACATCGCGAATATGAGGATTCTTAGAAAAGATTAGGGCAGTGAATAGGCGGCATCAATGGCAGTATCACAATAGCCTGTACACCTCCTGAGGGTACATGTTAGCCATTTGATGATGGTTTTTAACTGCATCCCATGTTTAAATAAGTCAAGCAGTAAAATTTATCTCCAAGTACTGATTTCAAAACTACTACAGGTACTTTTGTTTTTTCCCCAGTTCTGATAAATGTTTTTATTATTTTTTTTTATTTATTAAAAATACAAATACCTCTCTCTTGGAGGGGAGGGGGGGGAACAATAGACCTGAAATTTATCTAGAGTGATGATGACTGGCCAAGACTACGAGTCTAAAAGTTAGCCTTATTTGAATAAGATTATATTTGACCTCTATTTTTTAAATATGGTATAATATAACAAATTTGTATTATGCCGTTTTGAGAATTAACCTAAATCACATACAATTTTTGTACTATTTATAAAGCTTTATTATAAACAGGTATTAACCTTTCTCAGTCTTACAAACTAAAAATAATAAGTACTCATAGCCTTACTCTTTCCTTATCTAAAGAGAAGAAAAGGGCAAATTTTACAAAATAGAAACCTTCTTAACCCAATCCGAACTTCTCCCTGTTGAGAAACACAGCTATAAAAAAAAAAAAAAAAAAAAAAAAAAAAAAAAAAAAAAAAAAAGAGAGAGAGAGAGAAAAGAATACGATTAAGTCAAGTCACTACAAAAAGACTTTCTGTAAATATAATGAGGGCGCTGATTTCAACAAAACTATGTCAATTATTTCCGCTGTTGAAAGTTTCTAAATCTTAGAGATACTGTATTGAAATAATCCAATGTCTCTCTCTCTTGGTGTAAATAGGAGAAGTGGTGAAACGTAAGGAATGTAAGTCTTATCTTTTCACGGCAATCCTACACAAAAGTCGGCACGAAATGTACGCTTGAGCGTCCACAAACATAAACTTCTATTATTAATCCTGACATCAGGACAGAGCCAGTGAGCACGCATCACTGAACAGACTTGTGAACCCATCTTTATATAAACCAGGCCATCATAAGAAACGGTATCAAAACTTCAATAGAAGAGAGGAATGACCAGTAATCTTTATAATAACTGACAGCTTTTCAGTGGACGCCACTATACAAATGAGAGGATGATTACTAGTAAAAGTTCAACGACTTTCTCTTAAAAGAAAGTTTCCTCTAGGTCCATAGCACGCTATATTTTTAAGTTTTCCTCATTCGATTCCAGGTGTTATTTTTAATATTCTCTTGAGAGGTCGCTCATGAAAATTAAGGAAAAAAAAAAAACATGCATTTCAGTACAAAGCAAACAACATTTTTGGTAGAGTACGATTTTCCGGATAACATGAAGCAGACGATGTATGCTAATCGCTCGGTATAAACTCGTTTATGTCAGGAAGGTGTTAAATTTTAGTGATGTAAAATATATTGAGGAAATTGCGATGGTGTTAAGAACATAGTCTGTTATTTGTCATAGAATTCCTAAAGCTGTTTTTAATCCTTTTAGACGTGCTTACAACTTCCTGCTATGGACATAGAATGTTAAAAATAACATTAAAGAGAACGTTATTTTAAACTCTCTCGGCGTTTGGCATTTAGATAAGGAGGGAAATAAACATTATGACGCAGAGAAAAAAATTTTGTGTAAGTAATTTCCTCTATAATGCATACACATAAACAACTTTTGGCGTTAACTTGCTTGATGCTGGAAAAGTATTAGGTTTACAATTTTAGGTGAATGAATATATCCTAAAGTTTACTTTTTAAATAAACAGTTGACGGTGTATATGTGTAAATTTAAGGTAACTTTCCATGCTGCTAGATTTACAGAAGAAAAACGAAAGACTTACAGGTTCGAGTCTTCTCAGTCTAGGGATCCCACGTCCCGGTTTGCCCGGGACAGTCCCGGATTTTTTAGAATATAAAAATATTAACATTTCTAATAAGTACAAGTCGTAATATTTTTGGGTGCTTTTAAAAATGTATGTTTACAAAACAAAAAGCACAGACATTTATTTTGTAGTTCGGTGAATTACCAGAATGTTAGAATTTTGGGAAAACGATTTAGTTCCATACATTTCATTCATCCGGAGAAAAGAATGTCAGAATGAGGGAGACAGTCGCCCAACTGTACGTTTAATTAATCGCAAACCACGGCATCTATTTCGTCTAGTCGACCGTAAATTTTGAGCAATCTTTTGTCTCAAGCTTAGTCGCATAGCGTACGATATCCGACGGTCCGAAATGTTTCTCATTGGTTGAATGTTCTCCATGCGAACTAAGCTTCACGCGTCAGGCGCTAAATTGTTTTTATATCGCTACAGGGTATGTGATATAACCTAGTTTTGAACTGTTCATTTCGTATTCTTGCATTCTCGTATTAATTGTGAATATTGTATTTTTTTAAATTAATCAAGTTATACCGTTTGTCACAAAATCCCCAAAAGAAAGTGTAATTTCAATGAAAAATTGAAGGATCTTTTTCCTTTCATTTTCATAACAAAAAGCAGTGTTGCGATGATAGCTCAAGAGTGAAATGTAGCGTGTGCCATGAAGAATTTAACATTGGCCATGGAGCCTTAATTACATTTATACATAATAAATGTTAATAAATGTAATTAATTTATTATGTAAGTACATTAATAAATCATATTCTAATAAATATTTAATTTTTTTATTTTAAAATACATAATGTTAACGAATAAAATTTATTTCTCTTAACCCTTAATTCTACAAAATTTATTGTGTCCCAGTTTTTTGTTTTCAAAAAATGGGATCCCTACTTCTCACTGACTAGAGCAGTGGTCGCCAAAGGGGTCAATATGACATTGTTAGGGGTTGATTTGGGCTCAGGGGCCGACAGAAAAATATAAGACATCATTGTATGGGTAATATTTAATTCGGTTAACTTGGATTACCTCCATGACAAAAGACATGGAGGTAATGACAACGCAATTAAGAGTGAATCGTGGGATCATTATCTCCATCTTACAGGTCCATGAATAGGACTTGTAAGATGTAAGGTCATGAAAATAGTTACTGAGGCCAATCAAGTAGGCCAAAATGATGTATTTACCAATAAACGGATGTTGGTGGTTCCTGCCGGCCGGCGCAGTGGGAGCGAGATTGCAACACGTGCGTGGTTCTTATTTACTGATACAAGTATTCGATCCCAGTCTCATTTTTGCGCATCGAGATACAAGTGAGTGTTAATGTTCTAAAATTCATCAACATACATATTATAATTCAATCGTTATTCATTCACGAACTAAACTTCTCTATGTTGAAGAGTTGAGCAGCGCTGGTAGTAATACCAGTAGTTTATTAATATTACTAGTAACACCAGTGATAGTAATAGTAATATAATACATACAATAAACAAACAAACAATCTAAAAACTCACATAAGCGTCTTTTTTTGCTTGTCCTATTATAATTACGTAATAGTAAAATATAGGGGGCCGATAACAAGTCAAGAAACTCTTGAAGGGGTCGACGGGCAAATAACTTTGGCGACCCCTGGACTAGAGGGACTTTCTCCGGACCTTATATTTTTAGCCGATCTTTGGCGCGAGTAACTTGGGTTTTTAGTCTTGCAGAGAAATGGTAAGCGGGTTTTTAATACCACTTTTGACATTGTTCTTTGTAATGTCAAAAGTGTTTACAAAAGAGATTAAATGTGTTAATTCAAAAACGAGAAAATCTTACAACAGATTACAATGGAGCAGAGTGTTTTCTCAAGAATATTAAATAAACTACCTACTTCATTTCATATGGTGATTCAACGGCCGTGAGCCCCTTTTACGGAGAGGTACAGCACCACCTCAATCCCCCCCCCCTATTTTTATCCCGGCTCGGGACCGGCATAGCTGACAATTCAGAGACCTATGGCTGGAGGGATTGTCTTAAGTATTCCTGACTGTATCCGTGTGTGTTCACGGGGCCGGTTTGCCTGCTTGCGGGATGAAAACCCCCAGATAAACTTGGGGAAAAGCGCTTCTGTCCACGCCCAAGACCGGCTAACTTGGCTATGGCTGAAGAAGATCGTTAAGCTCCTCACGTCGTCGACGGGAATCGAACCTAGGACACTCCTTCCCCAGGCATATGGTTGCGAACCGCATAGCCACTAGGCTAACCGCACCGACTAACTACCTACTAATTGAGTGATCAAATGCCAACTTTTTTTTAAAAAAAAAGTTCCAGTGGCGAGTCCAAATACAAGTGCCCTGGCAATCTCAAGGTTGCTAGAAACATCGGCTAGGTCAGTTCAACTAAGATGTTACTTTCAGTTTATCAAAACAAAAATCACCATATACAGTAATGTTGTTTCAGAGAATGCGTTACGATTTTACGAACTAAATTTTATTAATTCAAACAAGGCTAACCGTACATATTTCGCATATCAGAATAAATGGAATTGACCAACTTACCTTTTGTCCAATAACACTCGAATTTAGCGTTGATTTTTTTTAAGCTCTTATCTTCATAAATCTATAAAGGAACGTTTCTGCGTGCCAAACTCAACGAATTTATTACTTCGTTCTTATCCACTTCATACTGCCATTTAAACGGTGCGAAAAAAAAAAACAACAACAAAAGTTGATCTAAGACGATTTTTTCCTCACGTACAGCACCAAACGCGCGTACGTAGATTTTTATCTTTCTAAGAATCAACTTATTGACGCTCCACCAGTCGACTGTTTTGCAGCATATTTATCGCTGCAGTCTGTGACCGATAAACAACATTTAGGAGAGTGCGTCAGCGAGACGTAACGATATTAATCTCCTGCTCGAAACCAATCGGGTTCAAAAGTAATTTCCAAGAGCTTTATTTATCTTTATTCTTTTTGTAAATAAAACAACTGCAAATAATTGAGCCTCATACCAAGCTTCACTACTGACATTTATTTAATGTGTTGGAATGAGACTCATTTCTTTGGGTCATTAGATCCGATCAAAATTCTTAAAACGTATACAACAAAGAAAAGAAAAGAGATGCTTTTCCATAACTATTCTAAGAACAAATACTAACTTGGCTCAATTCCAGAACGATGAAAGCGGAAGTAGAATTTATGAAATACAACATATTAAAAGCACAAACATTCTTCGATTAGTTCCGGTCTTTTTTCTATGAAACCGACAAATAATTCACTACAAAAACAAAATTTCTTCTTTCAAAAAAAATCAAACGATTCTTTGTCAACATCAACAACGAATGCTTTGCTTTTTCAGCGTATTTGCCATCAAGGTCATAGTTGCAAAACATGTGTCAGTCGTTTGGCGGCAGCTATCCTGACCTTATTCTTCCTAAAGAGGTGTTCTATATCAAAAAAGGGTTTGCTGAGCGTCTGTCTTGGTTTCTTTCCTTTAAATTTTCTCAAGATCCGGCATATGGAGGTCAGTAGTACATGACCTAACAACTGGGCTGCCTGTCACATTTCCCTGCTGGATTTCATTACTGGAGGTTATAAAATAATGGCTGCCCGTTACATTAATATTCAGCAGCTGCAAAGAATACACGTCTACTCGCTTTTATTTAATGCGCTTTGACCTTCTTTTATGGGAATGCAGTTTTGAAGCACTTCCTTGATGAATGTCATATCAATAAAGCTCAAAAAGATGATTCTTAGATTCTACACCACACACACATCGCGGCAAACACTACTGTACCTTCAGTTACCTAATGAAGAAATATTAATAATTTTAAAATTAAAAATATTTAATACTTTAAAAAAAAACTATGTTTTGCATGGATATTCAGATTGGTTTACGCTATATACTGGTTACTGAAAATTAAAAAAGGAAAGTTGTGGTGACTGCATGTGATTAGGACTTTGTGTGTGCGTGTAAGCAGGGAAATGGGTCAGTTGTTGGGAATTAGATTAGATTAACAGATCCGATCAGCTATTATAAGACTCTTGCGGGCTCTTGAACAGTCAGCTTATAACAAAGTGCAATCAAAAGGTTTCGAGAACGCATTTTAAACGCTTTAATTGGATATTTAGAGTTCAGTATTCATACACTATTATTGACAAAAATATTTGCTGAGAACCCGCGTTTTGAATTCGGCTAGTACTGCTCTGCTTCTGATTTTAAAAACGTGGAACTCCTCCTTTATAGGTCACAAAATTTGCATATTCTTAAGTTGTATCTGTTTCCAATAATATATCGGTTTGCACATTATGACATGAAAATATTCTTTCCACATGACCATTAGATCCGTTACTGACATAACGAAGTGCATCAATTTAACAAAATTCCAAATTTCTTCGTAATAGTTTACTACATATCAACTACGTACGAGAGATTGCGAAATCGGTGACACATTGAAATATGTCAATAAGTAGCCAAGGAGAAAAGAAGTTCTTGATTTGGCTGGAAATTGAAGTTTTTGTAGAAACGAGTGTGATGGAGGTTGTTCCAAAGAAAGAAATGGGTGGAATGAAGACGAGAAGTTGGTTTGGCAGGATTAGTAGCTAGAAAGCAAAATGGACCGGCATCTGGTCATGTTCTTACATGCTTAAAAGGAAAGTGAAGGCATGATAGTGGCCACTTCAGTTGAACAGTGACCATGAAAATACTTACACAAAAGTCATGAATAAAGCAGAAATGTTACGTCTTTTAGAAAGTGACTAGTTTGTGTTTGTGTGTGTGTGTGTGTGCGCGCGCATGCGAGAGATAGAGAGAGAACTATATCGTATTAACCGGAAGTTGTGTTGCATCACTCAACTGTTATACACTATAAGAACAGGCTGAGAGAATCCGAGATTTATATAGTGCCGAGAAAAGTAGGATCATATTGATGAGTGGATAGAGTGAGATTTACACTGAACGAAAAAAAAAAAAAAAAAAAAAAAAAAAAAAAAAAAAACTATATTTTTTAGAAACCGAGAAGGCCATGCGATGTGTTTGTGCCAAGAATGGCTACAGATGTCAGTCAGACCAAGAAGAGAAATCTCATCTTTGGAGATCTGAGTATTATAAAAAAGGTAAGGGAAAGTGACGCGAGATATTTCTTGCAAGAAATGAGGTAGGACTGCGATTTGGTAGCATTGAAATTCAAAAAGGTTTTTTTTTTGCTCCACTGGAGAATAGCAAGGAGATCAGCATTTCAAGTATCGGTTATGAAAAATTTAATGGAATGAAAATGATGAACAGAGTATTTGCATCGACAAACCATGGGTAGGATTTCAGCTTAGCGAGAAAGGTCATTTATGTGTAGGATTGAATCGTACTGGGTTGGGTTATTTGGAATTATGAACAAAGCAAGTAAGACGATGATGCCAGTGGATTATGTTCTGTTAATTGTGTTATGTTCTCTAGTCGTTTTGCGTGGTTTTACGGATATAAAATTCTAGTTTTTGAGAGGAAGGAAAAAAAACAAAACTTCCTCTTTGTAGGAGAATAATCATAAGCAAAAAAGTGCACAAGATAAAAAAAGGTAGTGCCTAATAAAAGTACTACTTTCCTATGCCGATTAAAAAAAAAAAAGGATGACGATCAATTAGTATTCTGATTGGTAGATATTTCCTAACAACGAACTACCTGAGCAGTTGTTCCAGCTTGATTGGTGGAAATGAGAACACAGACTGAGTTACGAACTTTGAATTAAAAGTGAAAACTAATGCTTTTTTTTTTGTTGGAATTTAGCTGTTTTTTTTTAAAAAATAATTTTGTGGTTGGATATTTATATAATGTATTGTTTTTCTGCGAGAGATTTTTTTTAACTGGCAAAATTACTGTGTTTTTTTATGTGTCATTCATGATTGACAGGGAGGAAGACAAACAGTAGGGCATGCAATGGGGAGGGGTGATTAAAAGGGAGAATGAACTCAGTCTCAGGTCCATGTACGATTTGGAAACTATTTCAGGCATACTGCAGCACTCTGACTCCCTCTAGTGATGATCTGTCAGAGTACGCGACAGTACAGATATTTGTTGGTCGGAAAGCCTCCTGTTTCGTTAGCATTGCGCTTGGTCCAAACTGTCTAGCGTCCGGACTTGCGGAATAACTTTACTGCTGTACCTCGAATGGGGGAATTACGGTGGTTGTTATTCTCTTAATGACTTTTTTGTTCTCGTTGATATTATTTATGGGCCTTCGTTGCCTCATCCCCCCCCCCTGCTCAAAGCTGTATCTAACCAGCTGTTTCAAGCTGACACAACGTAATATGACACCTA
Source organism: Typopeltis vanoorti (assembly GCF_054136105.1). NCBI lineage: Eukaryota > Metazoa > Arthropoda > Arachnida > Uropygi > Thelyphonidae > Typopeltis > Typopeltis vanoorti. The sequence continues at coordinate 79,990,414 of NC_143569.1, read as the reverse complement.
TTTCACAAGAATTCAACTTATAAATGAAAAACCATAATAAAAAGGACTTTAATGAAACCGACTGAGTCATGGAGACTCATTAACATTTGTTTGACATTAGATTATACTTAAGATCAATTTTAAAAGGATGTCAAAAATAACTGTACAACAAGATCATAAACTCATCTTTCATATGCACACAAATTATTAATATTATAGGAAAAAATACTAATTAAAGCTTGTCCGTATCAATCTCATACGGATCATTTAAAATGTCCGAAGAATAGGAGGTCGCATAAAATATGAGAGTGTAGTCATTCTATAAAGTTCTCTACGTATTAGAAAGTTTTGCCTATATTTACTTTAAAATAAAATAAATGTTTCGGTTAAATAGCAAAAGATAAATATATATAAACTATAACATATAAAGGACGAACAAAAGTGAAGGTGGATCAGTAAACATGGATGCATTATTACAGTTCCCGCAAGATGACACGGAGAGTTTCGTGTCAGCCACTGGTACGCAAGAAGCACTATCGCGTTAATCAGATTTACATCAATAAATTATGTAATTTAGACGGTTAATCCTTCAATGAAAATTACTGTTAGCTTTTGGTGGAATACTTTTTTCCATGTAAAATTCCGTGAAATGCAGGTACGATAAACAAATGGAAAGTAGGTGGGACACGTAAAGAACATGGCGATCTGAGAAGCCTTTTCCTCTAGGAAAGTAGGCCAACAAAAATAAATCAATGAATAAAAACATAATTTGGACGCATGGATTCCTGATATGCGGGAACCAATGACAATAATAATCTACAGACGTTTCTTCTCTCCATTCTGGACTAACTCAGATAATCAAGAATGTGTAATGATGTATTATCAATAAATTTATTTATTTTGTATTGGGTTTTCCCCTTTCCTCCATCGTCCCTTAGGACGGGTTGAACCCTCCTAAGAGCGATTAAATATTTTATGACTGTAATCCATGTGTTCACGGGTCGGTTTGCCTGTTCTGAGGGACGAAAAACCCGAGTTTCTGGGTGAGTAAGTGGCACACTTACTAACTCATCCATTAGTTGGGGGTTGTCATTGTAACATTTTAAAACAACTTTCGATTTTACTCAATTGCATTAATTTATATCGTTCAGGTTGCATTTTAGGCACAGAAAAAAAATTAGGTTCGAAATTTGTTAAATCGTTATTTCTACACGTTTCTACTCGAAAATAATTCAGATTGTTGTTATATTTGTAATTTTAGCTTTTTTATAAGTTATGATTTCTATTGGCAGTGAAAGATGTGGAGTTCGATACGGAGGTGTGGTGACTGAGTATGCATTTAGCTTTATTATCATATAATAGCAATCGTTCATTGAACGGTGTAACCTTTAATTTACATATATAGTACAAGATCAAATTACCATCTAGCTTTCTCGGTACGACTTGCTTAGCAAATGAGGTGGTGACCTCTATTATACGACGTTGGAAATAAACGAGGAAAAAAAAAAAAAAAAATTAAAAATCGAAAACACAAACATGATTTTATATTCCATATGCAGGCGCGATTTTTTTTTTTAAGGCAGCAAAGTTTAGCAACTGTTGATAACATTTCTATACTGAGTTACTATTTTGATATATAAATATATGTCAAAATGAATATGAGGAAGGTTCTTACTTGGTATTTTCATGCATCGTTGACATCTTAAGTACATATCCTCCCTTCCTTAAAACACAGCAGTGAACGACTTTTGCATCCATACCTCTGTAAACAGATCGAGAGGTGAAGGACTTGGATAAGGAAGTAAACAGGAAATTGAAGATCCACTCCGGAAAATGGGGAGATCGTTAAATAAATATATATAAATAATGGTATGGTTCGTAGGCGGTATTTGACGAAATGGCTGACCGAAATCTCAATGAAATCATTTAAAAAAATTTCACATATACTACAGTCTGATCATGACCTATATGTCTTTTCGCCTCATTAGTATATCGAATTACTGAAGAGACAAGGCCATAAAGGAATCCAATTGCAAATTGTCAATTGCAATTTGATGATAATTATTATTACGCGATACCTACAAGTAGTCACCGTGGGAGGGTGCTGTACTCAACACCATCTCACGTCTTCTCTATTTAATCTTCCAGCTATATAAAACATACTGTCCACTATTAAATCCTCCAATTATACACCACAACGCTAATTACTGCCCACCACCAATCAACAATAGTATTTTTTTTTGTCTGTAAATTGCGTGTATTATCTTGGTCGATTTGTCCGTATGCGGCATGAAAAACTCGAGTTTCCGATAAAAACAACTACCTGCGTATGAGATCGGCAACTCACCTTCAAATTGAAAAAGCCCATTTAAAGATTCCTCTCGTCATAACAATCAAACTTAGATCTTTTCTAATCGAAGGACGCCGTGTCCCGCTATTCTTCCAATTGCGCTGCGCTATTATCAAATTTGAATTTTAGAAGTACTGAATCAACAAAATAAAACAAAAGAACCATAAGTCCAGTAATAGATAATATTCAAATTAGTTACTGGTTCTTTGTGAAGATTTAATAAAACGTTTTACGTTTCCGCTAAACTTTAAGATATACGTTTCCACAGCCCAGTTGTTTTATCGCATGTCACTTGGATCGGATTTCAGATCCTATTTGTTAGGAGGGAAGGAACTAGACCTTCCCCTTCTCCTAACAAAGCCAAGTTAATAGGATAAAAAATTTCTTCGGCAGCAGTCAGTGTTCATATTTTAGTAATCAAGTTTTCCAATTTAAGTACATAGAAGACAACCATACCGAATGACGTCATTAAAGTCGCTATAACTTTAATCCTCTAGATCAGCGATTTTCAACCGGTGTACCGCGAGATTTATGAAAACAAATTAATTGAAAGAAATAATGTCGTAATTTGCTCATTTATTTATTAGTGTCTGGTCTTCCCTCTTCTTGTGTGTATAAATCAACCAAAATTATGCCTTTTTTTTTTGCCAGATCATCAAAAAAAAAAAAAAATTAAAAAGAATATATTTTTAGTGTGCCGCAGAATTTTAATAATTAGTCTAGGTGTACCGTATTATGGAAAAGGTTGAAAATCACTGCTCTAGGTTAAAGGATTATCATGGGAAGTGGAAACTAACGAAAAACTTTAGCAAATATTAATGAAAAGTTTACTAATAAAGCTACAAGGTGGCATTGCTTTCCGTCCTTCATAGTTGTAAACTGCTAAATCAAAGACTGCAGGTGGTAGATCCAAAACAAAAAGGTAGTACCGATCAGAGAAAAATCAGAAGGCAAAGAAAATATAAATTGTGAAAAAAAAGTCTGGATCCACTTCCTGTTTGCAGATGGTCTCCCAAAACGTTTGTTCTGAAGCCACCTGGTTTTCAACTTTTAAAATATCATACATTATTGCGTTTCTTTGGCAATTACAACTTCATATTTATTCAGAGGTTCTCACATACACACAAGGAGTTTCCGGTACTCATACGGTCACGTAACGTTTCTATGCGATTTCCGGCACGTGCATTACAGAAAATGCCAGGTGTATCTAACGGATGTCGTCGTGAAAAACCAATGAATGGGGGGATACCGCTTCTTGGTGTTTGTTATCATGACAATACAATGATACATGTATTTTATATTTTTTTTGGTGGACGAATCGTGTGAACTTACATCGCCGAATAAGATGGTTGAAATGGGATTTATTATTTGTGCTGATAGTCCAAACAATGGTGGTGCCTATACGCTGCAGCACCTAACGGTCAATAGTAAATAGTGTTTCTAAAGAAGATATCGAAGCTACCATTTTTTTAAAATGGATTTACTAATGAATGTATCGTATTTTGAGAAGACTTCTATTGAATTGAATACTTCTATATACAATTTCTCATTTTTCTAATTTTTTTTTTTAATTCCTGTCACGAAATTTGTTATGCTCATAGCCTCAAACAAAAAACTTTATTTAAAATAAAGTATTAATGCATCGAATGGCAAATGCTTTCCGTATATACCATAGTTCTTGAAGTAGCTTTTCGATTATGCTGGATTTGGACTTCTTTCTTAGAACCAGCCATGGCTGTGGTGCCTTCGCATTTATTTTAATACATCGTTTCCAATCAATGCTGTTGTTTCTAAAAACAATTACTCCAAACCAACTTCCCTGGTTGTGTTGGCACAAGCTGACAATAACAAATCATCTTGAACTCCTTCATTTAGCCCATAACTGACAAATACCGTAAGACCAGCAGAATCCACAATATTGCTATATTCATCTGCTCGTGGTAGTTGCCATTTTGTTAAGCTCATGACAATAATTGCTGCTTTATGTTTTTTAGCCATATCTAAAATTCTACGATTAACAGCATTATTTGGAAATACTTGCTATTAAATTATGACAGACTATAAGAAGCTTCCAAAGCTTTCCATCTTCCCGTATCACCAAGCTTTACTCTGGGATTGTTGCAGATTCTTGCGCTTGTTTTCGAAGAATTCTACTGGTTTTACATGAAATTCTTTATGCTTTCTTTCAAAAATGGCGTGTAAAGTTGAATGGTTTCGTACTGTCATTCGTAATTCTCACAACAAATCACGCATAGCGAAATAAGTTCCGCTACATCACCAATGTACGACTATTTGAACTGAATATAACCTTCATTACATCTTTCACGCGGATTGCTAATCTTGTCTTCACACTTGCCTGATTCAGTTGGATCGCTGCATCGTCTCCATCCCTTTCATTATTTTCTAAAACATCTTTAGACGTCCCGTTTTAAGCCACTAGTTCATTATAACTGAGTTTAATAAAAATTAATAAAAGTAGAAATAAAGTACTTTAATTATACAATATTGGGACTATTTTACTCGAACTATTATACTCAATTTCCGTTCCCTCAGTCGTATAATACTATATAATCGTCACCTCTGAAATTATACTGACAGAAGTTTAAACACCTTTAAAGTTCTAATCGTCAAATAATTCATTGTATAGTTTTCCAATACGTAACATGCCTATATTCTGGTATATATTTCACATTGATGATGAACGGGACTGATAGTTTTGGAACCCATATGATTACTGATGACGCGTCCTTTTTTGCGTTTAAAAAATAAAATAAACCAGCTAAGGCCTTTTATTTCCCAAAGAGAGTGGGGGAAGCCGTTGTTTAGCCATAACTAACTTTTTTACAGACTGAAGGGCATCCAATCTCCATCCTTAGCGATCACAGATAGCTGGTTCATCGTTTACAAATATAATAATTATACATTACTTAGAATATTTAATAAACACCATTCTTTTAGTCGTTATATGTATAATAATTAAAAATCAAAGTTATTTGGAAATAAGTAATTTGTCTTCGACAAATGCCTACGTTGGAGGAAGAATGTGCATTGTTTACAATCAATGGTATTTTCTGTTTTCGTATGTTTTCTCGCTTATCACTGAAAGCATTCGAACCGATAATAATTTTAGGATTCAGTTAAAAGATAAAAACACAGCTTAGTGGAAATGCAGCTTCCGTTGATAACTCTAAAGCTAGAAATTGTTTAATGATTAAATATCCTGGTAGCCTATCTGATACAAAAAAATCTCATTTATATATAAAAGCTTTAAATGACTGGATACCGAGAGATAAAAAGATGACATGATATATTTGAAAAGATACTACTAGTACACTAGTTTCGTTGAATTGATCAACATCTTCAGGTATCACAATCAAAAGAAATATATAAAGAATTACAGACTTAAAATTGTAATAACAGAACAAGTACAAAAAGACAGTAGCGTGTTTGAAAACAAAATGCGAGCTTGAGTTCCAAACAAACGAATACTACGCGCTGTCGCGAGTGCGCCAGTACTGAACAGAGGCAACGTGTGCGTCAGAGAAATTGGACTCAGGCTGTTGTTGATATGAAAGGAATCTAAAGAAATTTCCCTAGATTCGACAATCTTTCTCTCGAGTTCATCATAGCACACATGGATGTTAGAAGTTTGAGTCCCGTTCACAATGTGTTGGCGGCATTCGTCTGAGCTAGCTGAAAAGAGAGTCCTGTTATAGGAGATATTTCTACGGTGTTCTTCCAAACGTAGAAGGATGGATTTAGCAGTCTGGCCATAGTATGGCTTTCCACAATCACATAAAATCTTGTACACTCCTGGAAACTGAGTTGGAATATGTTTCTCTTTAGGTTTGCTAAGTATTGAACGAAGTTTTGGAAGCGTAGTGAAGCAAGTTTTGAAGTTAAACTTCTTGAGAATCTTTGCCAGTTTGGTGAAATAGAGCTGATGTAAGGCAAAGAGATAATGGTTTCTCTCCTAAGAAAATTGACAAATTTCTTTCTGATTTGTGAAGATCCCTCTTCCCCAAGAGCCTTCATCTCTTTGCTTTACATCAGATCTATTTCACCAAACTGGCAAAGATTGCTGTTTGTGATGCACAAATCAATACTTTAACTTCATGTTTTAATCCTGTAAAAGCAAAATTTGTGTGGGATAGTATTAATTTTTTTTGGGGGGGGGATCGTATTTCTGAACTTTGGGGAAGCAAAAGTAAGTATAAATAATGTTTTAAGAGATTTTTTTTTTTTTTTGCAGTTTTCGAGAATTTCAAGCAAATGCACGACAATATTGCACGTGCACATATTAGTATTTATCATAACTGTACATTACCTAATTACTAATATACGCATAATTATTTTAATTACGATTAAGAAGAATACTTGGGAGAATAAATTCATCTCAGTAATAATAAAAATTCTGCATTTTCAATGTTATCAAATGATGTTTCACAAGTTAATACTTAAGGCGGGTCGCAAAGCATGCGCTAACGTTTACTCAACTAGTCCAGCCCAAAGAAAATGACTAAATAACAAAAGTTACTTACATAGTGAGTTTAAGTACCAACTTTTCAGAAAGAACTGGACAAAAGAATTCCATAGAAAAGGATTACATGAAATACAGTATAACGACTATCACAATTTTAAGCAGAACTAGAGAGAGAGAGAGAGAGAGACCAACTAGGCAACGCCTAACTACTACTTTATAGATGCAGGGCGTGCTCAGGACTTATTTTGGATTATACGAACAGCAGTACCTCTGGTAATATTAACACAAACAGCACCGGCGACACAGGAATAAACTAGGTCACATTGTTATTCGTTGTTGAAGAAATATAAGCGATGAAGTGAAGGGTTGGGCCTAAAAATTACTACTTCTTACAAACGACTACCAAATTATCAAAATAATAACCCAGAATCGTTTCTGTAAATAAATTCTTTCAGTAATTATTTTCTGAAGATTAAATGACTAATTAAAAAAAACTTTAATTTGCTACAATTCATTAACAAAATATCATCCAAATGACGGAAAAAGACGTTAAGAATAACGAATGATATTACGTATTATTATGTTATACCTCCAGGAGAATCATAAATCATCGCCCGATTTATTTAATCCTACTCCACTTCACTAACAATATTGTTGTTGTGTTAACTAGTGTATTCCCTTACTTGTATGGGAATGATTAACCCTAGTTTCCGGAGAAGCTCTGCTACCTTCTTATGAGATCGGCTAGCTAACATTCAGTTGAAAAAACCCTGCGGTCCATTTTTTTACCAAGTTAGTTTACTTTTTTTTCGCTTAACCAGTGAATAACATTATCCTTCAGTTTCTCAGTGTCTTTGGCACTGAAAAACTGTAAAAGTTGACCTTCCCATTTATTACGGTGCAGCAAAATATTTACGTATTGCTGCATTAATAAATAAAACAACACGAAGGTTAAAGGGAATTAAGCATTAAATGGCTGTGGACAGTTATCAACTTTATTTCTACTAGTAATGGAAATCGCACTAAGAGCCTGCTTTTGCAGTATAGCAGACACACACTACATATTTACGCAGCTCATAGCGAAGATATCGCTATTAGTATGGCAGCACAGTTATAAATAGACGGCATGAGTTCGCTTAATTAGATCTGCCTACAGTTGTTTTGAACAAGGGTAAGGAAGTAAATTCTTGCCGATAGCAAAAAAAAAAAAATATTTAAAAAATAGTAACGTCGTAGTGGGTGGCGTTCTAGTTACCAGTATTATAAAAATCTGGTTCGGGCGACGTAAAAATGGATAGAATATGACAGAAAAGAGAATATCCTATTATAATAGGAGGACATTATAACAACTTCTTTTAACTAACGATGAATTCGCAGATCTCATACAGAGATGCCAGTTTTTATTTCTAAAATCACGAGATTCATGCTGAAGACGCAACTCGGCAAAAAAAAAAAAAAAAAAAGCATGCAATTAATAGACGATAAATTCGTTTAGAACGCAGATGTGTTTTACAAAATGCTCCAACTTTTAATCGATTCATTTTGTCCACAAGGATACAACTCATCTTCTTCTGACTGGATTTTAATGCAAAGTGGCAACGGATGATGCCTCGACCAATTTGAGTCATCTCAATTTTGGCACAAATTGGACCCTTTTAAGTAACAAAATTTGACAAAGTGATACAAAAATTATATGTTAGAAATTACAATGCGTAACGTATAAAATATATATACAATAAACGTAAATGATCTACGTTCATTTGCAGTGACTGACATTTTTTTTTTTTTTTTTTCATTCATTATTCGTCCAAGGCAGGTTGAGTTTCCTGCTCAAGGGATTTAGGCAGTTTAATACAGCTGGCTTGCCATTCCTCTAAGTCTAAGGGGTAAGTATTTTACAAGTCTGTCTGGAGAATTGTGTGTTTACAGGGACAGTTTACCTGTTTTCGGGGGGGGGGGGCGGAACCCGAGTTTCCGAGGGGAAAAAAAAAAAAAAAGATCTTTCTGTATGAAACCGCCTAACTCACTATTTGATTGACAAGGTCTGAAAAAGATTTCTCACGTCGTAGACAAGATTCGAACTCGGATCTTTTCAACCAAAGGGGGTCAACTGACTTAGGCCAAATGCAGATGTTTTTATGATTCTCTCCAATCAATTTTCAGAGTATTATGAAAGTATTATTTTCAACCGTGTTGGCCTGGGAATATTAACCGTAGGTTCCCTGTTTCTCGCAATTTTTCCATTTTATTTATTTATTTTATTTTACATAAATATGCGTCAATTTTGAAAAGGACTTGTTTGCTCATTTCAAGCATTAGCAAAAGATGGTGAATAGCTTAATCTTTAGTTACACTTTCTTCTACTTTATGATTTAGTAAAATAACACCATTTATTATTACATGGTAAATAACTTAACGTGGGTGGAGAGTTTTCTTCCGGTTTATCAAGGTCTGGTGCATTGACATTCTAAACGAGTCTTCTGCTGCAATTTATTATCGTACATATACCACATGTCCCTGTCGTACTGCATAAAAGGTCTTAGTTTTCCGACCTTCGACCCCAGTCAAAGAAACTTAATGAGATTTCTCATCCCTCCCCCCTTTTTTTATTGAAAGATATGGAAGAGACTGGCCTGTGAAACATCAGACTCTTCCCTTTGAAGACGCCCATGGCTAGTCTACCGTATTAGGAATGGCTTTGTAATAACTTAACAGTTGTTGCTTTCGGAAAGGCTTGTCATCAGATACCAGGAAATTCGGCTAATGAGACGGAAGTCAAGCGGTCCATGCAATTTACAATGAAGCATTACTTTTAACCTACAACTATGAAAGGTAGTATGCAATTAAAAGATTACGATTTTCATACTAGCTATGGAATACGAGAACCGAAATTTCAAGTTCGTATCTAGAAAGCAAAAACTCAAATTATCTTAAAAAACAATCCATGAATCCAGATTTAACTACTTAGTGAAAAATCCCAGATAACTCAAGGCTGAATAAAGGATTCACTTCATTTATTATGCACAGGAATAATGAGTGAAACAAAGGAACATAGTTATCACAATTTCAAATCTAGGGCTAATTGTCGGTTTATCTTTAAACTAAAGAAAATACGATATCGTGTAAAAATCTTGACATTTCTTCATTCCTTTTCAAAACATTGTTTTAGTTTAAAGGGAGGATAAATCGATGATCAAACTTGAATCTTCTATGGGAGATTGGATTCTTCCACAGAAAATAAACATATCGAAAGATTCTTCAATGTGCTACTTAAGAATTTCGATTCAAGTGTTATCATCGAGAATATTCAGAGCGCTTATAAAAACTGTCAAAGTGACACACACAGATATAATATCCCACCGTATGCAGACGTCTCGGACCCGGCTGGTAGAGTGGAAGGCACTTCCACTCTCCAACCTACACGTCGTGGGGTCATTGGTTGGATGTTTAAGTAGTAAAAGAAGTGGGAGCTCACTATCCTGTTTATTGGTAAGCTGAAATGGATTAAAAAAAAAAGCCCCGTGTTTGGTCTTTTGGACATCCGGATTATCTAATCCGGGATTTCGGTTCTCAAATGAACTTTTCTTGCGTTGGTTTCACATAAAATACTGTATTATTACACATACACCTTGAAAATGAATTACATTTTGTATTTAAAATGTTACACTACACATTTATTAAAAAATATAGGAAGAATCCATATTTGTACGTCTGCTTTTTTTTTAATATTGACTAAAAAGAATTTTTACCAAGAGTCCGTTCTTTTTTTTAAGTACACACACAAAAGGAAAACGATTAGTTCATCTTAAGTGCAGTACACTGGCACGCAAACTGGAAAATATGTTTCTGCCACGCTTGCTAGAAATGGTTTGCTATCACTAATATAGTACTTGCAAGTTACAACCAACAAGACGGGGGGGAGGAGGAGAAAATCGTCAGTTATGTTATTCAAAGAACTTCACTGTGGCATTAAAACGTAAACTTAAATATTTCCATGCCCTTGTTTCCCCAGGATATACTTATGAAAAAAAAAACAACCAAAAATTAAATAATTAAATAGAAATTTATTGATGTAATTATTTGTTTCCAAGCTTTACCCACCCCCCTGGAAAATATTCTGTGGACGCCCATGAACATTTCCTAATGATGCAAGTCATATATTCAATCTCTGAAATCAGTTATAGTTTTGCGTGCCAAAATACACTGAACTAGAAAAGCTAACTGACTACACAAATACTGTACATGAACGTTATCAGTACTTGGATGCAGAATAATAATCACACACCTCACGACAACGTGAGGTGTGTGATTATTATCAACCCACCTTTGAAGGAGATTTCCGTGTCAGGTTGTACTGTATTATCGTTACCCATGCTGATGGTACAAAACAACTCTGGTGTTCTAAACTACTGTTGTAACTACACTAACACGACGGGGGTTTACCGACAACAGGTTTAGGAAATCAGCGGATTTCCTAAACCTGTTGTGGGTAAACAAGGACTCTGTATGGCCGACTCTGTCCCTATCCAACTCTCGAAGGTAAGCGAGGCCTGTGGGTTTTCAAACAATAGTGTGACTGGTATTTTTAATAGCATTGTAAGATGTGACATCAGTGGTGGATACTTTAGACTACGTGTAAACATTACAGTTCTACAAATCGAAACTTGTGAACTGGGTCTTGTATTTGAATAACTTACTCTGCTTAGATGCTATGCTGATATTTTAAATATGACATCCTTTTTTTTTTTTTTTGAGGGGGAAGGAGATAATGTAAGAATTTTTTACAAATCCTATGTAATACAATTTTTGAGAAATTGTAGTGCTTTAAGGCTACGACTACTACCATATTACCCTAGATATAATAAAACATATCAGGACTATTTAAATATACAAACAGTCTAGACCGACACATCTACGGATGTGTCATGCTATTATATCAGAGCATATAATAGCAATAATATGTAATCTACCTGACGTTTTTAATCGTCAAATATTAATATTTGTCTATGATGAACATGCTAGATATTCCATAACACAGTAATAATAAATTATTTTAGCGTCTTCATTCGGATTATTATTTTATTTTTATGAATTTGTTTTATTTTAATTATATTTTAATTATTTGTTTAATTCGAATGTTAAATAGCGATATTTTGCGAAGAAGCTCTACGTGATAGGGGGAAATAGTTGCCATTTTCAGTGTACTTGAATTACTAAATTATTATACGACACCAGTGGCGGCTGTTGAAAATTTTAAGTGTGTGGGTGGGTGGGGGGGGGGAGTACTGCATATACAAAATAAAATAAATATTTTTTCCTAATCAGTAACCAATTTATTAATGAATAAATTTACATAATATTAAAAAATTGCTTTATTAAAACGTTGTACTCACCCTCACCACGAACACACACCAATAATAAAAATTTCGTATATCACAGAAATAACCCGCGCATGCATACAATTTATATATAGCGACACTGCTCAAAAGATAAATATTGAATTATTTGTATACACGCTCCATATTAATTGCACAAGTGTCGGATTCACTTGTTACGTGCAAAGGCAAATGCAAACGAATATAGGCGAATCTAGCTGCAATTGGCCGAAAACGATAATTCCGACACTGCCTTAGATCGCAGTGCATTTGTTTCGTGTAACGATAATTGAAAAAATATAATTCTTTTCATATTTTCAACAGTGACTCTCGTCGTAATTCAGCCTTGTATCTATAATAAATATATAATTATATGTTATTTTAACAAAATAAAATAAGATTTAAAAAAAAATAGTTCATCCTCACCATGAATACGCACCAATAATAAAAGTTTCGTATCTCACAGAAATAACGCGCGCAAGCATACAATCTATCTGTAGCGACACTGCTCCACGAGCAGTGTCGGATTCACTTGTTACGTGCAATGACAAGCGCAAACGAAATCGGCGAGTCGAGCTGCAATTGGTCGAATAATTCCAACATTGCGTTAGATCGCAGACCATTTGTTTCGTAATCTAAAGCATTAATCGAACTAAATTCCAATTATTAACTATTTAATCAATGTCGAAACAAAAGCTGTAACCTTTAACATGTTGTATTGCATTTATATAATGTTGTAAGCATTGTTATTATTTATAAACACAAACAAAATTTAATTTTTTAATTTTTTCCTTGTGGGTGTCGCAGTGCTTATGTACAAGCCACCACTGTACAACACCTCATCGCGGAAGGCTACACAACACAAAATCTACCCCTTGTGACAACTCCATCTATAATAATTACCTCGCAAATGTACTTGTGTCTGCTAACTGCAAGTTTTCAAAAACGTTCTACCTCTTGTGGCCACTCTACTAAAATAAAAACTCGATTTTCCCAGAGCCCCCCTATGGGAAAACCGAGAAAAGGGAGAGAAAAGCTCGCTCCCTCTGTGTGAGACCTTTTTTCACCGAAACATTATGTAGTGATTTGTGTTATTAATAAAACTAAGTAATTTGTTCACTCAAAAACAGCTCTCAGAAATGATACTACACTTTTAGTTGTTTGTGACATCTCTGCATAGGTTTTAGGCTTTTGGTTTTCAAAAAATTCACCTCTAATGGAGATTCAACAATATTTATGAGTAAACAATTCCAGCGACATATCACTAACGTTTTTCTTTTCAGTATGATTACTAATATTTATATTACCATTATTAATTATTTTATTATTATAATAAAAGTAAATATATGTAAATTTAATATTAATTATAAAACTTAATATTTAGTAATACTAAAAATATTCTTTTAAATATTATCAGAACAATATTCTAATTTAAACCACAACCAAGTTTTATAATTGAGGCCATGTTAACGCTTCATCTCCTCCCCCGATATAACCCACTTACTCGTACAAATAGCTATTCCCTGACCTATTTTGTAATTAAGGATTGTTATTAAACATTTCGCCGGCCTGGTTGGCCGAGTGGTTAGCGTGATTAGCCAAAAAAAGGCCGTGGATTAGAATCCCGCCATGGGCATGGATGTTTGTGATTGTCCTACAAACTTTGTGTGGAAAGGGAAGCTGTGACCCTGCCACTTATTCTAGTAGAAGACATCATTGCCAAAACCATGTAAGGTATGGCAATGACCAAACGGCGTCTACGGACGTCAAATGTGCAATTTTATTATTTATATTATTACACATTTGTATAGTTTCTTCGATATGTTGCCTATGGATTATTTGTATACACGCTTCATATTAATTGCACTTGACAAGATTATCAGTCGTGCTAAGGCGTTTCCGAATTCGCAACTTCAAAGAATCCCTCTCCTCCACTTAATTTATTAACACTGACAACAAAAACTTCGGAGCCTCCATAGCTCAGTCGGTATAGACGAAGCCCTTTGTCGGAAAGACCTGGGTTCGATTCCCATCTATGATGTGAGGAACCTTTATCTGATCTCTTTCGACTAAAGGTGAGTTAGCTGATCTCCATACAGAGGTAGAGGGTTTTTATCCCGAAAACTCGGGTTTTTCGTCCCTCAGAACAAGCAAACCGGCCCCGTGAACACACAAGGATCTACAATCAGAAAATACATATTTAGGAGTCCCTCATTGGAGGTCACAATTTCAACCGGTCCTAAGAAACGGATGAGGAAAAAAAATCAATAATGTTAAAAAATTTCGATGTTCAGAGCTTATTTCGATATCAGACTTCAGTTAAAGGTCTTGAATTTGCACTATGAAACGACAAATATAAATGGTTGTGCAATGAAGAAACATTATCACCATAATCTAATTGCTGCATGTATCCTCCAGGGGCGTACAGGATACCATAATAGTATACAAATGACAACCTGCATTACTACTAGTTTTCCATGAACAATATTTTTCCAAACTAATTTGTTATTTGTCGATTCTCCAATACTGTCAAATGTAATATTTTTGTCTGCTAAGATACTACTAACAGTATTAATCCAAGCACTTGGTCTTCCTCTGGGCCTTTTCCTGCCATCCTGACATCAGTTGCTTTGGTAACCTTTCCTCTCCTCAGTTTAAATGAACATACCACCTCAAATTACTTCCTCTCACGTATTATTGAATTCAAACAATGTCAAGTTCCATCCTAATACTTCATTTTATGATTCTGCTAATGATACCGTCCATTCAAGTCCCTAATGTTCTTAGACGTCTCATAACTACCGTTGCTAGTCTTTCATGAACTGTTCACCAACTATCATTTCATTAATTTAAACACTTATATACAGTTAGTTTAGTGTTTTGGCTGGTTTCTCTCCTTATCCCACACAAATTTATTCAACTGGCTTTCCACCATACCAGCTTTGCTCATTCCATTTTTAAATTCAACTTGCCATGATCACTTAAAACGATACCTAAATAACCGAAATATTTTACTTGTTCTATAGTTTCGCCGTTGAGAATAATGTTTTCCATGTTCCAACTTCTTTTTGTTGCGGATTTTCATAGCAAATAAAAATAAGAGTGGAGTTAGGGTACACTCTTATCTCACTCCTGATTTTACATAAAACCATCCAATTTTTCCAAACCTCTTTTCATGTATGTTTGCATAAATCTCAACTTCTGTAATTCTCACTTTTTATTTTTTTTGTCTTTTTATAGATGAACGTTATGAAATCTAAGTGCCTGTGTTGGCTTTTGGAAATGACGCTTGCTTCCATAATGCTAAACCCTGGAAGAAAGACCTTTACAGGTTCGATTCTAGTCGCCGATTACAGGAATCTTTCCAAACCTTTCGGTTCTCTAGTTAAAAAATCGACTGTCCAATACAACTCGAGTTGTATTGGACAGTCGGTTTTTTAACCCCACATATCAAAAAATACTGTAGACTTCATGAACCATTCATGAAAAATGAAATGCCAGATGAACAGGCAGGATTTCGCAAAGGCGAAATCAAGAGATCCATTGAGCCAATGTGAGATGGATAATAGAAAGAGCGCAGGAATATCAGAAGAATGTCTACCTTTCTTCCTTGACTATAGTAAGGCTTTTGACTCTGTAGATCACGCGAAATTGTGGAATGTGTTAAGAACAACTCCCATTGTTAAGAACAATGGGAGTACCACAGCATTTCATCATCCTTCTGAGGAATCTTTATTATGAACAAGAAGCTACTGTCCGAACAGATCTTGGAGAAACTGAATATTTCATAATAGGTAAAGGGGTGCGATAAGGATGTATTTTATCTCCATACCTGTTTAACTTGTACAGCGAATGCATTTTAAGGATGGCAGGGCTGGAGGAGTCTTCAGTTGGAATTAAAATTGATGGAAGAAATGTTAATAATTTGAGGTATGCAGATGATACCACCTTTCTAGCAGAATGCAAAGAAGATTCGGAGGAACTTATTATGAAAGTTAAAGAAGAACGTGCTAAATATGGCCTTAAACTTAACCTCAAAAAGACAAAAGTTATGGCAACATGTGAATTTAATAATTTTGAAGTAGATGGGGAGAAAATAGAAGTAGTTAACAATTTTTGTGCTCCTAGGATCCCGAATTGATAAAGATGGTTATTGTACTGAAGAAATTAGAAGAAAATTATTACTCGGAAAGAAAGCGATGACAAATTTAAGCAAGATCTTTAAAGATAAAGATATTAGTCTCTCAACAAAAATCAGAATCGTGAAAGCAATGGTATTCCCTGTGGTACTGTATGGATGCGAAAGTTGGACCCTGAGAAAGAGTGAAAGGAAGATAGATGCATTTGAATTATGGGTTTGGAGACGCTTACTAAGAATACAATGGACCGCAAAGCAAACCAATAAATCAGTGATAGACAGAATAAAGGCAGATTGCTCCCTCGAAGCTATGATCATCAAGCAAAACTTGTTATACTTTGGACATATTATGCGAGCAAATGACAGTCTGGAGAAGATGATGATGCCTGCTAAAGTTGATGGAGGTAGGAGAAGAGGAAGACCAAGAATTAGATGGGTGGATGGAGTTAAAGAAGCAACTGGAACGCGCCTGGAAATTCTGAAAGATATGGCCAGGGATAGATCTGAATGGAGTTCACAGACTCACAAGAATCGAAAACGACTCGATGGAACATAATGTATGCTATACGTCTTTCCCTCTCTTGAAAAGTCACGGTTCATAGCGTGAGCTCTGATAGTAAGCTCAAATCCTCTAACACCTTTTATTCTTAAAAAGGGGAATAAGGGCATTCTTTTTGAAGTGAAACTTTTAGGGTTCACTATCAAACCGTGTTTGGCTATAATAGCAATTCCTTTGCAGTGCGATTGTTTCTCTGATGAACAGGTGTACGCTCGCAATCCCAAGTTAACAAAACAATAAATTTGCAATTTATATCTCCACTAAAAAGGAAAACAGCTAATGTTATGCAAGCCTGTATTTTAAAATGGATACTATTTTTTATTACCAATATTAAAAATCCAAAAAAGTCATTCCAACAATATCGCGGTATTTAAATACGATCGAATTTCATAACGTGTTGACAACCGAACAACATTACATTGAGAGATGAAAATTTTGAAATGTTAGGTTACCGAAGTAAAGCCTTTCGACTGTTATGATAGTTGTTAACTGGTAAAAAAAAAAAAAAAAAAAAAAAAAAAAAAAGAACTAAATGTCAAAACAAAGAATACAACTGTAAAAATTAATTGTAACTGGAAATTGTAGGTATAAAAAAAATCAGAAAAAAGTCTGTACAAAGATGGCTGCAAAATAATCTAATGGAAAAGCTTTTTACAAAAAAAACTTAAGTGTACCCACTAGCTTTGATGGCTTTTTTTTTTCTGTTTTACTTCAATTTTTAAAACTAAGTATGGGAATAATCATTCTTCCGACAATCATGAAATGGAAAGATGGTGCATTTCATTTCATGCTTACGTTATCTTTATCACTGCTATTTATAAATACAATCAATTTAATTTACACAGCTAATGTACTGTACATAGGTTATTTCTTATTTGTAATACATAATTTTGACATTGAAAATTGTCCTAGATAAATTAACACTGAGATGATACTCAAAACGATCCGATTTATTCCAAAATTACGATTGCTCAAATTTTATAATTCGTTTTGACCATACGAATGATCAACACAAATCTAACAAGTGCCATACCTTTAAACAAATAATAAAAAACAACAACCTACAAAGTTTCAGTTCAAATGAGACGTAAAAAAACCCGAAACAGTTCATTTAAAAAAAAAGTTTCATTGAAAATGATTTTCATGGTTGTGTGAAATGATCATCTCTGATCAAGATAGGACGTACTTCTTTACATGTGCTCTCTCTCTCTCTCTCTCTCTCTCTCTCTCTCTCCTTCCCTCCCGTTTCTTTTGGAAACAATAATAATAAAAAAATCCATGTCCAAAGTTCCATGAAGAATATATGTTTGTGTTACACCGCAGTTATTATCATTTGTGTCCTGGACTACCTTTAAGTGTGTTGGTTGTTACTGGTTGACAGGTGATCGTCATGCTCTAATAAAATTCCGTAATTTATATAAGCATATTAAGACTAAACTGATTTCGCATACCACACAATATACGAATGAATTTCATTTAGTGATTTTATTGAGGAAATTTAAAAGGAAACTGTCCGTTCTTAAGTAAATAAGAACACGCTGAGACAGTTAAGTGATGTTCCCCCCTTCTCAATGAAATGAAAACTGCTGTCACAGATATTCGCATATCAAATATCTTATACTGTACTAATAAACAGCTAGTTAATTAAATTAGCTAATGACTTGACAACATAGCATTTAAAAGCAATGTATAACGAGATTCAGAATATACTGTACGTATTCTGAATCTCGACAAGAATAATGTAACGAAGTGGGGTGGAAAGAAAAAGAAAAGCACGTGACGTAAACATGACGTTTAAGCTGCAGTCATAAAGCTTAATTTCAAGGACGACAGCACATCAATAACAGGAAAATAATCCATCTGAAAATATATGCAAGAAATGGATTGACAAATTTAACAGGTTACGCTAGCACTTACATTATTGCAGTATAATATATACGACAACAACATTCGCCTAATTGTGTTTAAGCAATGGTTATTAATTATTTGACAATTTAAATATGATAAATTAAAATAATGAAATTAAAGTCGATCAGTTTAGTAATGCTTAACATAACCGTGTGTTTGATTTCTGAATAGTATTTTTCTGAATCTAATACAGCAACTACATAAAACACAGTTTACGTAGTTGCTGTATTAGATTTCCATGTTATACTGCGTCGTTGAAGGCAAATGCAACAGCGTGCACTTAAAAAAAAAAAAAAAAAATCATCGTCCAATCTAAATGGACGACGAATTTTTTTTTTTTTTATTTGCTTGCGATGAATGAATAAACATTTGGTGACAAATACAGAAAGTAATAAAACATGTCTGTTAGAAAGGTTATGAACCACAGTGGGCTATTTTTAGTTCTTTTTCACGTCTGCGTGTATCAGTTGGGTATTTTCAGTTTCACATGAACGCAACTGTAGTCATTTAAAACATTGCGAGTTATATCTTGCGTGTCCCTGAGTTTTGAATGGGCACATAGCGCACGCACATATGAAAAAAAAAAAAAAAAATCGCGCAGGAATCTTATTCTGAGAATTACAGTCGCTTAAACAGATGGAAAATACGTTGAATGACAGGAAATTATTGCATTATGGTTCTCATGGGGTTTTGTATTGCGTTTATTTAAAGCTGCTGCCGTCAAAAAATACCCAGCTGTTATCGCCATTTGATTGGCAAATGATAGAGCAATATCCTTTGGGATGAGGGCCCAAAGGAAAGTGACTGATCCAAAGAAATGTGGCAAGGTGGTGTAAGAATAAATAAAACATTTGTAATAAAAAAAAAAGTAGAAGAATGAAATGATAAATATACCATGGCAAATAAATAAAATAATTAGATGAGCTGCCACGTGATAAAAGCTAACAAGGATATTCCCCAAGATACTACACGTGTCAGAGAGAGAGAGAAAGCTATCATGGATTGATATCTTTCCCGCCACAAACGAGTCATTCATGTGCTTTTCACTTCAGAGGAAGAAGCATTTTCCAACTTTACGTGATGATGAAGTGGTTGGTCATTGCAAGGGAAATCAAAATTTTCCAGTCTGAAAGACAGAGATATAATACAGACACATCTAAGGTTTGCCTATGCTTCCATCCTAACTCAAGCTTATAAACAAAATAATCAGCAAATATTTAGTATTTATTAAGTTCTGAACTCCCAGTTAACTTAGTACTAATTCCCACTTAATAAAATGATGTACTATTACTATTAGTTAGTTCGAACTATTAATAGTGTAATGCTCCATTTTTTTAAAAATATTGTAATACTTATATTCTATATATGGAAAAGAAAGGAAATAAAGCTTGATTCTGAAGTTTTAATTGAAGTTGATAGAATAGAACCATTACTGTTACATTCTGTACAAATGGTTACATTCTATTCATTTGGCAATGATAACTATTGCCAAAATTGCAAACCATACACGACACTAACCGGAGAACAAATAAACGGGCGAATATGCTGTCAAACTTCACAACTTACCCTTCTCGTAATGAAGCGGTTATATGGTTAGTAACATCTTTAAGAGCTGGATGGAGAGGAAAAATCTCCCTAGGTCATCTATACAGGGCGTGATGCGTCTTAGTACTATTTGTGTACAAAGCGTCTGAGTATCTGCTTGAGACCTGAGGGTGCTGTAATAAGAGAATGGCGCCAAGAGTCCTGGGCGCCATCCTAGCTATGATATTGACGACTGAAGAAGAAAAAACTTGAAATTGCAGAAACGGCTTTAAGTGTTTGTTGAAACTGTAGCTAAAAGCAAGTAAGTGGAGCCCTGTAAAATGACAGTGATAAATTAGTCATTTTTGGTGTACTAATCGGCAGAGACGTATAAAGGGATCCATATCCCTTGGATCCCGATGTGTACATCACTAACTGAAATTCAGTAATGTCTAGAGAACTAGACATTCTTGTCTAGTCATTATTAGTCAAATTAGTCTTCTTGGTGTACTAATCGGTAGAGACGTATAAAGGGATCCATATACCTTGGATTCCGATGTGTACATCACTAACTGAAATTCAGTAATCCTACTCAGTAATGTCTAGAGAACTAGACATTACTGAGCTAGCAGCTTTCCAAAATTCAAAATAATGGATACAAAGACAAAATAATGATTTCAGTGCGAAACGTAGTTTTACTTGTTAGAAAAGACACTACAATAGATATAATCAGTTTCATTCATCCTGGTGGATGAATGAAACTGATTATATCTATTGCACCGCTCTTAACTATTGCAAAAGCGCCCCCTAACATCTATTGCACTTCGCTCTTAACTACTGCAAAAGCGTCCCCTAACAGTAGAATTAGCGTGTATAATATTAATATGCTAACTGCACTGCTAAAATTAAAATCTAAATAACTAATTCCATAAATTAATTATTTAGGTATTCCATAACTAAATTAAAAAAAATTATAACTTTAAAAAAAGTCTTAACTGCTTTAAAGTTTTTGTGAAATAAAAAAAAAATAATAATAATAAATCGCCTAAGATTGAATTCCAAAAAAACACATTTTTTTTTATTAATACGGGTTTTACAGCGTACCATTCTAAAAGCTTTAAGAAATTAGGCTTTCTTTTTTGTATATAAAAAGATATATAGATGCAAGTAAATTATAAATTAAGAAATCAGAGTTATTTGTCGAAATTATGGAAAGTAAATAAATGATTTGAATCAGATATGTTCCAATGAGAAATCGATGCAATTTACGTAACTATTATTAAAAGGAAAAATTTTTTTAAAATATTTTTCCGAATTAAACAAATTTATTTTATTATTATTATATTATTATTATTATCATTATTATTATTTGATATTTGATATTATTATTAACTGACAAGAATGTCTTATCAAAAATGCATTGCTTGATTTATAATAAGGTAAATAATTAACTAAACAAATTAACAAAATTCTACTAAAAGTCTCACGCATATGCTCTCATAAGTAAGAAACAAGAAAACGTGCGAATGAGACATTTTTTGCATATAAAGTGCGTCGTCACCTTCAGCAATTGTGCGCATTGACGCAGATGTGAGTATTTTGGAATAAAATAGAGGCGTAGCTGAAAATAATAAGCATTGTTTCGAAACGCACATATGACCAGGTACAAAATGATACTAAAACCGGTTCCAGTGTCCTCTGATAATGACCTAATTCTTTTATCCGGAAAGAAAACGCGACTGAAGTCTCTAATGGGGTCGAACGCAAGGGGAAAAAAATGAAAATAAAGAAAAATCTTCTAATAACACTGTAATACATGAAGACTCAAACAATTTAGGTTGGTAAATGTGCGCATCCGCACGTTGAAGTAGCCCGAGTGGTTGATGAGGCGGGGAGACGCTCCGTTTACTGCTCATTACTGTATTTGTCGTTTCACCTAATGAGAATTTTTTCTTCCTGTTCTCAGTCCATAAAGGAATAATTTATGGAGACGGGTCGAATTAAGTTGTTTTTTTAAAACTCTAAGCAAGTTCCTTATGATGCAACATTATCGTTAGCGTTATGATTTTATACGAACTAAAATCCGCAAGTTCCATATGATGCAACAGGAATTTTAAAAATTAAGTGCTGTACTTATCGGACATGTATCACTGTGAATATAATGATGACAATTAGATCTGAAGGATAGCACATCTCTCGTGTGCAGTTAATGAGGATGGTTACAGGCCTCTACGGACGAAAGTAAAAATACTGAGACAAAATATATAATGTGACTAAATTCTTAAAGGAACTAATTTAAACGTGGAACAGAAGTAGATTTTCTTTCTTTTAATTGTTTAAGATATATATATATAGAGAGAGAGATAGAGAGAGAGAGACTATATGCACAGCGGTAAATTCCTTGGAGTTGCCACACATGCCACTAGCAACTAAGGCTCTATGTTACAAAACGAAATTTTAGGTAGCTAGTACGATTTGTAACATCCCCCATCGACATATTTTTTTCTACTGTATTCTTTCCTGAAGAAAAGAAATACAGATTAACAGAGTATGCCATCAAACATTAGTCAATAGATCGATGAACACGCTAGCATACCTTTGTTTCATTTCATTTAGTCAACTGAAACAACAGTATAATTTTAAATCCAATATGGAATGTGGCAATTAACACTAATATTTTTAAATTTAATTTTTAAATTTTTTTAAATTAAATAACCTCTAATATTCGTGCAATAGTTGATTTACTTAACATACACCAGAGCTGCAATTAAATGCGTTTCGATTTCGAAATTCTATACCACTTTTTATTTTGTTCGATAACGTACAATGAATGAGTTTCTTCACACTCTTTCTGATTCTGTTTTCATTATACGTTTGTAACACAACCTTTGAATTAGTTTTTCTCTCATTTTTCAGATACCAGTAAATCGCGATTCTACGAGATTTATACCTAAACACACGCCGATGTTATAAACATCAGTGTTATTAATGTTTATGGAACATGGTAACATTTCGTCAAACTATCCATAGTTGTAAAGTTGTTTCAGAGACAAGAATTTGATCTCATGTGTTTCTTTTTTTTTTTTTTCTTATAGGGGTTTTATCATAGCAAATAACAAATAACATGTCATTACTATATTTAATACGCTAGTTGTTGTAACAAAGATATTTCATTCCCGTTTTTCTTTAAGCGTATGCGATTAACTAAACGGTTAACAACTTACAACTGTTTCTTTTAGTGATCATGGTGATCAGCATTCATTTATTTTAGAAATGATGGACTTTACAACAGCGTTATAAATAACTCTTTTCATTTCCTATAACTAGAAACTCTATAACTAAAACGTTAACTATAAACAGGACTGCAAGTAATCCAGAATCCTAAATAACAATGTAATGTAATGTTAAAATTAGGACATCATTGTTACTGAAAGAAGACTATCTATAAGAAAGAATGTTTTTCTCATGTTACCTTAAACAGAATTTAGCTTTGATGTACCTAGTTTAATAATTAATTAATTTGCAATTTTTTTTTTTTTTTCACTAGAGGTCATGCCAGTAGAATAACCGGTGATCAAATCATTGTTTCTCTAGCTTACTGTGTGTAATGTAACTCAGCTTGTCCTTGTATATTCCCCAGATGATGATCATAATATGAAGATCGAAACGTTGGGAAATTAAAAGAGTTATAACACGGGTGTAAAGTCCATAATTTCTAAAAAGGAAAAAAAAAAATCTACACTTATAATTGCATTCTTTACACACAAAGCCAATAGAACATATATAATGAATTTGTGTTTCCATACCAGATTTTATCAAAATCTATATGATCAGAACAATTGAACAGAGCTTTTGTAATGAATGTTTGGTAGGATTTTCTACGCGATGTTTTATCAAAAATAAATGAATAGTTTGAGGGCCTAATAACACATCATGGATTCTTTGACATTCACATAGACTTTCTACTTCATTACGTATTATCTGTGTGTCGTCAGTTGTGAGTTCACAATAGGCGTATATTGCAACACTACTGCAATCCATCGCACAGCTGCCAAGCAGCAATAACCAATTACAGGGATTTTCACCTTTTATTCAAACTTAACAGTTTCGAACATGATCCAAAGCGTTCATACTCGACGAAGATTACACTGCTGCTTAAACTACAAAAACTAGATTGCTGACTGGAAACGATACTTTATAGAAATTAATGTCGCTACATATACAAATGAGAAAACAGGTATCTGGAAGAAACCCACGGAACGATATGACGAAGTTTTACACCCTCTGTCCAAAAAGAAACCGAACTTTTGATAGAAAATAAAACACAGGCCAATTATAATTATTCAAATCATTTATTTCAATCAATATACCCTCCCTCAGCTTCGATACAGCGTTTGGCACGGTTAATTAATTAGTTAAATTAGTTTTTTATATCGGTTTTTGGGATACTGTTGAGGGTCGTGGTTACTGCCGCTTGAACGTTTTCAATGGTGTCGTATTGCTTTCCTTCCATCGGCAAATGAAGTCGGGGGAAGAAAAAGAAGTCACAGTATGCTAAATCAGGTGAATACGGCGAATGATCCAACACACAGACTTGGTTTTTGCTCAAAAACTGTCTCATAATGTTCGAACGATGAGATGGTGCATTATCGTGCAAAAGTGACCAGCTGCCTGCATTACGATATTCATGTCGTACGCGACGAATTCTCGCTATTGATCCCTTCAAAACTTCGAGATAACACTCACCATTGACCGTTTGGCCAGGCGGAAAGAATTCTTTGTGGATGCCCTTGGAATAGTAGAAACAATTTTGACTTCTCCAAGCGACTTTCTTTCTTTCTTTTTTTTTTTTTTTTACCCGGATGCCCTCTTCTGGTGGTCTCCACTCAGCACTCTGTTTCGGGCTCAAACCCAAAACACCACGTTTCGTCACCAGTAACGATCGTTTCAAGGAAGTTTGAGTCCTTACAAGCGGTTTTAATGAGGTCCTTGCAGTGTTCAATTCGATACATTTTTTGGTCGTCGGTCAACGTGGGGAACAAATCGCGAATTCAATTTATGAAGGCCCAAACTCTCGGTCAAAATTGTGCACAATTGATTTTGGAATCCCCAATTCATCTTCAATCAATCTATCGGACGATTTCGGTGATGAAATCACGCACTTTTTGGATGTTAACTTCGCTCAGTCCAGTTTTTGGACGGTCCGGCTTTTCGTCGTGCTCAAGCATCTCACGACCACTTTGAAATCGCTTAAACCACTCGTAAACTTGAGTAAGGGATAAGCATTCATCACCGTATGCTTTTTGAAGCATTTGCTGCTTCAAAAGAAATTTTGAAGCATCAAATTTCAGCAAATTGAAAATTCTTCAAATTTCTTTTGAAGAATTTTTGATGCTTCAAAAATTCTTTTACCAAAGCATTTGATGCTTCGGAAAAACTTTTACCAAGTTTAACACAAAAGTCAATCGCAGCTCTCTGTTTGAAACTCATTTTCCGACCGTTCGTCAAAACACACTGTCACTCTTGGCATTGTAACTCGGCTTCTAATGAAACAAATGTCATAACCAGTTGACACAACACTAATGAAGGTTGCCGCTTTGGACAACAAAAAGATACAACAGGTGGCAGCAAAGGTTGGTCGATTGGTAGAGCCTCTGCTACTAATGGCTCGCAAAAAGTTAAGCAAGTTTGAGCGCGGTTAGTAGTTGGAAGGAGATATCGTTCGATGCTGTTGGCACGCTCTCCCTCGATGAATCTTTGGACTCCCTGGAGGTGTAACATAATAATAATTAATTTCTTCTATTTTCGAAAAGTTCGGTTTCTTTTAGGATGTAAAAGAAACCGAAGGGTGTAAAAGAACATTACATAAATTTTATGTTCTTTTTATGTTCATTTTATGAAATGAAAATTTTATGTTCCATAAAATTTATGTAATGGTCTCTAAGAGCAGAGTTTTCGGATTGTGTACTAGAGTTTTACAGAAAACAAACTTTCTTGAGTGGGAGGCTTATAAACAAACTTTTTTATTATTATTATAAGGGCGGATCTTTTGTGTACATTCATGACACACACACACACACACGAACATATTTTCTCCTTTTAATTCGGAACGGTGATATAATCTCTTTCCTATTAGCGCACTCAGGATTTAATCTTGGGGGGGGGGGCCGAGTTGAGTATACACACTACGTATCGCATACGACCTATGACTGAACATCTGCAATGATCGCTAATTCATAAGAGGCATAGAAATAGAAGACACGACACAACATAAATTTTTTTAAACTATATATTTTAATTGGGAAAAGATTTTTTTAAATTTTTCTAGTGTTTTTTTTTTCCCTTTTTCTTTGGGGAGCCAAGGACCCTTGAACCCTCCGCTCCACCCCGGGTACGCTACTACTCTTTCCTAAATCTGAAAGATTTAGGAAAGAGTAGTAGGAATGATATTAAAAAAAAAAATAAATAAAATAAAGCATAATTTTGATGTTAGCCCGTTGTAAATCATATTTCTTTTAAAAAATGTCTTTGTATACAACGATAAGTATTAAAATTTATCATTTTCCCTTTGGTATCTGTACTATGATTCTGCGTATTATCTTAATGGTACATGTAGGTATAATATGGAATGTCCGTTGCTTTGAGACAAAATGCAGATAACTTTCACTTGACATTTAATTCAGTGCAAGTAGCTTGCTCGGTGCCGTATCCCCCCCATCTTGAGCAGCTCATAGCATGCGCCCGCTACCTATCATATGAGGAATAACGTTCACTGCACCCATCAAACCTGAATGACGGCATTGAGTGCAATCTCTTATTTATATATCGATGGATACAAGTATCATTGAAGCTTTCCAAACTAAGTACGCCATGCAAACCAGACATTATAACTAAAAGTTAGGAACCTTATTTGGGATGGCTCTTGCTTTCTGATTCCAATAAATATGTCCAATAGACAACGTAAAAATGTATAATATTAATGTTTACTCTCTAAAGTTACTTGGCCTAACTAAGCATTAGTGCAAAAGACGTGCTCAGCAATCGAATCCATAATACGGCTGTATCTTTCAGTGTTATTATTTCAACAAATATCATATTCATCGTTTGCAGGATGTCGCAATTTTTAGAAATCCTTTATCCAGTTGGATACACTGAAATTGCAAATTTTGTCAAACGAAACGATATTAACGTAAACATTAAAAAAAAATTACGTGGAAATCTAAATATATTTCTTGTATTAAAAAAAAAGGAGAAAACAAACAGTTTATTCAAATAAATAATTCGAAATAATTAAGTTACCGTTTCTACGTGCGTAGAAACGAAGTTTCGAACTATAAACAGAGCTTGAAAAAAAGTATCGTTAGGTGTCGTTCGCTTCGTCTTCTTGAATTTAATGAAAGAGCGTAGATTTCGGTTTCAAATTGCACAGTTCTGTTATCTCGTCTAATATTACCATACGTCTATATTTTTCAAACGACAATTCTAAGAATTATATAATAAATCTATAAATATAAATCAGATAACTTATATTAATGGGAAAAATGCAGTTTCGTGTACCAAACTGATCACTGAATATATGCATGAACCAAAATTATACCGAGATGTGCATTATCATGGTCTTTACTAAATTGATCGCTTAAATACATATGCATATATACTAGACTAGAATATTAATTCATTTTACTAGTTCCAGTTTTTATCAAGATCTAAATTTCAGCTTCACTTTCCTCTTCTTTATTATCCCCTAATCTTATTTGGATTTAAACAACTTTTAATATATTAAATGTGCCTTTCAGTGGTGGTTCAACGTAGTTTGAATATCAACATTAATATATTCAAAAGTAGCCGGATAGATTGTATCACCGAATATTTCGTATTCATTAATAATACTCTCCTCCGTCCTGTTCTCAACAGACGTTTAAAATGTCTGTAACATGTCTAGTATTCACATCGTGTTGCATTGACGATATTAATATAAAATTAAAAAAAATATTGCTTAAGTAATATTTATATTTTTCCGTTCAACAGCTGCCATGCAAATTAATAAAGGCGAATTACTAATGAAAGAAAGCAGCAGCATTTTCTATAAACAGAGAAATTTTATTTCTCAATACCCAATACTTTTTTATGCTTGTTCAAGTTTTCGAAAGAATTGGTTTCAAATAATTTTCATATAACACAATTTTGTGTGTTAAAACACATAAAGTTTTATGAGTTAAATTTAAAAAAAAATATTGTGATGGTGTTGCTGTTTTGGAAAGCATATAAATATACAGAAATTATTATTATTAAGAGAACCCTCCAAGGAGTCAGGGACTCATCGAGGGAGGTCATACTATCCGCAGCTGTCATACTAGTTTTTGAATTCATTCACACTGCTTGCACACACCACATCAATGGCAATCCATTCCAATCACGCACCACCGTATGAGAGAAAAATCTAGCTTTCACTCCCTTCTTGCCATCAGGCTAGGGATCCCCAGCCTGATCAGTTTCTTCTAGCATAATCCCACCAACAGTAGGGCACTCATTATTTAATCTTGGAGGGGGGGGGGGAGTTGAATAGACGATTTGAGAATACACACTACGCATCGCATACAACCTATGACTGAGCATCTGCAATGATCGCCAATTCATAAGGAGTATAGAAATAGAAGACACAACACAACATATATATATATATATATATATAAAAAAAAGAATTTTAATTAGGAAAAGATTTTTGGAAAATTTCCCTTTTCTTTGGGGGGAGGGGGAAGGGCCCCCCCTCTGGGTGCGCCACTGTCCACCAATATAATACGACATTGGATATCTAATCACACCGAAGTGTATGACTTTATATTTATTAACATTGAACTGATAGCCATTTTCACATGCCCACAATCCCAGCCTATTAAAATCATTCTACAAGTACTGCATATCAGCAGCACTCTTGATTACTCTACCTATCTTTGCATCCTCCTGTGAAATCCTTCACAGTGCTATTAACGTACAGATTGAATAACAATGGACTAATGACTGATCCTTGTGGCATACCACTGGTTACCTTAAAAAGTAGTATATTCGGGATGGCAATCTGCCTTTTGATATCTGTCGGTCAGCATCCTCTTATCCCTGCCAATATTTTATAATTCAATTCTATGTTCTCCAATTTATGCAACAGCCTTACATGCTGTACTCTGTCAGAAGCCTTAGCCAAAATCCAAAAGTATCATTCCACCATCTACTAACTCAACGGTAACATTATTATAGAATGCGAGCAAGCTGCTCAAACATGACCTTCCGTTAAATTACTATTTCACTTTTCACTACAATATGGATTGACTGACCGATCATGAAAACATCGGTCAGATTTATTGCATCAGTAGAGCATAGTTAACCATGTTTTATTTTTAACTTCGGGATTATATAATTTTTAATTTTTTTCTGGAAGATATTTAAGTTTTGATTAACCATAATCATTTGTTTCATGATTTGAAAAGTTACATTCCACAAATGCTAAAATACAAATTATGAATCAGATAGGACGCTGTTAATATCGTATTTATCTAATCTATGAAAAAGAAAAAAAGAAACTTTATCACTTACTTTGCGAGAGTTCCACCATCTACTAAATCGCCGTTTATTATCAAGCTCAGCACATATTCGTATCTGTAGCTGTCATCTGTCAAAGCGCACGGTCAGACGCATGAACACCATAAGGTATCCCAAGGGAGGTTACTATGCCAGTGTGTTTGTTTTACCTGACCTTGAAAAGAGCGCATGCGCTACCCAAGCTGTTGCGTTAACGATACGCTTGTTGCTCTCCATTCCCACTCCCACGGCTGTTAGTACAAGTAGCAGGCGCGGCCAATATTTCAGGATACTTAGACTCAGAAAATTCACTATAGACGCATTTGGCGCCAGATGGATTACCAGATTATCTTACAGCTCATTTTACATAAACTTACAGCATTCATTTTTTTTTAATATTATGATTTTTATTATGCTTTTGTTGCGCTTATATGTTGCTATAATCAATACGCAATTGGTAGTTATGACTTAAAGTCGCTTCAGTATTTATAGAGAATAAGAAAAACATTCAATAATAAACGAGAATAATAAACATTCACTTAGAATTGAAAATTACATTATCTTGCGAGAGTTGAAGCAATAAGTTTAAGATGCCACAACTTGAGCCTTTAGCTTGAGTTTGAATATTTTTAGCATAATGGCGTAGGTATGTTGGCTTTGTAGCCAAGTAGATAAAGCTTTTGTTTCATGACCGAAGACTGCGGCATTGAATTCCATTCAAGCAGAAAATGATTACTTTATTTAACTTGAATACTCCCCTGCTTAATGGAGCCCAGAAATGGCTTAGAATTCTATGTTTGGTTCCTAACAGGGCTTCTGGATTATTTAACCCTTATCGCACCAACTGTACGATAAGTTCAGGCTCTCTTATGAGTAGGAGAGTGGATATTAGTTCCTACTGTGCCTTCTTTCACAAAAAAGCAGAAAAAGAATGGCGAAAGACTAAACCTTCATACAACTTAATGCAAGATGGAACACTACAGCGAAAAACTCGCCATCCATGATATTTATCCACTGTCGACACTACGCCATCTATTGGCCATTAATAGTATTTGTGTCTATTACTATTACAGTAATTGTGTGTGTTTTCTGGCGTGGCGGATTTGCCTTGTACGCAGGATAAAGAAAATAATAATAATAATCACATATAAACAAATTGGCCTGCTACCTCTGTAGAGATTTAGCTGATCTCATATTATTATTATTATTATTATTATTATTATTATTATTATTATTATTATTATTATTATTATTATTATTATTATTATTATTATTATTATTATTATTTTAACGGTGACTCCATGGAGTCAAAAGACTCATCGCGGGAGACCCGACATTGACACACTAACCATTATTTACACAATACCTGTCATACCTCTCCTTAAATTCATTCATAGTTGAAGCATTCACAACCACCTCTGGCAAAGCATTCCACCCATTCACAACCCTCCAAATAAAAAATCTAGTCCTAATACCCTTGTTAACCATACTCTTACACAATCTCCAGGGATGGCCCCTCATTCTCTCACATCCTGCACTAGTCTTAAGAATATCATCAGTATCAATCCTGTAAAATCCCTTTAACAATTTAAATACCTCTATCATATTTCCTCTCCTACGTCTATCAGCTAGTTTTTGGAGCCCACAGATCATCAATCTATACTCATAGGGGACATCCCACAGACCTGCAACAATCTTTGTAACCTGCCTCTGAATCCTCTCCACTACTTCCGCATCACCAAGAAATCCTGGCGACCAGATCTATGCACAATAGTCCAAATGCGGCCTTATTAATGCCTTATAGAGTGAAACAATAACTTCCCTATCCCTGCTTGTTAGTGTGTTCCTCAACAACCATGTAATCTGATGTGATGTTTTGGCAATCTTTGCAATATGCCCTTTAAACTTAAGTTCTCTGTCGACAATAACTCCCAAGTTATTGTCTCATCAACTTCCTGCAGTTCAGTTCTGTTAATATAGTAAACAGCACGCGATGTCATCCTCCCAAAGTGCATCACCTTACACTTAGCCACGTTGAACTGACAGCCATTTACCTCAGTTCACACCGTCAGCCTATTTAAGTAATCCTGTAAAATATCCACATCATTTAAATTGATTATCGCTCTTCCCAATTTTGCATCATCAGCAAACAAGTGGATATTTCCATTCAAGGTATTTCCAATATCATTGATGTACAAATTAAACAATAGAGGACCAAGAACTGAGCCCTGAGGTACACCACTAGTCACTTGCCTTTTCCTGGACTCAGCTCCTCCGTACACTCTTTGATATCTGTCCACCAGCCATCCTTTAATCCAAATCACCATCTTCGGATCCAAACCCATTTGCTCTAATTTATGTAACAGAGTTCCATGTGGAATCCTGTCAAAAGCCTTTGCAAAGTCAAGCAGTATCACTGAGTAAGGATTTCCTTTATCCGACTCCACTGTTACTTTATTATAGAATGTAAGCAAATTACTTAGGCAAGACCTACCCTTCACAAAACCATGTTGCCCCTTATAAAGTACCATACTGCTGTCCACCCAGTCCTGAATTCTAATTTTAACCAATTTTTCCAAAATCTTAACCACCACTCGAGATATATTGATTGGTCTATAATTTGCAATCTCAGTCTTAGAGCCTCCCTTATGCAATGGAACTATTTCCCCCTCTTTTCACTCTATTGGCACTTTACCAGAACTGAGGCTTAAATTAAATATTCTGGTTAGAGGAGTTGCTAATTCTCTTGCACATTCTCGTAATACATGGGCCGATATGCCATCTAACCCAATGGCAGCGTTAGCATTAAGGTTCTTTAATATATTAAGCATTTAATATATGGAAGTAGCAGGCTAATGTTTTGAAGGTATTTTATTGACAACAGATAATGTAAATCAAATTATGTAGTACTTTCGTAGTATATCTTGTAATTCCCTGAAAAGTACATATCAGAAAGTGATTTTTATTATTATTAAACAAGACCTCATGGAGTCAAAGACTAATCTGGGAATGATGATGATTACGTCGATCGTGATATTTTATTGCTTGAATTTTTGTTTTATTGTGAGATAATAATTCAGGAATAAAATAAATGAATCCTCCAATACCGTTTGTTCACCACAGAGAATAAGCACTTTTAATCCTAACTAAATTTTGCAATCGGTAAGGAGACATAAGCTCTGTGATGTCCACCTTTAGTCCATTAATTAATTCATGATAAGCTATGATTGCGAATATTTAGAGAGAGCACAGCAGACAGCCATCTCATGTTCCCAAACTCTAAATGATATTATTGCCTGAAAAAAGTGTGAATTGTGCTGTCTATTTTTATTTTCTGAATTTTTAGTATAGAGAAAAAATGCTACTTGCCTGCACTAATAACCAGGAACCAGTTTAAAAGGAAAAAAATCAAAACAAAAAAAAAACAGTTCAGCTAACCAACGACTGTCAAACTTATAATGGTATTTCTTCTAGCAGCACAGCATTTTGAAATCAGAAACGTTGGGAGAAGACTACACAAGCAAGGCCATCATAATGCACTAAGTAACTAAGCAATGTCTGTCTGAGAGAAAGTTTATAAGGCGACAAAAAACTGGACAAATTATATTTCAACCATAGTTTTTTATTTGTATGCTGTATTTTATTGAATTTAGAGAGTGTAAAATAGTGCTTACCTAAGAGCGGCAAATACCCTACACAATAGTCATATACATGTACCCATGATAATAAATTTCATTTGAATTAAACCGTTTAAATTGATTTCGATTTACTTTCATGTCTTATTCATAAAGAAGTTATTAGAGTTCTTTTGTTTTCGAAATGTATTTTACAGAGTTCCATCTGCATTATTTGCAGAAGCAAATATCCTGTTTGCTGCCTTTGAACAAATGTAAAGTTTCTGCCAGAGTAATTATGAAACACAAAACAAGTACTTATTTGTTAATTATTAATCTCTAACGCCTTTTATACTGTTTCGAAAGCAGGCTATTTATATCGCCATCTTCAGATCTGTGTAATATCAGCATGACGTTAAGAAGTTTGTTTGTAATGATGTTTCATACTGAGCATTATCAATTTACACATGCCAACCTTTATTCATGTATATGTAAACGTCACTTACGCAGTGCATATACAAAATACTTGGTCGTGTGTGTCACCACGTGTTCTAGGCAATTATTTAAGAATGCTGCTGGGCAGTAATCGTCAATGGTGTTGATCACATTGAAGAAAAACAAAAGATTCGGATTTCGATAAAGGGCTTATTGTGGGTACTTGTCATGCTCCAACTACGATTTTGAAAACAGCAGAGTTGACTCGTTTCTTAAAAGGTGAGAGATATACCGGGTGTTTAACTAGTGGAAAAATAACTCGCTTGTCTGAGAGGCATAACTATGGTCCTAAGACGTTCTGTCAGGAACCCTCGTCTGAGAATTGTACGGACAAACAGCAATTCTGATTCTTTAATAGGAACAAGTCCTTTGTTGATTTGAAAAAAAAAAAAAAAAGAAAGAGAAGAAAGAAAGGAAAAGGCACCAACTCTCATATATCACGCTTATCCTGCCAAAAATAGTATGCCCTTTTACTTCTATTCTCTCATATAATATATACACGAAAACACAGCACAAGGTAAAATTATTATTAATTAAATATACCGCCATATATTTTAGTCTGAAATTAGCAGCCTGTCGTCAGTGGCTTAAAAACAGCTTTTACAAGGTAGAATGCGCATAATTGATTTATTCGAAATAGAACGAGCCGCGTGATGTTAAATTGCCAACAACGTTATACTTTCACTAAAAAAAAAGTTAATCATGAAAGTGTAAAATAAATTGCATATATTATTATTATTATTATTACCTGACACCTCCAGAGAGTCATTGAGGGAAGGCACTTGCTCTACAACTCTGTCTCCACCAC
The DNA here is from genome assembly GCF_054136105.1 of Typopeltis vanoorti. Lineage (NCBI taxonomy): Eukaryota > Metazoa > Arthropoda > Arachnida > Uropygi > Thelyphonidae > Typopeltis > Typopeltis vanoorti. Next base: position 79,955,608 of record NC_143569.1, on the reverse strand, counting down.
TCAATCCACCAACTACAACGAACCGCAACTACACCAAACGCCATCTACCGCCTACCACTACTAGTATTTTCGCAAACAATCACAAACATCCATGCCCACGGCTGAATTCCAACCCACAGCCTTTTTTGGCTGGAGAGCTGATACGTTAACCGCTCGGCCAACCAGGTTGGCTTTTGGGAAGCAAAGATGGGATGCAGAGCATAGGTTTATTGAGGATATTTTGAATTTTTGGGGGGTTGTGATGGATAGAGACTCGAAACTTCTTAGACCTTTTGCTAAAATTGCGAGGATACCACAGCAGATTATGGGAATGAAGAAAGCACTGACATAAAATAACCATGGACGCGAGCCACTTTGTGGTAACCCCTGTTCTATATCATTGCTGTACAAATTAAATAGCAGTAGTCCAAGTACTTAATTAATACATAAGTAATTAATACATATCCTACAGAATAGTGGGTTAAAAGGAAAAGATCTCGTATAATTACAAACATATACTGGAATCAAATGGCCTCAATAAGATATAACAATACATATTCTGGCAACTTTGAAATCAAAAAAGGAGTAAGACAAGGATATGTCTTATCACCCTTACCGTACAATATATATAGTGAGCAAGTTTTTAAAAATATTTCAGAACTGAAGGGTGTAAAAGTCGGAGGTAGGAACTTTAACAACTTCAGGTAAGCAGATGACACAGTTCTTATAGCTGAATCTGAAGATGATCTTCAAAACTTAATCACAGAAATTTATAACAGAAGCTTTGACATGGGACTCATTATTAACCTAAAGAAAACAAAGTGCATGATTATGTCAAAAGAACCAATAAATAAGAAACTGAACATAACTGTTAACAAAAAGAAAATTGAACAGGTTCAGTCTTTTATATATTTGGGACAAATGTTTACAGACAGAGGAAATTCCCTTAAAGAAATAAAAAGAAGAATAGAGATAGCAAGAAAAGACTTTACTGATATGAAAACTGTTCTAACATCCAGAGACATTAATATAGACACAAGAAAAAGATTAATAAAATGCTATATCTGGTCAAGCCTTCTCTACAACAGTGAAACTTGGACTCTAAATAAAGAAGCAGAGAAAAAATTAGAAGCTTTCGAAATTTGGACCATCAGAAAAATGTTGAAAATACCATGGACAGAGAAAATGAAAAACGAAGATGTTTTAAAGAAAGCAAAAATTAAAAGAACATTAATGAAAATAATTAAAGAGCGAAAACTTAAATATTTTGGACATCTAACCAGACAAGAAGGCATTCAGAAATTAATATTAGAAGGGAAATTGGATGGAAAAAGAGGGAGAGGTAAACCCAGGAGAATGTGGTTCGAAGACATTAAGGACTGGACTGGCTTGAATTACCAAAAATGTTCCACAGCAGCAAAAGAAAGAAAAAGGTTCTGTGGCATGGTTGCCAACCTCCTTCTAGCAGATGACACTTGAAGAAGAAGTCCAAGTACAGAGCCCTGAATTTTGATATCTGTTTCCGTTTTTGTTGTATTTCATGTGTATGTATTAATTATTATCTCATTTTATATTTACTTGTATTATCTGTCAGAACAGAACGTTATGTAGTGACATCTAAAGGCATAAAAGATAACTATTTAGAATAAACATTGACAACGTGATTCGAAATTTATTATGTTTGATTTAATATCGCTATTGTTTACAAAGAAAGTTTGAGTGACATAGAACGAATTTTCTTTTTTCTGAAATGTTTCCATTGGATTTAATTTATGCTGCAAATCTAAGACCTTTTAAAAAGTACTATCGTGCTTACTCTATTTCGATATTGCCAGGTGATTTAAGGAATGACGTGGAGAATGGAGGGAAAATTATAATGCCACCGTCTGCGTTAGATTATCTTACCCGATTAAATGTGGTTTATCCATTGCTTTTCAAGCTAACCAATCATAAAGCAAACAGGACCACACACTGTAGTGTATTAGAATTTGTTGCTGATGAAGGAAAAGTTTATATGCCTCATTGGATGATGAGAAATTTGATTCTGGAAGAAAGTGATTTGCTTCAAATTGAAAGTGCTACTTTGCCCACAGCAACATTTTCACGATTTCAACCGCTGTCGCGTGATTTTCTTGATATATCAAATCCAAAAGCAGTATTAGAAATTGCGCTTAGAAAGTTCGCATGTCTTACAGTAGGTGATATCATTGCTGTTGAATATAACAACAATTTTTATGAGCTGTGCGTTTTACACACTCAACCAGGAGCTGCTGTATCAATTATTGAATGTGATATGAACGTTGAATTTTCATCTCCTCCACCATGTACTCAAGTAGATTCAAAAATCCCTCAAGCTTATAGCAATGAAAATCGTGGATATAGGCTAGATGGCAAGGTAAAAGAAACTATCGGTCCGTGCCCTGTGTCCTTCCCACAAATACTAAGGCGAGGAATTCCCGATTTTGATTATCAAATAGGAACATTGGTGTTTAATAGAGATAAGATGCCAGTTCAAGAGAAAGCTGAAGAAAGAGGCCGGAACACGTTTAAAGTGTTTTCAGGAGAAGGAAGAAAATTACGATAAAGACTATACTGGAGCAGTTTTATTGTAACCCATGTTCTTTGGCATGGTGATGCTGCTTTGATAAAGTAGGACAAATTTTTTAAAATGCTTATTTAACATTGATTTGCAAAATATCTCTGTGTGTGAGTGTATATATATATATATATATAAAGAGAGATTGTAAATTCTAATCCAGATTATTAACAAACACTATTTATATTGTTAAATTGAATTTTAGATTACATAATGTTTATTTTGAAATTTTCATTTGTGAAACGGTAATCGAAATAAATTTGGAACTTTCTGTTACTTTTGTTTTTCTCACCAATACTCCTTTATTTTTAAAAAAATCCAATTTAAAAATGCATTGGATTATATATATATATATATATATATATATATATATATATATATTAGCAATGATATAAGAACATTGTTTTTATTTAGAGTTTATTTTTGAATGTTTAATTGACCCTTTTATTACTATAGGTAATTATTTTAAGCCAGTAAATATCCATGATTTGGGAGTAAGTTCTCTTTGGATTTATTGGTTGTTTTGATTTGTTTGCGACTGTTATTATTTGTCAATTCTATTTATTAACCATAAATATTGATATTGCCCTTATTTATCTGCTTATTATTATTATTATTGTTATTATTCAGGACTTCCATGAAGTCACAAGATCATGAGAGGGCCATCTTAAACAACTCAGTCTTTCATGCCACCCCTTAAATTCATTTCTGTCTTCTCTCTCTCTCTCTCTCTCGCACTCACCATTCTCTCAGGGAGTGCACTCCATGTTCTAACCACTCTCCATGCAAAAAAAAAAAAAAAAGAAGAAGTTACATCTCACTTTCTTTTGCAACCTCCAGTGATTCTTGTTGTCTTTGATTGTTCCCAATCAACCATATGAAAACCCTTCACTGTGAATCCGATAAATGCTTCTCAACAGCTGATATATCTCAATCACATCATCCCTTCATCTTGTATCAGCTAAATTATGCAGTTTCATGCCTCTCTCGTCATAACCAACATTACATAGTCACGATATCATTTTTATCTGCTTTTGTATCCTCTCCAAAGTTACCCTCATATCCTTAGTTGTTTTTATTTAGTGCTAAACAAGAGCCAATATTCACTTAAATATATTATTTTTTCTCATGTTGACTTTATAGTCTCATTAAAGGTGCTTTATATAATGCCATGTTGAAGATACATCAACTTGCTTGTCATCTCTACCAACCAGTGCTCATTTGGTAGCCAGACAAATCCTTTCTAAAGTTATTTACTGTTTGCAAACTACGTCTTACTAATACATAATTGCCATGAGTGTGACTATTAAAACACAAATAACTTTAATACATTATGCCAGATTGCCAGCAAAGGTTGGTCAGGTGGTAGAGTCTCTGCTACTAATGGCTCACGCAAGTTAAGCAAGTCTGAGCGCAGTTAGTAGTGGAAGGGGGCCAATCGTTCGATGCTGTTGGCACTCTGCTGAGGACTGGCCATTCTCACAGAGTTAACTTCGGCCTGTAAATTGACATATGTGAGACTTTTGTACCCTTGAGGGCACGTGGGGGATATCACGACATGCCAGATTATTTGTTTTCATGTATAAGTGTAATAAGAGAGCTTTCTACCTCTTTCTTTGTGTGTGTGAAACAAAACAAAGTATAAGACTAAACATCATAGGACTGAACAAAAGTGAATGCTGAATTAAGTGGCTTAAATTAAATAATTTTCTTTGCCATTTTTGATATTACTAATGACTAAAAATTTAATGAGTATTTTTCATTATTAAGAGTTAACATCTTTATGAAGTATAATAATTTAAGAAATACTAAACTTTTATTATTATTATTATTTTTATTATTGAATCATAGGACAATTCAGCTGCAGAACACTTTAGAAAAGTGATTATGAAGGATATATTAATAATTTTCTTATAGTTTCAACATTTCTGAATGGTGTGCTCTTTTATTACCTTTCTCATTACTAATTTTTATATCTTTTGGTTCTTTTATATGGAATAACTTGCGCTTTTATCATTTTCCATCCCCAGGCAGCGGTTTTTACAAATTGCATGTAATTATAAAAGTAATACCCTGTATTCATTAAAAGAATTACACAATCAGAAACCAAGTTAAAATAATTTGTAATAATTACTTTGTAGGAAATTTATACTTTGAATTTATTATAACTATTGTAGTAGAGTGACTATCATACTTCAAAATCCTGTACTTCAGAAGGATATTAAATGATAATTTCATGGCATAGAAATAGAGTAGCATGGATATAAATAAAGGGATCGGTAATTTTCCCATTTACTATTCTAAAATTATAAATTACATAGTAGATTATTATTATGATTCAGGCTTCAATGGAGTCACAAGACCTAGAAAACACAGTGTATCATACCACTCCTTGAACCTATTGACTGTTCGTGCTCTCACCACTCTATCAGGGAATGCATTTCATGGTTTAGCACCCTCCATGCAAAGAACCACACATTACCCTCTTTGTCACAACTTCCTTTTGCAACTTCTAGGGATGATCCCTTGTCCACGCTCCTTCTCCCTGTTCCACCAAACAAAAGAACTTCCCAGTGTCAATCCTGTAACTATCTCTCAACAGTTTAAAAGTCTCAATCATATCACCTCACCTTTTGTATCTACCAAACTGTTCAATCCACATTCCTTCAGCCCATCCTCATAACTAACATTGTACTGTCCTCCATCTTTATTATCCATTTCTGCACTCTTTCCATGGTTAATTTATCCCTTCAAATCATGGGGACCAAATTTGAGCACAATAGTCCAGGTGTGGTATATCAATGAATTTTATGGGTTAATAATTCTGTTTACTATAATTGAACTGATCTGAATACATAAACAGTTCCTAAATTAACCATTGATTCAGGTCATTTCTAAGATTCAATTAGCTTATGTTTTCATCTAACCCAACTGCTGTATTTAAATACTTTCCCACATGCAGCAGCAACTCTATAGGGTTTGTAGGTACTCTTATGTGTCGAGCAATTACTGATTACTGTTAATATTACACATGAGATAGAACAGAATCAGATATTAAGACAAGAATAATTATGATAACAATGATAAAACTGTAGAAATAATTTTTTGCAACCTTCCAAGAAAGCTTTTAAGATGAGTTATTACCTTATTACTGTTTTGTTAATGATTATGTGCATTTATGTTTGTTTTAGATTCATAAGCAAGATATACTCTATATATATATATATAAAACTTTTATTTATGCTAAAAATCTTTGTGTGATATTTTCATTATTAAAAGTGAGATTTTTTCATTATTAAATTTCATTAAATTATAAATCTGTATTACCTTAAATGGATTTTTAAATAAAGAATGTTGTATTTTCTTTTGTAATTTATTTTATTTTACAACACATATTTATATCAATCCCACATACAAGAGATCACATAAGATAACAGTGTAATGTATAGGCAGCAAGTGAAGGAGAAACCTTTTGATCTTGTTTCTCATTCAGCTGTAGGTCAGAGAACAGCGTCAAGTAGAGTGAAAGAGGAAGATAAGTTGGTTCACTAAGTTTGAATGATGCTGACTATAGCTGCTTATTTTTACATGCTTAGGGGAACATGGAGAAATGATGGTGGCCAATTTGGTGGAGTAATGTTCATGAAAATGCTTAAAATGCTTATTACAGATATTATGGGCAGGAACAATGTCTGTGAGAAAGGTTGCTCTCTTCTGGATGACATAAAGCATTTTTAGGAAGGTTTTTGATGCATTCAAGACACTATGCACTTGTACAGCTCCTAACGTGATATTAATTTCAAATATGCCCAGCCTGAGAACAATAATCATAGGTTGGACAATTTGACATTTATATCATGTTAGAGGAGTTATACAAGTGCACTGTGTCTTAAATGGAAGGTGACATAAAATTTCTTGGAGGCTAAGAAAGCTTTCAATCTGATGTGAATATACCAGCAAAGACTACGGGTGTAAGTCAGCTAGTGAAAAAGAAATCTGATTCATAAGATTTTTCTTGCAAGTAGTAAGACAGTTCTGTGTTTTGTAAGCCTTGATAGTCATTAAGTTGTCCTCATTTCATTAAAGAATTCCAATGAGTATGTTCTGGAGTATTTTCATTATACATTATTTTTGATTTGTTCATGTTTATTTGCAGGCTTATTTCCAAACTTACTTCATTTAATTCAATAATCATGCATTCTAATTCTTTCAATGATGTTGCTATTGGGCTGATATCAGAGAATTGTAGATTATGTAAATATTCTCCATTAATATTTAAACCTCTATTTTCTCAGTTCAATTTTCTCAGCATATTCAAGAGTTGTAGCAAATAATTTTGGCAAGATAGCCTCCTTGTCTGACTCCTCTTTTTATTTCTCTTGCTCCTTCTTTTACATATAAACTTATTACTGCTGAACTTCTCTCATATATACGAGTTAATATATGAATATAAATCTATGTATATATAAATATATACATAGGTCTAATGAGTTGAAGGCTTTCATAATCTATGAAAGTCTAAGAAATTAGTATATTATATTATATACAGTATATATATATATCTATATATATATTTTCTTCTATTACATGATTTAAGACTTATAAATGATTTATATGAGAAAGATTATTATTATTATTATTACGGGCAACTCCAAGGAGTCCATAGACTCATCGAGAGAGGCCCTAAAACCATGTCAAGAACAACTATTCGACATTCACACAGTATCTATCATACTTCGCCTTGAACTCATTTACAGTCATGGCACCCACAACAGATTCTGGCAGCTTATTCAACTCATTCACCACTCTCTAAGTAAAAAACTAGCTCTAACACCCTTGCTAACCACACTCTTGCCCAGCTTCCATGTATGGCCCCTAGTCCTCCCACCACCAGTCCTATTCTCAAAAATATCTTCTGAATTAATCTTATAGAAACCCTTCAGTAATTTGAATGTCTTGATCATATCACCCCTTTTCCACCTATCAACTAATTTCTGCAACCCACAAATCTTCAACCTGTTCTCATAAGGTTCATTCCATAGACCTTGTTATATCTGCGCCTTTGTGTCTTATCTCTTATTCTTAATTTAGATATTGGCTTTATGCTTAAACTATCTTTATCTGCTATTGTTAATTTTAGTATTACTTAATATCAGTTAATTCGTTTGCTGACAAAATTTATATTATGTAATGACTGTGCCAGCCGGCAATTGAATCCTGATATGCTATCCAAGGTTATTCAGAAAGAAAATGCAGGGATCATGAAGTATGCAGTCGTGGTCCCGTTTCTAATATTACTAGTGGATTCCCCTTTTATACACGGTTCGTAATTTTCCAAGCGGTAATTCAATCCACAAAAAATATGACAAACTCATTTGATTACACATAAAGAAATACGTTTATTTTAGCACAAAGCATAAAGATATATGTTAGTTAAACCTTTAATTAAATTTAAGTCTGGGTTCCCTCCTTTTCTTAATTTAACACATCCAAAATTTCTACACTGTAATCCTTTATATTAACACAAATCCTTCACTTCTATATATATAACTATCCTCAGACTCTGACAACATATACTAGATTACCTATTTACTATTACACATGCAAATTACATACATTTACAAGTCAATTCAGTAACTCTGACATAGATTTCTTGAGGCAATGCTCCTTCTTATATTTTAGACTTAATCCTCCCCCAAAATTTTAGTTAGCATTCAATTAGGTTTTAACAGTATAACATTATTATCCCTTAGACACAGACAGTTCATAGCCTCGGTCTCCTACTTGGCTCAAGCCTAAGATGCCTTTTTCTTAGATATAGACAAAATGTCCAAAATGCAGACAGTTCTTGTAACGCTTCACGGAAATGGACTGTGTTCTCAAAGATCAGTTTTCCTTACTCCACGGTTACTCCGATATTAATATGAAAAAGATTTCTGCTTACCGTTCTTGCTTTATCTGGATATTCGGATCTCCTTACTGTACTTTCTTTAATGGCGGCTTCACTATTCCTTTGTTCCACACGAAACGAAACACTTTTACACTGATTTATACACTGACGTTAACTCATCAGTGGCCCTTTCTTCTTAGGAATCTGGACGCATTATAGCTGCAGCTTTGATCCACGTAGCACACATAGCAAGGGGAGATTCTCGCTCTGCATGGCGGCAAGCTATTCACAACTATGCAGCTTTCCGCACAGGAAACCAGGTACCGATGAAACGAGAAGAAAAAGAGAGATTCAAATCCCCGCCGAAACTTATATACTACAAAACAGCGCCCTCACTCGGTGGTGTCGTCATACGTACGGCGGCTGCCGATTGGATACCGTAGCCACGAACTATCTTTGACATGGCCTAAAACTATTATTAGCTTGTATACATCTTTTCAGAATTTATACATGATTATCTACCTTAATTCATTTAATAAACCTTCTCTATTTAGTTTATAGGATACTTTAACACTGCTTAGAATTTACAAATCTGAATTTATACATGTTCTTGGGTCATTAATGAGCACATTTTCTATCTGGAGGCATAAGTATGTCCTTATCCACTCCTTCTGAGGTAACCTTATGTTGGGTCGGAAAAAAGGGATGACTCATCACATTTTCTTGACACAACAACCTGCTATCATCTTGGTCACTCGTCTCTGGATCCTCTTCACCTCCTCCCCATCAAGAAGAAACCCTGGTGCCCATATCAGGGCACAGTAGTCTAGATGGGGTCTTATCAAGGCTCAATACAGAGGAACAATAACCTGTTTGTCTCTGCTTGTTAAAGTATTTTTTGGCAACTAAGTGATTTGATGAGCTGATTTAGCCACTTTTGCAATGTGCCCCCCTAAACTTCAACTCCCTATCTACCAACACTCCCAAATCCCTGGCCTTGTTAATCTCTTGGAGTACAGTTCCACCAATGTGATATATTGCTGCTAATCGTTTCACCCCAAAATGCATAACCTTACATTTTGCCACATTAAATTGACATCCATTCTCCCCAGTCCTGCAAACTATCCAAATCATCCTGCAAAATTTTGACATCCTACTCACTATTGCTCTACCCAACTTTGCATCATCAGCAAACAAATGAACAGTTCCTCTCAGATCCTTTCCTATATCGTTAATGAACAAATTGAACAGTAGTGGTCCAAGAACAGAACCCTGCGGCACACCACTAGTCACAGGCTGTCTTTTGGACTGTACTCCTGAATAAACTACTCTCTGATATCTCTCCATCAACCACCCTCCTATCCATCCCCATGTGCTGCAGTTTACTGATTAGAATTCCATGTGGTATTGTATCAAAGGCCTTAGCAAAGTCCAGCAGTATGACTGTAAATCCATTACCCTTATCCAGTTCAGCTGTCACTGTATTATAAAACGTGAGCAAGTTACTGAGGCATGATCCACCCTTCACAAAACGATGCTATCCCCCAAACAGTATCCCATTTCCATCTATCCATTCTTGCATTTTGCTCTTGACCAACTTCTCCAATACTTTGACAATGACTCCTGATATGCTGATTGGTTGGTATTTTGCAACAGCAGTCTTGGAGCCTCTTTTATGCAACAGAACTATTTTCCCCTCTTTCCACCCCCTTGGGACAAACCCAGACCCGAGACTCAAATTAAACAAAATGGTCAAGGGCACTGACAATTCTTTAGCTGCTTCATGTATGACACGAGCTGGCATACCATCCAATCCCACAGATGTATTAACATTGAGGTTTTGTAATAGACTATTCATTACTTCATTCACCACAATTCCCATGTAAGCTGTTGGTTCTTTCATTCCTGCAATGTCACCACCTGGATGATATACTCTTGCAAAGTGCTCGCTCAGAATTCCACTATATCAACTGATTCAGTTACCTCCCTACCATCAGCATTCTTTAAAATTATTCTGCTGTATACATTTTTTCTTTTACTTGCAACATATCGAAAAAACTGTTTGGGATTCTCTTTAGCCTGCATGCCTAATGCACTTTCATAATCCGCTTTTGCTTTTCTTACCACACTCATCACCCTTCTGGCATGCGCTTTATATCGTTCGTGTGCCTGTCGGTCCCTTTCTCCTTAAATTCCTTCCACAGTTGTTTCTTTTTTTGCAGCTCAAGCTTAATGGTGTTATTCATCTATTTAACCCCTACTTGATTTATTATTCGGACTCTAGGTATGCAGTCAGCCATTGCCTCCTGCAAACACGTCTTAACCACCTCCCATGCACTATCAACATCCAGCCCTTGCAGTTTTACATGCCATGGCATATAATAAATTTAGTTTAATCCTTTATCCAAGTGTGTGCAAACAAAGTTTGTGCCTGAAAGTATCTTCAGGACTGGAGTAAAGTGGTACAACAACTTTCATCAACTTTCTACATGCCATGGCACTGAACCAATCAAACTCCTACGCTTGTCATACTTACCAGCCCGATAATTCCATATGTACCTTGTCTAATTGTAAATTCCACACCTTTAGCCAACTCCCAAGTCAAGACCCTATGATCACTCTCACCAATTGGTGGCAACATGGTCATATTTGTTACAGCCAAATTCTCAGATGCAATTACTAGTTGAAGCACTCTCTCTGATCCCTAGTATTTTCCATCACATGCTGTAGTAGATAGTTATCCCTTAATAACCGCATAAAATCCAATTCCTTCCTCCCATGTGTCCTCTCCTCCTTCCAATCAATGTTACCATAGTTGAAATCTCCCATAATAATTCCCCTCCTTCCACTCATTTCTTCTATATTCTTATGCATACTATCTCCACCATCTATTCCATCACCTGGTCTATAGCAGCACCCAATTGTACATTTTGTTCTGCTAGCCTCAATCTCACACCAAATAGCCTCAAATGTGCTCTTTTCTCTATCCTGCAGTTCAACTTCTATTCTCCTTGGCTGCAGCTCATCAGCTATCATCAATAACACTCCCCCCCCATTTTATTCTCCCTGTCACTCCTGAACACACTGTACCCCTCACATTCAATCCCACTTGCTATATCATTTTCTGTCAGCCATGTTTCACTAATGCCAATAACCTGTGGTCTGGAAGTGCCATCCAAGGCCAAAAATTCTTCCTTCTTGTTCCTAATACTTCTGGCATTAGTATATATGAATTGGAGAAGCCCATTTGTCCCATCCCTATTTTGATGCTCTAATAACTCTGGTTTCCCTGATTCTGCACGTCCACTTCCACTTCATTCAACAACACCTTTTCAAGTCTCCGTACACCAAATTCATTCAAATGTAAACCATAAGATGTTCTGAAACCTGCCTGTTCTTTTGGTTGATGGAAATTTGATGCATTGTTTATTCTGGTATCTATAATTTTTGTAAAAATCTTATAAAGGATGGAGAACATGTAAAAGGTCTGTAATATCTTATGTCAGTTTTATCACCTTTTTTATATAAAAGGATAATTGTTCCGTATTCAAACTTTTACAAATTCCTCCTGTTCTTAAGCACTCAGTATGCAATTCTGCTAGTTTTATATGCAAGAGATCCCCTGCAAAAATTACATAAAAAAACAACTGCTGCAGAGGATATAGTTGAGGTATTTAATAAGCACTCATAAAGATCTTTCATTCTTGTGAATGTAACATCATGGAGAGTTTGAGAGCAGTGGATGATGATGATGATGAGGAGAGACTGATTGTAAGTGAGCAAGAGGTATATGGGAATTGAGCAACTTGATGATAAATCACCATTTAGTTTAAATGGTGATTTGCCAGGGAGTTGACATCTGGTTTGACATATTTGTTTTTTATGATTCTTACATGGGTCAAGTTCCAAAGGAGTGGAAGGATGGCAAGATTGTGCTGCTGCATAAGAGTGGGTAGTATGAGTATAGAGATTGAGAGAACAAGCGTGCAAGACAAACAGGAAAGCAAGGTGATTTAGGGCAGACAGGGAAACACAGCATGAGAAAGGTTGATGCTCAAACAAAATGTGAATGTGTGTGTGAACAAGAAGAGAATGGAATGACTTGGAATGTGAGGAAAATCAGTTGGCTTTGAAGATGGTTATTCTGGGAAGAGTATGAAGAAAAAGAAATGGCTTGAGGAGGGTATGGAGGAGTCACATCTAATAAGTGGTATCAGAAAAACTTGTTATAGATCCAGGAATGACCTGTTATGTTTGTTAATGAATCCTACAAGTATAACAAACAAGGCAAATTAAATGGTTGCATTGAGTTTGTTCACCCAAAATTGTTGGAATAATAAGACATGGTTGGATGAGGATGATATCCTGACAGGTATAGAGATGGAAGGGTATAATGCATTTCGGGAGGATAGAAAGGGTAAAAAGGGAGGTGGAGTGCTATTAATAATAGAAAAAAAGTAATGTCCATACAAGGTAGAGATTCAAGAGGGAAATAGTGGCAGTGGTTTTGAGGCAGTATGGTGTGTGAGAGAGATAAATATAATGAAATACTTAGTCAGATGTTGCTATAGACCTGATAATGTGGATGGTAGTGACCATGAAATGTGTAATCAAATTAGCTAAGCAAATAAGAAAAGGGTGATCATTATGGGAGATTTTAATTATGGCAATATAGACTGGGATGACGAGATAACAACCGGAAGTGAGTTTTTGAGGGACAACTACCTCAGGCAGTATGTAACAGAGGACACACGAGGATTTGAGGGTCTTGGATTTTGATCATCTCATCAGAGGATGTTATTATAAATGAAGTGTCAAATCACCCTTCAGTTGGTGAAAGTTACCACGAAATGATTACCTTGGTGGTTGCCAGCATTGTGAGGAACGGTTACAAGGCTGGCAATGAGGAGTTGGGTGCAAAGGAGATCAATGCTGCTTGGGTGATATTCAAGAACTGTTTAGTAGAAGCAATGTCTAATGTATTCCAAAGGGTCAGAAGGTTAAATAAAGTAGGTGTGAAATGGATGAATGAAGAGATTAAGCATGCAATGTAGAGGAAAAAGGCATTTTGGAGGCAACATAAGATGACTGGTAATAATCAATTCCATGAGGATTACAAAGAACAGGCAAGGAGGGTGACTCAGTTGGCAGTGTTAGCAAAAGTGCAGTATAAGTGGCAGTTAGCTAATGAAGCCACAAAAAAAAAAAAAAAAAAAAATCCTATTGAGTTCTTTTGATATGTAGCCAGAAAAAAAATGAATGATTTTGAAAGGATGACATTGCTTGGAGAAGATGGAATAAGAACAACTACTACAGAGGATATAGTTGAGATATTTAATGAGCAGTTCATAAAGGTCTTTCATTCTTGCGAATGTGACATCATAGAGAGTTTGAGAGCATTGGATGATGATGAAGAGGAGAGACTGACTGTGAGCAAGAGGGATATGGGGAATTTGCAAACTTGATGTTAATAAAGGTTGTGGGACTTGATGATATATGACAATGTATGTTGAATGAATGTGCCAGGGAGTTATCTGCTTTGACATATTTGTTTAATATGAGTCTTGCATTGGGTCAAGATCGAAAGGAATGGAAGGAATGCAAAATTGTGCTGCTTCATAAGGTGACAGAACTCAAGCATCAAATTATAGGCGTATCTATGTGTCAGTTGTGGTGAGTGTTGGAGAGGCTGATGAGAGCCAGTACTCAGAATTGGGTTGACAACAGCAGTATTATTTTTGATGGACAGCATGCATTTGCTAAAGGGAGGTCCCATTTTAGTAATCTACTTATTTATTACAAGGTGACAGTTGGACAAAGGAGATACATAGTAGTATACTTAGATTTATTATTATTATCATTCATGACACCTCCAAGGACTCATCGCGGGAGGACACCCACCGCACAATTCTCCGCTTCCACCACCACACCGAACCTCTACTACTACCAATCATCCACACCAGCGCCATCTACCACAGCTAGTATTTTTGTCTGTAAATTGTGTGTGTTCTGAAGGGCTGATTTGTCTGTATGTCAGATGAAAAACCCAAGTTTCCAGAAGGGGAAACCCTGCTACCTCCATATGAGATTGGCTAACTCACCTTCAATTGAAAACGCCTATATAAAGATAAAGTTTTTGATAGATTATCTCATAATAAGTTATAGTCAAACTAGAGTGGATGGGGTTGGTTATTAGACTAGTACAATGGATTAGAGATTGGCTATCTGATAGATATCATCAAGTTGTACATGGGGAGCAATATCCTGGAAGAGGAAAGTCACTTGTGGTGTGTCTCAGGAATCTGTTTTAGGGCCATTGCTGTTTAACCTGTATGCTAATGATACTGGGGAAGATTTAGATGAGGATATTCAGTTGTTTGCAGAAGATGCAAAGTTGGCATGAACTGTGAGGAGTAGAGCAGATGTTCTGGCCTTACAAAAAATACCTTATAAAAATACAAAAATAGATTTAGTGAATGGGCTGGAAGTGGGGATGAGAGGTCATTGTTGCAAAATGTAAAGTTTAAATATTTGGGCAACAATGTTCGCACAGTTAGCCTAGTGACTATGCACGTCTCAACCATATGCCTGGGGAAGGTGTGTCCTAGGTTCGATTCCCATCAATGACGTGAGGAGCTTAAGGATCTTCCTCAGCCATAGCCAAGTTAGCCAGTCTTAAGTGTGGCCAGCAGGGGTTTTTCACCCAGTTTACCTGGGGTTATCCCGCAAGCAGGCAAACTGGCCCCGTGAACACACACGGATACAGTCAGGAATACTCAAGACAATCCCTCCAGCCATAAGTCTGAATTGTCAGCTATGCTGGCCCCAAGCCTGGATAAAAATGGGGGGATTGAGGTGGTGCCTACCTCTCCGTAAAAGGGGCTCGTCATTGAATCACCATATGAAATAAAATGAATGAATTTGGGCAACAAAGATGGATTAGAAATTACACTTAAATATAGATATAGAAATTACACTTGGTGGGTATATATTGTTACAAGTAGAGTAAACAGTGGCATAGCTAGAGCTTTTGCCACCCCTCTCAATACACACCAAAAATACTATAAAAAAGATCCTATATCTCTAAATGACGTTCCATATACGTCAAAACGATGTATAGGGAAATAAATTAAAATACTAAGTTTATTTTTGAAGTAAAACTTTAACTTCAATTCTAAAATGTTGTTTTTCTTGCTTTTCTGTTAGCAAAATCGTCGATGACATTGGTGAAGTCTATTTCATAGTAATGTAGGTAATTCTTAATAATTTTATTTAGGAAAACTCCTTTCACAACTAGCAGCACTTACAGCAATCGTGAGGAAAATTCGCAGTAGTATTACAATATTTGGAACTCAGTTGTTGAGAATTAACAACTGAGTTCCAAATTTCAGAATTAACTGCAAGTTCAAAGTGCTGCCCAGGGTGGATTCCCCCCCCGCCCAGCTATGCCACTGGGAGTAAATAGATCATGGAGTAATGGTGAATCATCATCAGTTGCATCAGTCTTGGGACTGGTAGCTCAGCAGCAATTTCCCCCATTCCGCTCTGTCATTGGCTTTCTTCTTAACCTCCTGGTAACTCCTCAAACCCGTGCTGTCTTTGACTTGGTCAAGAAAGCTTTTCCTTGGTCTGCCTCTTCTTCTTCTTTCCCCCTCTATTTTGCCTTCAGTTATTCTTTTCACAAGTCCATCATGTCGAAGTATATGTCCAAACCACCTATCCCTCCTAATTTTGATTGATTTAATTAGAGTTCTTGTTTTGTTTATCTCTCTTAGGAATTCTTGGTTTGATTTTTTTCTGTCCATTTTATTTTGTTCATGCGGCGCCAGCACCACATTTCAAAAGCCTCCAATCTTCTTACATCTTCTCTGCCTAGAATCCAGGTTTCACATCTATACAGTGCAATGCTCCATATCAATGTCTTTACTAAATTTTTTTTCAATTGTAGGTTGAGGTTTCCTGTTAAAATGCCTTTCATCTTAGAGAATTGGGCTTTTGCATTGTTTATTCTTGATCTTATGTTTTCTCTTGTTCTGCCATCTTCTGTTATTAGGCTTCCTAAATATTTAAAGCTTTTCATTTGTTTTATTTGTTCCCCGCTGATGTCTATATGCTCTGTATTGATAGGGATTTTGCCTGTAACAATGATTTTAGTCTTATCTGTGTTGATTTTCATTTTATATTTTAAAGGTTATTATTTAGTAATTCTAGCATTGTTTTTAACATTCTTCTGTTTTCTGCTGCAAGGGCTATATCATCAGCAAATCTTATACACATAACTTGCTCACCATTTATCTTTATGCCACTATTTATTTTATCTTTAGTTTCCTGAATGGCCTTTTCAATATATAAATTAAATAAAAGTGGTGAAAGTATGCATCCTTGTCTTACTCCACTCCTTATATTTATTATTTTCTCCTTATCATCGATTTTAATCTGTCCTTTTTGATTTTTGTAAATTTGATAAATTATTTTCCTATCCCTCAAATCTATGCTGATATTAGTTACACAATTTAGGAGTATTTTCTGGTTTACTTTATCAAATGCTTTCTCTAAATCAAGGAAGCAAATGTAAGTATTTTGACTAAGGTCTAATCTTCCCTCTATTATTGTTCTTAAACAGAGTATTACCTCTCTTGTTCCTTTATTCTTTCTGAATCCAAATTGGTCTTCATCCAATAGACAATATTTTTGAATAAATTCCATTTTGAATAATTTTTAGCAGAATTTTGCTAACATGTGGGATTAAAGCTATTGTTCTAAATTGGCTGCATTTGTTTGCTTTATTCTTTTTTGGTATTGGTATTATGGTTGATTTCATAAACTCCTTTGGTATTTCTCCTCTATCATAGATTTGGGCTATTAATTGATATAGTAAGGTTTTTGTCTCATCACCTAGATTTTGTAGCAATTCTATAGGAATATTGTCTACACCTGGACTTTTTCCTTTACTCATTTCGAACAGTGCTTTATCAAATTCTTCTCGCATTATTGGGGATCCTAGATTATCTTCATTTTGATTTTCTATGCTGATATCAACATCAAGTTCATCGCCATTATAGAGATTTTCAAGATAATTCTTCCATTCCATTAATATATCCTCAGATTCTATTAGTAATTTTCCATTTTCATCTTTGATGGCATTGTTTTTGCTGTTCTTATTAAATTTGAAAGTCAGTTTGTTAATTTCTTTATAGGCTTTCTCTATGTTTTCTTTTTTAAATAATTCATCTATGTTATTACACTGTTCTTCCAGGTATTCTTTTTTGGCTTGTCTACATTTTCTTGTAATTTGATTTTTAAGATATTTGTATTTGGTCACATCTTCTTCTTTAACAGCATTTTTATATTTTCTTCTTTCATCCATAAGGCCAAATATTTCATCTGTTATCCAATGTTTTCTTTTTCTGCATTTTTCAATAATTGATATGATGAATTTGTAATTAACTCTTTAATCATACTCCATTGGTTTTCAATATTATTCTGACTATTTATGTTTTCTGGAATGTTATGATCAGTTGTCTCTTAGTATCCTCTCTTTACTTCTTTATTCTTTAATTTTTGAAGGTTCCATCTTATTGGTTTGTATCTTTGGATTTGTTTCCTATGTTTCAGTTCTGTTTTCATTAAGACAAGTTTATGGTCACTACTAATGTCAGCACCTGGATAGCTTTTGCAATTTTTTATTTGGTTTCTGTCTCTTTTCTTGACCAATATATAATCTATTTGAATCCCCAGGCACTTTCCAGGTGTATCTTCTTCTTTTTGGAACTTGAAATAATGTATTTGCTATAACTAACTGTTTTTGTGTACAAAATTCTATTAATTGCTTTCCTCTTTCATTCCTACGTCCAAGACCAAATCTTCCTGAAACATTATCATTATTCTCTTCTCCCACTATAGCATTCCAATCTCCCATTATTATTGTATTGTCTCTGTCTTTAAAGCAGCTCCAGATTTCTTGTATTTGTTCATAAATTTCTTCTATTTCTTCATCGCTATGTTGTGATGTTGGCATGTAGACCATTATAATATTGAGGTTTACTGGTTCATTTTGAATGCTTATCGCCATGATTCTGTCATGGCGATAGTTAATTATTGTATTGATTAACTTTCCAACTTTTTTATGAAGCATTATTGCAACACCTGACTCGCCTTTCTTTTGTCCTGAATATAATATCCGAAATCCTCCACTCCAGAAATCACCCTGTCCCTCCCATCTCGGCTCACTAATGCCCAGAATGTCTATTTCGAGTCTATCCATTTCTTTTTTCACATTTTCTATTTTACCTGGTTCTAGAAGTGTTCTTGCATTCCATGTTCCAATATTCAGCTTATTTCTTGTCTTCATTTTTGAATAAGTACCAGGATTTCATTGGCTGTCGGCCTGAGAAGCCCGGTTACTTCTCCTGCTGGGCATGACTCCTTCAGTGAAGGCTCCATCGCCAATCTTGATTTCATTTTTAACTTCCATTGCTGCTTTTACTTGGGAATGTAATGTGGTGGTTTCTCCTTGCCTTCCACATCGCAGGATTGTAACATGTATGCTACAGGAGGTTAATACAAGTAGCGTTGCTGCCCACTACTATAACTATTAATGGTTAGTTGAAAGAGGAGGAAACACCCCTAGCCCTCAAGTACTCTAATAGCTTCAGGGAGAATGGAGGACCTCCTCCTGGGGTTAGTAAGTAAGAAAAGAGACAGACAGAAAGTTTTAAATAAAGAATCCTCATTAGGAAGAAAGTATGAGGGTAGAAGCAGGAAGTAGAAGAGTTAGAGAAAAGTATGACCAAAAGCTTTGGATTAGATCATACTTAGCTCTGGGACCCCGGGTTAGTCATGCCCGTGCCTGCAAGTTGTAAGCCCCATGGGGACTAATGGTGAATAAGGATCTAAAATTTAGATGACACATTGCCAAAATTGTGAGGACAACACAACAAATTCTGGGAATGATGCAGACACTGACTTGTATAGGTAGGGAGATTCTAGTTCCCTTGTATAAAGCCTTAATTAGGCCACATATGGACTACTGTGCACAGATTTGGTCACTTGGTTTTCAAAAGGATGAAGAGATATTGGAAAGGTATCAGAGGTGATTGATTAAGGTAATTTCTGATCTCTGGAATGTTGTATTTGAAGAAAGGTTGAGAAGATGCAATTTACGGTGTAGTAGATAGAAGGATGAGGAGTGATATGATAGAGACGTACATGTTAGTAACGGATTGCTATAGGATTAATGTTGAAGAGGTTTTTCATAAAATGGTGAGAGATTGGGGGAGAACAAGGAGTCATCCCTAGAAGCTTTATAAGGAGAGAAGGTTTTTTTGGTAAGTTGTGGATGAGTGGAATGTATTGCCTGAGAGTGTGGTGTCAGCAGAGAATTTGAATGTGTCTAAAGCAAGATATGATTAGCTGTGTCTATGAGAAAGGGACCTCCTAGATGAGTCTTTGACTTCATGGTGTCTTAGGTTAATAATAATAAATTATATTGAACGAAAATTGTTTAAAAGGAATCAGTTATGGATATGGTTAGGAAGTTAACATCGAGGATAGCCATGTACAATACAGTGTGATAGATATGGTTAAATGGAAAAAAGGAATATGAAAGGCATCTTAATTTTTGTGTACTTAAACACACAAAAAGTAAAGGAAGTCCAAAGAAAGAAGAAACAGGAAGGATTTTAAAAAAATTATATAGTGATATATGGTAATTTCTGTGATCACTAGCACACTGGAGAGGGAGCAAAGAAAACATGTTTCTCAAGTGCGAGATTTTGCAATGTGATTGAAGTAGACGTGAGCAATGGAATGAGTGGATGATATTATTATTACATGATACCTCCAATGAGTCGTAGGACTCATTGTGAAAAGGCACTCTTCTCCACTATACACAACTCACCATCTCTCCCTGCTTTATCCTCCAAGTACTACAACCATCAACACATCAAGCCATCTACAGCCTACTATCACCACCAACAACAGCATTTTTTGTCTGTAAATTGTATGTGTTTTCACTGCCGATTTTCCTGTGTGTAGAATGAAAAACTCAAGGTTTTGGGAGGAATAACCTTGTTACCTCTCTATGAGATTGGTTTCAATTGAAAACCCATCTAAAGATTTCTATTGTCACAATGAGAGTCGAACTTGACTTTTCCAATCGAAGGGCGCAACATCCTGTCGTGCTTCCATTTGTGCTATGAAGATGCTATGATTGTGTTGGTCAGAATGAATGATTTGAAAGAAAAGTGTATTATGACAAAAAAGTGGAAAGAGGTTGTTGAATAACTGGAAAACAGTGAAAGCATATAGAAGAGGCTGTTGCAATGTCATGACAGAAATGAGATGAGGAGAGCTGCAGTTGCAAATGAGAAAGATTTTGTAGAAGAGATAGCATATGGTATGTTGTTGTTGTTGTATGGGGTGACTGTAAAGTTTGAAAGGATTTGCACTTGCAAGATAGATAGCACTTCATTGATTTGGTGTCATGTAAATTGAGAATGTGAATTGTCAAGAAAACGATATGTCTGAGTGATGGCATGAAAGCATGGATGTATGCATTAAATTAAGTGGTCGAAATTGTGAGTGTAATAAAAAAAAGAGGGAGAATCACTCTGTCATCCCTTGATAATATGAAGAATTATTAAGACTGGGCAATGTCAGTTTGAGGACAAAGTATAATTTGCTTATGTTCATGGATAGAGAGTATTGAATGCACATGGAAGAATTCACATTTATTGAAGGCTGTTGTGTATATATATATAAATATATATGTGTGTACACACACACACACACACACACACACACAAAAGATAAGATTGGATAAATGAGTTTTAGAGGGTATTTATTTTTTTAATTTTGAAAAAAAAAATTTACCAATCCAGTGCAATAATAATTTTCTCTGAGCATACATAAATGCTTAGAGAAAAAAAATAAATAAATAAAAATAAAAATGCTCTAAAACCGTTTATTTTAATTTCATTTTGTTTATTTACTACTCGACCAGCCGGCCTGGCTGGCCAAGTGGCTAGCATATCTGCTCTCCAGCCAAAAGAAGTTCGAATCCCACCATGGGCATTGATATTTGTGCATGTCTGTGGAAATGCTAGTGATTGTGGTCGGCGGTAGATGGTGTTGGTGCAGTTGCAGTCAGTTGGTGGATTGAGTAGTGGAGACAGAGTTGTAGAGTAGGTGCCCTCCCTCGATGCGTCCTTAGACTCCCTGGAGGTGTCAAATAATAATAATAATTATTATTTAATTTTTTTTTAGTCATTTTATGCAATAATATTTGCTAATGTACTTGTAGAAAGTGTTACCCCCGGATTACTAAGTTACTTATACTTGATAAGAAATTATATTATTGTTTTAAGGAATACTTGGGCAGTTGAAAGAATTTAATGGAATGCTGTGACAATTGATGTGATGTCAACAGCCTTCATTTGTATTTAGCCTCTACTTGTACATACAAATTAGAACAGTTGGTGAAGATACTTTACATATAAATTTTTATTTGCATATTCTTGGGTATAAGATTAAAACAAGAATATAATTTTTTGTCAATTTACTACTGTTTTTTTTTTTTTAAGAAACAATTTTTAAGTAAAAACTAAGACCCATTTGTTTAGAGTAGAGCACATAATTAGCATTTTGCTCAGAGCACTGGATTTTTTCTATTTCGATTACGATATTCATCCCACAAAACAGAAAAATGGTCAAGTAATACACAATTAGGATAATTCACAGGCTTGCCTTCATAGCTTTTTTTTTTTTTTTTGTCATAATTCCAGACAACAGACACTGTAGTCAAAATTTCAAGTGAGTATATAATCAGCATTTTGTCTTTGACCAAAAGTATTCAGTCTGTTTTTTGGTGAGGAATGAGAATGGGTAAGTGGATAAGCTTTACAAGAGAAGATAATAACAAATTTGTCTGCCACTGCCTGCGGGGAAAAATAAAATAAAAGTTGTGTGCCCTGATCAGGAATCGCTACCATTTTATCTCTGCTAGTTAATGTTTGTCATAATATTGCAGCAATCTGCTGAGTTTTCTTAATCATCTTTGCAACATCCCCTTTAAATTTCAAATTTCGATTCACCATAACCCATACATCCTCAACGTCTTCCAGTATACTTCCACATTTAGAGTATGCAGTATCCCATCTACAGTTCCCAAAATTCAAACCGTTACATTTAGCACCATTAAACGGATATCCCCGTTCATCTTACCCCCTTCTCTCTTGCACCTTTCCCTCTCAAAATTAAAGTAAACAAATTGTGGTGCGTGATATATTCGAAAATCCCCGCATATATCACGCACCACAATTTTTCAGGAAAAAAAAAATTGACGTTTATAAATAAATCCTCAGTATTCATCATAATTTAGAGTGGTGAATGAGTCGAATAAGCTACCAGAGTCTGTTGTAGGTGCTATGACAGTGAATGAGTTCAAGGCAAAGTATGATAAATACTATGTGAATGTCGAATAGTTGTGATGGACATGATGTTTAGGGCCTCCCTTGATGAGTCTAAGGACTCCTTGGAGTCTCCCGTAATAATAATTCCTCACATTACTTATAAAATGAATGCCTTAATAATAATAATAATAATGAAATGTTAATAATCAACGCTATTTACGTGATCGGCCGCTCACCTTCAACATGCGATATATTTGAATGTTTTATTTATTTATTCGTATGGAGTTTCCTCCCTTTTTCTCCCCGTCCCTATTAGGGCGAGTTGAGCCCCCTCATGGGGGTTAAGTATTTATGGCTGTAGATCCGTGTATGTTCACGGGGCCGGTTTACCTGCTTGCGGGATGAAAAACGCCACATAAACTGGCGGAAAAAACCCTACTGTCCGCACCCAAGACCGGCTAACTTGGCTATGGCTGAGGAAGATCCTCAAATTCCTCGCGTCTTCGAAGGGAATCGAACCTGGGACACTCCTTCCCCAGTCATATGGTTGCAAAGCGCACAGCCACTTGGCTAACCGCGCGGACAGTGTTTTAGTGACAATGCTTCTGTAATTAAATTATTTCTGGCGAAATCATGTCCCAAGATCCCAAAATCCAGTTGCACAGCAGTTCTAGTGTTTCTTAATCTTAATCCACCCCCACGCAATCCTGGTCGAGAAGTCAATGCCCTCATTCCCACATTTCCTCTACTGGTAGCCTCCATCTTTATGCATATGATTGGTGCAGTATTAACAAAAGATCGCCTGACTCAGTGACAAAGGCAAGCCGACGATTATTGAATTGAAATGCTGATTCTCTTCAACCGAATTCTAAAATATCTGAAACTGCCATAACCACATTCACTATATATTTCTTAAAGTTTTAAACTTTTTTTCGAGTGCGAAGTATACGCGAAACGTTTTCATTTCGTTTTTCGTAAAGCAAAATCAGGGGTGCGAGGGCAAGTTATATTCGATTATATACGGTATTCAGCTCCTTAAGAGCCACTACATCACTACTCTTAATAACCTTCCCCAGCTTCACGACATCCGCAAACAACTGAATATTATCTTGAATTTCAGTGACAATAACATTGATATAAAGGTTGGAAAGTAGTGGTCCTAGCACAGAGTCCTGCCGAATAGTAACTTTCATTTTCCCTGATATTGCCCATCCATACACAACCCTTTGATATCTATCAGATAACCAATTGCTAATCCACTTCACCAACTTAATATCCAAAGCCCATACATTGCAGCTTAAATATCAGTTTATCATGTGGTACTCTATCAAATGCCTTTTAGAAATTCTAAAAAAAAATAGCTTATGCATTTTCCTCATCATCCACTCTTGTTACTTTATCATAAACGTTAACAAGATTACTGAAACAAGAACGCCCTTTAACAAATCCGTGCTAATCTTCACAGAAGGTATTATTTTCATCTCTCCAGTTTATATGCGCTTTTCCCAATTTTTCTAATACCTTAACAAGCAGAAGTAGTAGTCCATAATTTGATGCCTCCATTCTCCAACCACCCTTATGCAGTGGCACTATCTTACCCTCCTTCCACTCCCTAGGAACTTTCTAGTTGCAAGGCTTTCATTAAATAGCCAAGTCAAGGGAGTTGTTAGTTTTTTAGTGCACTCCCTTAAGACTTGTGGGGAAATTTCATTGAGTCTCACAGCCAGAGTACTTATTATTGTAAATACATCCACTTCTCTTCTAATCCATCAACCATCTCCATTCTCTTTCATATACATCCCCCAGAATGAAACTAATAAAGTAATTATTAAACAACTCGACCATTCGCCTTGATCATTAGACCACCTTTTCCATCTAGCAAGACCATTCGTCTGCAATCATTTCTTCTTTTCCTAGTCCCATAAAAAAAAATTTCCTTAGAGTTGTCCCTTGAATGTAGTGCTAGCCTCCTCTCATATTCTAATTTTTCCTTCCTGACTATACTAGTCAACTTTCTTTCTTGAACTTTGTATTCCTCATAATCTGTTCACCACCTCATTCTACGCTTTTTCCCTAACCTATTTTTTTTATATTAAATACTTGTGCAAAGTTTTTCAGTTTAGTGGTATATTATACATGACGAATGCTTTTCTTGTTTTAATTCAGCTTACCATATAATATTTAATATTAAATTTAACCTTATAATATTTTAGCTTGCCATAAAGATAAAAATTCCATGTGAAGTTTAATAGCATCCTGAGAAATACTTTTTACATTATCGATTATTCAAGAGACATGTGGTAAAGATAGCGGCTCTTACTGTACAAAAAAAGGAAAGCGAATTATTTCAAAAGCAAACAAATTTGCTTGTGACCCAAGACTATCAGTAATTATAAGCCACATCCGATGAAGAGACGACTGGAAGTGTCACTGTCTCTCTTGGTCCCTAACCTTAACATAATATGCCATTGGTTGAAATAGTGAGGGTTCTACGATCGATTTTCTTGAGTTTATGGGATGATAATCCTGAGTCTCCGGGAGGAAAAGCTTGCTTACCCTTGCCAAAGATCGACAAATTCTGGAACCAGTCAAAGAAAGGCTTAGAAAACGTTCCTGTAGTGGGTTATTAGAACCGAATTTAAGTTTTTCTTTGGGAAGCATAGCATAGAGCAGTGTTTCTCAAACTTCAGCTATCGTACCCCTTCTAAAATTGTCATTATTATCAAGTACCCCTAATTAATTAATTAAAATTAAATTAATTTAAAATATTAATTAAACTTAAATATCTATTTTATTTGAATTTATATGTTCATGTAAACAAAAAATATGATTTATTTTAAAATTTTGGTTCTCTAGATATGTCAGGCGACACACTCATCAATTTCATTTGATCCAGATGCAATATCAACGTTTTCTTGTTGCTTACAGCTACTTGTATTTGCTATATTGCTCTCTTTTGGGGGTTTTATAAATCCGATCTTTAACCAATGATCCATACGTAAGAATTTGAAAGCTAAAAAAAAAAAAAATACTGTATTTACTAATATAATTAACTTTTTTCCCAAAATTAAAGCTAAAAAATCCTGTTGCGAGATACGTGCGGGAATTTTCGGAAACTAAAGTTTTCAGAAAAAAAATGACAATGGTGTGACTTACCAAAAACCTCCTACTCGCTATCACTACTTTTGGCATCGAGAACAGTTTATTTGTGTGCATCGTCAGTCATCTACCCAAATAGCATCATCTTTCCCTTTATTTCAAGCAAAAATTACCAGTAATTTACAAGACTTGAGATACGTAGAACAGCGAAGAACTGCATATGATAAGCGCCTTCGTAGCGCAATTGGAAGAATGACGGTATATTGCGTCCTTCGATTGGAATAGGCCTAAGTTCGATTCTTCGCTACGGGAAGAATCTTTATCTGGACGATTTCAATCGAAGGTGAGTTAGCCGATCTCATACGGAGGTAGCAGAGTTTTTCTCCCGGAAACTCTGGTTTTTCATCCCGCATACAGACAAATCAGCTCTTCAGAACACACGCAATTTACAGACAAAAAAAAAAAAAAATTGTTGTGGTGGTGGAGGTGGGCAGTTGATGGAGACAGTTGTAGGTGTCCTCCCGCGATGAGTCTTCGGGCTCCTTGGAGGTATCAGGAATAATAATAATAATGATTGGTGCAGTATTAACAAAAGATGACGCGAACCAAAGACAAATTAGCATTTCAACAGTTGAGTTGACATGCTAATTCCCTTCAACCTAATTCCATAATATCTGAAACACATTCACTATATATTTCTTAGTTTTAACACGTTAACGACGGGGGTGGTATCAAGCAAAACCATATATTCTACCTGCAACATATGGTTTTGCTTGGTCTATATAGCAGTTTCTGTTGGAGAGGGGATGCGATTCATTAGTTAATGCCGTTTTATCCCGGTTGTCTCTAATTGCACTGTTTGTGAAAAATATGACTCCTTTAATTATGCATAGCCGAAAATTGCCACGTATCCCCCTAATGACCTTTCGCGTATCCCCCTGGGTACACGTACCACACTTTGAGAAACACTGGCATAGAGGATGCCAGTTCCACTGAGCTATACAGGTCTTATTTTGTGTAATGAAAAAATGCTTTCCTCATCCAGTTTCTAAATTAGTTCTCTCACAAACATAAGTTAGGTTTTGCTTTCACTTGAAATACATTTCCAATAATAATGTAGCTTACAAAACTTGACCACATACTTCTTCTTCTTCTACGCGTTATTCCCGCTTCCCATGCAGGGTCCGCGTGTTACTTTAGATGCGACTTCTTGTTAGTACTACTCCCAACCGACCCGTCGCCTGGTCTGCCGCTAGGGGGATATATTTTTGACTGTAGAGGCGTATGTTCATAAGGCCGGTTTGCCTGTTTGCGGGATGAAAAACGCCAGATAAACGGGCGGAAAAAACCCTACTGACCGCGCCCAAGACCGGCTAACTTGGCTATGCCTGAGGAAGATCCTCAAATTCCTCACGTCTACAACGGGAATCGAACCTGGGACACTCCTTCCCCAGGCATATGGTTGCGAAGCGCAAAGCCACTAGGCTAACCGCGCGGTTTAAAACTTGACCACATACTACAACACATTAATATAATTATTACTTGATGACATTATAAATACACCATGGCAACGGTCATTGCCATGTGATTTTCTGTCACCTATACGCATTAGTAGAAATAAATTGAACGCCCAGTGAGAGTGGAGAATGTTACGTACTAATTTCCAAAACTCAGGGCTTTCTATCTAACACAGGAGCTCTGAATTTTGATGTTCTGCTTACCACTGGGTAACTAAAAAGGGAAAAAAATATGCTAGAAAGAAAACAGGAGATATTCAGTATTAGAAATAAGATAGCATGCAATGAGTTTCTCAGCATGAGGAATTTGCTTTTCCAGAAAGTACTACAGTTATTAGTAACGAAATCCGATTGACACAGAATAGTATCTCGAAGGATACGGAAAATTTTGAGAAATGTATAATAATCTGTGCACTAGGCTGCAAGAAGATTGACTTAAGTTCAAGTCCAGTCGCTGTCTGGGGAGCTTTTTCTAAGCTTTTCTTCGACCGGTTTGTCGATCTGTTACACAGTCAAGCAGGTTTTTTCTTCTGGAAACATTTTTTTTTTTGTTCCATAAACTCAAGAAAATCGACAGTAGAAATCATATTATTTCTGACAGTAACATATCCTGTTAAGTACCAAGAGATGGCAGAACTTATTTGCCAGTCTCTTCATCGGTGCCGAGTATAATTAATGATAGTCATGGCTCAGCTATGCCTGATTGGCTACCACCGTATATTGAACTGCCCATTCAGTGTCCAAAACTAGATAGGTTTAAAAGACCTCACCTACTCTATAAGGGAATAAAAGACATTAGCTAATTATTGTTACAAATATATACACATTAGCTAATTATATATATATATATATATAACAAATAATTATTGCTTTTATTATTATTATATGGGCACCTCCATGGAGTCCAAAGACTCATCATGGGAGATCCAAATTATTGTCACAGTCTACAAATACCGCTCCTAGAACTTCTTAACAGAGATAGCGCTCACAATTGACACTGGCAACCCATTCAATTCATTCTCCACATTGAGAGGGAAAAATCTAGTCCTCACCACTACTAACCATACCTTTACTCAACTTGCAGATATCACCACTTGTTTTGCAGTCCTCTAGTCAAGTTCTGATACATTTCCCCTGCATCAGGGGAAATTGATCGCCTATCGATCAACTTCTGCAATCCAAACACTTTCAATCTATCCTCATAGGGAACATCCCAGAGTGTCAGGTCATCATCTTAGTCGTTCACCTCTAAATGCTCTCCACCATCTTCTATCATCCAGATGTATACATATCAAGGCCTTATAAAGAAGAATAACAACCCTTATCTCTAATGGTTGATGTGTTCTTCAATAATTGAGTAATCTTATAAACTACTTTAGCAATATGTGCTCCAAACTTCAACTCTCTGTCTACTCCAACCCTAAATCCCTAGTTTCATCTATTTCCTCCAATAGATGTCCATAAATGTGGAATAAAGCTTGTAATGGATTTATCCCAAAATGCATAACTTTACATTTCTCCACATTAAACTGATACCCGTGATATTTAGCTCATATTTGCTGACAGCCTATTTAAATCATCCTGCAAGCTCTTTACATTGTCTTGAGTAACTATTACTCTACCAAATTTTTCATCATCAGGAACAACTGAATATTTGTTTCAGATTATTTCCCATATCATTTGTTAATACTGCAAATCTGTAAATACTTCAAATATGTAGAAATCAATCAGTAGTAGTAGACCTGTTACCGAACCTTG
Organism: Typopeltis vanoorti; assembly: GCF_054136105.1. Taxonomy (NCBI): domain Eukaryota; kingdom Metazoa; phylum Arthropoda; class Arachnida; order Uropygi; family Thelyphonidae; genus Typopeltis; species Typopeltis vanoorti. The sequence continues at coordinate 79,926,358 of NC_143569.1, read as the reverse complement.
CAGCTCATCACTAGTCACATGCTTTCTCGTCGTTCCAGCTGTTCTATATCTTTTTGATATCTTTTCAGCAGCCATCATGTTATCCACATAATCTATCATATCCATTCTAATTTGCGTAACGGATTGCCATGTGCTATTCTGTCAAAGCCCTTTCTAAAATCCAACAGAATCATCATTTAGCCATTTCCTTTATCCTGGTCAACTGTCACTCTATTATAAAAAGTTGGTATATTATTAACCCCTTAACATACAAAGACATCTATGACACGTCTTTTGTTTACTGCACCAAAATTGATTTTGAATTTTGGTTTCACATATAAATACAATCGAATATAAATGCTAGACAATCTTGTGCCTATTTCCTTTCCCCTGAGAAAAGTTGCCAACGGTGTGTATCGGCTATTTCGTTTGCGTTTGCACAAAAAATGATGAATTTGATTAGATTAAAAGAAATTATTAGACGATGGAGCCTGTGTAGCTCAGTAGAAGTGGCGTTTTCACCCTATGGCGCTTGACTGCACAAAGAAAGGATTTGGTGGTTCAAATCTACTCGTCGACTGGAGGATATTTTTCTAAGCCTTTTTTCGACCTGTTCCCGGGTTAGTCGATCTCTGGCACGGGATAGCGGGTTTTTTCTCCAGGAAACTCAGGTTTTTCGTCCCGTAAACGCAAGAAAATTGACCGTCGAACCCACACTATTTTCAGACATTTAAAATATTGTGTTAGGGATCACGAGCTGGCGGCACTAGCTTGCCACCTTCTTCACTGCGTACCGATGAATCAGTGATAGCCTTAGGCAAGCTATCTCTCTGATTGGCTACCAGTGGAGATTGAACTGCCCACTCAGTCTCCAAAAAACGTTAGATAGGGTAAACAGCCCCGCCTACTCCCCATACGGGATCAAATAGGCGTTAGCTGATTTTTTTTTTTTAGCTGATGAATTTGATCCAGAAAATCACCCTCGCCCAAAAAATTGGCAGAAACACGACCACTTTCTGATTTTTAATTGACACATTAAGGGGTTAAGGCATGACCGATCCTTCACCGTGTTCTCTTTTGTCGAGTATCATATTCTTATCCTTCCATTCTTGAATTTTTTGTTGGAACAATTTTTCCCAGGACTTTTCCTACCACTCCTGAGATACTGATTGGTCAATAATTTGCAAACTACAGTCTTAGAACTTCTATTATGCAAAGAATTATTATGTCCACTTTGTAATCCTTTGGAGCTCTACCAGAACCGAGACTTTAATTAAAGAGCCTGTCAGAAACATTGCCAGTTCTCTTGCACATTCTAGCAAAACGCAGTTGATATCTCATCTAATCCCACAGCTGTATTTACATTGAGAATACACAATATCCTAAGAACCTCAAATTATCAGTCTGTGTTCAAACATCAGTCTGATAATTTGTTACGTGTCATAGCATTAATCTCACTTGGTTGATATATCCTTGCAAAGTAGTCACTTAACTGAACTGTTTTAGTAGCTTGTGTTGCCTTATCACTATCAACATGCGTTATGGTTATTCTTCCATATTCATATTTTCGCTTAGTCGCACGTAACGAAAGAACTCTGAGATTTCCATTGGCCTGCTCGGCCTCGTATTTCTGGTCTGGCCCTTCTACATTTCATAAGTTAACTTGCCACTTTTCTCCTTACATACCCTCCACAACATTTTCTTTATTTGCAGCTCATGTGTAATGATACTACTCATTAAGTATGCCTAGCATGTTGAAGTGCAAATTCAGGGAAACGTAAGCAAGAGAGTTAGTGTGAGAATGACCAAGTGAGGAATCTAGTCTCTCAAGCAAAAATATCGAATAGGGTAGTCAATTCAGAAAGTAAAGGTGGGTGGGAGACTAAAGGGATGCTGCAGTTTCTATATGCTAAAGTCAGAAGTATCAGGAACAAGAGGGAGGAGTTTTTGGTATTGGTTAGTGCAACCTCGCCAAAAGTTACAGGCATTAGTGAGAATTGGCTGGCGGCAAATGATGTAGTTACATGGATTGAATGTGAAGGGTTTAGTAATTTTAGGGAAGATAGGTAACAGATGACTCGAAGCCAAAAAGAATAGGAGACAGGTGGTAGGGTGGCTGTTTATTTGAAGCAATCTGGTGTGAGATTAAGGCGAGTAAGACAAAGTATACAGTTGGTTTTTGCTAAAGGCCAGGGAGTCCCACAGATGATCTGGAAAACATGCATTGCCAAATTAGTACAAATGGCAAGCAGGAAATAGAATTTATACACCTGCTACGAGATAAGTATATTTAAGGTAACATGTGATGGAGAAGACTAGGGGTGGGAGAGTATTGGACCTGGTCCCAGGATTAGAAAAGCTATCCATAACCAAAGTGGCGATATTGCCTTTAATTGGTGAAAGTGACCATAACCATACAGTCTTGACTTTTGAGATTTTAAAACATGAGGAACATTCTATCAAGAAAGAGTATTTGTGGAACTACAAGGCAGGTGATTATGGCATGCTTAAGAAGAAGCTTAAATCTGTGCCATGGCATAAAACACCGGAGAATGAGGATTAGTAGTGCATGGATATTCTTAAAGTAATATAGAAGAAGCAAAGTTAAATTTTATGCCTACGGTAAGGGGGTTAATCGGATAGGAGCTAGATGTATGAGAAATATCATTAAGCAGGAACTGTAGAAGAAGAAAATGCTGTGAAGGATATATATATAAAGAGAATAGTGACTAGCAAATTCATTAACAGGTCAAGATAAAATCAGATTATTAGAACAAAAGGTAAAATCAGATTATGAAAACATACCCGAGCAGGCCAAAAGAAGTCCTAAAGAGTTCTTTCGTTATATAGCAAGTAAGAGGAAGAATAACTGTGGAAGATTAAATTTAATGAGTGAAGATGGTCACGATTAGACAGAAGCGGATAACATACTTGAGTTACGGACTGACCATTTCGCACTGATATATCATCCTACTTTAGTTACTGCTTTAACACTTTTGTAGTATATGGGAATAGAGGTGGATGAATTGGAGGTTCTTAGGATATTGCAAAATCTCAATGCAAATACAGCAGTGGAATTAGATAGAATATCAGCTAGGGTTTTGCGAAAATGTGCACGGGAACTGACAATACCTTTGACTAGGCTCTATTTATTTTAAGTCTTAGCTCTGGTAGAGTTCCTAGGGAGTAGAAAGAGGTCAAAATAGTTCCTTTGCATAAGGGATGTTCTAAGACTGCAATATCAAATTATGGACCAATCAGTATCTCAGGCGGAGCGTTAAAAGTACTAGAAAAATTTCTAAAAAAGAGAATTCAAGAATGGATAGATTTTTATTTATTCTTCTGGAGTTCCCCCATTGCTCCACTGTCCCTTAGGTTGAGCCCTCCCAGAGGGATTAAGTATGTATTTTATGACTGTAGATACGTATGTGTTCACGAGATAATTCCTATTATGAGGGACGAAAAACTCAAATTTTCAGGTGAAAAAACCCTCTACCTCCATATGAGACCGCCTAAGGTAAAATTTTTGCCCTTTAGTCAAATCTTAGTCTTAGTCGTAATAGTCTTAGCTTTGTGAGCTCAAAGCTAAGACTATCATTGTAAGAGCCATTCTCATTCAAATAATTTGATATGATTGGATTGAAAGTAACCATTTTCATTAGAATTCAAATATATATATATATATATATATATTATATTAACCAAATACATGACATCTTGCAAATCCTGTACCACATTATTACTGCCGTATATAAGCGATACAAAATTTTTTCTAATACATAAATATAATAATTATTTGTAATTCTTAATTGTACAACTGCAGTGCTTAGAAATAACATATTAATATTTTTCAAAATATAAATTAAAAGCTCTTTATTGAATTAGATAATAATAAAACTAATCAACCTATCCCGACTGATTTTGTCGCACATAGCGACAATACCGGGACTCCTATTGCTGCCATTATAAGGACGCTGATATATATATATATAGAGAGAGAGATAAGGAAGTGGCTGTACCATTCTACATATTCTGATCAAGGCTTCATGCAAATTTGGTCCTTTGATTTTCTTTGTGATGAAGAAACGCTAGAGGTTATGGAGATGAGTAACTAAAGCAATAAAAGCACTAAATGTTGTTGGTCATTAGGAGAAGCTAAGGAAGCGAAAATTACAGAGCTTGGTAAATGGACAAGGGACGAATGGTACAATTGAGACTTTTAAGTGGATAAGAAAGTTTTACTAGACTCTCTTTCTCTCTCTCTTTCTCGACTAGTAAAATAAAACTAGGCAAGACACACACACACATACACAGAGAGAGAGAGAGAGATAGACTTTTCTACATGAAAAGTGATGGACATTGAATATGTTTCCGGAAAGTTATGGATGTGAAGAGTACGAATGAGTTTAAATATACTGTCAGCCTATTCAAATCATCCTGCAATCTATCTACATCACTTTAATTAACTATTACCATATAACATGCATCATCAGATTAAATATCTTCCTTCAAATTATTTCCTACACCATTTGTGTACAAATTAAACAGCAATGGTCCTAGCACCACAGCACAATGCCTTGCAGTACACCACTAGTCACCATCCTTCTCTTTATTCTGCTCCTCCATATACTGCTTTTTTGGTATCTGTCCATCAGCTGCCATTTTATCCATATCACCAGTTTCATATTCATTCCCACATGTTGCAGTTTATGTACCAGAGTTCCACTTAGTCTGTTAAATGCCTCTACAAAATCCAGCAATATCATCGTTTGGCCATTCCATCAGCTGTCATTCAATTATAAAAGTTAGTAGTTTACTAAGACATGACTGAACCTTCACAAAGCCATGCTGCCCCTCATAGAGTATCATATTCTTATCCACCCATTCCTGAATTCTCTTTATTACCAATTTTCCACTACTTCTAAGATACTAATTGGTCTTTCATTTGCTACCACTGACTTCGATCCTTCTTTAAGCAAAGGATTTATTCCCTCCCCCTCTTTCACTTGGGATTTTGCTGGCGCATTGACTCAAATTAAACAGCTTTGGCTAAGCTATCGGTAGTTTCCCTGCACACTCTTGTAAAAATCGAGTCAATATCCCATCCAATCCCACAGCTCTATTCGCATTCAGATTCTACAATATAAAGTACCTCTAATTCTTCAATCCCTGTTCTCACACAATTCCCTCAGTTCCTGTCACTTTTGGCATAACAATATTTTCACTTGGATCATACACCCTTGCAAAATGATTACCCACTAGCTCAACAATTTCGTCTACCTCCCTTATCTTTGTACCATGTGCGATCATTAAAGTTATCCCTGTATAGTCATTCTTCTTCGTATTTACCACATAATAAAAACTGTTTGGGATTTTCTTTCGCCTGTTCGACGAATTTCTTCTCATAATTTGATTTTGCTTTTCTTACCATGCTGGTAACCCTTCTTGCTTGATCCTTGTGCTGTTAATGAGTTAGTTGGTCACCTTTCTCCTTATTTATCGTCCACATTTTCTTTGTCTGCACCTCATGCTTAATGGTACTATTCATCCGATTTGCCCTCCTGACCTTGGGTATATAGTGTGATATTGCTTCCTCCTGTTACCCCTTGACTGTCACCCATGCATTGTGACCACTCTTCCCTTGCAGAACTTTATTCCATGGTACTGCTTCAAGCCGCCTCCTAAGTGTATTATAATCATCTGCTTTGTAGTTCACATAATACCCTTTCTTAACTGGTATTTCCACGTGTTTTGCTACCCCTATCTTTTGTGAATGTTGTGTAATGATTATTAATATATTATCATGAACCTTTTTTTAATTTTTTTTTAAATTAATGACACCAGCGACACCTAACAGAGAGCGATGTATCATTGAAGGTGCTTTTTGGTTTCTGTGTGGAGTTGGTGGTCTTGTAGTTTGAAATGTGGTTGCAGCTTTCGGAAATTGATATTATGCAACCTTGTGAGCGTTTATATAAATTCTACCAAACTATGATTAGGCATAGAAGGTGAATATCAGTTAATCTTATTTTTGTCTATCTTGTTTGGAAATTTCCTGTTTACAATGCCAGCTCGGGGTGAGCATTATTATAGTGACGACTCATCTTCGCCGTCAAGTGATGAAAGAGAAAGTAGCTTTTCTGGTAGCCCTCGTTCTCCCGTGGAAGATCAAAGTGCACAATCTGAAGGTGGGCAGAGTGTCCATTCAGAGGTAGAACCCGATGGATACAATTCAGCACATTCCGACCAGGAGGCAAGCGCATCGGATGATGAGGGCCGAAATGTTTCTGATGGCGAACAGAGTGAACACTCAGTAGACGAAAGAAGTATTCATTCAGGAGGTAAATTTTCTTTCACGTATGGTTAGATAAATAGTTTAAATTTTAAAGTTGTTCTGTTATCCAAACTTAATGAATCTGGTTGATCACGTAAATTTTGATTGAAATGGAAACGAAGTGTCTAGTGCTGTCTTGAATGAAAGTAAACAAAATTTCAGTATCATTAAGGTATAAAAATACTTTGTATACCTATGAAGTATGCACAAAAGTTTTGTTTACTTTTTTCGTTTCAGTTTCATAGTTCAAAATATTTGGAATTATTGAGATGATGTTTCACAATCCATTATACGGATAAACGATTATTATTTATCCTCTGTAAGGAATAAGAAGACATCAGAGGATTTATTGTTATTTATCTTGATCGTCATCATTGTTTTCCATTACGAGACTTGAGTCGATGACTATCTTAGGGAGGTGGATGCAATAAAATCCTTCATACAGAGGTTTTACTGTAAACATCTAGATGAATATTTGTTAGTTTTAATATAATTCACTTTACTGAAGTATATCTGTTAAATGAAGTAGTGCACAGTGCAGCAGTCGATGACTATTTCACTGTAAACAGTTGTAGCTTGCTCACACATTTTGTCTGATGTTGGATGTTTAATGGTATGGTGATAATGCTTCCCGTATTAATAATGCTTTTACTTATCCCTGATTTGAATATAATTATGGAATTTCTCGTGTTCTTTTATCAATTGCTCAGCTTGTCCAAATTTTAAAAACAAAATGTCTGCAAACATTCGTTTTTTACTTTAAAATTCAGTATGAAAAATCAACTTCTTTAAAATATGTACTTTCCATAATATTAATTGCATTTGTTACTATAATGTTTTCTATTGTATTTATGTAGGTTTACATACAATAAAGTAATATATTGCTTTATTCTTTAATTCATTCTATTCATCATCATCATCATTTATTCATGTATGAATAGGGAAATATATGCAGAAATATTCATAAAACAAAAACTCATGGAGATCGAGTTTGTTGGATGAAAGTGAACCAAGTTGCTGTTTTGTGCCAAACGGTAAATGCCAGATGGTTCATGAGCTTCATCTTCAATGATAAATTTCCTTATGTATAGGTCTCAGTCATCTTTCCATTACTCTTGCATGATAATTCTCGTACGGTTCTGCTATTGCTTTGATTATTTTCAAGGGTATGCCATAAATACTGAGAATTTTGAACATCCTTGGTCTATTGATTGAATTAAAGGCTTTTGAGGAATCTATAAAGTTTAAGATTAAGGGGAGGTTTTATCTCTTGCTCCTTCTATCAACTTTCTAAGGCAGTAGATGTATTTAAGTGCTTCTGTTTTTCAAGAAACTTGCCTGATTTTTGAGTAGAAGAGGTTTTACATATGGTTTGGTTCAGTTTAAAAGCATTCTATTATAAATTTTCAGCGTGGTAGGAAGTAGTGTGATTCCTTTGTACATTTTAGGGTTGTTCAGACTGTTTATCCTTTTACAGTTTATTCATTATTTATTTTTTATACGTCTTCCCACGATAGGTTTTAGACCCCTCCCCTCCCCTCAAAGGGCTAGATAATTCAGAAACCTAGTGTCCTAAAAAGCAAATGTTGAATTTTTTTCAAGTCACTTCAGCCTTTCAGTAAGCAGGATGATAGGAGTCTGGTAAGCAGGGTAATTGATGTATATATGCAAATATCAGTTGGTCCAGTATATTCAGGAATTACTGGAACTGTTAACAGGAATAGTTATTCTACATTATTATATTTTTATGCCACTGTAAATATGATAATGTGGATGGCTGTATGTTCCCTAATGGTTATGTCATAACTAGGGAGAGGAGTGCTGTGTATACATCCTGCTACAATTGTGTTGGTCCATTGTTATTAGCCATTGTGAACTTATGTAAGAAAATCTTTAAAGAAAGAATCATAACCCTCCTATGCTGTTAATGTTACATATGTTTATTCCTTTTGTGAGTGGAAGCTAAATATTATTATTATTAACACCTATTCTCCATGGAGTCAAAAGACTCATTACATGTCTTTTTTTCTTGTACATAAGCTTATATGTTGGTTAGACATTTCTCTAATTTTTTAGGAAATGACAATGTAAACTATATTATTAATTATAAAAAGTTTAATTAATAACTACCTATATTTCGACAATGTTACACTGCTATCTTTAGGGATCACAAAACAATGATATGTGCATGCAAACACGAACACTAAGCAAATGAGGCTGAAGAAAGGCAACCAGAGTCAGTCATAGAGTCCTAAAGGTTCTCCCAGCAGGCTAAATTGGTTTGTCTTGGCTGTTGGACTTGATGGTCTTTGAATACAAGCTTCTCAAATTTGAGGCAGTCACATACATCCAAATTTGTTGAGGTTTGGGAAATTTTTCAGAGCTGAGGCTGACTCAAGGAATAATCTTTCATACCTGTACTTGCTGCGCTATAATAATAAAATTACACTGCAGCAAATACATGGAGAATGGAAAGGAATTCCAGTAGCAGTGTACCAGAACTTGTAGAGAGCCTACCGTGACTGGTAATGGCTGTAATAGCAGCGAAAGGAACCTGACCTTGTATTGACAGCAGTGCTGTAGGAACAGAAAATACAAATGATTGCTGTCTGGACACTTTTGGCAACATAGTATATTTATCAAAGTGGTAAGCTTTTTTGTTTGAATATTAAAAAATAGCTTTTTTATATTCTCTTCCCATATCATATTCTGCTGATTATACTAGAACAAAAGAATATTATATTATTATTATTATTATTATTATTATTATTATTATTACGTGACACCTCCAGGGAGTTCAAGGACTCATCGAGGGAGGACACCTACTCTACAGCTCTGTCTCCACCACTCAATCCACCAACTACAACTCATCGCAACTACACCAATACCATCTACCGCCTACCACCACTAGTATTTCCACAGACAATCACAAACATCCATACCCACAGTGGGATTCGAATCTGCAGCCTTTTGGCTGGAGAGCTGATATGCTAACCGCTTGGCCAAGCAGGCCGACAAAAAAAATCTCGCCCAAACAGGGACTCTTAGGTTGAAAGCCTAATGCTCTACTGACTGAGCCATCCGTGCACACGTTAAAATGCAATGCCTCAGTTAGATTTCGTCATCATTTCACGTCTCTCTCGAACCTCGTGAGAGTGTGTATGAGTGAAGGAGGATATCATAAGCATGCATGCTATCCACTACACCAATAGACAGATAATGTTTGATGCACTAGTAAAAACTAAATTTATACTAAAAAACAAGTAGTTCTAAACAATATTTGTTTAGAACTACAAGAGGTATTCAAGATTCTATGTGTTTGTGAGGTTCATTTCAGATGAGACAAACTATATTGTAGTAGAAATGTCTGTAAAAATACAACTAATAAGACTTTGTCCAATCCATGAAATCATCATTGGCTTAATGTCTGGTTATGTGGAAAACTTCATATTTTTCCAAATATAATTTCGAAGAATATGAAGAAGAGCCTCTGAACTTGTATTCAGTAATTCTGCAACAATTTTTTTTTTTTTTTGTTATAAATCAGATTATGCAATTACACAATTACTGTTGTACTAATTTGCAATAAATTAGTTATTAATGTGAACAGTAATACTGAAATCTGCAGAATTACAACAAATATTGAAATTGATGTATTTAATTACTAATGTTAATGGAATCATGGAGTTTACTCCCAGATGCAGAAATTCCAATTTTAGTGGAATTTCCACAGAGTGAGTGTGAGTGACTCTGCTTATGACATTGCAAATGTATGTCACTGAGTATCAGAATTGTGCTGTGGACAGCACAACAGAAACCATAGTGTTACTTTAGAGTGGTGACATATTCAGTTACCAGTAAAGTTCATCCACATTAGTAATATGGCATAAACAGTTGTCGAAAACTGGCGTTTTCTGTTGGGGGGGGGAATAAAGAAGCGTTAATCCGAAAATGGATCATCTAGAAGCATATGAGAAACTTTAACCTGTCCCCCCCCCATATATTCATTTCTATTCTGTGGTCTACCAGAATATTGTGCAAAATATCAGCATTTAAAGCTTTAGTAGAAGTCAGAAACAAATGCTAAATCTAGAAATGTGTTTTCTCCTGAAATGTTATTGTATGCTGGTTTCCATAAATTAAGGAAGAAAGAGAAAAATCATGATAACTCAAAAACTGTGTGATGAATTTTTATGCAATTCAGTGAAAAAAAATATGTTGTGAGATGTGAAAGAAACACCCATGAATAAACTGATCAAAAACATGAAGTCAGAATACGATTGTCAGAGTACTTCAATAAGGAAAGTGGTTTCCTCCCACCTGGCAATACCTCACTCACAATGATGTTTCATACTGTTTATAATAGTATCTAGAAGCTGCTCAGTTGGTAATAACCATTACTCTTGCAAAGCTATCTTAAGTCTCTTAAGGGGAGGAGGGGTATTGAGAGCAGTAACACATCTACCTAGACATCCTGGACATGCTCAATAGTATTAAGGTCAGGAGACCTGCTGGCCAGTCCATGATAGTCTCTTCTTGAAGATAGAAGATATTAGTCTACGAGCTTTGCTTGATAAGAACAAGCATTACCGTCTTGTAGGATAGATGTCTTCCCTATTTCACTTATATATGGACAGACATAGGGGTCTAGGACCTGCATATAGACAAACATAGGGTCCAGAACTTTGTTTCTATAGGTTGCAGTATTCATATTCTGCTAGGAAGCACAAGCAGGTTGGCATGTCTATGTAATGGGATGCCTCTCCAAATGATCGTACTACCTCCACTATAGTGTCCATTTTGTGGATAATAGAGGGACGGTAATGTGTCCCTGGTTCTCTATAAAGTGATACTAGGTGTGCTCTGATCTGGAGAGAATCAGGGACATTATCCCTGAGTTATCGTCCCTCTATATCTGTGAAAGGACACTTATGGTGGAGGTAGTGGTTTGGAGAGGCATCTCATTGGGTGGACACACCTGTAAGTTCTTCCTGCCAGATGTATTAATGCTGCAACTTATAGAGACAAGGTCCTAGCCCCTATGTTTGTTCATATGCAGGTGCAATAGGGGAGACATTTATTCTAAAAGATAATAATTCTGTTATCATCATTGAGCAAAGCTCGTGGAGACCAATATCTCCAAGATGAGACTATTTTATATATGAACTGGTCAGCCAGGTCTCCTTAATGTCTACCTAGAGCACCTCAGACATGCTCAGTAGGATTAAGGAGATCTGGCTGGCCAGTTCATACGTAAAATAGTCTCATCTTGGAGATATTGGTCCATGTAGCTGCTCTCAACCCCCCCCCCCCCCCCCAAAAAAAAACCCTAAGGGAAGAGCTTTGCAGGAGCAGTAGTTGTTATTACCGACTGAGCTCTTGGATATTATATACAGTATGAAACATCATGTGAGTGTTGTGCTGTTGTGAGAGGTGACCACATTCCTTATTGATGCAGTTTGGCAATCTAATTTTCATTTATTATTGAATTAAACTATACATTTACAATTTTTGTGGGTGTTTCTTTCACACATCTTATATTATACTGCTTTTCACTGAATTGCATAAAAATTGTCAATAGATGCTAGTGCAATTCTTGAACCGTTTTACCTTCTTTGATGAGCTACCTTTCTCATATGGTACACCAGGATGCTCGTGTAATTCTGGGGAAGTGAAAATCCATGTATTGTAAATGGAACTAGAGCTTCATACTCCCACATTGAATGCATGATGTGTATCCTTACTTATATTATGCGATTGAACCATTATTTTTTATCCTTGTTATTGTGGTGGAATTAGGAACAGTGCGACACATTTTTTGTGTCACAAAAAATTGGCATTGATTACACCCTGAGACGGCACAAGATCTCCAGCAGTGTGGAAAAGAGAAACCAATTATTACAATACCTCAGTTTCATCTTATCAAAAATGGCTACAACAAAAAGCTGTTTGAATTTCTAAAACAAGACCACCAAATAAACAAGAATACAAAGGAGCAATATCACTCCTTTACATTTCTTCAGTCACAGATAACATGCTGAGGATATTGTGTCAACAATGGATAAAGGTTGTTTTCTTCCCACTGAACAAGATTTCAGATCTCATTAGACCTCTGAAACTGCTCTACTCACCACTCAATCAATTAGGAGTATACAAGATCATTTGCATGTGTGGAATGTACTATTTAGGATATACTGACTGGCCAGTAAAGATACATGTATCAGAACACATTGAGAATACAAAGAAAAAGAAAACATAAATCAGGACTAGCAGCACCTACAATAGAAGCTGAACACTAAGTACTTTGGAGGCATACTGACTGGGATACATTAACTACAGTTTTGCACGAGATCATTCAAAAAAATCATTTGAAATGTTAAAAATCCCACACCGGTGCAACAAAAAGCAAAGCACAATTCTGAAACCTCATCTCATGCAGATCTTGTATGTTCTCATGATGTCACAAACTATCAGGACTTAATATAAGGAGGAGAGGTGATATGATTGAGACTTTTAAACTGTTGAGAGGTGGTTACAGGGTTGACACTGGGGAGTTCTTTCGCTTGGTTGAACAGCAGGAAGGAGTGATGACAAGAGGCCATCCCTGGAAGTTATGGAAGGAAACTGTGAGCAAGAGGGTGAGGAGTGGTTTCTTTGCATGGAGGGTGGTTGAACCATGGAATGCATTGCCTGATAGAGTGGTGAGAGCGAGAACAGTCAATGAGTTTAAGGAATGGTATGATAGACTGTGTGTTTCCTAGGAAGGACCTCCCGCGATGAGTCTTTTGACTCCATGGAGGCCTGAATAATAATAATAATAATATAAAAACATGCATTCTTTCCATTGTTAATTTTTTTTTTTTTTTCAAATATATTTTTCAATTTATGGAGGGTGGGGATTCTTGGAGGCCGTTGAGAAGGGGGTGAGGGCTAGATTTTTCTCTGAGAGGGTGTTGCGTGATTGGAATGGATTGCCATTGGATGTTGTGAGTGCAAGCAGTGTGAATGAATTCAAGAATAAGTATGATAGCTGGTGTGTGTGTAGTATGTGGCCTCCCTCAATGAGTCTCTAACTCCCTGGAGGTCTCTCTTAATAATAATAATTATATACTAATAATTACTGTTATTTGCTTGTTGCTAAACTTATTCATATAATTCATGCCCTTCTCTTACTATGAAGTGTATGATAAAAATACATTAAGCTAGTTGACATCTAAATAAAATTGCTCTATCAACTTTCTCCACATGGAATCGGTACCAGTTAAAAAAAAAAGCACTCCGAAAGGATTGAAAATGCTGTTTTTAATATTTTGTCTCATCACAGAAGCATCTTTAGGAATGGCAAAACAAAACTAAGTGAAACATGTGGGTGAATGCCTAGAATCTTGACTAGAAGGATTCTAGTCAGGATTCTGTAAAATGGGATCTTGAAGAATTAATCCATAGTTATTCCAGCTTGGGTAGTTTTTGATGGTAGCTTCTTAAAAAGTCTTTTTCTTCTAAATTTGCTATGATGGAGCATGTTTTTTTCCTAATTGATTCTGTGCATAGCATCTAAAGCATGGTCTGCAAGACCTGATTGACTGTAGTCATGATTGCAGATGTATTTTTATGTTCGTCTATGCAGATGGTGACCGACTTTCCTGTCTGTCCATAGTATGCCAGCTTGCAGGAATAGTGGACTCTGTTTACACAGGAACTAAGAGGAAGGAGTTGGTCTTTAGTGGAATGGATGAGGGTAGCCAGTTTTAAGTGAGGCTTGAAGGCTTTGCCTGAGATGTAGGGAATGGTGATAGCATTACTAAAATCCTTCTGAAGAGAAGATCATAGAGCAGGGGAAGGATTGATTATTTTTTGATACTATAGGAGCTCTAGCCATTAGATAGGAATGTCTAGTGTATGTGGCTGAGTTCTGCTGCAAGAGAGGGCTCATCGGAATGAAGCTTTTTTATTTTTTTAAATACCACATTGTTGAGGGGGGGGGAAGAATGATGAGAAAGTTTGCCAATATATCTGTCCATATTAGTGGGTTTTCTGTATACTGTGAAATGAGGTTGCCATTTGGGAAGGTGTATTACTAAGGTGTCTAGGAAGGTTAGACTATTGTTAATTATGTTTTCTACCAAGACAAACGTGAATTGGATGGAAAAATTGGAAATCGATCAGAAAAGGAAAAGAAAACAATACAGAATAATAAAACTAGCAACATGGAATGTAAGAGCAATTAATGGAAAAGAGGAAGAACTTATACAAGAAACAGCCAAAAGAAACATTAAAATATGCAGCATAACAGAAACAAAAAAAAAAAGGAAATGGAACAATTTATTTATTTCGTATCCAAATACAAGTGGTACAGTAGTGAGTAAGTGGTACAACATTATTTACAACAAATTAGGATACATTACAAATGAGAACAGCTTAAATTTGGTAGATGAATTATACAGGGAATAATAAGTAAAATATGAAGAAAAAGAAGCTATATGTAAGTTATATACACTAAATATGGTCAGATGTTCCTCCACTATCTTGCACAATCAACTGCTCTTTCTGTGCAGGATATAAGGTCCTCTTTTGTTGCAAGGTGATTGAAGAAGGGGACAAGAAAAAAGGTGTTCCATGGAGTGGGTTGTCCCACACTCGCAATTATCTGGCTCAGTGAGATAGTGAGTCCAGTGAGTTCCAACAATGGAACAATGAACATACAAGACTATATATTTTATACAGTGGAGTAAAAAAAAAAACAAAATAGAGCTGAAGCCAGAGTAGGAATAGTAATATATAAAGAATTAAATGAAAATATAGAAGAATATAAATATATAAACGAAAGAGTATTAACAGTTTGGATAAAAACAGATAGAGGTAAAATAAATATAATTGCAGTATATTATTATTATTTTTACCACCCCAAGACCTCATGGAGTCAAAGACTCATCTGGGAGGTCCTTTTATCACACACACAGCTCATCATACCGTGCCTTGAACACATTCAAACTCCTTGCAGACACCACACTCTCAGGCAAGGCATTCCAATCATTTACAACTCGGCACGAGAAAAACCTGCCTCTCACTCCCCTACTCACACCTTCTTTATACAGTTTCCAGGGATGACCTCTGGTTCTCCTCTGATCTCCTACTATTTTTGTAGAACTTCTCCAGCATCGATCCTATAACAACCCCTTACCAACTTGTAGGTCTCTATCATATCTCCCCTCTTCTTCCTGTCCACCAGACTCTGCAAATTGCATCTTCTCAATCTTTTCTCATACTCGACATTGCAGAGGTCAGAAACTACCTTAGTCAGTCGCCTTTTGACCCTTTTCCAACATCTCTCCATCCTTCTGAAAACCTGATGACCAAATCTGGGCACAATAGTCTGTGTGGCCTAATCAAAGCCTTATACAACAGAACAAGAATCTCCCTACTTCTACAAGTCAGTGTCCTCTGCATCATTCCTAAGTCTTTGTGTTGTCTTCACAATTTTGGCAATGTGTCCCCTAAATTTTAGATCCTTATCCACTTTCACCCCCAGATCTCTTATTTCCTCTACCTCCAACAATATATTCTCACCAAGCATAAATTCTGCATCCCATCTTTGTTTTCCAAATTTTAAAACCTTACATTTTGCAACATGGAACTCACATCCCCATTTCCGTGCCCAATCAAATCTATTCAAGTCTTCCTGTAAGGCCACAACATCTTCACTACACTTCATGGTTCGTCCCAACTTTGCATCATCTGCAAACAACTGAATATCTCCATCCAAATCTTCAAATATATCATTAATATACAAGTTAAACAGCAATGGACCTAAAACAGACCCCTGAGGCACTCCAGTAGTGACTTTCCTTTTCCTGGATATCGCTTCCACATACACAACTTGTTGATACCTATCAGATAGCCAGTCTCCAATCCAATGCACCAATCTAATATCCAACCCCATCTGCTCTAGTTTGACTGTCAACCTATCATGAGGTACTCTATCAAAAGCCTTTCCGAAATCCAAGTATATTACTGTGTATCCTTTTCCTCTGTCCAAGGAAGCAGTCACTTTATTGTCATAAGTAAGTAGATTACTAAAACATGACCTTCCTTTAGCAAATCCATGCTGTGCATCAAAGATAATACCATTGTTATCAACCCAACTCTGGATCCTAGTTCTCACAAGCTTCTCCAACAACTTAACCACAACACCTGACACACAGATAGGCCTATAGTTTGATGCTTGAGTTCGATCACCTCCTTTATGAAGTCGCACAATCTTGCCTTCCTTCTATTCACCAGAATATGCTCTAGAAGAAGGAAGAAAAGAAAAAATAACAGAAGCTTTTAATGAGGACTTACAACAAATAATACAAGAAATAAAACCAAATGAAAAATTAATTATAATGGGAGACTTAAATGCAAGAATAGGAAATATACCAATAAATGGAATCATGGAAAGATTTAATGAAGAAACAATAAACAATAATGGAAAAACGTTGATACAATTCTGTGGAAATTTAATAATGTATTCATTATTAAAAATAATGAATACATTTTATCAGCATAAAATAACTTTTGGAAACACAAGAGGACAGGAATCAATAATAGATTATATTATATGTAACATGCCCATTAGAAATAGAAGATGTTAGAGTGTTAGCATCAGCAGAAATTGGAAGTGATCATAATCTGTTAATATGTAAACTAAGACTTTAACAAGAAATGAGTGAAAATAAAATCTAAAGAAAACAACCAACACAATGCCGAAATAAAATTTAAAATGGAATTATTAAAAGAAAAAAGTATAAAAATATTATACTACAATAGATTAAAAGAAAAGTTTCAAGATAATCCATTAAGCAATGAAGAACATGTGGAAGATAACTGGAAGATTTTTAAAACAAATTTAATAAAATAGCAACAGAAGTATTAGGGATGAAAAAAAGAATAACAAAATCAAGAAGATGGACTCCATGGTTTAATGAAGAGATAAAAATATTAACAAAAGAAAAGAAAGAAAAATATTAAAAATATCTACAAATGAAAACAACAGATAATTGGAATGAATATAAAGAAATAAAGGTGATCAAAAGAAAATAGAAAGCAAAAATCAATTTTGGGAATCATGCAAAAGAACTTGAACATGATTTCTATGGTACACAGAAACAAATATGAAGATTTATTAATACACAAAAGAAGGAAGAAAGAGAATACATCTCAATATTAAAAGTAGAGATAAAGGAATTAGAAAATTATTTTAAAAACCTTTATAACCAAACAGTTGAAACAAAAGTAGAACTAGGTAAACAAACAAATCAAGAAGAAAAAATAAATACAACAGAAACAAAAATTGAAAAATAGAAAATCACCAGGTCTAGATAATATTAATAATGAATTATTAAAAAATGGTAAAGAAATTATAATACAGAGTTTAAATATATAGAATACAAGAATACTTGTCTGTTTGCTTACTTGGGGAAAAAAGGATTAAAACCTAGCTTATAAAATTGCTTGGTATCTTTAACAGAGTTTAAATATATTATACAACCAAATAATAAATACAGAAAAGATTCCAGTAGAATGGAAGAAAAGTATAACAGTACCAATATTTCAAAAAGGAGATAAAAAAAAAACCCAGAAAATTATAGAGGGATAAATTTATTAAATACCTCATTAAAAGCACTAACAAGAAACCTACATAATAAAATAACAAAAGAAATTAATCTATTAGATGAACAACAAGGTTTCAGAGAAGATAGATCATGTACAGATGCAATATTCATAATCAGATAATTGATAGAGGAAAACAATAGAATACAATAAGAAACTATTTATATGCTTTATACTTATTAAATTACTTAAGGAATTTACAATGTACAAATGATATGAATTAAAATTAAACTTTAATCTATATTCCAATATTTCGGCAACGTCACGTTGCCATTTTCACAGGAACTTAAAATAAAGACACATGCAAGTGGGCACTACACACAGTAACTGAGGACAAAGCAGGAAGCTGTTGTTTCTCCTAAAAGTCCTGATGGTGCCCCCTAGCAGGCTATGTAAGTATTCTCGGCCGTTGGGCTGAAGGCCTTCTGATGTAAGTCTCCCAAATTTGGGGCAGTCTCATGTAACCGAATTTGTTGAAGTTTGGCATGTTTCTTAGGGCTGAGACTGATTCCATGATTAGCCTTTCAAATTTGAATGTACTACGGTGTATAACCATGACTTTCTTCCACTGTATTCAGTGGTGAGTATCCAGAGCATGGTCTGCAAGACCAGAGTGGATGTACTGGTGAAAATGGATGTAGTCCTTGTGTTCTGAAATTCTGATATTCTCTCTCCTGCCTGTTTGGCCAAAATAGGACAGCTTACAGCTGCAAGGGACCTGGTATACACCAGGTAGGTCTAAGGGAGGTGGTTGGTCTTTAGAGGAGCAGATAAGGGATGCCAATTTTTTATATGTTACAGATATATGTTACCTCTTGTTACAGACCATATATGTTACATAAGGGACACCAATTTTTTATATATATAAAACATCTCTTATCCGCTCCACTAAAGACTAACCACCTCCCTTAGACCTACCTGGTGTATACTAGGTCCCTTGCAGCTGTAAGCTATCCTACTTTGGTCAAACAGGCAGGACAGCAAATATCAGAATTTCAGAACACAAGGACTACATCCGTTTTCACCAGTATAGCCACTCTGGTCTTGCAGACTATGCTCTGGATACATGCTACAGAATACACTGGAAGAAAATCACAATAATACACCGTAGCAAGTTCAAATTTGAATGACTTTTCATGGAATCAGCCTCAGCCCTAA
This sequence comes from Typopeltis vanoorti, assembly GCF_054136105.1. Classification (NCBI taxonomy): domain Eukaryota; kingdom Metazoa; phylum Arthropoda; class Arachnida; order Uropygi; family Thelyphonidae; genus Typopeltis; species Typopeltis vanoorti. The sequence goes on along the minus strand of NC_143569.1, from coordinate 79,907,235 downwards.
GAAACATGCCAAGCCTCAACAAATTTGGTTGCATGAGACTGCCCCAAATTTGGGAGACTTGCATCAGAAGACCTTCAGCCCAATGACCGAGAATACTTACATAGCCTGCTAGAGGGTACCATCAGGACTTTTAGGAGAAACAACAGCTTCATCCTCAGTTACTGTGTTTAGTGCCTGCATGCACGTGTCTTTATTTTAAATTCCTATGAAAATGGCAACATGATGTTGCCGAAATATTGGAATATAGATTAAAGTTTAATTTTAATTTATATCATTTGTATGTTGTAAATTCCTTAAGTAATTTAATAAGTAATTTTATAACCAACGTCTAAGCCTCTGTACGAGAATTATATGCTTTATTATACCTGGAAAAAGCGTTTTACAGAATATTAATTCAAGATGTAATAGAAATATTGCAGAGAAGAAAAGTAGCAGAAAACATAATACAAATAAGTAAAGAAATATATGATAATAATAGCTGTATAATAAAAACACAAGGAAAAATAAGTAAAGAGATACAAATTAGTAATGGCATTAGACAAGGAGACTCTTTAAGTCCAACAATATTCAATATTATAATAGATGAAATAATACAAAAAGTTAATAAAATACAAAATACAGGAGTGAAAATAAACAATAGAATAATAAGAACTATATGTTATGCAGATGATGTACTATTAATTGCAGAAAATGAAACTCAGCTACAAATATTACTACATACATTTAATAAAGCAGCAAACTTGTATAATATGAAGATATCAAAAACTAAAACAAAATGTATGACAATATCACATGAACCACAAAGATTCAAATTAGAATTGGAAGGTACTGTTATTGAACAAATAACAAATTACAACTATTTAGGCATACAACTGAACTGGGAAGGAAGGCCACATCTAGAAGTCAGAGAACAAGTTGCAAAAGCTGCAAGAATATTCAGGATGCTTGAACGATCGAAAAATAAACATCTTAGAGTAGAGACAAAAATTAGAATTTATAAAGCAGTATTATGACATATAATGCAGAAAACAGACCAACCAAAGAATAAAATGGATTGAACATGTGGAAAGAAGAAGTGAAGATAGAATAAGAAAACAAGTCTATAATTGAAAACCAAAGAATAAGAGAAGAACAGGAAGACCTAGAAAAAGATGCTATTAAAGAAGAAGTCTTGATTGCAACAGATACTACATCTAATGCATGAAGAAGAAGATGTTTTCCATCTTAAATTGGATTCTAGGGTGAATCCTAAGCCATGTATCTTAGCCTGATACATGGTTTAGGGCACTGAGTTAAGTGCTTGTGTTTCAAAATCTTCCGTGAGTTGGCAAGGGATGAGAGGGGGGTATAATCCAGTAAACATGGGACAGTCGTGGTACTCTACTCTCTAACTGTTCTGTAATTGTTCTTCCAGTGCTGTTTGACTCCATTAACCTCACATGGAATATTTAACTGTAATTTGAGTTTTATTTCGCTTTTTTTTTTTTTTTCATTTATTATGTACCATGATGTTTGACATTTTGTTTGATTATCAAGAATACAAGTAAAATATCGAATTACAACTGAAATGGTTGTATATCACAAAAAAAAAGTAAAAGTGAGTTTAAAATATAACTGAAAAGCAGTGTAGCCAATTCATGAAGGGAAGGTGTGAAGGCTAATTCATCGGAGACATAAAAAAAATAGGAAAATACAAATATCAAAATAAGTAAACTCAATATTTTAAGCTTCCTTATTTATATTTTCCTAATTTCTCTTTTATATTATTGTCTTCTGTCATTCTAAAGAAAGCTCAAAATATTGAGTTTACTTATTTTGATATTTGTATTTTCCTAATTTCTCCTTTATATTATTGTCTTCTGTCATTATGCGATGTTCAAGTATAGAATTAGATTAAAAAAAAAAAAAAAATCAGCTAACGCCTTTTTATTCCCATATAGGGAGTAGTCCCTATAATGAAAGACCAACAAAAATTGAATTGGAAGAGCAAAATGAAATCTCAACAGAAGAAAGAGGTCCTGAAATACTAAAGAGAGAAATAGAAAAAGCAATTAAGGAATTAAAAAGTGGAAAGATAGAAGGAGTGGATGGAATAACTAGTGGAATCCTAAAACAACTGGAGAATAAAGGTATAACAGAAACATGGAAACTCTGCAACCTCATTTACAAAACAGGAGTATGGCCTAAAGATTTCACAGAGAGTATTCTTATACCAATTGAAAAGAAAAGCAATCCTGCTAAGTGCAGTGACTACAGAACTATAAGCATACTCTCACATGCCTCCAAAGTACTGCTAAGAATATTAAATCAAAGATTGTATAATAGAGTGGAGTATTTTCTAGGGGATGATCAATTTGGATTTAGAAAAGACAGAGGAACCAGAGAAGCAATTGGAGTAATGAGGACCTTATGTGAAAGGAATATAGAAGTAAATAAAGAAGTTTATATTTGTTTCATCGACCTTGAAAAAGCATTTGATATGGTGAAATGGGAAAATCTGATGGAAATATTACCCAAAATAGGTTTAGACTATTTTATTAGGTTTAGAGGAAGAAAAAGAATATCATGGTTTGACAACATCAAGACGTGGACAGGAAAGAGCAGTGCACAACTGGTCGATAGAAGATAGCACAATAAGTAGAAGAAGGTTTAGACTGGAGAGACTGAAGGTTAATAGCTGAATTATATATGAACCAAACGGCCATAATAAAGACAAAAGTAGGAAAAACTAAAAAATGTGTGATTGGCAGAGGTGTAAGATGGGGATGCTGCCTGTTACCGACGCTCTTCAATATGTTTGCAGAAGAAATGATAAAAGAAGCATTTTATGAAGAGGAAAGAGGAATCACTATTGGAGGAAGAACAATACAAAATATTAGATTTGCAGACGATCAAGCAATATTAGCTAATACCAAAGATGAACTATGGCACCTAATGCAAAAATTTGAAAATATATGCAAGAAATATGGTATGAAAATTAATACAAAGAAAACAAAAGTGATGAGAGTCTCCAGGAAACCAGAAAATATCAAGGTGATGATGAATGGAGAAAGTGTAGAGCAAGTGAGATAATACAAATACCTTGGTAGTATAATACAAGAAAATGGAAAATGTGACTTGGAAATAAAAGAAAGAATTAACAAAGGAAAATATGCCTTTTATAGTAAGAAAAATTTGTTTATTAATAAAATGAATAAAAATCTAAAGAAAAGGCTTATTAAGTGCTATATTTGGAGTATGACTTTATATGGGTCAGAAACATGGACAATTAGGAAGAAAGAAACTAAAATATTGGAGGCATTTGAAATGTGGTTATGGAGAAGAATGGATAAAATAAAGTGGACTGAAAAAATCACCAATGAAGAAGTATTACAAAGAGTTGAAGAAGAACGGAATTTACTAAAAACCATAAGAAGAAGAAGAAAGCATAACTGGATGGGACATGTATTAAGAGGAGACAGCCTGCTGAAAAGAATGATAGAAGGGAAAATTGAAGGAAAGCGACCAAAATGAAGAAGACGACTAACGATGCTTGATGATATAATGGGAACAAGGAGATATCAGGAAATGAAGGAGGAAGCAAGAGACAGTGTTAGATCTGAAATAGGCGACTTCAAACTTTACTTGACGTCACCATTCCCGAATCTAACAATTAACATAAAAACATACTTGCATACTTATCCTTTTAGAGCAGTATAAATATGTTTTTGTTTATAACAACTTCCTATATGATGAACTGTGAATTTTAAAGTTTTATATCTAAGTGTCTAACATGAATGTAAGTCAGAAAAAGGGGCAAAATAAGAGAGGAATTATTAATGAAATATTGTAATTGAAAGAATGTGTACTATTCAATAACATAGGGCAAAGATCACCCTAAATACTGTAAGATCAGGGAAAGCACCCGCGGGCATCACATCTTAGAAGGCATCGTGACGCATACGTTCCCCGAAACAAGAAGTCCCGTATGTCAATCGGTGAAGTCACCCAAACGGAGACCAATGGGAGAGACGATAAGATATTTCAAACTCGGAAAGGTGGCGCTCTAGGAGAGCGAATAAAACCCGTGACACAGAAGTAAATGAGCCCCGTTTTTTTCTTGTTCCTGAGTGTCTCTCCTTGTGCTCTGAGAGTTTGTCGCAGTTCAGCTCTCATATTTGAGGGCTGACTTACGATAGAGTTCGGTATGACACCGCAGTAGAGTTTCAGCAAGACTAATCGCAGGCCGCGATGAGAAGATCATCGACGTAAATACCTAAGCAGAAAGATAGCGTCCAGCCCAGGCAAGCATGTGTAACCCACGTGGCGGCAAGGTCGAGACTACCAGATTCGAAACAAAGAATGAAGGACGGCAGAAAACCGAAGAAGAAGAAAGAGAATAGATAAGTACTCTCACTTATTCTAGCCCCCTTTTGAGAATTGACTAACATTTAAGAAAACGTAATCTGAAATTTGTATTAAAAGAAAGAGTGAAGAATCAAGATCTGCATAAATGACTATGTTTTCTTGAAGCGAACTTTAAGGACTTTCAACCAGATAGAGATTATGTCATGTTTATTCCGAGAGAGGTTATAAAAATGTGTTAAAGTATCTTAATGCCCAAAATGAGTTGTAATCGTAAAATGTAATATGAATTGAGTTATTGAATTTACTTATATTTTGAAGTAAAGTACTAAAATGCTTTAAGACTGAGAGAGTGAATGAAAGGTAGAGGTTTAACATTCGATTTGATGATCAATTCAACTTGTATTGCATTACTAATTGAATTTAATAAATGTTTTGATTCCTTAATTATATGTGTTTCTGATCATGATGACTGACGCTGACCCTTCATAAAATATCGAATCTAAGAACGTGTGTGTGTGTGGGAATACCCCAATTGAAAGTAAGGACACGACTGCGAATAAGAGTAAAATTATGCCAAAGAGCCCAAGTTTCTAGGAATTAGATTTATATTGTTAGTAGCACCTGATATTCTGTAATTAACCTAAAGGCAGAGTCTATCTCTAACTTTAAGGCTCAGGCTGGCGCAGTAAAAAAAATAAATTTGCCTGAGTGATCAGGATAATCTATAGAATTCAGGGAACGGGTAAACTGCTGGTGACCCTTAAAAGTTAAGTTACATAAGAAGGAGCATAAGAGAGGCAAGACATAAGGCTTAGTTTATTATTAATGTGGATTACATAACAATGACGCAGCCTACTTAACACTGTGACTCATGTGATAGAATTTGATATTGCAACTGTAATAATAAACGCTAAACTTGAATAAGTTGTCCCGATATATCAATGAGAAAGATACAAGATACACATTATTTAGAAGAAGGGACGACACGACAAAATGGCATAGTCGGTAGGACTTTGATTGTATAAGGTTTTAAGTAAGCAAAGAGATAGATTCAAGAAACAGTAAATTAATGTATGATAAGATTAAATGAACTATTTAACAATAGAAATTACAGTTCAACAAGAGGAAATTGGGGGAAGAGAATCTGCTGAGTTATACCATTGGACCTGTCAAGAGACAGAACACTAATGATGATGATGATGATAGGGAGTAGGGAAGGCCGTTTTAGCCCTATCTAACTTTTGGAGAGTGAGTGGGCAGTTTTCCACTGGTACCCAATCAGAGATAGCTGGTCCAAGGCTATTACTAATTAAGCAGCATGCAGTGAAGAGGCAGCTCAACAAGTGCTGCCACCTCGTGGTCCCTAACACGATATGTTTACTGTCTGAAATAATGTGGGTTCTACAGTCGATTTTTTTGAGTTTTATGGGATGAAAAACCTGAATTTCCAGGAGAAAAAACCCTTTTGCCCATGCCAGAGATTGACTAACTCGGGAATGGGTCAAAAAAAAAAAAAAGGCTTAGAAGAATTTCCTCTAGTCACCGACTAGATTCAAAAGCAAGTCTTCCTTTGTGCGGTCAGCGCTATAGTGCGCAAGCGCCACATCCACTGAGCTACACAGGCTTTTAGAATTTGATCTATTCTATAATTTTTCCACTTTTAGTTTTAACTTTTGGGATATATTTTGCTCTGCTTACCATCATAACTTTAATTATTATTATTATTATTATATTTATTTTTTTAATTTAATGTGAGCCCATATTCTATTTTGTGTATCTATTCTCTATTAATTTTTGTAGGGCTCTCTCCCTCTCTCTTAGAAATCAGTACAGTATCATCTGCAAAGCAAATATGCTATTTTTCTCCCTCAAGACTTTCAAAAAATTTCACTGTAAAAATTGAACAGAAAGGAGAAAGCACTAATTTCTGTCTTATATCTTTCTATATTTGTATGGCTGCTGACAGTTTTTTTTTTGTGTGTGCAGTTTGGTTCCAACATATATGGAATATCAGCCTTATAGGATTTCCTGTCCACTTTCTTTATTAATGTTTTTGTTAATTTCTTATGATGAGGCTATCAAATGCTTTATTGGTATCTATAAATAAATAAATAAAAAAAAACATCTTTCTGCACTTTACGAGTTTCATTTTTAGTGATTCTGATATCAATGATACTCTTTCGTTCCTTTGTTTTTCACAAATCTACTTTATATATCATTTATTTTCGATTTTATTCTTTCGCAGTAGTGTTGTTATATGGCTCATTAGGCTTACTGATGTGTAATCTTTACGTTAAATAGTCTCAGCCTTTTTAATGGAAATTTTTGACTTCACTAGAAACACATCTATTTTCATATTATGTAATTAAGCAGTTTTCTTAGTTTGTTTATTCTGCTTTCTATGGCTTTTAGTTTCTCTCTGAACATTGTCTTGACCCAGTGACCCTTTTCTGTCTGGATTTCTTTCATTGCTTTAAATATTTCTTTATTTAGTGTTAGAGGACCTTCTTCCGAGATTGTCAAATTCTGATCTTACTTCTCTCCTCATCTCTGAAAAAGATCTGAAATGTATTCTACCTGCCTTTTGTTAATTTCTTCAGCTTCAAAGAGCATTTACTTATTCATCTTTTATTTATTTATTTTTTTTGGCATATCTCTTGCGTTTGTTTTGTTTCTAGGTCTTTTATTTACTTGTACTTTTCTCTTGCCTCTCTACATTATTTCCTTATTATTTTAAAGTTTTATATTCTGATTTAGTTTTTGCTTGTCTTTTTTTTTTGCTGAGCAAATTTAATATATTTTCATTCATGCATGGATTTCTTCTAAGTAGGCAACATGTTTTGTAATCACTTGGAAATTTTTCCATTCATTTTCTATCTTACGTTTGTTATTGGTTTCCATTTCATATTCTGAATGAAACATATCGAAATGTTCAAAACAACTTTTAATTTTTGTTGCATATTTATTTTTATTATGATCATTTTTTAGATAACTGAAGTCCAGGTGTGGTTTCTTCTTCTAGCCCTTTTTATAACCATTTATGGTTATAAAAAGGGCTTGACAAATGCTCTTGTTCAGTCATCTGTGGCAAGTAGATTTTGCCAGCTGGCACTTAAGTAGCTGTAGACAAAATAGAATTTTTTTTTATTTAATAAAAAGTAACTTTTTAAAATAAAATCTTTTGATTTTAAAAAACCTAGATACAGCACAACTGATCAGTTTTTGGAACATTTATTTTGAAAATTTTGAAGATTTTGAAAATCATTAACAAAAGGGGGGTCTTAGGGACGAGTAGGATTTTGTATACTTTGTTTTAACTTGGTTATACACCTTCCCACATGTCTCCATCTTTCTCTGTTGAAGGCTTCCTGATGCCAGCATTCTTCATTTATCTCCAAGAGATCATCCAGGCATTTGTCCTTCATATGGATGCCGCTGAGTTATTGCCTTTGTCCATCTATTGCTCGTCCTGCCCACCTCCATTTTCTTTTTTGTTGTTTGCTAATATTTCTCTGTCATCATATAGTAAATGATTTAGTTTTTTTTAATATTAATTTTTAATTTTAATATTAATCTCTTTATCACTCCAGTCTAGTCACTCAGGGCATATTCTAATACCGCATTGAATAATTTGAGTGAAATAGTATCTCGTTTGTGTACTCCTTTATATATTTGGAATGGGCACGGATACTAGCAGTTGCTTTTTTTTCATATATTTTGTTTATTAACTGCATATAATTTTTGCTTACTCGATGTTACATAAGGGGCTGCTCCACTGCCAAAAATAGCTTAGCATTTTTTTTTTCTGGCATTAAACAATTTTAGGAACATCATGATTTTTCAGAAATGTTTGATTATACATAAAATAACTTTTATATGTTCAATAACACAAGCAAGTATTTACATATTCAATAATACAAGTTATTGAATGTAAAAAATTTGCCACTTGAAGCATCTTCATTCAGGCCCCAATGAATTTTTAATAGATTTTTTCCCTGTTAATGCATTAGTTTATCATTGATGTCAACCTTTAACATTTCCATACAAAAAGAAAAAAAAATTGTTCTTAAATAGTTACATACTAACAATCTTGTCTTTAAATAATGATATAAAAATATATCTGAATGAGCAATTTTTTTTTAGGAGGATATGAAAGTCGTCGTTCAGATGATGAGCAGAATGAGCATCATGTAGGAAGATCAGATGAAGAAAGTGAAAATGATCAGCGGGAGCATGAAGAACATTCAGAAAGAGAAGAGTCTGAACAGGAGGAAGCAGAAAGGTCAGATAGTGATATGCAACAACATTCAGAACCTGAGGAGGGTTCTGAAATTCATGAAGAGCATAGTGAAGTAGGGCATTCAGACATAGATGAAAAAGTTGAAGAAGAGGAGGAAGAGGATGAAATTCAGCAACATTCAGAGGGTGAAGCTAATGAACAGTCGGAGGATGAAGCTCAAGAGCAGTCTGAAATGGAACAGTCTGATGGAGAGGCTCCAGAACATTCTGAAGGAGAACAGGAACATTCTGAAGGAGAACAGGAACATTCTGATGGAGATATTCATTCAGAAAGGGAACATTCTGATGCAGAAGTGCAAGATATTGAAAGGGAACATTCTGATGCAGAAGTGCAAGATATTGAAAGGGAACAGTCTGACATAGAAGCCCAAGATAATTCAGAAAGAGAACATTATTCTGATGCAGAAGCACAGGAGAATTCCGAAAGAGAACAACACTCTGATGTAGAGGGCCAGGAGAATTCTGAAAGAGAACACTCTGATGTAGAAGCTCAGGAGAATTCTGAAAGAGAACATTCTGATGTAGAAGCTCAGGAGAATTCTGAAAGAGAACACTCTGATGCAGAAATCCAAGAGCATTCTGAGAGAGAGCATTCAGATGCTGAAGTTCAAGAGAATTCTGAAGTTGAAGCACAGTCGGATGATGAAAATGTGCAGCAGAATACTGCACATTCACATTCAGAAAGAGAATCTGATAATGAATACCAACATTCTGACCAAGGAATGAAGTCAGAAAGTGATGTAGAAAGCTCTGTAAAAAAAAGAAGACACAGTGATAGTGAGAATGAAGGACCTAGATCGCCTAAAGGATCTGATGATGAAGCACATGAAATTTCCGAACGGCCACATAAAAAGCTACGAATGTCAACTGAGGATAGTTCACACAAAGAATATGAAAATGATGAAGATATGATTGAAAACCATAAAGATCATGAAGAAAATGTTATAGAAAACTCATTTCATGGTGACAGACATCATTCAGACTCTGAAGAAGACATACAGCCCCATAAAAGAAGAAGACATTCAAGTAATGAGGACAGGGAAGGCAGTGAATCACCAAAAACAAATGCACAAGATATTTTTGGTGAAGATTTAGGTGATATTAGTTCAGATGAAGATAAAGAAGCTAGACAAAAAGAAAGTGGTGATGAAAAAACAGTCAATGAAAATCATTTTCTTCCTGACTTGGGCCAGGAAAATGAACAAGAACAAGATGAGCCTGAGGTGCCTGAAACAAGAATTGAAGTTGAGATCCCTAGAATAAGTACAAATCTGGGAAAAGAACTTCATTTTGTTAAATTGCCTAATTTTCTTAGTGTTGATACCAGACCATATGATCCACAGTGGTATGAAGATGAGATTGATGAAGATGAAGTTTTAGATGAAGAAGGGCGAGCTCGTTTAAAATTGAAGGTCGAAAACACTATTAGATGGAGATATATATATGATGAACTAGGGAATCCTATTAAGGAAAGCAATGCAAGAGTTGTGAGGTGGTCTGATGATAGTTTATCTCTTCATCTTGGTTCAGAAATATTTGATGTTTACTGGCAACCAGTAATGGCAGGTGATAACAACCATTTATTTATTCGTCAAGGGACTGGACTTCAGGGACAAGCAGTTTTTCGCACTAAATTAACTTTCAGACCTCATTCTACGGATAGTTTCACTCATCGTAAGATGACATTATCCCTTGCTGACCGTAATCAGAAAACACAAAAGATTAGGGTTCTTCCTAGTGTCGGTCAAGATCCTGAGGCTCACCGTTCAGAAATGATTAAGAAGGAGGAAGATAGGTTGAAAGCTTCAATCCGTAGAGAAAACAAACAGCGCCGTATGAAAGAAAAATCTCATTCACGTGGTATTACAGCATCTTATTTAGAGCCTGATCGTTATGAAGAAGATGATGATGGTGCTATTTCTTTAGCTGCTATTAAAAATAAATATAAAAAGGGTGGTGCTGCCTTAAGAGAACATCAACAAATTTATTCCTCTGATGATGATGGCTCAGAGGATGAGCAGAGGGCTAGAAGACTTGAACAAGCTAAATCCCTAGATGATGATGATGAGGAGGATAGCGACTTGGATTATTTTGACAAAAAGAAAGCTGCAACTGAAGGCAAAAAGAAAATGGCAACAATTGAGGAAAGTGATGAAGACTAGATGCTATAAATTTGTGACCAATATAAATTTGTAGATAATAAAAGAAGTTATTAAAAAAAAAATATATATATATATATATATATATATATATATATATATATATATGTATTTGCTAATACAATTTTGAAGACAGACTTTTTAAATTGTTAAAAACAAACAAACAAACTTAGGAGCAGCTGTCTAGTGGTATGCGCATTTCATTATTTTTAAAATTATACATTTAATATAAACTGTGCCTATTAGCTTTCTCTAATATTTTACTAAGAAGTAGAGAATTGCAATTAAATATGAATAGTAATTGTTATGAGTATTTGCTATTCAATATTTGAATTAGTTGTAATCCATGGTCAGATTTTCTCAGATTTCAAGTTAAGAAATATTTATAAACGAAGTTGTATGATTAATGGTACCCTGCATCCCAAAGTTTTTTTTTCCTCTGTTTGTTACGTTTTATTTTGTTAAATTTTATCTTTAATGACAGGTTTTGTATATGGAAGGTTGCCTGAAGTAGTAAACTAGTGTATGTGGACTAAAAGCTGGGAGGAACTTCATAATATTTATTTTAAAGGCACTTAATAATTACTGAAAGTTTTTAAAAATTAAATATTCTATTTAAAAATGTTTCAGGGAAGGGAAAGGGAACTTTTTTTCATTGAAGGGCAAAAATTTTCAGAAGGAAGTTTTTTATTATGTGAAAATTCACTCCAAAGAATTGCAGTCAAGCTGTGGACCCATTTTACAGCTGAACAAAGTTCTCCCATTATTACATTTGCCAAATTTTAAAAACTAACTGAAGTATGTTAAACAGATAAAATAAGATATTAAAGATAAAACTGAAATATAATGTATTGAAATATTTTTATAACAACACAGTCAATATGTTTTATTTTTTTCTAATGGAATGATATATAATGAATTTATTTATCAAATGAATTAATTTTTAATTTTATATTTTGATATTCAAATCTTAAAGTAAGTAAAGCAGTTTTGAGCCAGTTGAGTATGCTAAAAAGTATGTATTGACTTACAGAAGGTTGCAGTTTTACACCCTTATTCACTGAGAATAATCAGTAACAGATTAAAGTAGTCATAGATTTCAGGTGTAGTGTAAATTAGAGATCCCTAAGAAAGAAGACTTTTGAATAAAAATCCTAAATTTTGACAGTAACAATTTTGTAGGAATATATAGAGTGGGGGGGGGGATATATTAATTGCGTATAAACATGTGGACAGACTTATGTGTTTGTCGAACATGTTGTTTATTTTTTAACAGTATATATTAGAACACAGAAACTAAGTAAATAACTTATTGCTGATATTTCGCTGGTGTTATAACCAGCATCTTCAGAGCACAAAAACACAGTTTGTCACAATATGCGAGACTATAACAACATGTGTAATCAACAGACTAGTTAAACAAAATTGTAGCAGCAACACAAAGACTAGAGTCCTGATTTTTGGTACCCTCTATCTGAAAAAAAAAAAAAAATTGTAGCTATCACATAAGACTAGAATCCTAAAAAAAAAAAAAGGGTACTAGTTTTTTCTTAAGATGACTGTCTCCCAGATCTTAGGCAAGTTAATACAGCCATATTTGTTGAGATTTGGAGTGTGTGTTTCAGGGCTTCTGTCGCCAAGAACAATCTCTCCGACTTGTAAGAGCTTCTGTGTAGTACTTTTGTGTTTTTCCAGTTGATCCTGTGTGCAGGGGTATCCAGAGCATGGTCTGCTACGCCCGACTTGCCATGGTGATAATTCCGGACGTATCTTTTGTATTCGCTGATGCGGATGTTCACAATTCTTTCTGTTTGACCGTAGTAGGCTTGATTACATGAGCAGGGTACTTGGTAGACTCCTAGATGTGATAAAGGGGGAATGCTGTCCTTGGGTGAGCGGTTAAGGGTTGCTAATTTGCTACATAGTCTGAATGTAGTGCGTAGTTTATGTTTATTAAGAATTCTTGAAATCTTATCGGATGTGCCTTTAATGTATGGGATGGTGACTGTTTTGTTGTAGTTCTCTGTGGTGGATGGTGGGAGGGGTTTCTTAGGAGCGTTTAGTATTTTGTATATTCAAAATACTAAACGCTCCTAAGAAACCCCTCCCACCATCCACCACAGAGAACTACAACAAAACATTCCCTATCCCATACATTAAAGGCACGTCCGATAAGAATTCTTAATAAACATAAACTACTCACTACATTCAGACCATGTAGCAAATTAGCAACCCTTATCCGCTCACCCAAGGACAGCATTCTCCCTTTATCACATCCAGGAGTCTACCAAGTACCCTGCTCATGTAATCAAGCCAACTACGGTCAAACAGGAAGAACTGTGAACATCCGCCTCAGCGAACACAAAAGATACGTCCGGAATTATCACTATGGCAAGTTGGGCCTAGCAGACCATGCTCTCGATATCCCTGCACACAGGATCAACTGGAAAAACACAAAAGTACTACACAGAAGCTCTTACTATCATTTTTTTGGGGGTCCTGATTGAAATAATCTCATGAATGATGCACTACCAGTCCTCAAGATATAAAAACTTTCATAAGTAAACTCAGTTTTAGTGTTTCAGTAGTTAATTATTATATACAAGAGATGATAACTGTGAGTAATTGTGATCGATTAATATTTTGCACTCTGGCACACTGCATCAGATAAACGAACTAACAGGAACACTGTGGCATGGTGCCTTAATACAAAACTTATGCCAGTTATTGTTAAGCCATATTCTAGAATCACTGACTATGCTTATTACAGGAATCATTAAGATCAAAATACATCCTGCTTAACTCCAATTCCAAGTTGAATATCATTGATCTGCTGCCTTAATTTTCTCTGAATTATTTTATTGTTCTTCAGACCTGACATTATCTTGGTCACCTGCCTTCAGATCCTTCCACTACTTTCACACTCTCTCTCATTTCAAGACAGTCAGGTGATAAAGTCTGAGCGCTAGTTTTTGAAATGCCGACATAGCTTTTGATATGTCCAGATGTGGTCATATCAAAGTTTTGTAAAGAGAGATAATAACCTTAACATTTTATTTCAACTATGAAACAATTTCCTTTCTGCTACTTTTGCAATATGTCCTCTGACCTTTAAGTCCCTGTTTGCCATCCCCTCCACACACACACACACACACACACACACACACACACACACACACACACACACACACATACAAACCTAATATCCTTGGTCCCACCAATTTCTTGAGTGCAGTTCCATCAATATCACACACACCTTGCAATATTTTTAGCTCAGAGTGCTTAACTTGACACTTTGCCACATTGAATTGGCAACCATTGTCCATTGCTTACTTATATTTGTTAATATTTTCAAATTCTCCAAGATATCTGCATCATTTTTATTTACTGTTGGCCTCCCCAATTTATCATAATCAAACAACTGAATATTACCTTCAAATTATCCCCAATATTGGGGATGTGATTTGTATAATGTTATTTAAAATTTTGTACTGAACATACAAATAGCAGCACACCTAGTACAGAGTCTAGTTGCATACTCATAATGCTATCACTTGCTTTCTCCTTGATTTTGCTTCAATAGTAACATCTATTTATTGCACTAGTAATACAAATTGCTCCTTCTTTGCTGAGGAGTATATTTTTAAAATATATTGTGTTTAAAAATCTTAAGATATACTGATTTGAAAAAAAAAATGAAATTATTATTTTTATATAAAGTCAAATCAGCTAATGCCATTTATTCTTTTAAAGGGCGTAGGCAAGGCTGTTTTAGCTGTATCTAACATTTTAAGAACTGATTGGGCAGTTCAGTCTCACTGCTAGCTAGTCAGAGTAGTTATATTAGAATTTTTTATGCACTCTTAAGGCCCCCCATCCTTTTCCTTGCACATACAGGATGCAGCTATAAAATAACAGAAAATTGCCATGCAGAAATATGGTAATATTCTGAATTCTTCAACATACCTACTTTTGAAATCAGGCAGAATATTGCTATGGAACTTGTATGTAATCAGCAGATCCCATGCAATTGTGCAACAGAAAGAAAAGTTGCTCTGGAAAATTTGAGTTTCACATTAATTGCTTAATTGCTTTCTTATTTTTGTGTGTGTGTTGGTGACTTCAGAAACTAATGCAGAATATACACAATATTTCACAAGGAAGTTGTGGCTTTCTATAATTTAAAGTAAATATATAATAATCATCAGAGGAGATTGCTTTTCATAATTCTTTCATTGTTTTATTGTCAGTCGGGTTGAAGTAAAATATGATGTTTTTCACTTTCTCTTAACTACACAACTAATATTTTTATACAACATTAGAAGACAGAACCAAATTAGGCTTTAGATCTTTTGCTGTAACAATTTCATTTGTTTCACTTACTCTTCATGCTGTGTCATACTGTTAAAATAAGCTGTTCATAACATTCAAAACACCTAAGCCTATCAACTAGATTCGTAAAGGCAAGGATATTTCAAGGATGCTTGTATAGACTTGTGGCAGTTTCTGATTATGTGAAGCTAGATTGCCAGAAGAAACACCATTGTTGGTTCAGTTTTCTAGTCAGAAAAAGACTTTTTTTAAGCCAGTTTTCAGAAGATGATAGAGGGGTTTTACATCCTGCTTCTTTTCATTCAATCTTTTGCCACAGGCAAATATGGATTTTCCTCTCTGAAATTCCCACAACTCAGATCAGCTTTGCTTGGTATCTTTAACATAATATATACCCAAGGTAAAAAACTTTCTACATTTAGGTAGTTGCAGTTGGATGCCATATTCTTGTGCCTGTAATCCTGCAAATCGTCAGTAAAAATGTACTCAGCTACTGGTGACAAGATGGAAACAGCTGCTATGAATTACCCTAAGTTAGACTAAAACATTTGCATACTCTTCAGGAGCTGAAAAGGCAGTGGCTCTCAGTATGCAGCATGATGTGAAACATATCCCTCATGTTTGATCAGATTCACGTAAGTCTGATGATTGCATTGGCCCCACCACTCGAGCTCTATGGTTAGTGGATTAGCAGATTTGTTTAGATTTAGACTAACCAGCTTTTTTTAACTCGCCATTTTGTATGAACAACTTATTATCTAAGATCATCCATTCAAATTTCCATTCTCAATAACTCATTAAACACATTCATGATTTAAGTGCAAACTGTTATCTTTATTTTGGTCTAGTCAGTGTTACTATGTCAAGTCTCTTCTGTGTAATATTGCTAGTTATACACTGATTGATAATTAGTAGAACAAATTTTTTTCATGAATATTTTATTTAAAGCATGTGTAGTTCAGTGGGAGTAGCAATTACACCTATAGCACTAGGCCACCCAAAAAAATGACAGTTCAATTCTAGTTGCTTACTAGAACTTTTTCTGGAGCTTTTCAGCAGTCCCCAAGCTAGTTGAACGGTCACAGGCAAGCTGGTTTTTTTTGTTACAGAAACTGGTTTTTTTTATCCTATAAACTCAAGAAAATCAACTGTAGAAAACACACTAATTCAACAATAAATAGTATTTAGGAGTAAGGCCAATGAGATAGCACTTGTCAGCAGTCTCTTCACCAGATGCCATTTATAATTAGTGATAGTTTTGGACCAGCCATATCTGATTGGTTACTGGTGGAGATAGAACTTTCCCGTTTCCAAAACTTAAGGCTAAAATAGCCTCACCTGCTTCCTATGGGGAATGAAGGGTAGAAGAGGGTTTATTTTTATTCAGAGGAATATTTTATTTTTCAGTGTCTAAAGGCGAATATTTGATATAGTAGTTATTCTGGTATGCACATACTGAGTAATATAAATTTATGTACCACTTAACTGGTGTGCACACAATGCAAATTACTCATGACTAAAAATAATGGGTTGCAACCACATGATTTTTAGCTTCTTCAGTGGATTAGCAACTGCTCCAGTACCTTCAAGATAGCAAGTCAATCATTTAGAAGATTAAGATGCAGGGCATTGGATGACTTGAGGCCAGGCAGTTGCAGATGTAGGTAGCACACTGGCTCAATCTGTTACGAAGCATCACAATGCCATGGATTGAGTTTCAGGAGACATGAACCATTACAAGAAGAGCTGATGTGGCTCTTGTAATGGTTCAGATGTGTAAAGATTGATGTGGCCTCTAGGCTACATCAATCAGAACAAACTGCTATCTGGCTCTAACAGCAAGATGGAAATCCTATGTTGTCTTGTCACCAATTGTCTCTTGAGGTTGTCAGAGACAGGTGAAAACATTTCCGAATCGATTTAAGAAAATTGTTCAAGGGGACTACACAAGGCAGTCAGTGGTTTATATCTCATTAACCAAAACCACAGCTCATTGAAACCATGAACCTGACTTGGAGCCATGAAAGGGACTAATCAGTTCTGTTCACTGACGAATTCATTTTAGCCTACAGCGTATTTTAGATGTTTGATTTGGAGAGGATGAGGAATGTACCATCCCTCAAACATCAGAGAAAGGGCAGAGGGATTGCTTTTGTGTGTTTTGATAGGACTACAATAAATGCATGTTGGTACCGAAAACAGATCCTCAATCTCTATATGCGATTTCATAGGGATGCAGTTCCAGATTTTTTTTTTTTTTTTTTTTCATGTGTGACACTGCCACTATCCTTTGAGCTCAAGTGGTGGAGGACTCTTGAAAGTGATGATATCTAGTGACTGCTGTGGCTAGTTCAATCACTAGACAAATATGATGAAACATGAGAAATGCACTTTGGCATCACTGCATGCTGAGAGCTTGGGTCAGTTGGCAAGATCAAGTTTCCTATGGTGAAAGAATAGGTTTTGTTGCCATAGGCTTTTACAGACACCTCTATATTGAGCATGGTTCACTGCTGTCAAACCTGTTAGCCATTAGAGGGGGAATCAAATGTACTCATGTTATGTGACCATATTTTTGAGCATATTCCGATTTTCTCTTGAGCATATTAGTATTATCATTTATGAGAAAAATGTCTGAAACTTCAAATAATACGAATGCAGTTCTATTTTTTTTTATTAAACCTGTACTTAATAAAAGAAATACTACCTACCCAAAAAATTTCTGTCACAGGTGTTAATGATATTCATTCTTGTGCAGCTGATCTTTCATGCCTCATCTTGATCAGTGATGCACTTTGGTTGTAAAGACCTGGTGTGAAATCGTGTCTGCGATGCACGAAACTTTTTCAGGGTGTTTAAATTGAAGGGAGCAGGTCTCATTATTTGGTGACCTCCATGTGGTCAACAGACTCATCATGGATAGTGGGGGATTTTTCCATCCTGCAAAATAATTCGGCCAGAAGGACATGTGCAATTAATGTAAATAATGTGCTGTTCTCATAACCTTGTTTGTTTCAGCCATAAGGTCTCAATAACCAATCATCCCTGTGAAAATGGCATTTGCTTATATAGTACTAGGCTGCTTGAAAAAACAGTCCATTCTAATTTTGCCAAGTAAAGTAACTTTTCTATTTTTTTTAACTAGTTCCTGAAATACTGGATCTTGGGCATGGGTTAGTTTGGAACTGTTCCCCCCCCCCCCTCGCAAATCGATCTTAAAATTCATACTTTGCCATATTCGCATATAGCTTTGGATTATTCATAGCTTTGTGCCGGCTATCAGTTATTAACTCCTTTCTTTGCATCGCGCTGTATGCTTTTGATAGTTATTATTTTAATATATACTCGTCTAGTCATTCAAGTGTTTGTTTTCTCCTAGTCACATTCCTGCATTTACAAATATCACCCCGTAGTCATCCTTTGTTACTTGCTACATAGAAGTTTTTTAAGGATTTTCTTTATCGCATTCTGCTAAATATGTTCAGATTATGATCAGATTAACGAGATCAGATTATGTTCATAATCTGATCTCGTTTTCCTTACTCTGCTTATTATTCCATCTTGTGTTTTATTTTTCTAACATATCATAGTCATACCCCGTCATATTTTATGCTATTTATGCTTAAATATATCTATCATCCATACAAACGCTCACCCTATTTGTCTTGATACAGTCTGATGACTGTATTTCCATATCTAAGGCTATCAAAATTTCATTATCTGTGGTTTCATGTAAGGCCTGTGTAGGCCTACGGAAATGGCATATGCATCCATCGTATTAGGCTGTCTGAAGAAACATTTTTCTCAAGTTCGATTCTACAGGGTGTCCCAAAATTCACGCAAGATTTAAATTTAGCGTCATTTGTGCGGTAAAGTGTTGCCAACGAGAAAAAAAAAAGACAGCTGACAGTTCAGCGTTATTAAAAATGGAGCGCTACACGAAAGAACAACGCATTTTCATTGTTGAGAAATATTTTAAAAATAATGAAGGTTTGGCAGCTACAGTTCGCAATTTTCGTACAAAATATGGTCGGAATAGTGATTTAAGTTCAACTGTTAAAAGATTAATTAAAAAATTCAAGGAAACTGGATCAATTAGTGATCTTATACACTCTGGCCGTTGTTCAACAGAAAACATCGAAGCAGTTCGTGAGAGTGTTGCTGAGAGTCCAGGAACATCAATTCGGCACCGTGGTCTTGAATTGGGCATTTCGAGAAGCTCTCTACAGCGTATTCTCACGAAAGATTTGCATCTTTATGCTTACAAAGTTCAATTGACTCAAGGACTGAAGCCTATTGACCACACACAGCGAAGACAGTTCGTTGAATGGATTATGGAACAATAACAAGTGGATGCTTATTTTTCGAACAAAATCATCTTTAGCGATGAAGCTCATTTTCATCTTGATGGCTTCGTTAATCGACAAAATTGTCGCATTTGGGGTTCAGAAAATCAACGAGTGATTGTTGAGAAACAAATGCATCCACAACGTGTCACTGTTTGGTGCGGATTTTGGGCTGGAGGCGTCATCGGTCCATTCTTCTTCGAAAATGCGGCTGCTAAGGCAATAACAATTAATGGTGCTCGCTATCGCGACATGATAATCCAGTTTTTTGTGCCTAAATTGCAAGATATGGATGTGGACGACATGTGGTTTTAACAGGACGATGCCACATGCCATACGCCATACAGCCCGAGAAACAATTCAATTACTGCATGAGTCATTTCCTGGTCGTGTAATTTCCTGTTTTGGTGATCAGAATTGGCCGCCCAGATCATGTGACTTAACGCCGTTGGACTTTTTTCTTTGGGTTTTTTTGAAGTCTAAGGTTTATACCAACAAACCCACGCCTTAAGGAGGAAATTGAGTGCTGTACCAACGAAATTCAGCCATATTTATGCAAAACGGTCATGGAAAATTTCGACAAAAGAGTGCGTATGTGCCAGCAAAGCCGTGGAGGCCATTTACCCGATATGCTATTCCATGCATAACGCTATACTGTATACTTTATGAATCAATAAGAAATTACAATTTTTAATTAAAAATCTGTGTTTTCTATCAAAATTACTTGCGTGAATTTTGGGACAGCCTGTAGTAGTCGAGCCTTTTAAGCCTTTCTATGACTGGTTCTCGAGTTAGT
Source organism: Typopeltis vanoorti (assembly GCF_054136105.1). Taxonomy (NCBI): domain Eukaryota; kingdom Metazoa; phylum Arthropoda; class Arachnida; order Uropygi; family Thelyphonidae; genus Typopeltis; species Typopeltis vanoorti. Next base: position 79,886,956 of record NC_143569.1, on the reverse strand, counting down.
CGAACTCTGGCATGGCAAATAGGGTTTTTAACCTGAAACTAGAGTATTTAACCCCTTAACTAAAAAAATCGACCATGACCACGAGATCGCTGTAGTTGTTTTCATGGTTTCCTTGAATGTCTTAAGTCATTGCTACTTAAGCCAGCTATTTCTGATTGGTTAAGGGTGGAGTTATGTTCCCCAGTTTCTAAACGTTAGGGTTAAATGGCCTAGCATATTGTTTTCAGGGAATAAAACGTCTTAGAGGATTTTTTCAGTTAAATATATATATTTTTACTAACTAAAATCTTCACATTTCTGGCAGTCTCCCACGTGAAATCTTTCATTATTAAGCTTAATGCTTTCTGCTCTCACCACTACAACACATTGTTGATGGTAATTGTCTTTTAAACATGCAGGGCCGGATTAATCCGCCTGGGAACTCCGGGGATAAAATTTACGGGGCTCCTAAAAAGTGTTATATAAAAAAATAATCAGCTAACGCCTTTTTATTCCCGTATACGGGGAGTAGGCGAGGCCATTTAGCCCTATCTAACTTTTGGAGACTGAGTGGGCAGTTCAATCTCCACTGGTTCCAATCAGAGATAGATGGCCCAAGGTTATCACTAATTAAGCGGTATACACAGTGAAGAGAGACGGCTCAAATGTGCCACCATCTCGTGGTCCCTAACCCTAACACAATATATTTAATGTCTGAAATAATGTGGGTTCTACGGTCGATTTTCTTGAGTTTACAGGACGAAAAACCCGAGTTTCCGGGAGGAAAAACCTGCTTGCCCGTGCCAGAGATCGACTAACTCGGGAACCGGTCGAAAAAAGGCTTAGAAAAATTTCCTCTAGTCGCGACTAGACTCGAAACCAAGTCTTCCTTCGTGCGGCCAAGCACCGTGGTGTGCAAACGCCACATCCACTGAGCTACACAGGCTCTGTGTAGTTGTGTTAAGTATATATATAAAAGTGTTATATATATATATATGTGTGTGTGTGTTAAAGATGCCAAGCTATTTTAAACCTGGTTTTATTCCATTTCCCAAGTAAGCAAACAGACAAATAAGTCAAGTTTGCGCCTGCATATGTATTGCAAGTCTAGGCAACTTGGTAAAGGAGGAATAAGCTCTGATCACTATTCTTATTTCTATATATATATATATATATATACAGGGTGTTCGGGATAAATTTGACATATTTATAATTAATTATATTTTTCCGTAAGTTACATGTATTAACACACACTTCTCTTCATTTAAAAGTTTGGACCCTTCTTTATTCATATACAAGATGTCAGAAAGGATGGATAGCTGGAACCCACCTGAATCATGGAAGAGAATAACTTGTATCATGATGATTCGTGCCCGCCATCAAAATAAGGATATTACGACTGCTGCCCAATGCTCCCTGAATACAGTAAAAACAATCAGGCATGAACTAGAGACTTGCAATGGTGACTACGAGGATGTAGCAAGAAGAAAGATCCCTAGCAGACGATCTGATTGCGTTCGTACAGCAGAATTCCTCGCAAATCTGCAGGAACAGGTGTTGAAGAACCCTGGCATTGGAATTCGGGCTTTGTTCGTGGAGTTGCTAACTGTAGTCAAGCCCTGGATAACAAGGGTAGCCAATGGTAGGCCGTATGTATGGCAGCAGGATTCGGCCCCTTGCCACACCTCTGGGAAAAGTCAAAAATGGTTGTCTGAAAATTTCTACGACTTCACCAGTCCAAATGTTTGGCCTCCAAACTCCCCAGACCTTAACCCCATGGATTATTTTGTATGGGGCGCAGTTGAAAAAGACACCAATCGCACTTCCAGTAATACAAAAGCCCAGTTAATGGATAAAATTAAAACAGTTTTTGCGGCCCTTCCCAGGGAGACTGTAGCATCAGCTTGTTCGAGGTTCCGAAGCAGAATTGAAGCTGTGATCGATGCTAATGGTGGTTATTTTGAGTAAATCTTGTTGATAGTATTGTAATTAACTCTGCCTGTAATGTTTTTTTGTCAATTCATTAAATTTAATAGATACAAAGAAGATTTTCTTTTTCCTTACGAAACTGTCAAATTTATCCCGAACACCCTGTATATATATATACACACACACACACACATATATTTTTTTAGAAAAAAAAGAAAAGAAAAATATATTTAAGTTCAATTAAAAAGTTAAATTTTTCTCACGATCTGGCCCTGCATGTGGGAATAAAGAAAGATAATTATAATTTATATTTTTTAAAGGACAATTACCATCAACAATGTGTGGTAGTGGTGAGCACAGAAGGCTTAATAATGTAAGATTTCGCGTGGGAGACTGTCAGAAATGTGAAGATTTTAGTTAGTAAAAAAAATATATTTAACTGAAAAAAATCCTCTAAAATGTTTTATTCCCTGAAAACAATAGGCTAGGCCATTTAACCCTAGAATAAAATAATAAATAAAAATATATTTACGTTGGAGTAAAAGTTAAATATTTTCCACGATTTTTCTCTAACAAATTCATGAATTATTTTCGAAGTATCGATGCTATTTAAATAGTGTTCCAAATTACTGTTCAGTGCCGTTTCATTGTTCATTTTCTTTAACAAAGATGTAGTACAGTGGTCGGATAAGGTTTCATATGATTAGAACCAATTTTTAATGCCAATATGGAATCTGCCATCTAGTGTTTGATAATTTTTTTTTCTTGTTCACAGTTCTCCAGCTTTCTACACAAAATTTGCCAGCGATGAGGATGCAGAAAAAATATCATCATTTTTGCACAAACATAAAATATTGAAGTGCAGCACTACAACTCTGCAGCAAAATTGCTGACTAAATTTAAAGACTGACTAGCACAAGGCATGTAGGCTGCATTCGGACTGTAGTCTTTAATGCGAGCCTGTATTACGCTCGTGGGGGGACCCTGGTGGCCACCAGGTCCGACACCCGCTTGATCTGCCTCTGCCCACATGTAGTTTCCTCTTTTAGTTTATAGTAAAAATCCCAGACAATGATTTAGTGTTTTCAATTCATTAGTCCTACATTTCACTCTCGTCTCCTTCAGAGTAGTAAGGTTTAATGATAAGTTATTAGTTGCTATTACCTGATCCCTCCAGAGAGTCCAAAGACTCATCAAGGGAGGACACCTACTCTACAACTGTCTCCACCACTCAATTCACTAACTACACCAAGGCCATCTACCTCCCACCATCACTACTAGTATTTTAACAGACAATCACAAACATCCATGTGAACGGCAGGATTTGAACCCGCAGCCTTTTGGCTGGAGAGCGGATATGCTAACCACTCGGCCAACCAGGCCAGCAATAAGAAATAAATTTTTCTATGCCTTTTAGTTCCCAAAGTGGGCATATGAGGCCGTTTCTCATTTGAAAACATGGGTGGAACCAGTCACAGATAGCTAGCGCAAGACTATCAGTGATTTTAATAGGTATCCGGGAAAAAGAATGCGGCAGATAACTGCCAGCATCTTGTGTCCATAACCTTACCACTATATTACTGTCTATAGTGTGAGTTCTATGTTTAATTTTCCTTTCACACTATTATTTTCTGAAATAGCATGAATTCTAAGGTAGATATGTTTGAGCTAGGATTAAATACCAGGGTTTCTTGAAAAAAATAAAGCATATCTACCTACTCTCAACGAAGAGTAACTAACTCGGTATCTGGCTGAATAAAAAATTTCTAAGAATAATTTCTACTAGCAATGAACTCACAATGGTCTCTCTAGTGATATTCAAGCGTTCCTAGGGTTACATAAGAAACTTTCTTAATAACCAGGTTGAATAATAATAAACTCCTATAGAATATTCTATATATTACTAAAATAAAGAGTCGAAAGACTTCACTTGAGCAATGCAAAATTATATAAGCGAAGTGGATATTAGATCCAGCATTGTAGAAACTATGAAAGTTTCGTAAGGTAAGTTGACCAGAGAGCTTACGGGAATACACTCCCCAGCATTCATGAGTTGCGTTATTGGGCGGCGTCTATGTGTTCTAAGTAGTCCGCAATAAGGCAATTCGTGAATACCGAGGTGTGTATTCTTCCTGTAAGCTCTCTGGTCAAGTTACCTTACGAAATTTTCATAGTTTCCACATTCGGCTTTGAAATCATGCAGGATCTAATATCCACTTTGCTTATATCCTGTATATATATATTTTTTATCCTCATCTCACCCTAGTAATTTCAAATATCTCTTCACTACACATTCATGTTGAATCGCACCCACGATGGACGATCTTCTGCTATTATTAACAAAACTTCCTCTTTCAATTCTGTGTAATGACTTCGAAAAAAAAAAAAAAAAAGCTATATCTGCGCTATTCTGTTGGCATTTATGTATCATTATAGAGACCAGAGAGCTTACGGGAATACACTCCCCAGCATTCATGAGTTGCGTTATTGGGCGGCGTCTATGTCTTCTAAGTAGTCCGCAATAAGGCAACTCGTGAATACCGGGGTGTGTATTCTTCCTGTAAGCTCTGGTCAAGTTACCTTACGAAATTTTCATAGTTTCCACATTCGGCTTTGAAATCATGCAGGATCTAATATCCACTTTGCTTATATCCTGTATATATATATTTTTTATCCTCATCTCACCCTAGTAATTTCAAATATCTCTTCACTACACATTCATGTTGAATCGCACCCACGATGGACGATCTTCTGCTATTATTAACAAAACTTCCTCTTTCAATTTTGTGTAATCACTTCGAAAAAAAAAAAAAAAAAAGCCATATCTGCGCTATTCTGTTGGCATTTATGTATCATTATATAAAAACTAGTTATTGCTCACACGAATTATTCTGTGACACACACTACAATGGCCTGCTGTCTTATTGCTATGTATTTGCATTACTACGTGTACATAACAATCAATTTCCATTCTCAGACATTTCTCTTTTCTTATCTACCGTATTTTCTGCGTGCTGCAATATGCACCTTCATATACAACCTACAATAACTATCTTCTTAACTTGTATCAGGTGAATTGAGGTTTGTGCTATTATTCCATCTCCACAGTTGTCTGACTAATTGCACTCACTCTCGCTGTTGCAGTCATCCACGTTTATATGTTACATAAAACAGTCACTTTTGTATTCTCCCCCCCCCCCTCTCTCTCTCTGAAATTGATAGCCTCTCCAAAAGTCTAATTCAAACACTTAAAAATTCATATAATCAGACATTGCTCTTACAGATTCTCACATCATGTTCTCTGCAAAATATTCATTCTGATATACAGTTTGTTCATCTCAAGTTATGTGTGTTATCTTAATGTAAACTCGCAGTATTATAATTGTCAGTCTTCTCTTTTGCCATTATCTTTGGAATCACAAGATTTTCACTACTTAGATTCTTATATCCATTAAATCGATCAACTCTCATACCTCCTTATGCCCTAATGATATCGTTAATCTTTGCATACTGCAGATTTCCTGCCTTTTCGTCAATGACACGTCCAATAATCAATCTCTACACCACTGTCTTTCTTTTCGTAGTCAGCAACCAATTTATTTTCCGCCCGTTGACTTTCCACCATACTACTACTACTTTCTTTTTCCATTCTAACAATCTGATTTTGCACTGCAACCTTTTGGAACATTTGACTTTCCCAAAATCTCCCCATATCACATTTCGTCTCGTTCAATAGCATTCAAAATCAAAGAAAAAAAAATGGAGGACTACTAATTCTTAAGAGTTCTCGAAAGATGGATTGGAGTCCCAAAATCCCAGATAACCTGCAGATCTCTTTTGTCGAATGATTTCTACATTCAACTGTCCACAGTACTTATATTTTCTATTTTTTTTTTTAATCGACTTGCAGAAAGGTAAATATATCATAGTGATATTACTACTGAAGAGCTATAGCTCAGTCGGTATAGACGAAGCCCTTCGTTCGGATAGACTTGCGTTCGATTCCCGTCCATGGCTTGAAGAACTTTATCTGGTCTCTTTTGACTAAAGGTGAGTTAGCCAGTCTCATACAGAGGTAGAGTTTTTTCACCCGGAAACTTAATCCGTAATTAGGAAGGCTTAACCAGTCCTAAGGGATGGTGAAGGAAAGGGGCTAACCCAACACAAATAAATTAATTACTACTGAGTGGTTTAAGTGTGAGATAATGTGCTCAAACCATGTTAAGATCAAAACATGAAAGCTGTTTCAGGCTACCAATCTCACCACTGGCATGAAATTCATGTTTCACCCAAAAACATTCATAATCATCTAAGCCTACAGACAGTAAGCTGTCAATGCAGGAAATTATCATTCTTCATCATCATTCTCAGCCATTGTAGATCCAGTGCTGGATGAAGGCCTTTCCAAGATTACTCCAAAACTCTGTCCATGGCTCTCCTTTCCCGTGCATTCCTACAAATCTGATATCATCAATCCACCATGCTTTAGGTTGGAATTGTTTTTCTTCTCGTGGAATCCAATCCAGTACTTCTTTTGTCCATTGTTGAACTTGTCTTCGAGCAAAATGCCCAGCCCATTACCATTTCAGATGTTTCACTCTTCCTATGAGGTCAGAGACTTTGATTTGGTTTCTTATCCACGTATTCCTTTTGGGATTCCATCTTGTGATACCCATCATACTTCTTTCCATACTAAATTGTTGTTCTTAATTTCTGAATTTCCTTTGAATTTAGTGTTTGTGTTACACAGCCATGTTTTTTTGGACTAGAGAAGAAAATGCCATTTTCTTCTTTAGCCCTAGGTCGTGGGGTCCCCTCCTAGGTGTTCCCCATATTTCTTTTGCTATGGCTTCTGCTCCAGCATTCTACTTCCCACGTAGCTTTTATCTCGCCACATAGCATGACCAAACCACATCACCCTTGATTCCCTATTCTTTCCAGATACATGGGTTATCTTCCTTGTTCCCCTGAATAGTGAGTTTTTGATCTTGTCCAGACTTGTTATATCACGTGTAAGTTTCAGTATTCTCATTTCAGCTACATTTATTCTCTTCATTCTGCTGGTCATCAATACAGGTCTTACTATCATTTTTCAGATCTTTGGTTTTAACTTGCTAGACACTTTTGTATCAAGATACCTTAACTCTTTTTCCAGTTTAACTATCCTCTTTTTTCCTTTCACAAAGAGAAGGTGGGTGTCATTTAACCATAACTTATCTTTTTGGAAGATCTGAGAGCAGCTGTTATCCATTATTAGCCAATTGCTGAGCTCACCTAACCTAATGCCTTTTTAATCCCGTATAGGGAGTTAGCGAGGCCGTTTTAGCCCTATCTAACTTTTGGAGACTGAGTGGGCAGTTCAATCTCCACTGGTAGCTAATCAGAGATAGTTTGCCCAAGGCTATCACTAATTAATCGGTACAGTGAAGAAGGCAGCTAGCAAGTGCCGCCATCTCGTGGTCCATAACCCTAACACAATATTTCAATGGCTGAACTAGTGTGGGTTCTACAGTCTATTTTCTTGAGTTTACAGGATGAACAACCCGAGTTTCTGGGAGAAAAAACCCATTTGTCCATGTCAGAGATCGACTACCTCTGGAACCAGTCGAAAAAAAAGGCTTAGTAAAAGTTCCTCTAGTAAGCGACTAGACTTGAACTCGAAGTCTACCTTCGGGCGGTTTAGCGCCGAGGAGTGCAAACACCACTTCCACTGAGCTACACGGGCTCAGTTGCTGAACTCAGGACTATCAATGATACCATGGCATCAGGAGAAAAGAACATGACAGACAACTTCCACAACTTTTATTCATATACTCCTAACAGATATTCATTAATGTCTGAAATTGCATTAATTTGACAGCTGCTTTTTGAGTTGAGTGAAAACCCAGAGTTACCAGGAAGAAGGCAGCCATGCTTGAATGTGCTAAACATTGACTAACTTGATGATGTGAGACATATTAAAAGTTCCTCTATTCGGCCATTAGACAAGAAAGTGCAATGATCTTTCTTCTGGAAACATGGCACTTCCAGAGGATTACACAGGCATTCATTAATAATAATGGCCTAACACAAGTTTATTCTCTAAAGGGAATAGAGTTCCGTTTCAGTCCTAGGTAACCTTTTGAAATTAGAATGGCAGCCTTTGACATCATTGATACTGATCAGATGGCTGTCAATGATCTTGTAAGCATTGAAGAGAGAATACAGTAGATATATCTTCCCAAGGAGTAGAGTATAGCACACACAACTGCCATCATCATCTAATGGTCCTTGACCCTATCACTGTATATTACTATTTCTGAAATTGATGTGTATGATCGATTTTTCTTGAGATATAGTACTGAAGACCAAATTTCTGTGAGGATAAACTTAATTTCTTGAGCCAGTGATAGACTATTACCAATCGTATGATGATACACGTTGGTGAATCTCCTTTTACGAGGAGGTACGGTACCATCTTAATTCCCCCAAATTTTATCTGGTCTCCGGAACCGGCATAGCTGACGAATCCGACCTATTGCTGGGTCAGTATTCCTGACTGTATCCGTGTGTGTTCACGGGACTGGTTTGCCTGCTTGCGGGATGAAAACCCCCAGATAAACTGGGGGAAAAGCCCTGCTGTCCACGCCCAAGACCGGCTAACTTGGCTATAGCTGAGGAAGATCCTTAAGCTCCTCTCGTCGTCGACGGGAATCGAGCCTAGGACACTCCTTCCCCAGGCATATGGTTGCGAAGCGCATAGCCACTAGGCTAACCGCACAGACAGTGATAAAATAATTCAATAGCTTAGAAAAACTTTCAATAATCGGCGACTAGTATCGAATATGCGTCTTTTTTCTGCAACCAAACACCATTTCCACAGGACTACAGAGGCATTGTTCCTTTTATTTATTTATTTTTTATTTCGATTTTCGGAACCAACTCTTTTTAAAAATGCAACTACTCTCGTCAACAGTTGATTGGGTGATTGATTGATTGTACGTATATGGGAGAATAATTGCTCCTTTATATTCTTGGTTATCTGTTCTATTTGTTTTGGAGGTGGAGATAGAATTTTTCTTAATATTCTGTTACAGCCATTTTTAGGAACAACAGAAATAAGATTCTCTAGCACTTGGTTTCTTTTATCTAAGTTGTGGAAATTTTCTAGGCTCCATCGCGTATGGAATGGATGATGCCCATTTTTCTGCTGGGTGGTGATGAGAAGTGGGTGTAGATAACGTCTCGAGTTAGTTGGTTTCTGTAGACTGAGAAATTAAGTGTGTTTTGTCTAATATATCTCAACTATTGTTTCCAAAAACGGTAGACTTATTTCTTTCTAATTCAACTGTACAGTAAATTTAATCGAAGGATGAATGTTGTTCATTTAGGTGAGGAAATCTTCTAACTGGGAGAAGAACCGGGCCATATTAAAACATAGTTTTAATATACTCTAGTTAAAACATACATTCTATTTAGCATTTTGTGGCTGGTTTCATATTCTAAATAATTAGTTCTAAAAAATCTGTATTTTGTTAAATGCTTATAAAAAATGAACGACTGCTGATACTAGAAAGAGCGTTCGTCAAACTTGCTAATTGTCGAGAATGCCATTATAACCTGCAGCGTTAAGATTCCCCAGAACTGGAACTAGGGTACCCAGCCTGAACTACAAAAAAATCCTCCAGAATACGATGAATCCTAATCCTCCAACAAACTTCACACTTGACATAGAACTTGAGGAAATATAATATTCTGATAGCATTCGTCAAACTCATATTCGTTCATCGGATTGCTAGATGACGAAGTGTGAATCATCATGCTTGAAAAAGCATTTCCACTACTCCAGAATTCAATGGTGTCGAGCCCACCATTCCGCTGATGACTTGCACTTCCTGTCTCTGTGGTTGCATAGTCATGAAAACCCATGCTTGTCAAGTTTCAGTTCTAGTGCTTGCATTCCTTGCAGAGATATTTTGGAATTGAGTGTCAAAGAATCCATGAAAAGGAGAATTTTAGTGTCATACGCTTCGACACAGGGCAGTCATGCTGCTCTATGATTTTATGTGACCTACATGGGTATGGCTGCTTTTAGGCATTCCCAATTAACAACACGATTACTGTTGACTGGATCATTTGCAGCAGCAGGGCAGAAAATTTCCGAATTGAGTTGTTTTAAAGGTGGCACTTAATTACTTCTGATTTTGCTATTAGTGTTCGCTAGTAAAGACTGCAAGACTGTGTGATTCTTTTGAACCTGTGAGCCATGTTTCTGATATACAAAGCTACATACACTGCTACGAATGAGTCCGATATTTTTCATCATATAGTACAGATAGCTTCTACTTAAAGTCAAAAGTGCAAAGATGTCTAGAGGAACTTTTTATACCCTTCCCCCCCCCTTATTAGTTTACGATTTAATCGATCTTTTGAACAGTCAGTTTCTTGCAGATTTTATTTCCTGCAAGAAATAGATTATTTTTTGCTCTCCAACTCTGATATAATGCTACGATTCTCACTATTAAAAATAATAATAAATAAATAAAAAACAGCTAAACGTTTTATTCCATTATAGGGAGCAGGCAAGGCATTTTAACCATATCTGGGTTTTGGGAAACTGAGTTTAATCTCCACCAATAGCCAATCAGAGATAGCCAACCCAAGACTATCAGTAATTATATCAGTAATCGAAGTTATCATCAGCAGCAGCAGCAGTCAAAGGCTAGGAACTTGACTTGGAGACAATTTTTTGCTACAACTGTTCTTCTTAACTACAAGTAATAAGTAAGGACAGATGGGGTTGACTGAAAGCCGGTTTCCAAAAGTGATAAAAGAGTTTTTCCCTGGAGTGAAAGAAAACACATAAATAAATAAAATAAATAACTTCTCTAATTCATTTTATTCTTCAAACAAAGTAGGTAGGTGCCTTTAGCTCAAACAAACTTTTTCAGATGGCTTCCCAGATGTCTTTAAAAGTTAGGGCTTCAAGCATTTATTAATAGCAAGCCCAGATTATCAATAAACGAATGCTTTTCTTACGAGAGTACTAGAGACAACTTTAAATTTAAAACAAGTAAGTTTTTTTAAAAACAATTTTAGAAATTAAAAAAAAAAAATTCAAAATCAGCTAATGCCTTTTATATCCTTATAGGGAGTAGTCGAGGCCTTTATACCCTATTTAGCTTTTGGAGACTGAATAGGCAGTTCAATCTCCACCGGTAGCCAATCAGAGATAGCTGGCCGATGTCTGTCACTAATTATACATCTCTTGGTACCTAACCCTAACAAGATATGTTACTGTCTGAAATAATGTGAGTACTACGGTCGATTTTCTTGAGTTTAAGGGACGAAAAACCCGAGTTTCCGGGAGGAAAAACCTGCTTGCCTGTGCTAGAGATCGACTAACTCGGGAACCGGTCGAAGAAAGGCTTAGAAAAAGTTCCTCCAGTCGGTGACTAGACTTGAATTTAAGTCAAACTTCGAGCGACCAAGCGCAGAGGACACAAGCGCTACTTGCACTGAGCTACACAGGCCTTAGAAACACATCCTTAATATTACTTAAAAGAGCTTCATATTTTTTTCTTAGAAACACTTTTGATTGAGTCAGAAGAAAACAAATGAAGTCTTCAACAAGCTGGCTATGATTCACGAAGTCTGTTGGGTATCATAATGGCATTATAGATATGTTCACTCTCTCCTGTTTACTTACATGATTTCCAAGAAAGACATCCAGTGAAAATAAAGCAAGTGATTATCTTCAATGACTTTCTGGACTCTAGCTTGTGTAAATTTGTTGCTATTACATGAAATGCTTGTTTATCATTTTAATTTGTTTGTTCTCAAAAGCTCTGTAAAATGAATGAATACTATCGATCTTGTTTTATAATATTGCATGTTTTGATTATTTCTATGAATAGGGCCTGTGTAGCTCAGTGGAAATAGCGTATTTTAACACATTGTTATTTGATTACACATTTTAATTTCTTAAAATTCACATAGCATTCCAGAAATTGCCTTATTAACTGATGCTCTCTCTCTCTCTCACACACACACACGCATACACAAAACGTATATATATAAAGGTTCTTCCTATTTAGTCATCTGAAAGGTAGCCTTAGTTAATTTGATATGCAAGTGAATTCCTAAGGACGCCCATTCCCATTTTCCTGCATTCATCTTTTTCAAAAGGACATTGTTCCTTATGACATCTTGGCAGGATCTATGGAACTTTGTTTGGATATTTTCACTACCTCTTGTGTCATACATATGGTCACACCTGTATGCCCAATAGTGAACATAGTTATAATAATTGCGACTGTTTCTTTCATTTATTTGTTTATTATTTGATTCTGTGGCATTTATTGTTTCACAAGACTCCAAATTTCTTCTGTTTTTTTTACAATAAATCATCATGTGGTAAAGTGCTTCCTGCTGTTAACAGAACTGACAGGTTGCAAGACCATCCAACGCTATTCCTTTTGCCACAACAACCCACATTTTGGTTGGCAAACATGTAAGATGAACTTTAAAGAAAAAGGTGTTATAGAACGGACTTATTGGAAGACGAAATACATTGTTTAAACTGAGCTTAGTTTGATCTCTCTTCTGTTTTGTTCTCGAAGCCGAGGTATTGGGAAAATGGTTCTAGATAGCTTTGCATATATTGCTGTTGATTTGGTGTGTGTGGTAACTACTTAATGCTGTAATTTTCTTCTATAAACCGGTATCCTTGATCCACTTCGGTGAATATTCTTGGTGGTCTCTTTCTTGATCGAAGAGCTTTTGTCAGGAAGACACTTTCATAGAAAAGCAATTGCGTATCCGTGATATGATGCTTTTATTGCACTTATAACTCTGATTATCAATGCTTTGAGGTGTATATTAATTGGACCGAGTTGTACGGCGCATTGGTTCATATTGTAAACCCTATATGTAATGTTGCAAAGAACCAATGAATTTTATCTGTCCATTGTCCGTGGTTCATGAAATATTATGTATTTTGTACAACAGTTGAGAGGCTAAGTACATGTTGCAAATCCTAGTTTGCCACTCACAGAAAGGAGTGCATTTCGCATGTTGCTATTTTTTTTTTTTTTAATATGGTTTCATGCAACTCTTTCCATTCATCTACATATGTGTCTGGGCCTCCAATTTTTATTCTAAATACTGGCAAGTAGTTTTTTCCTCAACATTCCCGCAGTATTTTAGATTCCTTTTTCCAGTCGTCGACCATCAAACAGCAAAACTTCGCCACGTTCATCCAAAGAGATGAGGCCTTTGCAAATGAGTTCAATATTCTCATTGTTTCTTATATGGATTTTTTATTTTCTATAATGAGTGTCATGTCATTGGCATAAGCTAGCAATTTTGCTTCACTTTTTTCATGAATATTTGTTCCTTGAATTTGTCTATTTGTGTTTATTGCTATAATTAGTGGTTCAAGTGCTAGTACAAAGTGGACCACAGAGAGAGGGTCACCTTGTCGTACGTGAGAATTGATTTAGATAGGGTTGGAGAATTTTTTTATTTATGATTATAGAGCTTTCTGCATTTTCATAAAATGTTTTTAACTATATATTTCTTTTTACTTCAAAGATGTATTCACGGATCACTGTGTCAAAAGCTCTTTCGATGTCTAGACTTAGTAATATGTCTAGATATTACATTACTATCTAGATATAGTAATGGTCTGTTGGTCAATTGATAGTATTCGTGTATACATCTAAGATGGGTGATGGTATTTGTTATATTTCTTCCATTTACTGCACATATTTGATTAGGCGGTACAAGTTTCTGCAGTAATCTTTGTATTCTTTTTGTGACAGTTTTTGAAATTATTTTATAATCTGTATTTAACAATGTTATACCTCTCCATTTTTCATATCTTTCAGTTTTTCTGGATCACAAACTTTGGTAATAAGGTGATATATCCAGAGTTGAAATTTTCTGGTTTTTCCTGTGTTTCTAATATTTGTTTAATTATCTTCAAAAAACAAGTTTTCAAACTTTTGAAAATATCTATTGTACAGGGTGTCCCAAAATTCACGCAAGATTTAAATTTAGCGCCATTTGTGCGGTAAAGTGTTGCCAACGAAAAAAAAAAAAAAAAAAAAAGACAGCGTGACAGCTGACAGTTCAGAGTTATTAAAAATGGAGCGCTACACGAAAGAACAACGCATTTTCATTGTTGAGAAATATTTTAAAAATAATGAAGGTTTGGCAGCTACAGTTCAGTTCGCAATTTTCGTACAAAATATGGTCGGAATAGTGATTTAACTTCATCCACTGTGAAAAGATTAATTAAAAAATTCAAGGAAACTGGATCAATTAGTGATCTTATACACTCTGGCTGTCCTTCAACAAGTCATTCAACAGAAAACATCGAAGCAGTTCGTGAGAGTGTTGTTGAGAGTCCAGGAACATCAATTCGGCACCGTGGTCTTGAATTGGGCATTTCGAGAAGCTCTCTACAGCGTATTCTCACGAAAGATTTGCATCTTTATGCTTACAAAGTTCAATTGACTCAAGGACTGAAGCCTACTGACCACAAACAGCGAAGAGAGTTCGTTGAATGGATTATGGAACAACAAGAAGTGGATGCTTATTTTTCGAACAAAATAATCTTTAGCGATGAGGCTCATTTTCATCTTGATGGCTTCGTTAATCGACAAAATTGTCGCATTTGGGGTTCAGAAAATCAACGAGTGATTGTTGAGAAACAAATGCAGCCATAACGTGTCACTGTTTGGTGCGGATTTTGGGCTGGAGGCATCATCGGTCCATTCTTCTTCGAAAATGCGGCTGCTAAGGCAATAACAATTAATGGTGCTCGCTATCGCGACATGATAATCCAGTTTTTTGTGCCTAAATTGCAAGATATGGATGTGGATGACATGTGGTTTCAACAAGACGATGCCACATGCCATACAGCCCGGGAAACAATTCAATTACTGCATGAGTCATTTCCTGGTCGTGTAATTTCCCGTTTTGGTGAGAATTGGTCGCCCAGATCATGTGACTTAACGCCGTTGGACTTTTTTCTTTGGGGTTTTTTGAAGTCTAAAGTTTATGCCAACAAGCCCACGGCCACCCACACCTTGAAGGAGGATATTGAGCGCTATATCAACGAAATTCAGCCACATTTATGCTAAACGGTCATGGAAAATTTCGATAAAAGGGTGCGTATGTGCCAGGAAAGCCATGGAGGCCATTTACCCGATATGCTATTCCATGCATAACCCTATACTGTATACTTTATGAATCAATAAGAAATTACAATTTTTAATTAAAAACCTGTGTTTTCTATCAAAATTACTTCTTGCGTGAATTTTGGGACACCCTATAGAATTCACCAGTTTAACCATCTGCTCTGGGAGATTTTCCATTTGGGTGATACTTTATTCTTTTCTTGCATTCTGATATTGTAATGGGTGCATCAATCTCTCCAGCCTATATTCGAGTTATCTTGGGTAAAAATGACACGAATTTATTTTGTTCAACGGCATCACTCTCTTTTTCTGTGAATAGAGCTGTAAAGTGTTTGTGAGACACCTTCAGTATATGTGCATCTTCTTGCAATGTTTCCTCTTCATAATGCAGAGCATTTATCCTTCGTCTTTCGTTGCTGTCCCTTTCGAACAGTCTGGCAGTGAATGTTTTGCCTTCGTCATTTTCTCATCATCATAATGCTAATTACGGGTATTGAACATGTTGATCTGTTCCGTTATCATTATCCACCTCATATCCTCTTTTGAGATCTACCCGGCATTCTCTTTCCAGTTAGCTTATATTTCAGTGTTTATTGACTATACCGGGTGTTGGCCATTTGGTTTGTATGTTCTATCGATTTTTGTTTATAATTGTTTAGTTTTTCTTCTATTGATTTTGTTTTTAGTTCTTTTAAAGTGTCTTCATTTCCTACAGCTTTTAAATGCGCCCGTAGCCATTCATGTTCTATTTCCTTGTATCGTAGTTCTTTTATTTTTATTTACTTTTATTTTATAGTTACTTTTATTTTTAATCGATTTATTTCTGGTTTTAGTTGTTTAACTGTAAGCAACATAAAAAATTCGAAAATTCCACAAATCCATTTGAAATTATTAATCACCGATTGATCCTGTGTTTTTGGGTGTAGTACCAATGTGAAAGAGGCAACGAAAGGCAGCAGTTATGGCTAACAGCTTTAGAGTGGGATCAGATGGATCATACCAATACTTATTGCACTTCATCAGTACACTACTGGAATTATTGATACTTTTTTTACACTTGCTTCAAGCAGTAATAAGCTGAAAGAGAACGAACCTGAAGTTTTTGATTTGAGCCATTGAATATACATAGTATTTTCCTCATGCACTGCAGAGGCATATTATTTTTAGAGAACTAGAGCTTGTTATTAGCATATGGGAGTATCCAGGATACCAGTATTGGCATTCGGATCCAAGATGAGGTATTATTACAAGTTACTACTTCCTAGCCGGGAGTCAGTGCAAGCTACCATCAATCCCCAAAGTATTCTGTATCTGTAGATCTCTGTGTTAATGGGGCCTGTTTATCTTTTTTTTGAGGACGAAAAACCCTTCATTAGCATATGAGACCGGCTAACTCGCATATAATCGAAAGCACCTTATAAAGGTTCCTCATGTCATAGACGAGTCTCGTCTATGACAAGAGGGCTTCATGTATAGCAACTGACTTACGGAGGCTTAACAACTAGGGCTTGAACAGAGGTCAGAGGATCTACAAAGAGTGAGGTATGAAGGCTTTCATTCTGGTAAGAATTGTTTCTATTGTTAGTTCAGAGCAGATTTTTGGAATGGTCGTGGAAATTATGCGCATAGAATCCCAGGGTCATCCCAGTTGGCACAATCTGTTGCCTTAGTACAAAGTACAAATCAGTGGCAGCACACTATATAACTTTCATTTTCGGTCATCATTGTAGAGAACAATAAAGATAGCATATGAAACTATAAAGTAACGAAAGGAAATCTTGAGCTTTAGCAGATCGAAAAGTGGGGACTTCTGGTTTGAGAGCTTGACAAGGAATGTCTCTGATTTGAGAAAAACATGCGTTCATCCTTTTAAACTTCTCATGAAGGATGTACACTATCTACCAATAATTGTTTGGACAATTTAGCAATTTACAGTTTCCATAAAAACTCTACAGTGTAGGCAGCACCTGATTATCCAGAATATCAAGGTACTGAGCTGCGTTAATGGAACCACGAATAACGAAGTTGCCCGTTCCAAACCAGCTGAATGCACCCACACCATTACTGCTGCACCATCAAACTTCATTGTGGGTACAACATACTGTTGTAACAAGAGTTCGCCAAGCTGCCTCCACACCCTATCATCTGACTGGAAACAGGTGAACCTTGATTCATCACTCCAGCATACCGTTTTTCAACTCAATTGACCAGTTCACATGGTCTTTGCACCAGGCCAGACGAGCCGTCTTGTTCATTTTTGTGATGTTCGGCTTGTGTGTCACTGCTCTTCCTTGGAAATCCAGTAAATAGAGTCCTTTTTGTACAGTATTAATGCTCACCATGGTGTTATTGGAGCTCTGGAACTCATTACGGATGGTCTGTCCCGATTGTAGCCGGTTTTTGCGTGCGACTCATTTTAACACCGTCCTGTCCCTATCAGTCAGTTTGTGTTTTCCTGCACTAACGATGCCAAAACCTCTCCATTTGTTGATCACATCGCCAATCGTTGATTTTGGATGCTCCATTTGAGCGATAATGGCACGTATGGACATGCCACCAATGTGACAGCCCACGGTGACATCTCTCTCGAAATCACTGAGTTCAAGTTGTGTGGCCATACTACCTGTATTTAACTGCTATGATGAAATACTGCTTCGTATTATCTGTACACTGTTTTTACGTCATTAAAAACCTGGAATGTTCCATAACTTTAAATAACAGAGCTGTCTGGACAATTATTGGTAGATAGTATCGTTTGGATATCCGAGATGGATTGTAGTTTTAGAGGATCCGAATGGGGATTGGGTTAGAGTAAATCGAGTTTTGATGCTCGTAAGCAGTGGAGTATATCACTAATGTTACTTTTACTTATTTTAATTGTAATTTTGGTTTCTTTTGTTATATTTTTCATATTTTTGTGTCTTTTTTGTAATTTTTATGGCAGTTTCTTTCTTTGTTTTTTTTTTTTTTTGCATGAACACTGACACTATCAGTTGTATGGTTATCTTTCATGGAAGATGATAGAAACTTAAAGAGCAGGGAATGTAGCTGAGTTGAGTAACATAAATCCCACATAGAGAATGCTCACACCACACTTCAAATGTAGTCTTCTGACTTCTAATACATGCTGCTATACTTGGACTTCCTCCACGTATGGCATAGTAGAGCAAGCATTAGAAGGATTATTCAACAGCTGAGTAGCAATCTCCCCCCAGTAGACACGTCACGAATGATTTCTATTCCATGCACTATACTGTTGGAAAAAAAATAATAAAAAAAAAAAAAATATATATATATATATATATAAAATATACACATGTATATATATAAAAGAAAAGAAATTAACAGAAGTAATCGGTTATCTTGAATGTTTTATTTTTAACATTGTGTGTGAAGGCAATTGTTTGACAAAATAAGCGTTCTGGCACGCAAATTCCGAGTATCCAATAGAAATTGGTCTACCACACATCAAGAAGATTTAGATTGCCATGCATAATGGTAAGGATCACGACCCAGGCTGGTTTAGATCTTTTCTGATCTAAAGCAGTGCATCAGTTTTTACAATGTTACATAGGGCTAAAGGGCCTATCTAATACTTGTCCCTCCTGTCCTTTACTAATGATATATGGAAAATATGACTCCTGCATTGGCTAATCTCCGAATATCTCTACAGATTTAGCTCTCAATGATGTGAGATCAGTAATGGTAAAAACTTGTATGGATATGGACCTGTGCAGCCCTGTGAAAGTGGCGTTTGCACCCATACCACCAAAGAAAGTGTTCTTAGTTGGGAATCTCGTCGTCAACAATAGGAAGTTTTTTTAATCCTTTTCTTCGACCGGTTCCCTACTTAATCGAGCTCTGGAACAGGTGAGGGGGATTTTCGTCTTGTAAACTCAAAAAAAAAAAAAAAAAAAAAAAAAAAAAAAAAAAAAAAAATCGACCGCAGGTTCCATACTATTTCAGCCAATAAATATATTGTATGAGGTTAATAAGACCATGAGATGGCATCAATATATGCCGTCTCTTCGCTCGATTCCGTTTCTAATTAGGAATAATCTTGGGCTGGTTATCTCTGATTAACTACTAGTGAGATATTGAACTGGTCTACCAGTCTTCAAAATGTTACTCGGCCTACTTCCTATAGAGGAAGAGAAGGCGTTTGGAAATTTGTTTATTTTTATTTAGTTGTCTAGGGAGTCATTCTCACAATGCATGGTAATATAAACATTCAAAAGGTGAACAGAATTAAAATAAGAATATAATTTCTGTAGGTTTACTTTACTTTCTATATAAGTATAATTAAATAATTTCGCTAAAATATTTTATTTCCCGAAAGGAGTAGACGATACCATTCATCCCTAAATTTTTAAGCATGGATATAGTCAATATCACCCATAGCTAATCGTAATATTTACTCTATATAGGCTGTAGGTGATTTCTAATTGTCATTCGGGAAAGCGAGTAAGGCTGAGGTCATCTTGTTGTCCGTATCCTTCTCCACATACATTATTGTCCACAACAGAGTTGTATAGTTGATCTACTTTCTAATCAAATGAA
The DNA here is from genome assembly GCF_054136105.1 of Typopeltis vanoorti. Lineage (NCBI taxonomy): Eukaryota > Metazoa > Arthropoda > Arachnida > Uropygi > Thelyphonidae > Typopeltis > Typopeltis vanoorti. Next base: position 79,867,301 of record NC_143569.1, on the reverse strand, counting down.
AGAAAACTTGCTACATCTGTCAGATTTAGTTCGTGTTACAATTATTTCTCAATCTAACACATGTTCATATCGTGCTAAAGCCATTTCTATATTCGTTTTAATGCTACTAAATGTCTTGAGCATTTAAACCTTTTTGAATACTGCTCTTTTTAAAATTGCTGTAACTAAACTGCTCTTTAGTACAAAATGTTTTACAAAAGATGAGTTTAGTGACAATAATTTAAAGTTTTATTATTATTATTACTGCCTAATGGGTCTGTGTAGCACTGTGGAAGGTGCAGTTGCATCCAAGTTGCATGGCCATCTGAAGAAAGCTGGTTTCAGTTCGAATCTAGTTGTGGACTAGAGGAACTATTTCAAATACTGTGTGATATCTCGTGATCTCTGTCAGAGATCACCAGATGGCGATCCTTGTCAGCTGTCTCTTCACTCGATACCGTTTGCAAACTGTAATAGTCTGAGGCCAATCTTGTGATTGGTTACTAGTGGAGATTGAACTACTCCCTTATTATCTAAAAGTTAGAGCTAAAATGGCCTGGCCTATTTCCTTCAGGGGAATGAAAGGCGTTTGAGGAATTTTTTTCTAATCATACTCATTATCATGATTATCAGCAGCCATCATTGATTCACTGCTGGATAAAAAGTGCCACTTGTTGCTATTCTACATATTACTCTTGCAAATATGGTGATTTTCATCAATGAAACGCCATTTTGGTAGGCGTTGTCTTTTTATCTCCCGAAGTTTCCAAATTTGTACTTCTTTTATCCATCATTGGTAATGTCTTTAAGCAATATTCTCAACCCTTGATACTTCGGATGTTTTACTATAATATCTGAAATTTTGGTTTGGTTTCTTATCATTCAGTTCTAGTGATATCAAGCATATATCTTTATATACTAAATGCATTGTTCTCAATGCTTCTCAGGCATATATTAATGTAGGGAGCACCCTTGGTTAATAATTTTCGTTTTCAGGCATAGCTGTAACTGTCTATTGAATATCTACTGCAGTTTCTTAAATGTTTTACAAACAAGCATCGATCATTTTTTGACTTCTTCCAGTACTGATCCACTGCTATCTGTCGTCTTAAATCAATATAGTGATTCAGTTTTTCAACTTCATCATCAGTGATTTTTATTATTTCTGGTTTCAATTACTATTGAATATAACTTTTGTCTTCTTTAGGTTTAACTTTAAGCTAGCTGTTTGGCAAGTAGTTTGGAGTTTACTGATAGGAGTCTGTGGTTCACATGGAATTGAAGTTACCATGCGGATTACGAATCTAAATAGCTTAAACCTTCCCATCGTATCTCAAGATATTTTGTCTTCCCAACAAGTACAAGAAACTTGTATATCTCTTCCAAACATGCTGTGAACAGTTTAGGATATATCGTATCATATTCCTATCTGTGCTTCCACAATGAAGATATTTCTATTAAAATGAATTGACGCATTTGCATTGGTGTATGTTGATTTGATGATCCTTACATGCCAGCCTGGTTGGGCGAGTGATCAGCTGCCCACTCTCCAACCAACAGGCTGCGGGTTCGAATCCCGTGTGGGCATAGATATTTATGCTGTTTTTGGATGGAAGATGAATTCCATTGTTTGGTGTGACTGTCCTGCTAATTGGAGGCCTGAAGTGACTCGAAAAAGTTCCATGTTTGTTCTTCAGAGCAAGATTTCCAGACTATGGAAAAATAAATTTAAAATTTCAAAAATATATAAAATTGATAAAAATAGAAAAAAAAATCTTCAGCTCACCCACGGTACAAAATGTACTCCAGGTTTGCCTCCGTAGCGCAATTGGAAGAACGACGGTACATTGCGCCCTTCGATTGGAATAGGCCTAAGTTCGATTCTCGTCGCGACGGGAGGAATCTTTATCTGGTCGATTTCAATCGATGGTGAGTTAGCCGATCTCATACGGGGGTAGCAGGGTTTTTTCTCCCGGAAACTCGGGTTTTTCATCCCGCATACATGCAAATCGGCCCTTCAGAACACACGCAATTTACAGACAAAAATTACTAGTTGTGGTGGTGTTGGAGGTGGGCGGTAGATGGCGTTGATTCGTAGTAGAGGTAAGGTGTAGAGATAGTTGAAGATGTCCTCCCGCGATGAGTCTTCGGACTCCTTGGAGGTATCAGGAATAATAATAATAATAATAATAATAATAACTTTTCGTGGGTGGGGCAATATAAGAAAAATACGACTCCTTCATTTGATGAGTTCGTAGTCTCATAACCAATAAAAACTAAGACAGTGGGAATTATTGTTCACTGTACTGTTCAATAGTTGTACATCTTGAAGATGGGACACTGCTAAACTCAATTCTGTTCTGCGTATGAGCTAAGCGATTTTTGCAAACGCTTTGTAGATCATTGATAGTAGATTGAAAGGTCAATATTTCTTCAAGTCTTCTACTTAACTTTTGTGTGTGTGTGTGTGCGCGCGCGCGCGCCTGTGTGTATTAGAGTAATGATAGCATTAGCATTGCTCCATGTTCTCTGTACATAATTTTTCTTCAGATATAAGGTAAAGAGTTTGCAGGTTACTTTCCCACATGCTTTCAGAAGTTCAGACAATCTGAATTAATTTCCCTTTTTTTTTAAGTTTTAATTTGGTGGCTAGTATTATTGGAAGAAAAAATCTGTTGCACTTGTCCTTTTAAACCTGCGTGCTCTTTTATTTATATTTTTTAATAGTTCTAATTCCTGATAGCGGGTATCTAACTATGAATGAATCTGTTGAGGTTCTTAGAAATGAACGTGGTTTTAAGAGTTAGTTGGTGAATGTTACTTGCATTCATCGTTTTTCCGCCGTTGCAAGTTGTCATACATAATCATACAAGACTTCATTTCCCCCTCTCTCCCAAATAATTTTTCTGATTACCATTACTGAAATAACTCATCAATAAAGTTTCCATAATCGCTACCCGCGATAAGTTCTTTATTCTAATTGTTAACGATGTTTTCTGTATACATGATGTACATGTAAGTAATTTAATATAAAATTTATCTCCATAACCTTGGCAACAATTAAGCTGATGTAGTCGCATTGCTTATCACTCTTTTTATACTTAGGAATACTAATGATTTTAGGAAGATGGAGAGTCACATGTCTAAAGTAATTGCTTTTGGATTAAAATATTAGTTCAGAAGTAATACCTAAAAAAAAAAAAACATCGGATTTTTTTTTTTATTGTTGTTGTTTTGAATTATATCGAAACAAGTTCCAAAGTGTTTAGTTGAAAAATTATTATTCTTTTTTTATTTTTGTTTTAAATCGTTGATTTAAGAAATCTGAAATTTTTAACTGGAGTTGAAATTTTTGATAAAACAACTTTTCCTTCAAGACTAGTAGATGTATACATTTCATATTAAGTTTAATTTTATTTGAATGAAAGTTGGCTGAAAAGAATAAAAACCATCTTTATTCAAATAATATATTAGGTTTGCCCTATCTCATTCTCATAAAGCATGAAGATAGACAAATAAGTGTAATGATGTCTGTTACTTTTAAGACAAAGTGTTAGCTTGAGTGATTTAACAAATGTCTAGTATTGCAATAGAGAAGAAAAAGAAAACAGTGCATGGAAAGACAGGAATGGTTAAGGGACTGGAAAAGTTGGTCAGAATTCACAAATAGGAATGTGATACTTTCTGTTTTCATATAATCTAGTTTCTAGTTCTATAATGCTAGACCATTAGAAGAAATGTTCTAGGTTTGACGCTAAGTGTTGGCTAGAGAAAGTTTTTCTAGTCCTTTTTAAGTTGGTTCCAAAGTTAGTTGAGATTTGGTGCAAGCAAATAGGGTTTTTAATTCTGAGACAAATCAACCATAGAACTTGTATACTATTTTGGCATTAAAACAAGTTTAGCATCATGAGATGGCAGCAGTTATCTGTTGTACTCTCACTGCAGCATCTTCAAAAACTCTACAATTGATGGATAAATTTGGAAGAAGTGCTGGGTGGCAATGAAAGTGTAATATGAAATGTATTGTATTTCATATGGATGAAAAAGAGCAAACAAAACTATTTGCCTCCATCCCCAGTGTTGGGTACATGTCACCAGTTTGCGTGTGCTTTTTGCCTGCAATTACATATTGTTCTTTCTGGTGATGTGGAATGCTAATATTTTATCAACCTCGGATTAGAGAAACAACCACTGATTGCCATAAAAATTAAAAGTAGGTACAGCCTCTTTAGTTAGCACTAAAGAGGCTGTACCTACTTCCTTTGGGAATAAAAGGAGAATTAATTTAATTTAATTTATTTTTTTAATGTTAATTTCTTGGAAAAGAGTATGAGTTAGGGTTTAGGAACATAAGATGGTAGTAGTTTCTGCTGTACTCTCCTATATCCTCAAAATCATTGGTAGTCATCTTAAAGGAAATAGGTGACACAAACTACTGAACTATTAATAAAAAAATGCAGCGACATTAAACAACACTTGATGAATCAGAGTATGCACAAACTGCATAACAGCTAAATCACATCTAGACTGTCTGATAGAAATTAGAACTATATCAGAATGTTTATAAAAAAAATAATATATACCTGGTAACTAGTTCCTTATGCACCAAAGAAGAGGAAACCCAAAATAATAAGAATCAAAGATAAAATTGCAAAATACTAAAAGATAAACAAATTTTACTATGGGCTGATGCTTTGCCAGAAATAATAATCCAAAGAGGACTTCCCATTATGTGCATTTACAGTGAAAGATATTTTTTTTTTTTTTTTTTTTATGTTGCTTCCACCCATGAAAAGGCTGTTGACCTATAGTACATCAGTACTTGGGTGGGCTGAGATGTCGCTTTCTATTTTTTTTTTTTTAAGTTTTAAAAGAGGTATACTGTGAGTATACATATCGATACAAAATTAATAACAGAAAACTCACGTACAAAGATTATTTAATAGTATAATTTTTGCCTGTGTGTCATCTTCAGTACATGTTAAGCTCAAATTAAACAATAACTGACAATTCCAAAAAGCGCCACCTAAGTAGCTGGTGTAAGATAACTAAAAAGGTCAATAAATTTCCTAACAAAAAAAAAAAAAGTATACAATAAAAAGTTAGGAAAGATTAGCTGATTTATAAAGTACTATCTCCCATAAAGGGGATAGATGTAAGCCGTCGGGTCTGTTTAAGTTAGGAGAATGAAGTCAAGTTTCACGTGTTTCTTTATAAAGGCATTCCATGAGGAACCGACTTTTGTGAAGGACTCTTGTCTTTCTCCAATGAACTCTATGTCTAGTGAGGATGGCATGTTCTGCAAGTCCAGACTTTTCACGTTTAAAGTATTCAACATAAGATTGTTGTTCTTCTAGCCGAATAGAGGCAGATCTTCCTGTTTGTCCGAAATAAGATAATCCACAAGAGCACGGAATCTGGTAGACACCCGGATAATTAAGATGTGGAAGCTTGTCCTTAGGAGAAGTGAGAAAGGTGGAGATTTTTCTAAACGGTCGAAAGGCAACAAAAATATTCAGTGGTTTTAAAACTTTTGCTATACGTTCACTAATACCTTGTACATAAGGGATAGGAATGCACGTTATTTCTTCTGTATTTGAAGAGGAAGACATATTAAAACTACTCAAAGCTCTTTTAATGAAACAATTCTTATAACCATTAGGAGTGGGCCTGATGAACCAGTGTTTTAATAGTTCCTGCCTTTTGACTGGGATGGTGATGAGATTCAGCATGGATATAATGGCCTGTATGAATCTTCTTTCTGTAAACTGAGAAATGTAGGTTACCATCTCATTGACGAAGAATTAGAAGATCTATAAAGGCTAACTGCTTATTTGATTCTACTTCTAGGGTAAACTGGATCCTAGGATGAAGTGCATTTAACCTAGTGAGAAACTGTTGAAGTTCATCAGAAGAGCCATTCCATACAGCAAAAATGTCATCGACATATCTGAACCAATGAGTAGGTCTGGGAGAAATGTCTAAGATACGTTGTTCAAAATGTTCCATAAAGAAATTGGAGATAGCAGGAGAAAGAGGATTGCCCATTGCTGTTCCTTCAATTTGTTGATACAACTTATTTTTAAAGGAAAAATAACTAGAATGTATTACAAAATAAAAATAATTTTACAATGTCTGAAGGAAATTCCTGTTGCAGTAATTCAATGCTTTCAGAAAGAGGCACATTTGTAAATAAAGAAACAACATCTAAACTGATCATGATATCAGATACGTCCAAATGGAGATCTGAAATTTTATTTTTGAAATCCGAAGTATTTTTTATATAAGTATCAGTTCTAGTTGAAGAGGAGAGTAAATTTGATAAAAATTTTGAGATTTTGTAAGTGGGGCAACCATTTTTTTAAAATTATTATTAAGTTTTATGTATATTTTTTTATTTTATTTATTTATTACATAGTCTGGAAACCCTGCTCTAGAGACCCAATGTGAAACTTTCAGGCCACTGCAGGCCTCCAATAAGTGGGATAGTGGTCTTGAACTGGGTGATGAAATTCATCTCCCACCTAAGGACAATTGCAAGCATCCACATTCATGGTGGGATTCGAACTCACAGCCTGTTGGTTGGAGATTGGATATGAAGCTACTCAATCAACCAGACTGGAATTTGAAACTGCATTAAATCCCAAAAGAATGAGAAAGTATCTGGAGTGGATGGTATAATGGCAGAAGCTATTAAACATGGAGAAAAAGAGCTAAATATCTGCAATACAGCTCTGGCTGCATTCAACATTCCATCACAATGGAGAGAGAGAGAGAGAGAGAGAGAGAGGGCTTAATAATACCGTATACAAAAAGCAATCTAAATGACACAGAAAATTACAGTGGAATCATTCTCTTCCTACTATACTTAAAATATATTATTATTATTGTTAACCACTGGCACCTTCACAGACAATCACAAACATCCATGCCCATGGCAGAATTCGAACCCGCAGCCCCTTGGCTGGAGAGTGGATACGCTAACCACTTGGCCAATCAGGCCGGACAATATGTAACAGAATGCTTTTTAAATCAGAGAAGCATTGGCAAACACATCGACTACCTCAGAAGATTGCTAGAAGGGGAAAGAGATAAAAAAACTTTCCTTTAATCTTAAACTTCATTGAGTTCTCAAAAGTCTTCAATTTAATCAGTAGACAAGGATGTTCAGAATTCTCAGTTATTATGGCATACCCTTGAATGAAAGAGTAATTGTGAGATGACTGAGAGCTTTTCTGTTTTCACTGGAGTTCTTTAGGGAGATTCTTTGGCATCATATCTTTCAACATTACCCTTGACTATGTGTCAGACTCAGGAAATGGGTAATGAATAATTTTTGATGATTCAGTAGGACAGACTCACAGATGATTTGTTGATTGACTTCATTCAGACTGGACAAAACCACTTAGATAATTTAAGTAAAAATGCAGCATTGGAATTCAACAGCAATAAAACTAAACTCCTAAAAAAAACAGAATAGAAGAAAATATTAAGCTAAATGACCATACTCTTGAAGTAAAAGATTTTCAGTGCTGGGGTTCTTACATTAATACTCTAAATGATATAGTGACAAGAAAGCACAAATTGGTTAAGCTTTCATGTTCATAAAAGCTTAACTAATATCTGAAAATTCAATCTCATTTACTACAAATACCAAAATTTGTCTGTACAAAAACTAATCAAGCCACATATGGTTTCCAGATAACATTCCCTCTAAACTAGGGAAGCAAATGCACAAGTCATGTTTGTCTTCTGAACATCAGTTTGGTTGCCCTGGGTAACTCTGGGCAGGGAGCCAGCGATTTTTGAAAAAGTGCATAGCACTCATTTATTATTATTACGTGACATCTCCAAGGAGTCCAAAGACTCATCGAGGGAGGGCACCTACTCTACAACTCTCTGTCTCCACCACTCAATCCACCAACTACAATGAAACACAACTACTATCATCTACATCAATACCATCTACTGCTCACCACCACCACCACTAGTATTTTTACAGGCAATCACAAACATCTATGCCCACGGTGGGATTCGAACCCACAGCCTTTTGGCTGGAGAGTGGATGTGCCAACAACTTGGCCAACCATGCCAGCATTATAAACTAAAATTATCATTATTATTATCCCAAGATCCCATGAAGACTCATCTAAAAAGTCCTTTTGTCATACACACAGCTCATCATACTGTGCCTTAAACACATTCAAATTCTCTGCAGATACCACACTCTCAGGCAAGGCATTCCATTAATTCATAACTCCTTCAACACACAGATTAGGCCTACATGCAAAAAACTTGTTTCTCACTCCCCTGCTCATACCTTCCTTATACAGCTTCCAGGGATGACCTCTGGTTCTCCTGTGATCTCCCACCGTTTGCTATAAAAACTCTCCAACATTGATCCTATAGCAACCCCTTACTAACTTGTAGCTCTATCGAAAGTTTATTTTTCACTTGGTTAGAATATAATAAATTTAGTTTAATCCTTTATCCAAGTGTGAGCAAACAAAGTTTGCGCCTGAAAGTATCTTCAGGACTGGGGTAAGGTGATGCAATACCAGGGTGACTCCTTGCAAAGGTGGAGCAAGCTACTATCACTCCCATCTCAGTATCTCCCATAATGCAAAACACATCTCCTTGCGGATATGTCTAATGTTATGCATTAAGGGAAGGACCACTACCCAGACTAGTTTCAACCTTTATTGAGGTCTCTTCAGTAGGAGCCAGGCCCAAGTGGAGATACCACTCAGAAGCTAGCAAGGTCATCTCTACCTATAGGAGTAGCCAAATGGTGTGCCACCTTTTTAATAAATTACTCTGGATTTAGAGAAAGTTGTTGAAAGTTTATTTTTCACTTGGTTAGAATGTGATAGTATCTTGCTCCACCTTTGCAAGGAGTCACCCTGGTATTGCATCACCTTACCCCAGTCCTGAAGATACTTTCAGGCGCAAACTTTGTTTGCTCACACTTGGATAAAGGATTAAACTAAATTTATTATATTCTAACCAAGTGAAAAATAAACTTTCAACATCTTTCTCTAAATCCAGAGTAATTTATTAAAAAGGTGACACACCATTTGGCTACTCCTATAGGTAGAGATGACCTTGCTAATGCTTCTGACTGGTATCTCCACTTGGGCCTGGCTCCCACTGAAGAGACCTCAATAAAGGTCGAAACTAGTCTGGGTAGTGGCCCTTCCCTTAATGCATAACATTCGACATATCTGCAAGGAGATGTGTTTTGCATTATGGGAGATACTGAGATGGGAGTGATAGTAGCTTGCTCCACCTTTGCAAGGAGTCGCCCTGGTGTTGCACCACCTTACTCCAGTCCTGAAGATACTTTCAGGTGCAAATTTTGTTTGCTCACACTTGGATAAAGGATTAAACTAAATTTATTATATTGTAGCTCTATCATATCACTCCTCTTCCTCATATCCACTAGACTGTAAATTGCATATTCTCAAGCTTTCTTCATATTTGACATTTCAGAGATCAGAAACTACCTTAGTAAGTTGCCTGTGGATCCTTTCCAATGTCTCTTGGGTCTTTTGAAAACCAGTGACCGAATTTGGACACAGTAGTACACGTGTGACCTAATCATAGCCTTATACAATGGAACAAGCATCTCCTTCTACAAGTCAGCTTACTCTGCATCATTCCCAGAATTCTTTGTGTTGTCCTCGCAATTTTGGCAATGTGTTCTCTAAATTTCAGATCCTTATCCACTATCACTCAAGATCGTTTATTTCCTCCACCTTCAACAATATATCCCCACCAAGCATAAATTCTACATCCCATCTTTGTTTCCCAAATTTGAAAACCTTACATTTTGCAACATTGAACTTGCATCCTCATTTCTATGCCCATTCACTCAATTTATTCAAGTCTTCTTATAAGACCATAAACATCTTCTCTACTCTTCATAGTTCATCCCAACTTTGCATAATCAGGAAACAATTGAATATCCCCATCCAAATCTTCACCAATATCATTAACATATAAGTTAAACAGCAATAACCCTAAAACAGACCTCTGAGGCACACAACTAGTGACCCTGGATATTGCTCCCCAATTCACAACTTGCTGATGCCTATCAGTTAGCCAGTCTCCAATCTAATGCACTAATCTAATATCCAACTCCATCCATTCTAGTTTGACTATCATCTTATCATGTGGTAATCTATCAAAAGCCTTTGTGAAATCCAAGTATACTACTCTGTTCAAGGAAGCCATCACCTTATTGTAATAAGTAAATGGATTACTCAAACATGATCTCCCTTTAGTAAATCCATGCTGTCCATCAAAGATAATACCATTGTTGTCAACCCAATTCTCAATCCTAGTTCTCACCAGCTTCTCCAACAACTTAACCATAACACCTGACATACAGATTAGGCCTTGAATTTGATGCCTGAGTTCTATCATCACCTCCCTTATGAAGAGAAGTGGCACAATCTTGTCCTCCTTCCACTCCTTTGGAACTCGACCATTGAAAGACTGATATTAAAAAAATACGGCAAGGCAGATGTCAGCTCCCTGGTACATTCCTTCAGAACACGTGGTGATATATTATCAAGTCTGACAGTCTTATTAACATCAGTTTGCTCAATTCCCCATACACCTCTTGCTCACTTATAGTCAGTCTCTCCTCCCCATCATCAACTGCTTTCTATGATGTCACATGCACAACAATGAAAGACCTTTATGAACTGCTCATTAAGTATCTCCAGTATATCTTCTGCAGTAGTTGTCCTTATACCATTTTCTCCAATCATTGTCATCTTTCCATAATCATTCTTTTTTTTTTTTTGCTGTCTACATATCGAAAGAACTCCATAGGATTCTTTTTGGCTTCATTAGCTGACTGCTGCTCATATTTCACTTTTGCTACCCTTACCAACCAAGTCATCCGCATGGTTAGCCGAGTGGCTATGTGCTTCGCAACCATATTCCATATGCTTGGGAAAGGAGTGTCCTAGGTTCGATTCCTGTCGTCAACATGAGGAGCTTAAGGATCTTTCTCAGACATAGCCAAGTTAGTTGGTCTTGGGCATGGATTGCAGGGTTTTTCTATCCAGTTTATCTGGGGTTTTTCCTCCCACAAGCAGGCAAACTTGCCCTGTGAACACACGCAACTACAGACATAGGACACACCTGGAGGCATGGGGCTAGCCACCTTATCCTCGGGATGGGTACGGCTTAGAAGAGCTGAAGATAGCTCCGTAACAGGCCACTAGGCCTACTACCTGAAGGGAAGAAGAAGAAGAAGACCAACCAAGTCACCCTCCTTGCCTAGTCTTTGTAATCCTCATGGAACTGGTTATTACTACTTCTCTTGTGCTGCCTCCATAATGCCTTTTTTCTCTGTTTTGCATGCTTCTCTTCATTCATCCATTTTACACCTAGCTTATTTAACCTTCTGACCCTTGGAATACACTTAGGCATTGCTTCTGCTAGACAGTTCTTGAATATCCTCCACGCTGCATTGATCTCTTTTCCAGCTAACTCTTGAGCTCTTCATAATCACCAGCCTTGTAGTTCCACATATATCTTTTTCTCACAGAGGTCCTCACATTGCTGGCAATCACCCAGATAATCACTTCATGGTCACTCTCACCAACTGGAGGGTGATTTGACACCTCATTTCTAATTACATCCTCTGATGAGATGATCAGATCCAATACCCTTGATCCTCATGTTCCCTCTGTTATATACTGTCTGAGGTAGTTGTCCCTCGTAAACCTCAAGAAACTCATTTTCTTTACTTTCAGTTGCTATCTCATCATCTCAGTCTATATTGCCATAGTTAAAATCGGCCATAATAATCACCCTTTTCTTATTTGCTTGGCTAATTTGATTATACATTCCATAGTCACTACCATCCATATTACTGCATCTATAACAACATCCAACTAAGTATTTCATTCTATTTTCACCATATTGTCTCAAAACCATCCTCTTGCATCTCTACTTTGTATGGACTTAACTCTTTCTCTGTCATCAGTAGCACTCCCCCTCTCCTTTAAACTTATTTAAAAAAAATTGAGAAGTTACATATTTTTATTCAACTGAAAATATAATTGTACATAAAATTTGCTTATACTGTACTTATCAGTTTTGCATCGTATGCTTTGACATCTCAGTGAGGTCAGACTTAATTAAAAATATACACACTAGTGATTTTCTGGTGTATAATACTGCAATAACAAAAACACACTTTGTTAATGCTTTGTCACTGACAGTCAGTAGGAGATTGAGTCTCCTGCACAGGTGAGCAATGGCCACTGCAAGGCTGCATGTGCACCTAGCTAAAAAGGAACATTGTTCTCAAATATGGGATGCCACTACTTCATGAGCAGTTAATATCATCAATAGGCAGAAAGTCAGAAAAGAGCTCAAATAGAACCAATTCAGAAAAGTCAGCTGAGGTGGTTAGTACACACACTAACTTAGACATTCACCCATGTCTACATTCAGTGCTCTTGCTATCTACAGATCATGGATATAAAGAAAGTGGAAGGTTAAGAAAACAGTTTTGGCAATACATTTTCCATAAATGGTATTAATGTACTATAGGTTGACCAACTAATCTCTTGTGTATGGGCCCAACATAAAAAACGTAAGTAAAATTCATTTTTGAAGTGCTTCACGAACCGTCTGACATTACTAGTTGGCACATAACAGAGCAGGGGGTGCTTAAGGGTCAAAGCTGTATAACTGAGAGGAGACCTCCACATAGCCTTTAAAGGAATGTGGAGAACTGACCAGGGCTTCTGACCTAATGTCCAATCCTCACCTTCTCGTGGTGCACCCTGTTGGGTATCTACTTTGATACTGAACGAACGAGGATGGGCTGGCAATTTGGGATTTAGCCGACCAAATTGTATTCTTATTGGTTAAACCAAAATAAAAAATGATGGTACAACATGACAAAATTTCATGCTGGCTGGGGCATCGCCTGGTTAAACAAGGCCCCCGTTGTTTTCGCCAGGGAACCAGGGCAAACAGCAAAAAGTCAGCTACTGGAACAAATCTGAAAACAAACCCCAACTCAACATCACCAGAGTTAAAGATCGGTACTATCAACGTAAGAAGCCTGAATGGCAAAGAAATGGAACTAGCTGAGGAATTAGATAAGTACCAGATCGACATAATAGGGGTGACTAAAAAAAAAAGACCAAAACTGGTGAGATTTTTCTGAGCAATAAATACAAAATGTTATATTCAGGCAATGACAATCAAGGAAAAGAAGGAGTAGCCATATTATTCAACACAAAATACGAGGCTAATCTTCTTGAATGGCAGTCAATCTCAAGGAGAGTAATGTGGGCAAATATGAGAATGGAGAACTGGACAATGAGACTTATTTGTGCCTATGGTCCCACAGAAGGTTCTACTAAGGTAGAAGTGGAGGAATTTTTTGAGGCTTTAGAAAAAGCAACTGACACAATAAAAAAGGAAAAGTTGGTCCTTGTTGGGGATCTAAATAGCAGAGTAGGAAATGATTGTGAGACATACAAAAATATTTTGGGAAAATTTGGAGAAAAGAGCAAAGCTAATAATAATGGCAAATATCTGTTGGTTTTCTGCTCAGGACATGGACTGGTTATTACTAACACCATGTTCCAACATAAAAATGTGCACAAATTCACATGGAGAGAAGAGGCTAGAAATAAGAAAAGTCTCATTGACTGTGTTATTGTTGATAGTGATGTTTTCTCCCTGGTGCAGGACACCAGAGTGTACAGAGGATTTGAAATTGGAAGTGATCACTATTTAGTCTCGAGCAGGATAAAATTGAATTTCATATTGAAAAGAATAACATGTAAGAAAGTTTTAAAGCGAATAAAAGTTGAGCAGCTCTCATATGTGAACTGTAGACTAAAATACAGAAAGATTATTGAAAAAAAAATGAAAGAGTTTGAGAACAGGAATCAAACCTTGGAGATTCAGTGGCAAACTCTGAAGAAAACATTGATTGATTCTACCAGAGAGGCATGTGGTGAGGTTGTCTGCAAGGATAAAAAAATCAGAACTCCCTGGTGGACACAGGAAGTTAAAGAGGCAGTGAAAGAAAAGAAGAAAGCATATCAAAAGTTCCTGGCAAATAAGTCAGCTTTTACTCTTACAGAATTATTATTATTATTATTATTGTTCCGGGAAATTCCAAGGAGTCGGTTGACTCATCGAGGGAGGCCCTAACATCATGTCTGGAACAACTATTCAACATTCACACAGTATCCATCATATCTTGTCTTGAACTCATTCACGGTCGTAGCACCCAGAACAGACTCTGGAAGCTTATTCCACTCATTCACCACTCTCCAAGTAGAAAACCTAGCTCTAACACCCTTGTCAACCACGCTCTTGCCCAGCTTCCATGCATGGCCCCTAGTCCTCCCACCACCAGTCATATTTTCAAAAATATCTTCTGGATCAATCTTATAAAAACCCTTCAGTAATTTGAATGTCTCAATCATATCACCCCTCCTTCGCCTATCGTCCAATTTCTGCAACCCACAAATCCTCAACCTATTCTCATAAGGTTCATTCCACAGACCTTCTATCATCTTGGTCACTCGTCTCTGCACCCTCTCCACTTCCTCCCCATCACGAAGAAACCCTGGTGCCCATAACTGGGCACAGAAGTCCAGATGGGGTCTTATCAAGGCTCGATACAGAGGAACAACAACTTGTTTCTCTCTGCATGTTAAAGTATTTTTCATAAGCCAAGTGATTTGGTGAGCTGTTTTAGTTACTTTTGCAATGTGCCCCCTAAACTTCAACTCCCTATCCACTAGCACTCCCAAATCCCTGGCCTCATCAATCTCCTGGAGTACGGTTCCACCTATGCGATATACTGCTGCTATTCTTTTCACCCCAAAGTGCATAACCTTACACTTTGCCACATTAAACTGACATCCATTTTTCCTAGCCCAGTCCTCCAAACTATCCAAATCATCCTGTAAAATTTTGACATCCTGTGCACTCACAATTGCTCTACCCAACTTTGCATCATCAGCAAACAAGTGAATACTTCCTCTCAAATCCTTTCCAATATCATTGATGAACAAATTGAAAAGCAGTGGTCCAAGAACAGAGCCCTGCGGCACTCCACTAGTCACAAGACGTCTTTTTGACTCCACTCCTGAATAAACCACTCTCTGGTATCTCTCCTTCAACCACCCTCCTATCCATCTTACCAACCCTATATCTATCCCCCATCTGCTCCAGTTTACTTATTAGGGTTCCATGTGGTATCCTGTCAAAGGCCTTGGCAAGGTCCAGTAGTATCACTGTAAACCCATTACCCCTATCCAGTTCAGCCGTCACTGTGTTATAAAACGTGAGCAAGTTACTGAGGCATGATCTACCCTTCATAAAACCATGTTGTCCCCCATACAATATCCCATTTTCATCTATCCAATCCTGTATTCTTTTCTTGACTAATTTCTCTAAGACTTTGACGATGATTCCTGATATGCTAATCGGTCGGTAATTTACAACAGCAGTCTTGGAACCACCTTTATGCAGTGGAACTATTTTCCCTTCCTTCCACCCACTCGGGACTAACCCAGACCTGAGACTCAAATTAAACAAAATGGTCAAGGGTACTGACAATTCTTTAGCTGCTTCTCATACTACACGAGCTGGTATACCATCCAATCCCACAGATGTATTGACATTGAGGTTATGCAATAAACTACTGACCTCCACTTCATTCACCACAATTCCCGTATAATCTACTGGTTTATTCGTTTCTGCAATGTCACCACCTGGATGATATTATCTTGCAAAGTGCTCACTCAGTAACTCAGCTATCTCAACTGATTCAGTTACCTCACTACCATCAGCATTTTTTAAAATCATTCTGCCATGTACATTTTTCCTTTTACTTGCTACATATCTAAAAAACTGTTTAGGATTCTCTTTAGCCTGCTTGGCCAATGTTCTTTCGTAATCCTTTTTTGCTTTTCTTACCACACTCGTTACCCTTCTGGCCTGTGCTTTATACCGTTCGTGTGCCTGCCGGTCACCTTTCTCCTTAAATTCCCTCCATAGTTGTTTCTTTTTTTGCAGCTCAAGCTTAATGGTGTTATTCATCTATTTAATCCCTACTTGATTTATTATTCGGATTCTAGGTATGCAGTCAGCCATTGCTTCATGCAAGCACTTCTTAACTACCTCCCATGCACTATCAACTTCTAGTCCTTGCAGTTGTACATGTCATGGCACTGAGCCAATCAAACTCCTAAGCTTGTCATACTTTTCAGCCCGATAATTCCACATGTACCCTGTCTTAATTGAAAATTCTACACCTTTAGCCACCTCCCAAGTCAAGACCTTTGATCACTCTAACCAAATGGTGACAATGTGGTCATATTTGTTACAGCCAAATCCTCAGATGTAATTACTAGGTCAAGCACTCTCTGACCCCTAGTATTTTCCATTACATGCTGTCGCAGATAGTTATCCCTTAATAACCGCATAAAATCCAATTCCTTCCTCTTGTGTGTCCTCTCCTCACTCCAATCAATGCGACCATAGTTGAAATCTCCCATAATAATCACCCTCCTTCCACTCATTTCTTCTATTTGCTTGTGCATATTGTCACCACCATCTTTTCCATCACCTGGTCTATAGCAGCACCCAATTGTATATTTAGTTCTGCTAGCCGCAATCTCACACCAAATGGCCTCAAATGTGCTCCTTTCTCTATCCTGCAATTCAACTTCTATTCTCCTTGGCTGTAGCTCATCAGCTATCATCAACAATACTCCTCCCCCCATTTTATTCCCTCTGTCATTCCTGAACACACTATACCCATCACATTCAATCCCACTAGCTATATCATCTACAGTCAGCCATGTTTCACTAATATAGAATACAGAGACAAATGTAAGAAAGCTAAACAGTGTGTAAAACTAGCTAAACAAAAGTCATGGGAGGACTTTGGCAAGAATATAGAAAATAAATATCAAGAAGGTGGCAAAATATTCTGGAGGTTGTTGAAGAAGCTTAGGAATGGAGAAAAGAGTGCTGTAAAAGGAATTAGAGATGATAAAGGTGACATGAAAACAGGAGACAAAGATATCCTTGAAGTATGGAGTAATTACTTTGAAAAACTGCTAAATGAAACAAGCAGTGATGACAGCACAGTGATAAAAAGCACTGACCAGGCATGCAGTCAGGAATACATATCCATACTTGAAGTAGAAAAAGCCATCAAAGGCTTGAAATGTGGAAAGGCAGCAGGAGTAGATGATATTCGACCAGAAATGCTGAAGTATGGTGGTATAAGAGTCTTACAGTGGCTGCACTGCATAGTTCAGAAAGCCTGGACAGAGGGACAAATTCCTGATGATTGGAGTAGAGCTCTCATAGTACCCATATATAAAAAGGGAAATAAAACTGGATGTGAGATTTACAGAGGTATTTCCCTACTGAGTGTTCCTGGCAAGATCTATGCAAGTATACTTGAGAAACGGTTGAGAAGAATTGTGGAAGAAAAGCTTGGTGAAGAACAAGCTGGATTCAGGCCAAATAGAGGCTGTCAGGGTCAGATCTTCACTTTATGACAAATAGTCGAGAAAGCATGAGAATATAACAAAGATCTGTATTTAAGTTTTGTCGATTTGGAAAAGGCATATGACAAGGTGCCAAGAGAGAAGCTATTCAATACGCTGCAGTTATATGGTGTCAATGGGGCATTATATCAAGCAATACTTAGTCTTTATTTGAGTTGTAAGTCAGCAGTTAGAATTGAAGGAAGTACAGGAAGATGGTTCAATGTTAAATCTGGTGTGAGACAAGGATGTACATTATCCCCTCTGTTATTCATTATCTATATGGATCACATTATGAAGGAATGTGGTATTAAACCTGATATCAAAATTGGAGATGTTAATGTCAGCTCTTTGCTTTATGCGGATGATGTTATACTTCTAAATAAATCTGCTACAAGTGTGCAAGATTCTCTGACTAAATTGAATAGTTGTTGTAATAGATATGGTATGAAGGTCAGCAATAAAAAGACAAAGACAACGAAAATAGGCAGAATCATTGAAAATGTCAACTGTGTTGTGAATGGAGAACCTGTGGAACAAGTAAAACATTTCAGCTACCTAGGCACGATTTTTACTGAAGATGGTAAATTAAATATAGAAATAGACAACAGAATCAGCAAAGCTGGTATGGTGGGAAGTCAATTGAATAAATTCATATGGAATAAGAAAGAAATTAGTCGGAACACTAAATTAGCTGTATACAAGACAGTGGTCAAACCAGTTTTAACTTATGGATCTGAGAGCTGGATCAGAAGTAAAACACTTGACCAAAGACTAGAGACCGCAGATATGAGAGTCCTGAGAAAGATTAGAGGCATGAACAGATGGCATCAATGGCAATATCATATTAAAAATGAGGATATTAGGAAAGAACTTGACATTGTCAGCATCCAGGAATGCGTTAGCAGAGCTAATCTCAGTTAGTATGGTCACTTAAATAGAATGGGAGAGGAAAGATTAGCAAAATAAGTGTTCTCTGCGAGGTTGGCAGGAAAACGACCCAGAGGAAGACCAAGATATAGGTGGATTGATATGGTACAAAGTGCCTTAGACGATCGAAATATAAGATCTGATAATGTTGGAGTCTTGACAAGTAACAGACTGATTTGGAGGAAAAATTGTAGATAGGAAGTTAGTAATGATGTAAATTTTTCATGTAGTACTGTCATATCCTGTACACCCCTTGAGGGTACATGGCAGAAATTTGATGATGATGATGATGATGATGTCATAACAGAGCAACTTGGGTCGCCTTCATTTAAGACTATTTCCATGAGTTGTTATTACGGGAAGAAAAAAAGCAAATGAAAGTCAGGTGCATTATAAAAGTGATGCCAAGTCTGGCTATTGTATACAAATGAGTGGCAGTACCAACAGTATATGAAAATGAGCAATGGCTTAGAAGCAGGCATTTTGGAGTGGTTTTGGATATGGCTGCAAGACATAATTTAACCAGTGCTTCAGGTAATGAGCCATTGTAAGACTAGAGGCTGGCCAAAGTCAAGTGGAAGTAACCAGATTGTTGCATGTAAGTCATTCCATTGTTCAGAGATTGTAAACCAATTCCAGAAGTCACAAACAACATCCCAGAGATTCAGTGAAGGAAAGCCTGCAGGGATGACTGATTTCTCTACTTATCTGCTTTCTAAAACAGGCATATTATTCTGAATCGGTTATGATCTCACATCATGTTGGCTACAGGAACATTGGTATCCATTTTCACTGTTTGCAGAAGACTTCACAAAGATTTTCTTTTTTGCTAGACAACCAGTAGTCTGTTGTTTACACATGAGTCCAGATTTGCTCAACTGAGTGATATCATGTGTCAAAAACTATCAATGCTTCCAAAACAGAATTTGAACAGGCAAAAAGCAGGACATTTGCAGCCTGCCCAAATGGCAGCCATCCCTTTTGGTCTCTTGCCAGAGCAATTGGTCATAAGTTTTGTCCTACATTATTCCCACCCCTATCATACCCAGATGGCTCTATTGCATTATCAGCCACAAAAAAAGCTAATCTCCTGGCTTCACACTTTGCCTCCAATGCACGTATAACTGACAATGGCAAATGCCCTCCAGTCATTTCAACTGCCCAACATACAATGTCCTCTATATTCTTTTGCCAGAAAGCGATTAGAAACCTACTGTCTAAATTAGACACACAAAAAAAAGTCTCTTGGCCTTGATGTCCTGAGGGTCTGTGCACCAGAACTGACTCCTATCCTATGTCACCTGTACATACGCTCTTACTCCACTAATATATATCCCAAAGCCTGGAAATTGTCCTATATTCAACCCATTCCTAAGGAAGGTGACAAATCACTGCCATTTAACTACTGCTGTCTCACTCACCTCAGTCTTATCTAAAGTGATAGAGAAAACCATCAATTCTTAACTCCTACACTACCTTGAAGTCACCCAGCTTTAAGCGACCACCAGTATGGATTCCAAAGCTGTCGATCAACAGGAGATCTACTTTCATATATCACCCATCTCTTGACAAATGCTATGGAGAAATTTGGTGAATCTCGAGTGGTTGCACTTGATATCTCCAGGGCTTTTGACTGGGTCTGGCACAAAGGCTTATTAAGCAAACTCCTATCATTTGGACTGTCTCAGGACTTCTGCAGTTGGATTGCCAGCTTTCTGTCTGGACACACATACTGTGTGTGATGGTAGACAATTCCCTATCCTCTCACCATCCAACTAATGCTGGGGTTCCACAAGGTTCTGTTCTCTCACCAGTCATCTTCCTTCTGTATATCAATAGCCTACTTCAGTTGATCTCTAACCCAATACACAGTTTTGCAGATGACAGCACATTGTACTCCTTCCTTTCATTTGACAAACTTAGTCTACACAACTCACGTCAAACCTACAGAACATCAACCACCAATGCCCTCAACTCTGACCTCCAAGCCATCCTCCAATGGGGCTCAGATAACCTTGTCAACTTTAATGTTAGCAAACTCCAGTTCTGTGTTATTTCTCACAAAAAAAGAACCACTTCCCCCCAGTATTATTTTTGATAACAGTCAAATTTTCAGACAAGATGAGATTTCTCTTCTTGGAATAACCCTGACATCAGGTCTCTCCTGGCATAAATACATCATAACCATTGCATTCTCAGCGTCCATGAAACTAGGATTTCTCTTTTGCTCAAGACGTTATTTCACTTCTAAACAGGTGATAACCTTATACAAATCATAAATCTGCCCAGCTGTTGAATACTGCTGTCAACCTCCCTCAAAATGCTTGACTCAATACAGAGGAGAGCAATTAGGTTGATAAAGGACTCATCTCTTACCAACTCACTCTCCTCAATAAATTTAGTTTAATCCTTTATCTAAGTGTGAGCAAACAAAGTTTGCCCCTGAAAATATCTTCAGGACTGAGGTAAGGTAGTACAACATCGGGCAACTCGGAGCAATGTGTTTTGTATTATGGGAGATACTGAGATAGGAGTGATGTTAGCTTGGTCCACCTTTGCTCCGAGTTGCTGGGTGTTGTACTACCTTACCTCAGTCCTGAAAATATTTTCAGGTGCAAACTTTGTTTGCTCACACTTGGATAAAGGATTAAACTAAATTTATTGTGGTCTAACCAAGTGAAAAATAAACTTTCATCACACTCCTCACTTTCACATAGATGTTAGGTCTCTACAATTTGTCATCATCATCATCATCATCATCAAATTCCTGCCATGTACCCTCAAGGGGTGTACAGGATATGATAGTACTACATGAAAAAATTACATCATTACTAACTTCCTATCTACAATTTTCCTCCAAATCAGTCTGTTACTTGTCAAGACTCCAACATTATCAGATCTTATATTTCTATCGTCTAAGGCACTTTGTACCGTATCAATCCACCCATATCTTGGTCTTCCTCTGGGTCATTTTTTCCTGCCAACCTTGCAGAGAACACTTGTTTTGCTAATCTTTTCTCTCCCATTCTATTTAAGTGACCATACCACCTGAGATTAGCTCTGCTAACGCATTCCTGGATGCTGACAATGTCAAGTTCTTTCCTAATTTCCTCATTTTTAATATGATATTGCCATTGATACCATCTGTTCCTGCATCTAATCTTTCTCAGGACTCTCATCTCTAGTCTTTGGTCAAGTGTTTTACTTCTGATCCAGCTCTCAGATCCATAAGTTAAAACTGGTTTCAGCACTGTCTTGTATACAGCTAATTTAGTGTTCTGACTAATTTCTCTCTTATTCCATATGAATTTATTCAATTGACTTCCCACCATACCAGCTTTGCTGATTCTGTTGTCTATTTCCATATTTAATATACCATCTTCACTAAAAATCGTGCCTAAGTAGCTGAATTGCTTTACTTGTTCCACAGGTTCTCCATTCACAACACAGTTCACATTTTCAATGATTCTGCCTATTTTCATTGTCTTTGTCTTTTTATTGCTGACCTTCATACCATATCTATTACAACAACTATTCAATTTAGTCAGAGAATCTTGAACACTTGTAGCGGATTTATTTAGAAGTATAACATCATCCGCATAAAGCAAAGAGCTGACATTAACATCTCCAATTTTGATATCATGTTTAATACCACTTTCCTTCATAATGTGATCCATATCGATAATGAATAACAGAGGGGATAATGTACATCCTTGTCTCACACCAGATTTAACATTAAACCATATTCCTGTACTTCCTTCAATTCTAACTGCTGACTTACAACTCAAATAAAGACTAAGTATTGCTTGATATAATGCCCCATTGACACCATATAACTGCAGCGTATTGAATAGCTTCTCTCTTGGCACCTTGTCATATGCCGTTTTTCAAATCGACAAAACTTAAATACAGATCTTTATTATATTCCCATGCTTTCTCGACTATTTGTCATAAAGTGAAGATCTGATCCTGACAGCCTCTATTTGGCCTGAATCCAGCTTGTTCTTCACCAAGCTTTTCTTCCACAATTCTTCTCAACCGTTTCTCAAGTATACTTGCATAGATCTTGCCAGGAACACTCAGTAGGGAAATACCTCTGTAATTCTCACATTCAGTTTTATTTTCCTTTTTATATATGGGTACTATGAGAGCTCTACTCCAATCATCGGGAATTTGTCCCTCTGTCCAGGCTTTCTGAACTATGCAGTGCAGCCACTGTAAGACTTTTATACCACCATACTTCAGCATTTCTGGTCGAATATCATCTACTCCTGCTGCCTTTCCACATTTCAAGCCTTTGATGGCTTTTTCTACTTCAAGTATGGATATGTATTCCTGACTGCATGCCTGGTCAGTGCTTTTTACCACTGTGCTGTCATCACTGCTTGTTTCATTTAGCAGTTTTTCAAAGTAATTACTCCATACTTCAAGGATATCTTTTTCTCCTGTTTTCATGTCACTTTTATCATCTCTAACTCCTTTTACAGCACTCTTTCCTCCATTCCTAAGCTTCTTCAACAACCTCCAGAATATTTTGCCACCTTCTTGATATTTATTTTCTATATTCTTGCCAAAGTCCTCCCATGACTTTTGTTTAGCTAGTTTTACACAGTGTTTAGCATTCTTGCATTTGTCTCTATATTCTCTAAGAGCACAAGCTGACTTGTTTGACAGGAACTTTTGATATGCTTTCTTCTTTTCCTTCACTGCCTCTTTAACTTCCTGTGTCCACCAGGGAGTTCTGATTTTTTTATCCTTGCAGACAACCTCACCACATGCCTCTCTGGTAGAATCAATCAATGTTTTCTTCAGAGTTTGCCACTGAATCTCCAAGGTTTGATTCCTGTTCTCAAACTCTTTCATTTTTTTTTCAATAATCTTTCTGTATTTTAGTCTACTATTCACATCTGAGAGCTGCTCAACTTTTATTTGCTTTAAAACTTTCTTACATGTTATTCTTTTCAATATGAAATTCAATTTTATCCTGCTCGAGACTAAATAGTGATCACTTCCAATTTCAAATCCTCTGTACACTCTGGTGTCCTGCACCAGGGAGAAAACATCACTATCAACAATAACACAGTCAATGAGACTTTTCTTATTTCTAGCCTCTTCTCTCCATGTGAATTTGTGCACATTTTTATGTTGGAACATGGTGTTAGTAATAACCAGTCCATGTCCTGAGCAGAAATCCAACAGATATTTTCCATTATTATTAGCTTTGCTCTTTTCTCCAAATTTTCCCAAAATATTTCTGTATGTCTGACAATCATTTCCTACTCTGCTATTTAGATCCCTAACAAGGATCAACTTTTCCTTTTTCATTGTGTCAGTTGCTTTTTCTAAAGCATCAAAAAATTCCTCCACTTCTATCTTAGTAGAACCTTCTGTGGGTCCATAGGCACAAATACGTCTCATTGTCCAGTTCTCCATTCTCATATTTGCCCACATTACTCTACTTGAGACTGACTGCCATTCAAGAAGATTAGCCTCGTATTTTGTGTTGAATACTATGGCTACTCCTTCTTTTCCTTGATTGTCATTGCCTGAATATAACATTTTATATTTATTGCTCAGAAAGATCTCACCAGTTTTGGTCTTTTTTGTTTCAGTCACTCCTATTATGTCGATCTGGTACTTATCTAATTCCTCAGCTAGTTCCATTTCTTTGCCATTCAGGCTTCTTACGTTGATAGTACCGATCTTTAACTCTGGTGATGTTGAGTTGGGGTTTGTTTTCAGATTTGTTCCAGTAGCTGACTTTTTGCTGTTCGCCCTGGTTCCCTGGCGAAAACAACGGGGGCCTTGTTTAACCGGGCGACGCCCCAGCCGGCATGAAATTTTGTCATGTTGTACCATCATTTTTTATTTTGGTTTAACCAATAAGAATACAATTTGGTCGGCTAAATCCCAAATTGCCAGCCCATCCTCGTTCGTTCAGTATCCAAGTAGATACTCAACAGGGTGCACCACGAGAAGGTGAGGATTGGACATTAGGTCAGAAGCCCTTTTTGGTTCTCCACATTCCTTTAAAGGCTATGTGGAGGTCTCCTCCCAGTTATACAGCTTTGACCCTTATGCACCCCTACAATCTACAGTCTGCAATATTTCTATCGCAAATGTTCATCTGAAATAGTATCAATAATTTCCCCCACTCAGTACTAAGTCCATTGGAACATGTACAGCTGCCTCCCAACATCCTTTCACACTACACTTTGAAACCACACAGAACAAGTTTCTTTTCTTCCTCCTTCATCCCTGCTACTGCTTCACTGTAGAACAGTCTTCCCCCTGATCTATTTCCCAAGGAATACAATATACAGACCTGTAAAACAAATGTAAACAAGTTTCTCTTTTCCCAACCCACCACCCATATATATGGTACTAACATGCTATAGGTTGATCAAACCTCTTGTGTATGGGCTCAATATTAAAAAAAAAAAAAAAGAAAAGAAAAAAAAAAGTGTGCTCTTATCTGGAGAAAACCAGGGACATGTTATCACCCCTCTAATATCCATGAAAGGAACATTTATAGTAGTGGTAGTATGATGGTTGTAATGGCATCTTGTTGGGTGGCTGCACCTACCTGTGTGTGTGTGTGTGTGTGTGTGTGTGTGTGTGTGCATGCGTGTGCTTCCTAACGAAACCCTGAATGCTGTAACTTATAGAGAAAGTCTTTATTTTTTGTATGTGGATTCAATAAGGGGAGTCATTTATTCTACAAGACGATAATGCTCACACTCAAGTGAAGCTTGTGGACCAATATCTTCAAGAAGAAACTATCAGATGTATAGACTGGCCAGTCATATCTTGTGATCTTAAACCTTTTGAGCATGTCTGCAATGCATTATGTATGTGTCTTGCCACTCTCATCTTTCTCCCCTCAAAAAAAAAAAACAAAAACAAAAAAAAAAAAAACACACACACTTGAGGGACTTAGGAACAGCTTATCAGGAGCAATCGTTATTATTACCAAGTGAGCTCCTGGATATCATTATAAACAGTACGAAACATTAATGTGAGGAGTGAGCATGTTTTCTTTATTTGAGGCACTTTGACAATCTCATTTTGACATTTTTTTTACCATTGGCTTCACATAATAAATAAAGTTTGTGGTGAATGCAACTACTTCTTCTCAAAGAGGTTGTAAGAAAAGGCTTAATCTACTTAATCTGCTTCATATTTATTTAGGACTATTTTCAGTTACAGTATGCTGTTCAGCATATACCACTGCCATTTGCTTCCTTCCAGGTCTTAAAATGAAACGATGTGATCTAATTTTCTTCTTCTTCTTCATCCTGACATGGATTTTAGACCAGGTGGCCTATTCTGGTCTCATGCCATCTCTTTTTTGGTCTTCCAATTTTTCTTTTTCCACTTATTTTATATCTGTATACTATTTTGGTAGTCTGCTGTTGTCCATTCGATTTAAATGTTTTATCCATTTTTATTTATATTGTCTTATGTAGTAATCAATTGGTTTTTTTATTCAAGGATTGTAAAATTTCTTCATTTGTTTTATGGTCCCACTTATTTAGGTATATAAAAAGTCCAGCTGTTTTTCTGAGAAATTTATTTTCTGCTATTTGAATTCATTTTTCATCTTTCCTTTTTATGGTGCATGTTTCACTTCTGTATAGTAAAGTTGGTTTTGACAAGACATTATATAGTCTGATTCTAGTGTGCTTTTGTACTAGGGATTGGCTTAAATATATTATTTATTATGCCATTTACTTTGACAAAGTTTGATATTTTAGTGTCTGTGTCTTTTTCTTCTTTGTATGATAAATCACATCCCCAGTATTTGAAAGTATATACTTGTTCTAATATTTTATTATCTATCACTATTTTACTTCTTATTGGGTTTTCTTTTTTGAATGGCATTATTTTTGTTTTTTCTTTAGATATTGTCATATTATATTGTTTCGAGATATCCTTTAATGATGTTTATGAGCTTTGTAAATCAGCTTCTGATGTCGCTAATACTATTTAATCATCTGCGAATAGCAGTGTGTCTATCTATCTTCATTTGTGGGGTTATTTGTATACCGGATATGTGGAGGTGGGATGTTGTTTAGCACTGGAATCCAGTAGGTTGGGGTTGATTTCACAGTTCCAGAAATAAAGTGCATAGTGGTGTTAAGCTGATCATCAACCAAGTACACATGGGTGCTGTTCAGCCATATGGGTGAGCAGTATTCAGAGAGTAAACGAGACCAAGAGCAGTGCAGCGAAGCATTGTTGCTGAGGCACCCCAAGTTGTTCCGCATAGTTTTTGCAGTATATTGTTTCATGTTTTTAGCTTTATGTTTTTAGCTTGGATGCTGTGTTAATGAGATGTGGTTTAAAAGATAGAGTTCTATCCAAAGTGAGACACAGATATTTCGGGAATCTGTTGTAGCATAGCAGTTTGTAGTTGAAGTAGACCATCAGTTCTTTGTTAGTGTGGTTATTGTTCAGGTGGAAGCATGAAACTCCTGTTTTGCTAGGATTTGGGCATAATCTCCATTTGCAGAAGTATTCATCTAGGACTGCAAGGTCATTTGTCAGTATATCTTCCATTGTAGTAAAAGTGGTGTGTCTGGTGGCTAGAGCAATGTCATCAGTATAGCAAAACTTCTTGCAGGCTGTATTAGGCAAATCTGTGATGTATAAGTTAAAAAGGAGGGGAGCCAGAACTGACCCTTGTGGTAATCCACCATCCAGTGTTCATTGTTTACTTTTGTTCTTGTCCATACACAGTTAGAAAAGGCGGTTGCTTAGCATGCTATCAATTAGTTTTGCTATTGTTCTGCATGGGACTGCATGGAGCAACTTGCAGATTGCACCATGCCTCCAGACTATATCATAAACTGCAGTAAGGTCTACAAAAGCTACAGTTGTTTTCAGGCATTGTTGGTAGCCTGCCTCTATATGTGTGGTGAGTGACATAACCTGATCAAAGCAGCTTCGTTTATGTCTGAATCCAGCCTGTTCCACTGGGACTTGTTCTGTTATCTTAGAATTCATCATCAAAAGCTCATCATCAATAGAATTGAGCCTTTCTAGGAGCTTATAACAGGTGCTAAGCAGGGCAATTGGTTGGTAATTTTCTGGTTTGTTGTTGGTTTTTGCTGGTTTTAAGATGGGGATAATTTTTGTCCTATTAAACTCTTTCGGAAGTCTACCAGTCTGGAGGATGTCAGAGAAAAAGCAAGCCAACCACTGTCGAGCTTTTTGGCCTGACTTCAACAGGAAATCAGGATGAACTCCATCGAAACCTGGAGCCTTGCCTGGTTTCATATCCATTAGAGCAGTGTTAATATCTTTAAGAGTGAAAGGTTTGCTAATATAAGGGATCTGATGGTATGTTATTTTTCAAATACATCAGTTCTCTTTTTATTTGAAGAGTGTGTGGTTTGTCCTTGGTGGTATATCTTGATGCGTTGACAATATGTGATGCATATTGGTTAGGAGAAATAGCTGATTGTTCCTGGACAGTCAGGGTGCTACCACCTAGTTTTCTTAGAAGGCTCCATGCTTTTCTACTGGAGTGCTGGAAATCGAGCCTTTCTACTGTCTCAGTCCATTGGTTGGTGTCAAGGCTGTGAATGAGTTCATCTGCAATGTCAGGATTGCCACACTCTAGGTATTCTTGATACAGGTTATTACTATCATCGTCCCATCTAGGGATATATCCTTGCAGAAGCCTCTTGGTGTGGTCTTCTTACTTACAGCTAAAACAGCTCCCACAGAATCTCTTGTAATTATTGCTTGTTGGAGGATTCCAACAAACATATTTGTCAAGATAGGCAGCAAATGTATCCCAGTCTGCTTTCTGGAAGTTCCAGCAGGATGTTGAATATTTCTGACAAGGGATACCTGCAGACCTACCTCTAATTATATTAATTAGAGGTAGGTCTGCAATATAATTGGTCTATGTTGGCTTCATGGAAAGTCGGAGAGAACTATTCTCGATATAGGCAATGTCGTTCATTGTTGTCTTGAGCGATGAAGCAGAGGTTGTGGGATGTATTCTCTGTTCCAGGCTGCTGACCTGAAGGAAGATTTATCTTTTGCATCGAAAATTAGGTTCATGTTGTGAATTTCTGCCCATTCAGTCAAAGTCTCTCTGCATTCATTGTTGGAAGCATATTTCTGTAGCATGCGGTGGCTGTTGAAGTCACCTATATGCATCGCAAGGTTGTTGTGTAATGGTTATGTTCCTATCATGGTTGTTATCATATACATGCCACTGACAATGTTGGTTGTAATGAGGCAGGAATCATCTAGGATACTATGTACATAAGTGGCAAGGCCATGTGCATGATGGTAAGTGGCTCCAATGATAATATAACCAGGAATTTTACCCCTGCGGTGGAGCTGGTCCTCATCTTTACAGTGACTCTCTTGAACAAGAACAACGTTGACATTGTTGTCATATAAAATATTTGAGAGGTATTCACATTTTGCTCTACATATACCCTCAACATTAATTTGGTAAATTCGGACAACAGGTCGAATATTTCTAGTCATCTTGCCTTAAGAGAGCTAATTCGTGTTTGAGTGCATGTGTGCTGTAACCATGAGATCGAGAAGATAGTCTGGTTGCCAAGTCACTCTAGCTCTTTAGCTTTATCCAGGGTGCACCACAAGGAGGTGAATTAGAATTGCACCCCTGATTGTTATAATTTTATTTATATATATATATTGAAAAGCAGAGGTGAGAGGGCACATCCTTGTCGTACTCCTCTTGATATATATCCTACCATTCTGAGATGTGTTCTTATTTAACTGCTATTTTATTTCCTGTATATATTTCTTGAATGGATTGCAAAAGTTGGTTTGATATATTTAAATCGGTTAATATTTTAAACAGTTTTTGTCTACTAATTTTGTTAAAGGCTTTTTCATAATAAGTAAAGGCCATGTGTGTTTCTTTTTGAAATTCTCTTCTCTTTTCTATTAATAATTTTAGAGTAAAAATTGGATCTATGCAGGATTGGCCTTTTCGAAAGCTGTTTTGTTCTTCTAGTAGTTTGTTTTCTACAGTACTGTTTAGCTTCTCTTTTAATATTCCTGCATATATTTTATATCCTGTATTTAGCAGACTAATTCCTCTATAGTTATTACTATTGTCTTTATCGTCTTTAGAAAGAGTTAATGGTTTTTCCAGACATCCAAACCATATTAAAAAATTTCAGAAAAATTTCATCATTTTAATTGTATTTTTCAGTTCTAACATTATGATATTTTCTGTTAGGGCATTCTTTGTTTTATGAAATTTTATTCCATTGTTCCCATCTGTCCAGAGATTTTGGAAATTATTATTATGTGACACTTTCAGGGAGTCCAAAGACTCATCGAGGGAGGACATCTACCCACAACTCTCCATCTCCACCACTTAATCTACCAACTACAACAAACTGCAACTACACCAATGCCACTACTGCCCACCACTGTTAGTATTATCACAGACAATCACAAACATCCATGCCCATGGTGGGATTTGAACCCGCAACCTTTTAGCTGGAGAGTGGTAGGTCATCCAGTAGAAAAGGATATATTTATCCTTTATTTATCCTGGATAAAGGATATATTTATCCAGGGCAGGTTACGAAAATGTTCTCTCTGTCTCTCCATGTTTTTTCCTTACTTCTCATTTTGCAATTTTTCTTTTATACTCTATTTCTGCTTCTATTGTTTTGGAATTTAGCCATTTTTGGTAACTGTCCTTTTTTCGTTTTTATTATATTTTCTATTTCTTTGTTCCAGTCTCGTAGTCCTCTTTTTCTAATCCATATGCGTTTTAATCCTAAGCTTTCTGTTGCTGTTTTTGTGAGAATTTGTTTCATCTTTTCCCATTCCTCTTCTATGTCACTTGATTCATGTGCAGTTTCTGCTTTTGCATTTGTGCATTTTTGATATTGTTGTCTAACATGGAGATCCTATAATGAAGAAATTTTGTAACTCAGTTGATAAGAATTTTCAATTTTATGTATTTTTAGCCACTTTGGTTTAAATTGGATTTTTGCTGATACCATATAATGATCAGAGTTTAATTCAAAGTCTCGATATGCTCTTATGTTTAAAATTAAGTCCGCTAATTTAAAATTTGCGATAATATAGTCAGTTACAGATTTTCATCCTCTGGCTGATCAAGTATATTTATGTATTTACTTGTGTTTAAATACTGAATTAATTACTTATATTATTATAAATGACAAAATCTCATAGTCTGACCATTTTGATTACATGTATCTTCACCAAATTTACCTATGTTTGTTTTATATTTTTTGTTTCCTATTCTGGCATTTAATCTCCTGCTAGCAGTAAATAGTCAGTTTTGTTTGTGTTTTATCTATAGCATTCTGTAATTCTTTATAAAATATATTACTATCTTATTTTTTTCCCTCAAACCTCCATAGCTCAGTCAGTATAGACAAAGCCCTTTGGTCAGAAAGACCTGGGTTCAATTCCCATCAGTGATGTGAGTTAGCCAGTCTCATACGGAGGTAGGGTTTTTTTTTAACCCGAAAACTCGGGTTTTTCGTCCATCAGAACATGCAAACTGGCCCCGTGAACACACACAGATTACAGTCATGAATACATTCCAGCTGTATGCTGGTCCCGTGCCCGGATAAAATTGGGAGGTTGGGGAAAGCATTGGTGAACTACCCTGTAAAAATCTCACCAGGAATACTTTGTGGGCAATGCCTATGAAGTCACCTACGGTTGGAAATGGCTGAAAGGGAAGATCAGATCTTTTCCCTCTTCTGGTTCATGTGCACCAATTATTGTTATGTGACCTTTTAATGTCTTGAGTCTAATTTCTGTTAGTCTTTTGTTCAAATAGTTATAATATACAATATTGTTCTTTAGAGATTTTTGTACCATAATCATTATACCTGCTTTTGCTCTTTCTTGTTTTTTTACTTCACTGTAGATTTGTATATAGTTGTTAGTTTCTTTTGTACCTTTTTATTTTTTCTTTGTTTCTGTTACTATACATATCTTTATGTTAGCTTGGTTTAGTTGTTTATCAAGTCCTCTTCTTTATATGCGCTGTTTCTCACATTCCATGTTGCAATCCTCATTATGTGTTCCTTTTTCCAGTTTTGTTTACCTTTTCCTGAATTGTGGTCTTGTGCCTGATAATCCATCCAGCTTTTCTTTGGATGAGACTTGAAAGTATATTGAATTTCCCCAGGGCAGGTTACTAGCCTGTTGTATGGTAAGTCCAGTGGTAGGGCTGCTACATAACACCTCTGGCAGGCAGATCTAACAGCATTTACTCTGTTAGGATGTTAGAGTTACACCAAGTGATCTAATTTTGAATAAATATAGTATTTACAAAACTTCTGAACTAAAGAAACAAACAAACAAACACACACATACATACATTTTTGGGCATGTTTTTGTGATCCCTGATAATGGCAATGTAAAGCAAAATAGTCCAAGTGTGGTCTGATTACTGCTTTATACAATGGAATGACAACTCTTTTATCTCTGCAGATCACTGTCCCTCTCAGTATTGTAGCAATCCTTTGGGTTATTACCTTCACTGCCTTTGCAATATGTTCCCTGAATTTCAGGTTTCTAACATTCATCATCACATCCTCAGATTTCTCGTCTCCCCCACTTCCACCAGTACATTTCCTCTAACAGAGTATACAGCCTCCCATCAATGTATCTCAAACTTCAAGACTTTACATTTAGCTTCACTAAACTGATACCCCATTCATTTGCTCTTCTGTACAGTTCATTCAAATCCTCTTGCAGAGTTACCACATCTGCACTATTACTAATAATCCTTTCCAGCTTCATATCATTTGCAAACAACTGAATATCTCCATACAATCCACTGACAATGTCACTGATATAAATGTTAAGCAATACAGGTCCCAGTACTGAGCCCCGTGGACCCCTGTTGTAACCTTCTGCCTCCTTTATACTGTTCCCTCATACACAACTCTCTGATACTTGTCAGATAGCCAATCCTGAATTCTGTCCACTAACCTGCCATCCAAACCTGTGTGCTAGAACTTAGATATCAGCTTATCATGT
This sequence comes from Typopeltis vanoorti, assembly GCF_054136105.1. Taxonomy (NCBI): domain Eukaryota; kingdom Metazoa; phylum Arthropoda; class Arachnida; order Uropygi; family Thelyphonidae; genus Typopeltis; species Typopeltis vanoorti. The sequence goes on along the minus strand of NC_143569.1, from coordinate 79,834,776 downwards.
GGTACCCTGTCAAATGCATAAATCCAAAAAAAAAAAAAAAAGGGAGAATATGCTTTTCCCCTCAACTCTTGTCACTTTATTATAAAAGGAGCAAGCTCTTGTCACTTTATTATAAAAGGCAATCATATTACTAAAACAAGAGTGCCCTTTAATAAATCTATGCTGACTCTTACAGATAACATTACCCCATCTGCCCAATGCTATAAATGATCCCTCACTAATTTCTCCAAGATCTTAACAACTATTGATGAAAACCAAACTGGTCTATAGTTTGACACTTCCAGTCTGCTACCTTATGCAATGGCACTATCTTACCCTCTGCCTACTTCTTGGCTACCTTTCCCATTGTCAGACTTTCAATGAAAAGCCAGGTCAACGGAACTGTCAGTTCTTTAGCACATGCTGTCAAAACCCATGGCAAAATCCCATTCAGTCCCATTGCTTTATTGATATCCATAGTACTCAGCATTTGAAACACTCTTTTCTTGGACTCTAAATCTCAAACCTGCCCTATCCCTCTAATATTAAAACCTACTTCTCCAGGATGAAATACCCCAATAAAGTATTCATTGAACAATTCCACTGTATTCTTTGCATTGCTCACTCCATTCCCATTTTTATCCAACAGTGTCATTCTTTTGCAATCATTTCTCCTCCTGCTGGCCACATAGCAAAAAAATTCCTTAGGATTTTCCTAGGGATCTTAGGGCCAATCTTTTCTCATATTCTAGTTTTGCCTTCCTTACTACTATTCACTCTCTCCTGGCCTGAGTCTTTTAATTTTCATATATGTGTTTTTCACCCCTCTCCTTATATATTTTCCATAACCTCTTTTTTACCTGCAGTTCCTGTTTGATATTGTTTGTCATCCACTTTACATGAAATTGTGTTTTTTTCTTCTTCACTTGCAGCATACAGCTTGCTATTGCTGCTAATAAATATTCCTTCACAAGTTCCCAAGCAGTGATGATATTTTCCCCTTCCAATTCCTCCCGCCATGGAACTGCCCAGTTCTTCTTCCCAGTTTATACTGCTGTAGTTTAAATCTTCCATAACAGACATTCTTCTTCTTCTTGCACTTGCCAAGCTCAACTGCCTAAATATCTACTGCTCTTCACCCTCTATGTTACCTGGCTTGTAGCAACACCCTACTAAATATCCTGTCCTGCCCACCTCTACCTCACACCATATGCTTTCAAAACCATTAATGTCATTGCCCTCCAAATCCTCCACTCTGAGAAGACAAAAGTCATCACTTACCATAAGTAGTACTCCATCACCATGCTTTCCCATCCTATCCTGTCAAAAAATGCTATACCCTGTTACTTCATTTCCTATCAGTGTATCATCTTCTGTCAACTACGTCTCAGAGATCCCAACAATCTTTGGACATGCTGATGCTATCAGTGCCACCAATTCATCTCCTTTCTTCTGGATACTCCTGGCATTAGTATAAAGAATCAAGCCATTGTCACTGTTTCTATACCTATCATTATCCCATCCAAACTCCAGAGGATTCAGCATTACCAAGTGTATTCCTCTTTCTTCTTTCTCCCAATAAATAAATCTGTAGATTTATTTATTAATAAATTGGTTACGGATTAGGAAAAAAAGAATTTAAAAAAAAAATTATTTTGTATAGGCAGCAACTCCACTTAAAACTTCACAGGCCGCCACTGATTGATGCACTGACTCATTCAGAGAACAGCATTCTCTCTCCAGATGCCTCCTCTCTCATTTAAATGCAAGCCATCTCTTGCATACAATTCCTCTCTGTCTGTCTTCAAATGCTCTCCAAGCATCCATGTATTCCAAGCCTCTCTCTTTGACACACAGGCTATTATGCTATTCATTACTGATGCTCTTCTCTGCAGCTCTGCATTATCATACCTGGGCAACACACACACACACACACACACACACACACACACACACACACACACACACACACACACACACACACACACACACACACACACACACACACACACACACACACACACTCTCTCTCTCTCTCTCTCTCTCTATCTATCTATCTTCCCTCTCTCAGTTTTCTTCCATACAACCTCAAGCATGAACCTCATATCTCTTTTCCCCAATTCACACAGCCTCTCAAGTCACTCCCCCCCCCATCACAGTAATCTCATTCACCTTTCACCACGCTCAATTTCCATAGAGTTGAGATAGAGAGCCAATCATAAATGCTAGCAGAGTTGTGTGAGGAGAAAGGAGTTCACTTTGTGGATATATAGCATGTGTTTGAGGGAAGAATGGAATTATACAGGCGTGATGGGTTGTATTTGAATGGCTTTGGAGTGAGTGCACTGGAGAAAGTGTTTCTAGATGGAAGTACAGTGTGTGATACAAGCAAGAGATCAGAAGTAAGAGACGAAGTGAAACATCAGGAGAGTGGTATTGAAAAGACAGAAGTGCATGGCAGTGGAAACACTAGTAGTATGAAAGATGAAGAGAGAATGGGAATGCAAGAGGAACAGGGAAATGGGAGGGGCCCTGGTGAACAGGGAGATGTGGCATAGGGAAAGTGGATGTTAGAAGTAACAGTTTAATGTATGTATGGAGATGATCAGCATAGAAATCAATGTGGGTGGGGAAGTTGAGACTGAGCACATATATGTGGTAAGTGGTGATAAAAGTGATTGGGCAGTGTGGTGGGGAAATCCTAACAAGTGGCTTGATAGGATTGATTATAGACCTAAAATTAGGAATGAGGGAACTGCTGTGTTTATTTACAAATGCCAGAAATATCAGAAATAAAGGAGATGGAATGGTTTCACTGATTGAGTTTATTTGCCCCAAAATTGTTGGAATAAGTGAAACATGGTTGAATGAAGATGAAATCCTAACAGGAATAGAAATGGAAGGATACAGTATTTTTCGTGAGGAAAGGACAAGAAGGTAAGGGGAGTGCTGCTGATGATAGCTCTGTTGCACTACCTGATAACTATCTCAGGGAGCATGCAACAGAGAGCATTGTTGTGTCGCTTTCTTACATTTACAACTATTTTCAACCTTTGTGCTATATCTCCATAATACACTCTATCGGGTAACATGTGGTACCTCTGAGGGACAATGGAATTTCCTCGAGATCGAGGCAGTACCAGAATATCAGAGTGTCCGAGATTTATCCCTCGTAAAATGCCAAGAAATTTATTTGTTTCGCTGTGCCACTTAGCGCTATTAGATTGTTAATATTAACAACCAAGAGGTAATCTCAGGACAGTACTTAATGATATCTATCAACTCTGCAGACGTGGCCAAAATATACCCTTTCTAATATCCCACATAGGTTCGCATTAATATTTTATAAGACGTGCATCGGATTCCAGAAATCACAGAAAGTCTTTGTTAGAATCAAAAGCAAGGTTTATTAATTCTCAAAAGTAGATACACTTAATAACATTAATTCAAATCCCATCTTAAGGGTGATCCATACAAAGCATAAGACATTCAAACACTACTATTATACTTATAACATATTATGTAGCAGCTATCTAAAGTAAGAACTATATTAACACTCTCTAATGCATTATTTATGTATTATTATCACAGTTATTCCAAAACTCCGTAGCTCTGTCAGACTACTCAAGATAACATTCACATCTTTCACAATCTCTTTATAATTTGTCAATTCTTCACTCTAAACATATCCTTAATTTCATTCAATATAAAAGTGAACTTTAACACATCGACAGACAATAAGAATAAATTCAATATCCTTCTAAAGTGATTGCCATACAACCTTATCCTATATCATTGTTCCCTTTTATAACATATTAACGTGGCACAAATCTTTCATTCATATTCAGTGAAACACAAACAAAGTCTACTTATCTTCCCCTATGGTTCTTTATTACATCATAGGTTCACAGGAAACTGGCCTTCTGTGGACAGCCGGACTTGCTTTTTTTCCGCGGAGATACTGCCGCCAAGACCCACGACTGCCTTAATCGGAATCCCTCCGGTATGGGGGCACTGGCACCCTCCGCCACCACGAGAGGGGAACACACAGGAGATCCAGGAACAAAAAAGCCTTGTTTCAGGGTCGCATGACCCTTATATTTCCCTCTTTTCTTCTCGGCGTTTCTTGCCCTATTCGATGTCCAGCAAACTCTCATGTGCTATTATGTCACGGCGTCCATCCTCTCCCCTGCTATTGCACATACGCTGACGTCACGTTGTTTGCTTGGGGCGAGCTGCTCCATCGCGTACGGCTACGTAACCTTTGGACTTGACTCCCCCCCAACTGTTGAATTTGTGCTTACATTCTATAATTCTTTTATACATGTTATTTTATAAAGCTCTGATAATATTTTACATTTTCAATATTAATTTAACCTCATTCGCGAATGGCACAAAATATATACTTATTTAACCTTTTCATAACAGAACACACTTGATATACATATTACTTATTTTACACTTAGAGGCAATTTACTGTATTTATCTCCTTTTTTTTTGTTTGGAAAAGCATGTTAGATTGTGATAAGATAGGAGTGCATAAAATTCCACTCTATCACAATCCAACAGCATGCAAGAATCAAGAGTTTTAGATCTGATCATTTCAGCAGAGGATGTAATTGTCAGCGGGGTTTCACACTTTCCTCCAGTTGGTGAGAGTGATCATGATGTGATCACCTGGGTTGTGGCTAGCCATATGCATACTTCTGTGAGGGAAGGATATATGTGAAAGTACAAAACTGGTGATTATTATTAAGAGAGACCTCCAGGGAGTCAGGGACTCATTGAGAGAGGCCACATATTACACACACCAGCTATCATACTTATTCTTGAATTCATTCACACTGCCTGCACTCGCAACATCCAATGGTGGTCTATTCCAATCACGTACCACTCTATGAGAGAAAAATCTAGCTCTCGCCCCCTTCTTAGCAGTATACATTCTCAGTTTCCCTCTTGTTCTTTTCCCACCCTCCATAAATTGAAAAATTCCATCAACTTAAATCCTGCATGACCCTTTCAGAAGTCTCAATCATATCTCCCCTCTTTCTCCTGTTTGCTAGTGTCTGCAGTCTACAAATTCTCAATCTGTCTTCATAATCAGTATTCTGATTTTCCATTCCATTTTTAATGTTCTCTTTTGCATTCTCTCTTTCTCTCTCTCTTTCCACTATATCAAAATCATAATGGAAACCAGGAGACCAGACCTGCACACAATAGTCCAAGTGAGGTCTTATCAAGGCCTTGTAAAGAGGCAAAATGACATCCTTATCTTTGCATGTGAATATTCATTTCTCATTGCAATTATCTTTTGAGTTGTATTTGCAATCTTTGCTACATGACCCCTGAACCTCAACTTCCTGTCTACTCTTCCCATCTATTAGGACAGGTTTAGGAGACAGTTTGGAGCTATAGCATGGAATGAGGAGTTGAACAGTAAGGAAATAATGCTGCTTGGGAACTGACAAAGAAATATATAACCACATCAAAGTGTGAATGTATTCCAAAGGTCAAAAGACTGAATAAGGTGGGTGTAAAATGGATGAATGAGGAGCTTAAGTATGAAATCTGGAAGAAGAATACACTTTGGAGGCCATACAAGATGAATAATGGTAATAATTAGTTACATGAAGAGTATAAAGAATAAGCCAGAGAGTGACTCAGTTAGTAAGGACAACAAAAGTGCAGAAGTGCAAAAGTGCTCAGTTAGTAAGGACAACAAAAGTGCAGAAGTGCAAAAGTGCTCAGTAAGGACAACAAAAGAAGTTATATATATGAGCAGAAATTGGCAAATCAGGCAAAGAAAAAAATCCCTAGAGAGTTTTTTAGATATGTGGCAAGTAGAAGGAAGAATAATTATGGTAAGATAATGTTAATGGATGAAGATGGTAGAATGGTAACTGCTGCAGAAGACATTGTTGAGGTATTCAATGATTAATTTATTAGGATGTTTCATCCTCATCAGTGTGGAATCATGAGGAACTTGTAGAGGACATAGGAGAGGATGGCTTAATTGTGAGTAAGCAGAAGTTATTTGAGGAAATTAAATAAACTTCATGTCACTAAGGTGATAGGATTTGATGACATATCACCATGCATCTTAAGGGAATTGGCAGTAGCATTGACATTCCTTTTAATAAGATTTACAACAGCACAAGTTCCAAAGGAGTGGAAGGAAGATAAAATTGTTCCACTGCATAAAGGTGGTGATAAGGCTGTGGCTACAAATTATAGGCCAATCTGTATATCTAAAGTAGTGGTGAAGGTACTAGAGAGATTGGTGAGAAGTAGGATACAGAAATGGATTGATAACAACAATATTCTCTGTGGTTATCAGCATGGGTTTATTAAAGGGAGATCATGTTTTACTAACTTATGTATTATAACAAGGTGACAAATGCCTTGGATAAGGGCGATGCATATGCAGTGGTATAACTTAGATTTTGCAAAAGCTTTTGATAGACTGCCACACTCTCTTCTCTCCTCTCCTGTAGTCCTACATGAACCATTGGGTCACTCATGGCTGATAGATGATGTTCTTTGTTAGTCCCTCCAATCATCTCAGTCTCTTGTTCTTGATGTCAGTTGAGAAAGGGAGGAATTTGTCCATTTTTTGATGTTATCAGTCCATTTTAATCGAGGTCATCCCCTAACCCTTGATCCTAGAACGATTCCTTCTCGTGCTTGCTTTGGAAATTCCATTAGCCCTCTCCATGTCCAAACCATTTCATCTCTTCTTCTGATAACTGTCAGAATATTTTCCCTTTTTTCCCCATCTGTTGAATCAATCAGTTTTCGGACATTTTCATTAGTTTTGTGAGAGGTATAGGGAATTCTCAAAAGTCTTCTGTAAGTTTTCATTTCAAAAGACAGGCGTCTCCTCTCATCTTCCCTCAATAAAGTCCAGGCCTCACAACCATACAAGAGGAGAGAATTCACCAAAGTGTCAATTAGTCTTAGTCTAGTTGTGATTGCTATCTGTTATCTCTCCACAATGGTTTTAACTTCTGTAGGGCCACAGTTGCCTTAGCAATTCAGTATTTAATGTCGGTTTTTGAGTGACCATCTTGACTCAGCATGCTTCCTAGATAAGTGAACTTGTTTACATTCTCAATTTTTTTATTGTCAGTTTTTTAGCTCTTTAAGGGTTCAGTGTCTGATTTTGAGGTTATTTATGTTTTTAGCAGGTTTATGTATAATCCATATTTTTTTAATGTTCTGAAAAGCGGCTGGTTATCTCTTGTAATTCTTCTCTTTCTGCCAGAAGATCGATATCGTCTGCAAAACGCAAGTTGTTTATTCTTAGTCTACCAACTACTATTCTAGTGTCATATTCATGAAGAGCTTCGTCTGTCTATGACATATTCCAGAAAACAATTAAAACGAAGGGGGGGGACAAGATGCACCCCTGTCTTACCCATTACCCATTCTGCCTGGAACAGTTCACTGCTGTAATTTTTAATTTCAATTCTCATATCAGATGAGGAATAAAGAGATTTAATAATCCTAATGATTTTATTGTCTATACCATATTGTTCTAAAATTTTCCATAATGCCTTGTGCCATATCGAGTCAAAAGCTTTTTGAAGGTCTAAAAAGTTGTGACAGATTATTTTGTTATGTTCTATGTTCCTTTGGATCTTGTTCCTTTGTATAAGGCTTTGATTAGGCATGGATTATTGTGCCCAGATTTGGTCACCTGGTTTTCAGAAGGATGTTGGAAAAAGGTCAAAAGGCAATTGACTAAGGTAGTTTCTGACCTCTGTAATGTCAAGGAAAGATTGAGAAGATGCAATTTGCAGAGTCTGGTGGACAGGAGGAAGAGGGAAGATATGATAGAGACCTACAAGTTGGTAAGGGGTTGTTATAGGATCGATGCTGGAGAAGATCTACAGAAAATAGGGGAGTGAGAGGCAGGTTTTTCTCGTGCAGAGTTGTAAATGATTGGAATGCCTTGCCTGAGAGTGTGGTGTCTGCAAGGAGTTTGAATGTGTTCAAGGCACGGTTTGATGAGGTGTGTGTGTGTGATAAAAGGACCTCCCAGATGAGTCTTTGACTCCATGAGGTCTTGGGTAATAATAATAATAATAATAATAATGTATTTTTCGCCTACTATGTGTATTGTAAAAATATGGTCTATTGTATTTCTGGACCTCTGGAAACCTGCTTGTTCATCTGATAGTCTGCTTTCTATTTTCTTTTCAATTCTTGACAATAATATTTTTAACAGAATTTTACTTGGATGGCTAATAAGGCTTATTGTTCTACAGTTGCTACATTTATTGCTGTTTCCCTTTTTAGGAATAGGTAGGACAGAAGTCTGCCAATCAGAAGGCCAAGTCTCTGTGTTCCATACATCCTGAAATAAATTTAGCAAAGTGTCTATGATGATGTCACCTCCTTCACTCATCAGTTCCATTGTAACACCATCAATTCCCGGTGATTTTTCTATTTTTGAGGAGCTAACTGCTGCAATGACTTCTAATATTGAGTAATCTCCTTCTTCCGAACCTCCTGGCAAAATTCCGTCCAAAATATCATCAGTCAGTTGAGGGTCCTTTTGAAACAGCTTGGTTGCGTAACATTTCCATCTATCAACTATTTTCTGGTTATCTGTGATAAGAATTCCATCTTCATCTTCTATACTCCAATTAATTGTAGTTAAAGGTTTGGTTAATTTATTAATAATTTGAAAAGCACTTTTAGGATTATTTTTATTTAGGTCCTCTTCTATGTTTTTGCATTTATCTAGTATCCATAGATTTCTAGCATGTTTGACTTCTTTTTTAATAATCTTGGTAATATTTTTATACTGTTCTCTATTGTCACCACTATTAATATGAGATTTAAAATTTCTTCTTTGATCTCATAGGTCCAAAATATTTTTAGTTATCCATGGTTTATTAACTTTCCTTTTGTATCCAAGAATTTCTTCAGCTGTTTCAGTTATATTTTATGAGAAGTATTTGGTTTCAGATTCGATATTATTATATTTTTTGAAGCTTGTGTCAAAAAATTTGTTTTAATTTGTATTTATAATGTATTTATTTGGGGATCTTTAATTTTTCTATATTATATCTTTTGCAAGTTGATTTTGTAGGTAATATTTCCCTTATTTTCATGTTCACAGTTGTGATGACCATATTGTGGTCACTGCCAATGTCGGCTCCAGGAAATGATTTGGTTCATGTGAAGTGATGGAATTTTTAAATTTTGTGCTTATAAGGATAAAGTCAATTTGGTTTTGTGTTTTACCATCAGGGGAAGTCCATGTCCATCTTCTGGAAGGTTTATTGGGAAATAGAGTGTTAGTAATGGTGAGTTCATTTTGTGAGGCAAAATTGATCAATTCAAAACCTCTTTTGTTTGTCTCCCCATAGCCATATGGTTTGACAAATGGGTGAAAATCTTTACTATGTCTGTTCCAATTTTGGTATTCCAATTGCCCTGTACAATCAAAAGGTCTTTTCTATTCGCTCTGGTGATTGTTGCATTAAGTTGACCATAAAACTTCTCTACTTCAGAGGCCTTGTGGACTGCTACACTACAAGCTGTTAAATAAATCGAAACCAATGGGATTGGATAATAGATTTCTCAGTTGGATCAGTGACTGGCGCTGTTAGATAGGTATCAGAAAGTTGTATATCCCACAAGAGGAAGATCACTAGTGGCATGCCGCAGGGATCAGTTTTGGGACATTTGTGGTTCAATTTGTATATTAATGATATTGAGATGACATTAATTAGTGATATGCAGTTGTTTGCAGATAATGCAAAATTGGGATAGTGCAATGCAGAGTCAAGCAGATGTTATGCCCTCACAGGAGGACTTGAATAGATTGCATGTATGGGCAGGTGAGTGGAACTGTCATTTCAGTGTTGCAAAGTGTAATGTTTAGTGTAAAGTGTTTGCATCCCACCATTGCAATTTTGCAATGGTGGGATGCAAAGAACACACTTGGTAGGGAAACTTTAAAGGAGGTTGAGGAGATGAGAGATTATTATTATTACTACGTGACACCTCCAGGGAGTTCAAAGACTCATTGAGGGAGGGCACCCACTCCACAACTCTCCTCCTCCACCACTCAATCCTCCAACCACAACTATACCAACACTATCTACTGTCTATTCCATGGACTTCCATGGACAATCGCAAACATCCATGCCCACGCAGGATTTGAACCCATAGCCTTTTGGCTGGAATGTGGATACCCAAACCACCTGGCCAACCAGGCTGGAAAAATCTGAGAGTGGTGGTGGACAAGGACCTAAAATTCAGGTACCACATTGCACAAATTGTGAAGATGTTACATTGGATAATGGCAATGATGTGGAGGACTCTGACATGCAGAAATAAATGGATTATTGTGCACAGATTTGGTCATTGGGTTTTCATGTTGATGAGGATATGTTAGAAATGGTCCACAGAAGATTCACAAAGGTAATCAGCAACCTTTGGAATATGGAGTATGAGGGCATATTGAGAGAATGTAAATTGCAAAGTCTTGTGAATAGGAGGAGGAGGGGAGATATGATTGAGACATATAAGCTAGTCAGGGGGTTGTTATAAGGTTGACATGGAAGAGATTTTTCATAAAATGGGATGGGGGGGGGGGAACAAGAGGCAAGCACTGGAAACTGCATAAATAATATGTTAGTATGCATTATTTCATAAAAAATAATAGTTATGAGTAACCAACATATAAGCCTATCTATCAGAAGCGCTATAAACTACAAACTTCTTTCATGATTACTGTCATCCTGTGAAATTGGTCATATAATGAACAGTAACCATGCAGGGTGTGTATTAGCAGAAGTAGTATTAAATATGTTTCTCCAGCAGAGGCTGTATATATTGACATTGAATGATGTTGAAATCATACACATTATGATTTCCAGTGGTGAGACTGACTGAAGGACAATGGCTTATATTGTCCACAACTGTGGATACAGAAAAATAAACATGACACAAATGAAAATTCAAGGCATTTCAACTTTTGGTTTAAATTGAACAATTTTTGTAGATTATGCAACATGAGATGAAATTCTGTGCTATAGTTCATATATAAAAACATGTTTTTTTGAATATATTGTTGTGATAATGAGTGACATGACTTTTCAAGAATGCTACTCCATTTATCATCCATTAAGTTAGTATTGTATTTGTTTATTGTTTTGTAGATTACAGAAAACTGAAGATTAAAGATATCAAAAATGAATTATATCCACATGAAAAAGGCACTTTATAAATGGAATCCTGACATTTCATTGCATCTGCTAAGGACACCCTTTTTTGTTTTATTATTTATATGTAAGTTACCATAGTTTTATTGAGAGATAGATGATTGTCTTGCTTTATATAATTTTTTAAAAAATATATTTTATAATTTCTTGAGATATTCTTTGAAATATTTTAATATTAAACCTCTGCATCATTAAATCCCTTTATTGATTATATATTAAAACTAGAATTTGCTTCTTTTTTTTATTGTATCTTGATGTTCACAATTTAATTTGATATTCTCTATTCATTACTGTATTTTTAAGGAAATTACAGCATACACTAATTATATTATTATTATTATTCAGGCCTCCATGGAGTCAAAAAAACTCATCGTGGGAAGTAATTCCTAGGAAACACAAAATATCATACCACTCATTGACTGACTCACCACTCTATCAGGCAACGCATTCCACAGTTCAACCACCCTCCATGCAAAGAAACCACTCCTCACTCTCTTGCTTGCAGCTTCCTTTCGTAACCTCCAGGGATGGTCCCTTGTCATCGCTCCTTCCTGCTGTTCCAACAAGCGAAAGAACTCCCCAGTGTCGACCCTGTGACTATCTCTCAACAGTTTAAAAATCTCAATCATATTACCTTTCCTTCTTCCAGCTACCAAACTCTGCAGTCCACATTCCCTCAGTCGATCCTCATAACTGACATTGTACAGTCATGAAACCATCTTTGTTATCTGCCTCTGTACCCTTATTATTATTATTATTATTATTATTAAAACAAGACCTCATGGAGTCAAAGACTCATCTAGGAGGTCCTTTTATCTTACACACACATCTCATCATACCGTGTCTTAAACACATTCAAACTACTTGCAGACACCACGCTCTCAGGCAGGGCATTCCAATCACTCACAACTCTGCACGAAAAAAACCTGCCTCTCACTCCCTTACTCACACCCTCCTTATACAGTTTCCAGGGATGACCTCTGGTTCTCCCCTGATCTCCCACTATTCTCTGTAGAACTTCTCCACCATTGATCCTATAACAACCCCTTACCAACTTGTAGGTCTCTATCATATCTCCCCTCTTCCTTCTCTCCACGAGACTCTGCAAATTACATCTTTTCAATCTTTCCTCATACTCAACATTCCAGAGGTCAGAAACTACCTTAGTCATTCGCCTTTGGACCCTTTCCAACATCTCTTCATCCTTCTGAAAACCCGGTGACCAAATCTGGGCACAATAGTCCAAGTGCGGCCTAATCAAAGCCTTATACATTGGAACAAGTATCTCCCTACTTCTACATGTCAGTGTCCTCCGCATCATTCCCAGAAGTCTTTGTGTTGTCTTCACAATTTTGGCAATGTGTCCCCTAAATTTTAGATCCTTATCCACTATCACCCCCAGATCTCTTATTTCCTCTACTTCCAACAATATATTCTCACCAAGCATAAATTCTGCATCCCATCTTTGTTTTCCAAATTTTAAAACCTTACATTTTGCAACATTGAACTCGCATCCCCATTTGCTTGCCCAATCACTCAATTTATTCAAGTCTTCTTGCAAGGCCACAACATCTTCACTACTCTTTATGGTTCGTCCCAACTTTGCATCATCTGCAAACAACTGAATATCTCCATCCAAATCTTCACCAATATCATTAATATATAAGTTAAATAGTAATGGCCCTAAAACAGACCCCTGAGGCACTCCACTAGTGACTTTCCTTTTCCTGGATATTGCACCCCCATACACAACTTGTTGATACCTATCAGATAGCCAGTCTCCAATCCAATGCACTAATCTAATATCCAACCCCATCTGCTCTAGTTTGACTGTCAACTTATCATGAGGTACTCTATCAAAAGCTTTTGCGAAATCCAAGTATATTATTATTATTATTATTATTATTATTATTATTATTATTATTATTAAACAAGACCTCATGGAGTCAAAGACTCATCTAGGAGGTCCTTTTATCTCACACACATCTCATCATACCGGGTCTTAAACACATTCAAACTCCTTGCAGACACCACACTCTCAGGCAAGGCATTCCAATCATTCACAACTCTGCACGAAAAAAACCTGCCTCTCACTCCCCTACTCACACCCTCTTTATACAGTTTCCAGGGATGACCTCTGGTTCTCCCCTGATCTCCCACTATTCGCTGTAGAACTTCTCCACCATTGATCCTATAGCAACCCCTTACCAACTTGTAGGTCTCTATCATATCTCCCCTCTTCCTTCTCTCCACTAGTCTCTGCAAATTACATCTTTTCAATCTTTCCTCATACTCGACATTCCAGAGGTCAGAAACTACCTTAGTCAGTCGCCTTTGGACCCTTTCCAACATCTCCTCATCCTTCTGAAAACCAGGTGACCAAATCTGGGCACAATAGTCCATGTGTGGCCTAATCAAAGCCTTATACAATGGAACAAGAATCTCCCTACTTCTACACGTCAGTGTCCTCCTCATCATTCCCAGAAGTCTTTGTGTTGTCTTCACAATTTTGGCGATATTACTGTGTATCCTTCTCCTCTGTCCAAGGAAGCAGTCACTTTATTGTAATAAGTAAGTAGATTACTAAAACATGACCTCCCTTTAGCAAATCCATGCTGTCCATCAAAAATTATACCATTGTTGTCAACCCAACTCTGGATCCTAGTTCTCACAAGCTTCTCCACAACACCTGACACACAGATAGGCCTATAGTTTGATGCTTGAGTTCGATCACCTCCTTTATGAAGTGGCACAATCTTGCCCTCCTTCCACTCTCTAGGAACTTGACCAAGTGCAAGACTCGTATTAAAAAAATATGTCGAGGCAGGTGTCAACTCTCTAGCACACTCCTTCAGAATACGTGGTGATATATTATCAAGTCCCACAGCCTTATTTACATCTAGTTTACTCAACTCCCCAAACACCTCTTGCTCACTTACAGTCAGTCTCTCCTCCCCATCATCAACTGCTCTTAATCTCTCCATGAAGTCACATTCACAAGATTGAAAGATCTTTATGAATTGCTCATTAAGTATCTCCACAACACATTCTGCAACAGCTGTCTTTATACCATTTCCTCCAATCAATGTCATCCTTCCATAATCATTCTTTCTTTTGCTGGCTACATATCGAAAGAACTCCCTAGGATTCTTTTTGGCTACATTAGCTAACTGCTGTTCATACCTCTCTTTAGCTACTCTCACCAACCAAGTCACCCTCCTTGCCTGGTCTTTGTAGACCTCATGAAATTGGTTACTTCCACTTCTCTTATGCTGTCTCCACAATGCCTTTTTTTTCTGTATTGCATGCTTAATCTCTTTATTCATCCATCTCACACCTACCTTATTTAACCTTCTCACCCATGGTATACATTTAGACATTGCATCTACTAAATAGTTTTTGAAAATCCCCCAAGCTGCATTGATCTCTTTTCCAGCTAACTCCTCATTCCATGCTACATCTGCAAGCTGTCTCCTGAGCTCTTCATAATCACCCCCCTTGTAGTTCCACATATACCCTTTTTTTACAGGGGTCCTTGCACTGCTGGCAACCACCCAGGTAATCACCTCATGGTCACTTTCACCAATTGGTGGATGATTTGACACCTCATTTATAATTACATCCTCCGATGAGATGACCAAATCCAAGACCCTTAATTTTCCAAGACCCTTTCCACAGTTAATTTATCCCCTTCAAATCCTGAGGACCAAATTTGAGAACAGTAGTCTAAGTGTGGTCTGATGAGGGTCTTATGCAATGGAACGATGCAGGTCAGCATCCTTCTCAGTATTGCAGCAATCCTCTGGGTTACCTTCACCACCTTTGCAATATGTTCCCTGAATTTCAGGTTTCTATCAATCATCACCCCCAAGATTTCTTGGCTCCCCCGCTTCCTCCAGTACAGTTCCTCCAGTCGAGTATGCAGCCTCCCATTAATATCCCAAACTTCAAGACTTTACATTTTGCTGCATTAAACCGAGACCTCCCTCCCCATTCTGCCCATTTGTCTAGTTTATTCACATCCTTTTGCAGGGCTGTCACATCAGCACTATTACTAATAACCCTTCCCAGCTTCACATTATCTGCAAACAACTGAATATCCCCCTGCAATTCACTGACAATGTCATTGATATAAAAGTTAGATAAAGGTTAATTATTAATTATAATAAATATAATTAATGCTTCTGATTTTTTGGCAAAATTAAATTGCCATCATCAGAGAGTATGGTACAGTATATGTGCACATAGGAACAAACAATGGGTAAATGAGGCTGGAGAATTATGGCAAAGAAAGTTGAGCCTAAAGTCCTAATATTACCCCCAGTTGGCTAATGAAATGTCTTGGCTGTTGGGCTGAAGTTTGGTGTATGAGTGCTTTCCAAATTTGAAGCATTTTCATGCAAACAAATTTGTTGAGGTTTGGGTAGTTTCTTAAGGTTGAGGAAGATTCTAGGAATAATCTTTCATATTTATATTTGCTGCAGTGCATAGAGTGGCCTTCTTCCAGCATATCCTGTGGTGGCTGTCCAAAGCATGGTCGGCAATCCTGTTCTACCACTACAGCTACTCAGGACTTCCTGGACCTTGCTTTGGAACTCACCACATTCTTAGAATCTGCCTCAGGCTTAAAAAACTACCCAAACCACAAAAAGTGAGGTTTGAGTAGCTTTGTGTTGGTGAGGTATGGGATTGGCTATTTGATAGTTATCAGCAATTTGCATATGAGAGAGCACTATTCAAGAAACGGAAAGTCACTATTAGCATGCTGCAATAATTTGCTTTGGTAATGTTACTGTTTAACTTATATATTAATGATATTTGGAAGTATTTAAATGGGAATGTGTAGTTGTTTGCCAAACTTAGGAAGAACAATGACGTGTAGAGAATTTGAATAGACTGTCTGAATAGGCAAGTGAGTTGGACTACTTTTTAAGCTTAAGGTTTTAAAATTTGGAGGACAAGATTGGGATGCAGAGTGTATGTTGGTGAGGGTTATATTGGAAAAAGGTGGAGGAAGTAAAGGATCTGGGAATGATTGTGGCCAATTATTTCAGATTTAGGTGCCATATTGCTAGAATTGTGAGAATGTTACAAATGGCACATTGATGATGAGGAAAATAACATTTAAAAGTACCATAAGAGGTTATGGCACCAATGCATGAGGCATTGAACAGGCTGCATGTGGATTACTTTACTCAGGCATGGTTTCCTGGATTTTCAGGACAGACTGAGGAATATCTTTCCGAGTTGTGGATAAAAGAAATATGATAGCATTCAAAACTGGAATAATCTTTTATTGATACATGCAATCAATCAATTATTCCAAGATATCCAGTTATAAATATTTTGGAACAGAAAAATATTTCAAATCCAGATCTATACTACTAAACATTTTGCTCATTTATTCACAAATAAAATTATCATTAGTGTGTGTGTGTGTGTGTGTGTGCGTGTGTGTGTGTGTGAGAGAGAGAGAGAGAGAAAACTTAGTAGGGCTAAGTAAAAGAATTCACCAAAGAAAACCTATAGCAGTTTTTTTTCCTTCTTTCAAATTTGAATGGTAGGTATGAGACATTGAAATTAAGTGGCTCATATTGATCAGCAATTTCATCTGATAGGCAGAGTATTAACAAAAGGAAGGACATTGTTCTGTTAGATTCTTATAGGTGAATAAACAGGAAATTTTGTTATAAACATAAAATTTGAATGTCTTGATTATATAGTTTTGCAATGACAGTAAACAGGAACAGATATTTGAGAAGCAAAACAGGAGCAAAAACAGGACATAAAGATTTGTACGATGATGGACTGCATTTAAATTATTATTATTATTATTATTCAGGCATCCATTGGAGTCAAAAGACTCATCGTGGGAGGTCCTTCCTAAGAACATAAAGTCTGTCAAGACTCATCGAGGGGAGGTCCTCCCCCCTAAGAAACACAAAGTCTATCATACCACTCCTTAAACTCATTGACCGTTCTCGCTCTCACCACTCCATCAGACAATGCATTCCACCGTTCAACCACCCTCCACGCAAAGAAACCACTCCTCACCCTCTTGCTCACAGTTTCCTTTCGTAACTTCCAGGGTTGGCCTCTTGTCATCACTCCTTCCCGCTGTTCAACAAGCGAAAGAACTCCCCAGTGTCAACCCTGTAACCACCTCTCAACAGTTTAAAAGTCTCAATCATATCACCTCTCCTTCTTCTATTCACCAAACTCTGCAGTCCACATTCCCTCAGCCGATCCTCATAACTATCCTTGTACAGTCCTGAGACCATCTTTGTCATCCGTCTTTGTATCTTTTCCACAGTTAATTTATCCCCTTCAAATCCTGGGGACCAAATCTGAAAACAATAGTCCAAGTGTGGTCTGATCAGAGACTTATACAACAGAATGATAACCCTCTTATCCCTGCAGGTCAGTGTCCTTCTCATAATTGCAGCAATCAACTGTGTTACCTTCACCACCTTTGCAATATGTCCCCTAAACTTCAGGTTTCTATCAATCGTCAACCCCAGATCTCTTGTCTCTCCTACTTCCTCCAGTATAACTCCTCCCATAGAGTATGCAGCATCCCATCGATGTTTCCCAAACCTCAAGACCTTACATTTTGCTGCATTAAACTGACAACCCCCATTCATTTGCCCATCTATCTAGCTTATTCAAATCCTCTTGCAGGGCTACCACATCTGCACTATTACTAATAATCCTTCCCAGCTTCGCATCATCTGCAAACAACTGAATATCCCCTTGTAATCCACTGGCAATGTCATTGATATAAAGGTTAAACAATATAGGTCCTAGTACTGAGCCCTGTGGGACCCCACTTGTAACCCTCTGCCTCCTTGAAACTGCTCCACCATACACAACTCTCTGATACCTATCAGACAGCCAATCCTGAATCCAGTTGACCAATCTGACATCCAGACTCACGTGCTGCAACTTAAATATCAGCTTATCATGTGGCACCCTGTCAAATGCCTTCGCTAAGTCTAAGAAAATTGCAGTATATGCCTTTCCCTCATCCAATGTTCTTGTAACTTTATTATAAAAGGCTAGCATATTGCTAAAACAAGAGCACCCTTTCACAAATCCATGTTGACTCTCACAGATAACATTACCCTCATCTGCCCAATGCTGTATACGGTCCCTCACTACTTTCTCCAAGATCTTAACAACTACTAATGACACACAAACTGGTCTATAATTAGACACTTCCAGTCTGCTACCACCCTTATGCAAAGGCACTATCTTACCTTCCTTCCATTCCCTGGGCACCTTTGCCGAAGCCAGACTTTCATTGAAAAGCCAGGTTAAAGGCACTGTCAGTTCCCTAGCACATTCTCTCAAAACTCGTGGTGAAATACTATCCAGTCCCAAAGCTTTACTGACATCCAGAGTACTCAGTATCTGAAACACACTCTCCTCCTGTACCTCTAAACCTCAAACCAGCCCTATCCCTCTAGCATTAAAACTGACATCTCCAGGATGAAATACTCCAATAAAGTGTTCATTGAACAATTCCACTATGTCCTCTGCATCAGTCACTCTATTCCCATTTTTATCCCACAATATCATTCTTCCACAGTCATTTCTTCTCCTACTGGTCACATAGCTAAAAAATTCCCTAGGATTTTCTTTGGATCTTAGGGCCAATCTCCTCTCATATTCCAGTTTCGCTTTCCTTACCACACTAGTCACTCTTCTGGCCTGTGTCTTATATTCTTCATGCACCTTCTCTTCACCTGTCTCCTTATATCTCTTCCGTAGCCTCTTTTTTGCATGCAATTCCTGTTTAATATTGTTTGTCATCCACTTTACTCCAAATTGTGTCCTCTTCTTCACTCGTGGTATACAACTTACCATTGCTGCTAACAAATATTGTTTCACAATTTCCCATGCACTAATGATATCTCGGCCTTCCAATTCCTTCCTCCATGAAACTTCCCGAAGTTGACGTCTAAGACTATTATAATCACCTGCATTATAATTCGACAAAAGTTCCCATCTCTTTGATACTCCTGCATGTCTATTCATTTTCCAAGTCAAAACCATATGGTCACTCTCTCCAACTGGTGGGAGAGATGTCAACTCAGTTATTATCAACTCTTCTGATGCTATAACCAAATCCAAAACTCTTGAACCTCTTGTTCCCTCTGTTACATGTTGCCTAAGACATTTGTCCCTCAAGAATTCTAGAAATTTCATTCCCCTATTGCTACATGCATCTTCCTCTCTCCAATTTATACTACTGTAGTTAAAATCTCCCATAACAATCATTCTTCTTGCACTTGCCAAACTTAGCTGTCTAAACATCTCCTGGTCCCCATCCTCTGTGCTCCTGGGTCTGTAGCAACACCCCACTAAATATCCTGTCTTGCCTGCCTCTACCTCACACCATACACTCTCGAAATCATTTGTCTCACTACCTTCCAAAGCCTCCATTCTTAGAGGACATAGGTCATCACTTATCATAAGCAGTACCCCACCACCACGCTTTCCCCTCCTCAATGAATCTTTCCCCTCCAAATAAATTCAGAGTTAAGTGTCTAGAGAGCTTTGTTCACTGAAGGTGTGGAAGCGCAAAGTCAGGAAAACTAAAGAAATTAGGGTTGATGCAGACAAGTGTATGTATGAAGCCATACTCATGAAGCAAATGAGTGTGCCTTCATATATTTCATACAAACAAGTGCAGATTGTAGTCTCTCAAGCATGACTCTCCTGAATAGGGTAATCAATTCAGGAAGTAAAGCTGGTTGGGGCCTACAGGGATGCTGCAGTTTCTATATACCAATGCCAGAAGTATCAGAAACAAGAGGGAGGAATTTTGGGCCAGGGATTAGTGCCCCCTTGCCAAAAAGTTAGTGCCCCTTGTCATCTGCTGTTAGCTGAGTGAAACTCAGCCAACAACAGATGATGTATTTACAGGGATACAATGTGATGGATTTACTATTTTCTGGGAGGATAGAATAGACAGGATGGAAATGGGATATTGCTGATGATAGCAGATGAATTGCACTCAACAAGAATAGGAGTCAGTCATGCAGATTGCAGTTCTCAGTGAATGGAGGGTGTGAGATTGAGGCCAATAGGACAATATATAAAATTGATTGCTGATCTGATAATGTGAAAGACATGCATCAGCAGATTAGTACAATGAGTATAATTCAAGTAATTATTATGAGGGACTTCAACTTTGGAGACATAGTTATTTGAAGCAGAATGTGACGGAGGGAAATGGGATACAAAAGTGTTGACTCTTGTTATAGAATCAAAAGACCTGCTCATAACTAAGGTGGCTACATTGCTCTGATTGGGAGAAAGTGATCACATGGTCTTGACTTGGGAGGTAGCAATGTGGAAATTCCAATTAAGAAGTGATATATGCAGAACTACAAGGCAGGTGATTATGATACACTTGAGAGGCAGCTTGAAGTACCATGACATAAAGATCTGCAAGAGAAGATTGTTCACAGTGCATGGGGGGATAATGAAGGGGTATCTGGAGGAAACAATATCACACTATATACCCAAGGTCAGGAGGGTAAATCAGGTAAGAGTTAGATGGATGAATATTATCATTAAGCATCAGCTGCGAAGACAATGTTGTGGAGAGTATATAAAGAGAAAGGTGACCAGCTAACTCATGAATAGTGCAAGGACCAGGAAAGAAGGGTGACCAGCATGATAAGGAAGGCAAAATTAGATGATGAGTAGAAATTAGCTGAATATGGAAAGGAAATCCCAAAGAGTTTTTTCTTTCTGTGCAAGTAAAAGGAAGAATGACTCTAGAAGGATAACTTTAATGAGTGCAGATGGTAAAGAGGTAACAGGGGCAGACAAAATTATGGAGCTACTGAGTGATTATTTTGCAAGGGAATATCATCAAAGTAAAGATATTGGTATGACAGAGATGACAAGGACTGATGTGAGAACAGAGATTGAAGAATTGGAGGTACTTAGTATATTGCAGAATCTGAATGTAAATTCAGCTGTGGGATTGGATGGTATATTGGCTTGTGTTTTATGAGAATTTGCAGGGAAACTGGCATTGCCTTTAATAGTTTCAGCTCTGATAGAGTCCCAATAGAGTGAAAGGAGGGCAAAATAAAGGAAGATCCAAGTCTGTGGTAGCAAATTATAGAATTAGTATTTCAGGAGTGCTAGTTAAAGTACTGGAAAAGTTGGTCAAAAAGACAATTGAAGAATGGATAGATAAGAATATGATGCTCTAGGTGGGGACAGTGTGGTATTTTGAAGAGTCTGTCATTCCTTAGTAATGTACTAACTTTTTATAATAGAGTGACAACTGAGTTAAATAAAGGGAATAGCTACATGATGATACTGCTGGATTTTGCAAAGGCATTTAACAGAATATCACATGGAACTCTGTTATGCAAACTGTAACAAATGGGGATGGATAGGAAACTGGTGATGTGAATAAAAGGGTGGCTGATGGATGGATGGATACAAAAAAGTGTAGTATATAGAGGAGCAGAATTCAGGATAAAGCAGGTGCTAGTGGTGTGCTGCAGGGCTCTGTGCTTAGACTACTGCTGTTTAATTTTATTGGAGATATTCAGTTGTTTACTGATGATTTCAAGTTGGGTAGGGTAATAGTTAATGAAATTAATGAAGGTGATATAGAGAGCATGCACATGACTTAAATAGACTGACAATATGGGCAAAACATCATGGATATAAATTTAATGTTGAGAAGTGTAAAGTTATTCATTTCGGAATACAAATATGACAAGCTGTGTATCACATTTAGGGAAATGTGCTGCATGAAATTGATGAAGGATTTGGGAGGTAGTATTAGATAGAGAGCTGAAATTTAGAGGGCATATTGCTAAAGTAGCCAGGACAGTTCACAAGATCACTTGGTTATTGAAGAAAACACCAACAAGGAGAAATAAGGGAATTTTATTATTCCTTTTTATAAAACCTTGATACGACCACATCTGGATTACTGTGTTCAGGTCTAGTTACCTGAGTTTCTTAGGGATGAGAAAGTGGTGGAGAGGATCCAGAGTCAAGTAACCAAGATGGTGTGTGGTCTGTGGAATGCCCCCCCTGGAATGACCAACTTTTACAATCCGCAAGCCCTCAATCTGCCCCCCCTGGAATGACCAACTTTTGCAATCCACAAGCCCTCAATCTACCCCCCCCCCTATGGGGATAGATTGAGGGTTTGTGGATTGCAAAAGTTGGTCAATAGGTGCAAAAGGGGGGGGGGATATAATAGAAACATTTAAGTTATTTAAAGGCTTTTATAGGAGTGATGCAGGGGAAATGTTTCAACACTTTGCTAGAGGGAGCAGAACAAGTGGTCATTCCTGGAAGTTGGGTAAGAGTGTATTTAGCAAGGGCATGAAACCTACATTTTTTGTTAGAGAGTGGTGAATGAATGGGATGTGTTTTCTGATCAGTTGTGAGTGCTTTGTGTGTTAACAGTTTCAAGGAGAGGTATTATGGATACTGTGTTGATAGTTTGGGTCTCCCATGATGAGTCTTAGGACTTCATGGAGATGCTTGTGCAATAATAACATAACAATAATAATAACAATATTAATAAATCTTTAACCATAGGAATTCTTATTACTAGGAAAGATTCAGAATTTATTCATTGCATTGTTAACGTAAATGATATTATGGAATCAGGATCTGCAATGAAATAAGAAAAAAATTCATCATCATCATCAACAACCAAGGGTCCAATGCCCGTAGGTGTCTGCTGCCATCTTGATATGATTCTTCCATTGCATTCTATTTTGTGCAAGTTGACTCAGTTTGTGTATAGAGTTTCTGCACCATTTGACGATGTCATTGCCCCATTCTCTGGTTGGTCTTCCTCTTTTGTTCTTTCCTTCAATCATTCCAAACAGCAATGTTTTTAATTTTCTCTCATCATTCATTCTACATATATGGCCAAATAGACATAGTTTCCTTTTGATTATTTTCTGGATCAGGTTTTCTTTTGGTTGTATTCGTCTGTAGATTTCCTCATTGTTCACTTTCTGTATCCAGCTTATTCTCAAGATCTTGCTATAGCACTTCCTCTCAAATGCTAATATCCTCCTTTCAGATTCTCTCAGGAGTACCCAGGCCTCGCATCCATAGAGCATGCTGCTGAAGATACAGGTTTCTACAATGCACAGTATAGTTTACATCTTTATAGCTCGGCTCTTCCATATTTTGTCCATGGCTTTTAAAATAGTTGTTGCTCTGGCTATTCTAATTTTTATCTCCTTTTTTGAGGTCCAAGTCATGCATCATGTGGCATCCAAAAGATGTGAAGCGTTCCACATTTTCCAGTTGAAATCTGTCTATCGTAACTCTGTTCAGTAACTCCTGTTGTCCGAATATCATTGTTTTAGTTTTTTCAAAGTTGACATTTAGTCCATATCTTTTTCCTTCTGTGTATAGTGTTTGCAATGTCTGTTCCAGCCTTGCTGCATCTTCTTCAATTAGGACGATGTCATCTGCAAAGCAGAGGTAGTTTATTCTCATGCCATTTGTTGAAATGCCTCCATCTTCTTTAATCTTATCTAGTGTTCTTCCCAGATGTATGATGAAGATGATTAGTGATATTGGGTCTCCCTTGACTAGTGGCAAACCAATCTCCAGTCTCACCTGCTATTCTGATTTTTGCTTGTGCTTGGATTCCAAGACAGCCCATGTTATATTTTGGTCAATATTATCAAATGCTTTTTGGAAGTCCACGAAACAGCAATATATCTTTTTGTTCTTTCTTCGAGCTTTCTCTGCTATTAGTCTTAGTGCAAGTATTTGTTGCACTGTACTTCGATCTTGTCGAAATCCGGCTTGCTCATCCAGAAGATGTGCCTCCATATGCCCCTTCAGGCGTTCTGTTAGTATTTTCATCAGCACTTTGTCCAGATGACTTATTAATGCAATAGTTCTGTAATTGGTGCATTCTAAAGCATGCCTTTCTTATGAAGACAACCAAGACCGATTTTTTCCACTCTTCTGGGGCATAACCTGATCTCCATATTTCATTACATTGCTTATGTATTTCTTTTACAACTGATTCTCCCCCATATTTTAGCATCTCACCTATTATGTTGTCATTTCCAGGACTCTTGTTGTTCTTGAGATGTTTTATAGCCTTATTCACCTCCTCTTCCAAGATGTCATTTTCAAAGATCTCTGCTGGTGGAGAGATTGCTTTTAGTTCTTTGATTACTTCTGTTGCAGTATCATTTAGTTGATTTTTATATAGTTCGATGCAATATCTTGCCTATCTGTGTGTATAATTTCTGTCTTGTCCATCAATACTTTACCATTTTCATCTTTGACTGCTACTGATCTTGTTTGCCACTTCCTATTGACATTTCTTATAAGTTTGTAGACCTCTCTAGTTTTGTGTTTTCCAATGTCTTTGCACTGGTCCATTTGACTTTATCAGATCTTGCTACTTTCCATACTTCATTGCATTTTTGACAGTATAACTCATCTGCTGCCTCTGAATTATCTCTTTTAAATTTCAGTTCTCTTTTCTCTTGTACCAATTTTAGGGTTTCCTGAGTTATCCATTTCTGTTGATCTTTTCTCTTTCAGGAATTACTGCCTCTACTGCCTTTTTTTTAACACTGTAGTCAGTCATTCTGCTCTTGTATTTATATTTTGTTTTTCACTTGGGGTCTTAAGCTTAGTTTCCAATATGTTCTGATATGCTCTCTTAGCCTGTCTTCATTTAGTTTTGAGATGTCTCTAGCTTTTTGGAACTTTCCTTTGTACTTCTGTTTCAGTTTTAGTCTTATATTCGCAATTGCTAAGCTGTGGTCCGAATCAATATCAGCTCCTTGGAATGATCTGAACTGTTGAACTGAGGTTCTCCATTTCTGGTCTATTAATATAAGGTTGATCATATTCCTGTGTTTGCCATCAGAGGAGCATCACGTCCATTTATGACAATCTTTTTGTTGGAATTTAGTATTACAAATCATCAGGTTGTTATCCGTGGCAAATTCCAGAAGCATCTCTCCACGTTCATTTCTTTCTCCATATCCAAATTTTCCCATAACCTTTTCCCATCTTGTGTTATTTTTGCCAATCTTTGCATTCCAGTCTCCTCCAATGATGAGTATATCCTGCTTCGGCACCTCATCAATTACTAGTTGTAGATCCCTGTAAAATCTCTCAATGTTTTCATCTGCACTCTCTGCAGTGAGTGCATATATTTGAATGGTTGTGATATTAAATGGTTGGGCACTGACTCTTGCAACCATTATTCTTTCAGTAACTGGTTTGTATCCTATCATTGCCTGACAGGCCTTGTTACTTAGCAGGAAACCTATGCCTGCTTCATGCTTACTTTCATTTCCTGACCAGAGAACTCTTCCACCATTTGATTCTCCTGACAATGTCCATCTCATTTCTGAAATACCCAATATATCACATCTGCATTTCTTCATTTCTTCTTGAAGCAACTGCAATATTCCAGTTGTCCAGAGTGTATGGACATTCCATGTGCCAATTGATGTTCCATCCTTTACAGGCCTGAGTTTGATTTTTTTGTCTTTGTTTTCAGTAACTGATTTTTCGATCCAACCCTGATTACTCGATTGGGGATGCGGACCCAGCATGAGTCTTTTTTTCTTGTATTTTGGCATCAGATTTCAATTGTGTTTTCTTTTTACTGTCAGCACATCAACACTTATCTGACAAACCTTTAGTCTTCCTTGAAGAGCTTGGGAGAGAATCAAAAGGAGAATATAGATTTAGGCTTAGGGCAGCCTAAGCTCGCTTTGACACAGTACCATCATTGGACTTCTGTGGCATTTTATACAGTTGCTGGAGTTGTCCACTAACCCACCATGTCCTGCCTGTTAATATTGCCACTTCTTGTCCGGGACTGCTTATTAGCTATTCGCAGTTAGCCACCATCAGTTGGCCATTCCCCGATCCGCAACCTGGGGACTCGTCTGGTGGCATGTAGCTTTGCCTCTGGGGGAAAGACCTTAGAATGGAAAAAAAAAAAAATTTAAGCTTTTGTTCTAATAGATGAGTATAGTATAGTATAGTGTATGTATGGTTAATTTAATTTAATTTAATTTAACAACTGCCACTAAGATATAGCATGTGGAGTGATACTGTTGTTACTAAAAAAAGAAATGTTAATTACTGTTTTTTTTTTTTTTAATTCTAGTTATTTTATAACTTGACATGGTTTCATAGCAAGAGGAACATTAGTCTAATACTAATGTAATGAATGCACAAATATTTCAGAATAACACAACTTATTCCATCATTAGCATATATACCAGAAACTAAATTTTTTCTTTTAATATTCACACAGATACAAAATTAAAAATATTTAATGCACGTATTAAATCAGTTCTTTTATATGGATGTGAAATGCAACTGGTTTTAAAGGAAATACAATGAAAACTACCATTTAAACCGATGTCGGTGGATCATACTTCGAATTTGGTGGCCACAAATTATTACTAACAGAGACCTCTGGAAAAGAAGAAATCAGCAAAAAGTCAACCTTGAAATCAGAAAACAAAACTTTAGATGGATTGGACGTACACTTAGGAAAGATCATGAAGACATCTGTCACACAGCCCCGGAATGGAATCCACAGGAAAGAGAAAGCATGGCCGTCCTAAAAAATACATGGTGGAGATCAACTTTAATAGAATTTGAAAAGAAGTTGCGGAATTAAGACCAATAGTAAGGATAAGGAACCAATAGAAACCATTTACAGACTCCTGATGTTCCTGATAGAATCTCGAAAGAAGAACTTTTTTCTTTTACACTTGATATGTAATGAACATTCATTAATTAACAATGCACAGATATTTCAGAATAAATATCTTATTTCACCACCAGTGCAGATACTAAAAATTGTTTTTTAGTATTGACACTTCAGTGTCTAGTGGAAATGTTGGGTGGCAGAAATCATGTAATATCTGTTAGAATCGATTTAACTAGCCAGATATATACAGGTTATCCCAGGAAGAGTCTGCCAAGCTTCTGGAATTGATTTTTTGAGTGATTTTAAGCAACAACAACAAAAAAGTTTCATCATCATCATTCCCATCTGCCTAAGGCTGGTTGAGGCATCCATGAACAACAGCTTTCTATTCCAAACTATCTGAAGCTAAATTATTTAAATATCTATAAGTGCTCAGACCTGTTGATGTTTTCCATCTTTCATTCTTGGTCTTTCTGGCAGTATCTTTTCATTCTACCCTTCTATTTTGGAAAATTGGAGGAAATATAATAGTATAGTTTTCTGATTTCCTGATTGGTATTAATTTCAATTCATGATGTTTTGTTTATTTTTCTTGAACACTAGTTTTCAAAGCCTGTCAATTTTTGTTCTTCCTTTTGTCTGAATCACTCATGTCTCTGTACCATAAAGAATTGTGGGGAGCTATATGTATATTGATTATAAGTTCTTTAGAAAGATGTGTATTTTTCCATATATTTTATGCTTGATGGTTTTTCATAATTTAGCCTGGCTGTGATTAATGTCTTAAGTAATTAAAATTTTTAAACCGTTCTAGCTTATTTCCTTCTACTTCTAAGTTCTTTATTTCTACCTATTATCGTTGTTTTGGTTTTATTAAAATATCCTACATTGCATAGACCTTGCTTTTTTTTATGCAGATTTTCAATCATATACTTTAAGCTTTCCTTGTTATCTAAATAATAACCATATTATCATCTGCATATGATGTAAATTTTGTCTGCTCACATTTATTTCCATGCTTTCTGGAATAGATTCTTTTAAAAATTCCTTCAGGCATAGGTTAAACAAATATTGTGAGAGCAAACATCTCTGCAGAACACTTTTCTTGACTTGTATTTTAGAAGTTTTATCTGTTCCAAATGTTATTGTGTGCCATGTTATTTTTATAGTACTGGAGTATGATATTGAGTATTTTCTTTTATTTCTTGTTTTAAAATTTCCATCAATTTATTTCTACTTATTGAATCAAATGCTGAAATCATATCAAATGCTTAAAGCCTATAAAGCAGCAATGAAGATTTATTTATTTTTTTTCTCACATCATTTCAGATAAGTGTTAAAAAAATTGTATCAATGCTATCAATGTTATCTTAATCATTGGAAATATGATCAGTCACAATTTGGTCACTAATGACTGGAGTGCTGGGTGGTGTCATTAGTGTCACTCAGTCATTAATGACTGGATCTTGCAAGCATTCTTGGAGCTTTTAAACAGTGTTCCAATTTGTGTTCTTGAAATGATCATGTTTAACCATGTGTTTTTAATGAAAAAATGCTAGTTTAAGTTTGAAACAGGGAGTATGCCGTCACCCATTTCATTTAGTTTTGTAATGATTATGCAATATATCAAGAAATTATCAAACAAGATTCTTGACATTGTCTCTAATCTTACTGATGTATACCAACATTCACAGGAAATTTGATCATGGCTGTACTAATTGGTCCTGTGGATAATGTATAACAGCCTGTGGGTTCAAATTCTACTATGGACATGAATGTTTATGAATTTTATTACCTGGTGTGAAGCAACCATTCTGCTTATTGGCCTGAAGTGGCTTGAACAAGTTCCATTGGTTTTCTCTTGAGCAAGTTTTCTGGATTATGAGTAACTCTTAGCCTACTCATTATACATTAGGTTCATTTGTAGGATTCACATGAAAAACAAACAAAAGAAAAAAGTGTTGCATTTGAATAGGAGGATAATCAGCAAGTTCAAGATAATGTGTTCCAAGAAGTGCATCACAATCCTGTACTTGCAAGGAAAGAAATGAGTACCCAGCCTTTTTGATGTACATTAGCATCTTAAAACTTATACATTATGTGATCAGAATGTTTTAACATTTTTTCCTGATGACATCTTTCTCTTTTTTTTTTAAGGTATTTTTGTAGAGAGTTCTAAAATTCCAATTAAAATAGTAAAAGAACCTGCAAATTATGGGTAAGCAAGCAATTTTCTTTACTTTTGATATATAGAGGGAGAACAATTTCATTTAAAAAATAATGTTAAACAAAATACTATACTGTATGCAGGTGAAAAATAAATTATCATACTTGACAAAAAATTATATTATTATTGTCATCATATTTTTGGTCCTATGCATATATTATAAATATATGTATAGGACCTAGATTAGTGCCATGTGTGGGCAAGAGCAAAAGGATAAGGAGAAATATGTTCACATTTTGTTTAAAGAGCTGAAGGTTGTATTCTTTGGGGAAGGCAGCGGCTGTTCCAAAGAACAGAAGTAGATGGAATGAAAGAGGAGGAACTGAAGTTGATTTGGTGAGTTTCAAGATAGACTGTAAAAGGGTGTTGGTTAGCATTGACTCTTCTTGTAATGATTTTGGAGGAAAGTGAAGGAATTTGGGATTTGTATAGAGTAAGTAGGTGTGAAGTAGTGTCTTGCGTGGAAAAGTATACCAAGTTTTTTGACAGCTGTAGAAGCAGAAGTTGAAATATGTTTGTGCCAGGAAAGATGAAGGTGTACGTCAGTCCAAGAAGGAAAATCTGATCATTTTTGGATATCTGGGTATTGTTGAAGATAAGGGAGAGGAATGGGAACTCTTTTTTGCGAGAAATCTGACAGCACTGAGTTTTGGTGGCATTGAAGTCTACAGGGCTTTCCTAGCCTCATTGGGATATAGCTGGAAGATCAGAGTTCAGGCCACTAGTTGCAGTGGCTTGATACTGTTATCAGCAAAGCTGTGGATGGATTGAAAGTCTGCAAAAGTTCATTTAGTTTTTGTAATGATTATGCAATATGTTGAGAAATTATCAAATGAGATTTCCTGAAATTATTGTCTCTAATGTCAGGTACTGACAGTAGGAAGCCTAGTCCACAGAGGTACAGATGTTGGTAAGCAGATTTCACAATTGGTGAGTGATGGGAGCTATCTTTTTTTTTCCCACAAAAATTACGTAAATTATTGTTATTATAATGATATATACAGGGCGATTCAAGTCTGTACATAGGGATTTTCCCTATTTTATTTTTCCCACTTTATAAGTGCCTCCATAGCACAATTGAAAGAATGACGGTATGTTGCGCTCTTTGATTAGAAAAGGCCTAAGTTCAATTCTCGTTGTGATGGGAGGAATCTTTTTATGGACTTTTTCAATTGAAGGTTAGCTGATCATACAGAGATCGCAGGGTTTTTCATCTTGCATACAGACAAATCGGCCTTTCAGACGAATTTACAGACAAAAAATACTAGTTGTGGTGGTGGTGGGCAGTAGATGGCATTGATGTAGATGATTGGTAGTAGAGGTTCGGTGTAGTGGTGTAGACGGAGAGTTATACAGTAGGTGTCCTCCTGTGATGAGTCTTCTGACTCCTTGGAGGTGTCACGAATAATAATAATAATTTACAAAACATGCTCGCTATGGTTGCTATTCTTTTTATGGTTGCCATGCATTTGTGTGTGAAAATACACACAGATGCATCTCTCCCACTCATGGTGAATTTGTGTTAACACATCTAGTGTTATCAGTGGTGAGCTATGGAAATTTTTAACAAAGAACTCGCATTGTTGAACAAAAAAAAGCCATATTTCACACAAAAACTTTTATTAAAACAGCTTGTGTGCAAATGCCAATCAAAAAGTATGAGGGGACAATCAACCTGTAAAGGTTATCATTTTTAAACAAATATTTCATGATATAAACATGAAATATTTGCACACGATCATCAAGATAAATCAATTGTTTATTTATTTTTTACAGCTACAGCTTGATAGTGTTATTCATCCATTTAATGCCCGCTGGATTTACTCTCCTGACTCTAGGTATGCATTCTGCCATTACTTCCCTCAAACACTCCTTGACCATTTCTCATGCACTCTCAACATCTAGCCCTTGCAGGTTTACATGCCATGGCACAAATCTAAGCAATCTCCTAAGCGTGTTATACTACTTATTAGAGTTTTTATTTCCAATTACCTCAGAGAGAACTAGCAAATCTTCAATTTTTCATCTCATTCTATGCCAGAAAGCAAGATTTGTCATGTGGACAGCACCATAGTGAAAAAGAGATGCAAGAAAACAGTCTGTTGTAATATTTTAATAGGGTTACAATCATGACTACTCACATCATCTGATCAAAAATATCCAGAGGCCCCTTCATAGTAGTGGATATGACTATATATATCATGATCATGACTTATATAGGTATAAATAAAGCACATAGTCTTGCAATCTTCATAGATAAACATTAACAGCAACATGGACAGTACTGTAGAGCTCAGTGACTTTTAACATGGCATTATCATAGGATCCCATCTTTGCAACAACTCAATTCATAAAATTTCTGCCCCAAAGCAGATGTTGTTATAAAATGGAAATGCCTACACACTAACAGTACAATCATGACCTGACAGGCCACATAAAATTCACAGAGCAGGTCTGTTAAGTGCTGAAGTGTGTGGTGCAAAAAAATCATCCATCCTTGGTTGAAACAGTAACCACTGAGATACAAAATGCCTCTGTAAGCAATGGCAGCATTACAACCATTTGTCAGGATCTGAAGATTATGGGTTTCCATGGCTATACAAGTCTGACATCAGAAGGGAAATGCCAAGCGTCAGCTGGAATAGTGTGCAGCTCTCCACCATTAGACTCTGGAGCAAAGAAAGCATGTTCTCTGGAGTGATGAATCACACTTCACCATATGGCAGTCCAACAAACGAGTAGGTTTAGCAGATGCCAGGAGAGTGCTACCTTCCCCAATGTGTTGTGCCAACAGTGAAATTTGGTGGAGGAGTCATCAATGTCTGAGGCTGATTTTCATAGTTCACTCTAGGTACCAGTGGTGGCCAGTGAAAATTTTAAGTGGGGGTGCTGCATATACAAAAAAAAAAACACTTTTTTTTTTCCTAATCAGTAACGAATTTATTAATAAATAAATTTACATATTAAAAATTGCTTTATTAAAAATATTTCATCCTCACCACGAACAAACACCAATAATAAAAGTTTCGTATCAATAGCAATGACAAGTGCAAACGAATGTCGGCGTTAGATTGCAGTGCATTTGTTTCGTGTAACGATAATTGAAAAAATATTATTCTTTTCATATTTTCAACAGTGACACTTGTCATAATTCAGCCTTGTATCTATAATAAATAAATAATTATATGTTATTTTAACAAAATAAAATAAGATTTACAAAAAATAGTTCACCAGGCACATGCACCAATAATAAGCGTTTCATATCTCACAGAAATAAGGCACGTAAGCTTACTAAAAATACACTGCTGTTTGACCAGTTACAGTTGGGAATGACATAACGTGCAATGACAATGACGTAACGAATATTGCATTAGAATCGCAGTGCATTTGTTTTGTAATCTAAAGCGTTAATCACACAATTCCAATTATTAACTATTCAATCAATGTCAAAACATAAGCTGTAACCTTTAACATGTTGTACTGCATTTATATAATGTTGTAAGCATTGTTATTATTTATAAACACAAACAAAATTTAATTTTTTCATTTTTTCCTTGGGTGGTGCTTGGGTGAACTATTTTTCCAGGGGTGCTGCAGTGTCGCAGTGCTTATGTACGGGCCACCACTGCTGGGTACCCTAGTTTCATTGATGGGGGAATCTTAATGCTGTAGCCTATAATGACATTCTCAACACTTCTGTGCTTGGATGCACAATGATGCTCTGTCTACAAAGTGAGGTTTGTGTAGGAATGATTTGACGAGATGAATGTTGAAGACTTGATTGGCCTGAACAGAGGCCTAAACTCAACTCCATTGATCACCTGTGGGATGAAATGGAATGTCAATTGTGGCCAGATCAAACCACCATCCTCCTCCTCCCATCAGTGACCAACCTTAATGCTTTTCTGAAAGAATGGAAAGGAATTACTGCAGCAATGTATCAAAATTTAGTGTAAAGCCTTTCCAAAAGATTGAAGGCTTATAGCAGCAAAAGGTGGATGAAATCCATATTAATGCTTTTCATATCAGAATGAGAGTGGGATGAGCAAGCATTCAGATATTTTTGATCAGATAGTGTGGAAATGTGCAAGTTTTGGGATTTCAGAACTTTTCCACAATATATTTATGAATTGTTTATCCAGTCATGATGTACCCACAAAAATGAAAAAGTCATAATAGTGAATCTGAACAAAAGCATAAGTAGTGCATCTGAAATTCACCAATTTGAAAATGAAACTTTGAAAGATGTGAATGAGTGACTGTTTTGCATGATGATTTAACATATTTTTCATTTAAATTTATTAAAATTTTTGTTATAAGTTTTTTTTAAAATTTTTTTTATAACAATTCAATGATGGTGGAGTTAATCTTTTTTGGCACAAGTTTTCAAAAAAAGATACATATATTTACACATATACTTTGTTTAATTTTTTTTTAATGTTTCTTGTTTTTTTAATGAAAAAACAAACAAACAAACTAATTTACAGTGGGGTTTATTCTAACATACATACTTTCTTGAAAAAAGACTATGAATACATTTTTTTACATACTCTTTATTAAAGCACCATCTAGGGAATGATGTTTCTTTCTGTTTTTAGGTATACCTTTCCTAAATGCCGTTGTCTAAAGAAGAGATATAAAAATCATTCTCATGGCTGAATCAGGAAGCTTTCACAATGTTGCAATGGAATTTAACAGGAGACATAGCAAGCATATCACAAAAAACACTCTTCCTAAACTTACTGAGAAGTTAAAAAAAACTGAAAGTGTTACTGGCATTCACCAATGAAGGCACATGATGCTGGCAGTGTTTACAAAGAGTCCCCCAAAAAGCACATGACAGCTGTCTGCAGAAAGCAGCGTCAGCCAAATCAAGTATTGCCCACATCATGAAAGAACAAATGGCATCCATTTGAAATGCAAATATTGCAGCATCTTAGTGAAGACAACCTAGATTGGTGGATGGAATCTTGCAAGTGGGCAATAAAAATTAGATGGTGATACAAACTTCTCATCTGAAATTTTGTTTACTAATGAAACCAATTTTGGTTAATGATGCTAAAACCTACATTACTGGAGTGATACCAATCTGCACTGGATGAGTCCCTCAAAGATGCAAAGTGCAAGAAAACTGATGTGTAGTGCAGGATATGTGGTAACAAAATAGTCGAAACTGGTTTTCTTTGCACATAAATTTGAATAATGAAATATACCTAAATATCATCCCTGCTAAATGAGGAAGGAAAATTTCCAGCATATTTTCAGCAAGATGGGGTGCCACCCATTATGGTATCTGGGTTTGCCAATACTAGATCAGCAGTTTCGGGGTTCCTGAATTGGTCACTATGGTCCCATGGAGTGGCCTCTGATGTTCCCAAACCTCAAGTCCACTTGATTTTTACTTGTGGGAACACTTGAAGGCAATGGTGTACCAAGAAAAGATATGAAACAAGAATCATCTAAAGGAACACATTTGAAATACAATTACGTGTATAACACCCAGTGGTGAGGTATAAGGGGCTTGCCCGAGCCCTTTGTTAAATTTTTCTCAAATTTGAAAGCCCCTTGTTCTTCTTGTTTACTTTTTTATTTTTTCAAAAAAACAAAACAAAAAAAAACATAACTTTTTGAAATATATTAAGCGACAAACTCATATGGTAGCCTAGCAAAAATTAGTCTATTCAGCAGTGTATAGATTATTTGGAATTATTGTTTCAACTCCTCTATAACGAATGCGCCAAGTTTGAAAAAAAAATAAGCACATGCATTATCCTTACCCTTCTCCCTTCTGGTAACCAATTGTATGGTAAAACCTTTGATTATCACTTGAAGTATAAAAACAAAAGAGAAATATAACGTATTTCACTATTATTGTGTTTAGATAATATTTATTTATTATTTATAGATTGTTTGTCATAATAACTTCTATCACAAACAAAATAAATTTATTTTGTTTATAAAAATGCAGATTATTGCATATGTGCGATTATAAAAGATTTTATTCTTATTATATTTTGATAGTTAAAAAATGTTTTTCTTATGTAAGATAAATTAAGGCCAGAAAGGTAACTAGTGTGGTAAGAAAGGCAAAAGCAGATTATGAAAGGAAGTTAGCAATGCAGGTTAGCAATCTCATATCTCAAACCCTAGTAAACCGTTGTTTACTAGGGTTTGAGATATGAGAGTGAGTTCATCAAGGAGAATTTTTTCTTCTGAGATAACATTGGTTGCTCTATTTTTAAGCATATGTATTATGCTGAGTTTTTGTGCAACATGGTGAGACGATTTGAAGTGCAGGTAACATCCAGTGTCTGTTGGTTTTCGATAGATTGTGAGCTGGATTTGTCCATTCTCTTGTTTCTTTATTACTATATCTAGATTGGCTATTCTTTTCAAGCTCTAATGTGAACTGTATTTTTTGGTGGAAGGAATTTATTTTTGTAAGAAAATCAAATAAGGTAGTTTCTGTGCCTCTCCAAATTATGAAAAGGTCATCTATGTATCTCCACCAAACCAATGGCTTTGGATTTAATTTGGAAAGGATGTCAGCTTCTAGTTTTTCCATGAACAGATTAGCCAGGGAAATGATAAAGGACTGCCCATGGCTAAGCCATTAAGTTGTT
Source organism: Typopeltis vanoorti (assembly GCF_054136105.1). NCBI lineage: Eukaryota > Metazoa > Arthropoda > Arachnida > Uropygi > Thelyphonidae > Typopeltis > Typopeltis vanoorti. Next base: position 79,798,971 of record NC_143569.1, on the reverse strand, counting down.
CATAAATTGTCATTCACTTTGAAATAATTCAATTTGAAGCAATGGTGAAAAAGCTGTGCTGTCATGTGGATAGAGATTGTCTAGGAACTTGATAACTTCTTCAATAGGTGTGTTGGTAAATAATGAAACCACGTCTAAGCTTGCGAGGATGTCTGTTTTTAAGATGGAGATGCCTTTTAATTTTTCAATAAAATGTTTAGAATTCTTTATGAAGGACTCTGATTTTTTTATATTATATTATCTTTCAAAAAATGGGCTGGATATTTAGCTAATAGATATGTAGAAGAATTTCTTCTGTCAATGATCGGGCAGAGCGGAACTCCAATTTTGTGCACTTTTGGTGCACCATATAAGCGTGCCGTCATTGGATGTAGAGATTTCAGACTTTATTGGAAGTCTGAAGACCACCTAGTCATGTTCTGTAATAGGTTATTAGTCTCTTTTTGATTTTTGAGAGTTGGATCGAAATCTAATATGCGATAGGTTGACGTGTCTGAAACTAACTCAGTGATCTTTGTTATGTAGTCTTTGGTGTTAAAAATGACTTTTGAGTTGCCTTTATCTGCCTTTTGGATGATTATATCTTTGTTCTTCTTTAGGTTTGAGGGGGCTCGCTTTTCAATAGGAGTTATATTAAGTTTTGGTGGTTTTGAAGTTGAAAGGATGATAATGCTTTTTAATCAGATATCATTTGCTACTGCTTCTGGAAATGAAGAAGTGCCTTTTCTATATTGCTAATTATATCAATCTTTGGAATGTGATCTGGAGTGATAGCGAAGTTGAAACCTTTCTTTAGTATGTTGGCTTCTGGTTTTGATAATGTATAGTCTGAAAGATTGAAAATGACTTTTTCATCTGGGAGACTCGGTCTTGAGTTGTATTTTCTTTCATAAAGTCTCTCGAATTTTTTTATTCGAGATTTTTTATGGTTAGAAAACCTTGTCAAAACTATTTTGAACTATGCGGTCAAGAATATTCCATAGGTTGCTATCTATGCTGTTAGAGATGTCTTCAAAAAGTTCTAAGCATCTGAGGTCTACTTTACTAAGTAAAAATCTAAGGTGTTGAATTCTTTCATGGAGTAAAGACAAATATGCCTTAAAGTAAATGCATTTCACTCTTTTTGATTGTAATTGCTCTTTAATAGTTAAAAACTTGGGAATGATGTTGAATTGTCTACATCTTTTCAAGAAGGTTAAATGGTTTAACATTCTAGCTTTTTTACATTTGAGTTTTTCAAAGGAACGTACCTTATGCTTTGTGTAGCCATCGAGCCTGTTCATTTTTGTTTTGTATTTGGTCACTTCAATATTAAAACTTGAGCTTTTTCTTGGTTTTATGTGTTGACCAGATATTTGTAAATGATATGCATGACTTGTCAACAAGTTTCACCAGCTATTCTGTCTGGCTTCTTCAGGACAAGTATAACGGTACAAACTAACGTTTGCTAGTAAAAAAAAAGAAGAATGTTTGATCTGTTCATGGAAAAACTAGAAGCTGACATCCTTTCCAGATTAAATCCAAAGCCATTGGTTTGGTGCAGATACGTAGATGATGTTTTCATAATTTGGAGAGGCACAGAAACTACTTTATTTGATTTCCTTATAAAAATAAATTCCTTCCACCAAAAAATACAGTTCATGTTAGAGCTTGAAAATAATAGCCAATTGCCTTTTCTAGATACACTAATAAAGAAACAAGGGAATGGACAAATCCAGCTCACAATCTATCGAAAACCAGCAGACACTGGACATTACCTGCACTTCAAATCGTCTCACCATATTGCACAAAACTCAGCATAATACATATGCTTAAAAATAGAGTGACCAATATTATCTCAGAAGAAAAAATCTCCTCGATGAACTCACTCTCATATCTCAAACCCTAGTAAACAACGGTTACCAAGAAATATAATCAAAAAGATTCTTCATAGAAACCCTCCACAGCAGCAACCTCCTGTCGTGCAATATACATCGTCCATCGTCATCCCTTATGCAGGCTCAGTGTCAACAAAAATAGCCAAACTCCTTGTCTTTGAACGTCAGAGTTTCTCTCAAACCTGTTAAGACAATACGGCACATTTTAAAATCTCCTAAGGACATTAATGCCTTCTTCAAATATGCCAGTGTATACAACATCCCATGTTCCTGTGGATTAAATTACATAGGGCAAACATGAAGTCTGGAAATTTGAAAAAAAGAACATGTAGTGGACGTGAACAACAACAGAACAGATACTTCAGGATTGGCCCGTCATTTCTTGACCTCTAACCACACCATCGATTGGGATAACAGCTCCATGCCTTATATAGAAGAAGAAGATTTTCGATGTAGAAACTTCAAAGAAGCCGTGGTTGTACTCCACTCTGGAGAAAATCTAAACAAAAATCAAGGAATGATTCTGAAAGACATCTGGAAAAGCCTAACAAGTTCACCCAGCTTACCAGAATTTCATTTTGCTAAAAACTATATAATGTGCTCAATAAACAATGACTGATAAACCACATTCCATGCTTATGATGTTACGTGCCAGTTTTAATTTATGACTGTGTTACTCCATTCTTCTTTTTTTTTTTTTTTTACTAGCAAATGTTAATTTGTACCGCTATATTTGTCCTGAAGGAGCCAGACAGAATAGCTGGTGAAACTTGTTGACAATTCATGCATATCATTTACAAATATCTGGTCAACGAATAAAACCAAGAAAAAGCTCAAGTTGTAATATTTAAATGACCAAAAAAAAAAAAAAAAAAAACTTTGCAAGAGTATATCATCCAGGTGGTGATATTGCAGGAATGAGGGAACTGATGGCTTGTATGGGAACTTAAATAAATGAAATGGAGATGAACAGCATATTACAGAACCTTAATGTGAATACATCTGTGGGAATTGGATGGCATACCAGCTTGAGTCTTATGTGAAGTGACAAAGGAATTTTCAGTGCCCTTGACCATATTGTTTAATCCAAGTCTCAGCTCTGGGTTAGTCCTAAGGGGGGGGGGTGGAAAGAGTGGTAAATAGTTCTGTTGAATGAAAGAGGCTCCAAGACTGCTGTACAAATTACCAACCGATCAGCATATCAGGAGTCATTGTCAAAGTATTGGAGAAGTTGGTCAGGAGCAAAATACAGGAATGGATAGATGGAAATGGGATACTGTATTGGAGCAGCAGGGCAAATCATGCCTCAGTAACTTGCTCATGTTTTATAATACAGTGACGGCCGAGTTGGATAAAGGTAATGGATTTACAGTGATACTGCTGGACTTTGCTAAGGCCTTTGACAGTATACCACATGAAATTCTAATCAGTTAAACTGCAGCACCTGTAGATGGATATGGGATTGGTGTGATGGATAGGAGGGTGGTTGATGGAGAGATATCAGTGAGTAGTTTATTCAGGAGTAGAATCCAGAAGAAGGCCTGTGACTAGTTGTGTGCTGCAGGGGGTTCTGTTCTTGAACCGCTGCTATTTAATCATCTCCTCTCTCTCTCTCTTTTTTTTTTTTTTTTTTGCCCTCCCTTATCTGAGAAGAACTGTTTTTGCTGATGATGCAAAGTTGAGTAGAGCAATAGTTAATGATGCCAAAATTTTACAGGATGATCTGGATAGATTGGCAGACTGGGCAAAGAGAATGGATGTCAAAGTGTAATGTTATGCATTTTGGAGTGAAAAGATTATCAGCAGTACCACATTGGTGGAACCTCATGAAATTGATGAAGCCAGAGACTTGGGAGTGCTAGTGGATAGGGAGTTAAAGTTTAGGGAGCTCTGCAAAAGTGGCTAAAGCAGCTGATCAAATCACTTGGTTACTATAGAAAACTTTGATGAGCAGAGACAAGCAGGTTATTGTTCATCTTCATCAAACCTTTATAAGACCCCCATCTTGACTACTGCATGCAGACTATCTGGGTGCCAGGGTTTCTTGGTGATGAGAAGGGGGTAGAGAGGATCCAGAGGCGAGTGACCAAGTCTCTCCATAGACCTACTACCATAACATGGTAGTAGGTCTATGGAATGAACCGTACAAGAACAGGTTGAAGATTTGTGAGTTACAGAAGCTGGTTGATAAGTGGAAAAGGGATGATATGATTGAGACATTCACATTACCGAGGAGTTTTTACAAGATCAATTCAGAGAAAATTTTTCAGAACAGGTGTGGTGGTGGGAGAACTAGGGGCGATCCATGGAAACTGAGTAAGAGTGTGATTAGCAAGGGTGTTAGAACTAGGTTTTTTACTTGGAGAGTGGTGAATGAGTGGAATAGGTTGCCAGAGTCTGTTGTGTACCATGACTGTGAATGAGTTCAATGCAGAGTATGATAGATACTGTGCAAATGCTGAATAGTTCTTGACATGATGTTTAGGGCCTCCCTCGATGAGTCTAAGGACTCCTTGGAGTTACCCGTAATACTAATAAATATGAAAAAAAAACCTTCAAATAATACATTGAGCATATTCTGATAATATCTATTCTGTGGCATCACATCTTGTGGATGATTTTATTCCAAAGTACAAACTGATTGCTAATATGATATGAAATTATATTTGTTTGAACTGGAAAATATTTATTTTTTTGTCTTGGAAAATCATGGTCAAGCAGATTTGACCAAGTGTTTTTTTTTTTTTTTTTAAATATGTTCCAAAAAAAAAAAAAAAATCACAGTAGTATTACAGCACGCTGATATAAAATTTAATTTTTACTTATTTATTTAGGTTTTGTTGTTTCTTATGTTTTAATTGTTATTATTTCTTAGACTTCACCAGTTTAAAAAAAGTCTTGCTTACCTTATATTTAGTGCTCTCTACCAATGATTTTCAACCTTTTTCATAACATGGCACACCTAGACTAATTATTAAAATTCTGCGGCACACTAAAAATATATTCTTTTAATTTTTTTGATGATCTGGCAAAAAATAGGCATAATTTTGATTGTTTTATACACACAAGAAGCTGGAACAGACATTAATAAATAAATGCGCAAATTATGACATTATTTTTTTCAATTAATTTGTTTTCATAAATCTCATGGCACACTGGTTGAATATTGCTGCTCTATACTGAATCAACTGTGCTGTCTTACAAAGCTTATCTAACCTATGATGTTATTTCTCTCTATCTTAATTTGTGTCCTCCCCCATCTTCCTGCTCTTGCCCTTCCTACCTCACATGTAGCAGACTCTAATATAGTTATATCCGTCTATACGATTGCAGTTTATTCAATTTCTCACGCTTTTTGGTCTGACGAATTTGTTTGATTTTCGACTGTGCCAATCAGACTGAATAATAGAAAGTAAGGAATCGAAAAATGGATTATAGGCAATATCTAATCAAATTTCTCTTAACCATATAGCAAGTCGTGGCAATATCTAATAAATACACAGGTTCGTAAATTTTTCAAGATAGTGCATTGGCAATGATCAGATCCTAATGTTGTTCAACAAAGCATTTTTTCTAACTAGAAAATTGTAATTACATACTAGACAAGTGATGGGGAATAACTGTTTCTCCCAGCATAGCTAACTTCAAAAAAATACATTGCACAATAAAACTGCCTACATGCAACTCTAACACATTATTCAGTATTTTACAAAATTAGGACAGACTCTTGCTTTACAAAGACATACAATTATACATATTCACAATCCAAGAACATCGATATGATGTGGTTACTCACAGTTTTTCCTTTACTACATCTACTAACAGTCCTTTACTATGAACAAAGTTTCCATTGGAACATCTCATATCTTTGCCTTGATCTGGATACTTCTTTCTTTAACTTGGACGTTTCAGTACCCTTTATACCGTCGCAGTTGTCCTGGCAAGAGTAGCAAACGATATTCTTCCTTCCTTTTTTCTTTCTTCCTCAGCTGGTGGCTGCCTGTTGTTTACATTAGTAAGTAACTGAGGAGACTATGATTTTGTTTTTGATGTTTATCCATCGGACCTCGGTCAGTTCTGCTTGAGATCGCAAGGAGTGTGGCCTACTATACTATGGGATACATCAGCAAACGTGCCTTGGGAACTGCCCAGAGAACTTCAGTGAGAAGGACTGTTGACAAAACCTCAATGATAAACTATGAGTGTACTCTCAGGGTCAAGAGGTACGAGCTACAAAACTTTCAGCCAAGAACTCCTAATCATCCCCTCTCCCTTTTTTTTGCCCTCTCTTAAAAATCCTCCTCGTTCTTTGTTTTGACTCCGAAGTGTCCGTGATCATCTTCTGACTCGATGACGTGTGTTCTCTTTTGCCGAAAGTCTTTGTTTTAGGTGCCTAAATGTTTGTAAGTTGTTGCGAACCTTTCCTTTTCGATGTGCTTATCTTATTTCTTCTTTAATCTAGCCAGCTTAATATCCTTTTTTTTTTTTTTTCTGGTTCACTATACTAATAAGGCATAATCCCTTTCCTCTGTTTTTAAACACTATAGTTACACAGGTAATATTGAATACATTACACAAAGTAGTTAATTCATTACTTAAAATAAAAGGGCCAATTGGCTTCACTTCGGCAATGTAACATTATTTAAATTAAGGGGATATTAAATCCCACATTATTTCAAAGCCAAATAAGAAACTCAAAAATAGGAATCAAAGAGTTTCATGCCTAATATAGCAAACTATAAAAGTTTCGGCGAATTGTAGAGTAAGCTAAAGCACATAGTTCAACACTAGGGCAACTCGTTGCAAAGGTGGGGAAAGTTCTGATCACTATTCTTAGTATTTCCCATAATAATGTAAAACACATCTCCTAGGAGATGTATGATGTTATACATTATGGTGGAAGGTCACTACCCAGACCAGTTTCGACCTTTATTGAGGTCTCATCAGTGAGTAGGTAGACTAGGTAATACTGAGGTTATAGCGAAAAGAACTTTTATACTTTGCTATACGAGTTGTCAAAAAGGTCAAACAAGTTATCAAAAACTCTTTTTCGAGTTTCTTATTCGGGTTTGAAATAATGTGGGATTTAATATCCCCTTATGTTGAAAGTTTATTTTTCACTTGGTTAGACTATAATATATTTAGTTTAATCCTTTATCCAAGTGTGAGCAAACAAAGTCTGTGCCTTTTTTGGTGGCTGCCAACACCGGGCAACTCGTTGCAAAGGTGGAGAAAGCTAACATCACTCCTATCTCAGTATCAGCCATAATGCAAAACACATCTCCTTGCGGATATGTATAATGTTATGCATTAAAGGAAGAGCCACTCCCAGACTAGTTTCGACCTTTATTGAGGTCTCTTCAGGGGGAGCCAGGCCCAAGTGGAGATACCAGGCAGAAGCATTAGCAAGGTCATCTATAGGAGTTGCCAAACAGTGTGCCACCTTTTTATTAAATTACTCTGGATTTAGAGAAAGATGTTGAAAATCTAACGAAGTGAAAAATAAACTTTCAACATCTTTCTCTAAATCCAGAGTAATTTAATAAAAAGGTGGCACACCATTTGGCAACTCCTATAGGTAGAGATGACCTTGCTAATGCTTCTGCCTGGTATGTCCACTTGGATCTGGCTCCCACTGAAGAGACCTCAATAAAGGTTGAAACTAGTCTGGGTAGTGGCCCTTCCCTTAATGCATAACATTATACATATCCTCAAGGAGATGTATTTTGCATTATGGGAGATACTGAGATAGGAGTTAGCTTGCTCCACCTTTGCAACGAGTTGCACTGCCTTACCCCCAGACCTGAAGATACTTTCAGGTGCAAAGTTTGTTTGTTCACACTTGGATAAAGGATTAAACTAAATTTCTTATAATATCCCCTTAATTTAAATAATGTTACATCGCTGAAGCGAAGCCTATTGGCCCTTTTATTTTAAGTAATTTATGGGTGCACCTTTTTGGCAACTCGTATAGCAAAGTATAAAAGTTCTTTTCGATATAACCGCAGTATTACCTGGTTTACCCACTCACTGATGAGACCTCAAAAAAGGTCGAAACCAGTCTGGGTAGTGACCTTCCACCATAATGTATAACATCATACATCTCCTAGGAGATATGTTTTACATTATTATGGGCAATACTAAGAATAGTGATCAGAACTTTCCTCACCTTTGCAACGAGTTGCCCTAGTGTGGAACTATGTGCTTTAGCTTATGCTACAATTTGCTGAAACTTTTATAGTTTGCTATATTCAGCATGAAAGTCTTTGATTCCTATCTTTGAGTTTCTTATTTGGCTTTGAAATAATGTGGGATTTAATATCCCCTTAATTTAATTAATTAATTCATATTTTATAAAAAACAATACATCGTATTTTCTATAATATTTTGAATGACACCCTTGTAAAACTGAACTCGATAAGTTAATTAAATTAACTTATTAAATTATGTGTATATTATGTATGATAGACTTTGTGTTTTCTAGGATAGGCCCCCCATGGAGGCCTGAATCATAATAATAATTTAACTAACATTGTACAGTCCTGAAACCATGTTTGTTATCTGCCTCTGTACCCTTTCCACAATTAATTTATCCCATTCAAATCCTGGGGACCAAATTTGAGTACAATAATCCAGGTGTGGTCTGATCAGATTTTATACAATGGAATGACAACTCCTTTATCTCTGCAGGTCAGTGTCCTTCTCAGTATTGCAGCAGTCTTCTGAGTTACTTTCACTACCTTTACAGTATGTTCCCTGAATTTCAGGTTTCTATCGATCATCATACTCCGATCCCTTGCCTCCCCCACTTCCTCCATTACAGTTTTTCCAACAGAGTATGCAGCCTCCCCCCCATTGATGTATCCCAAACTTCAAGACTACATTTAGCTGCATTAAACCGATACCTGAATCATTTGCTCATCTGTCCAGTTGATTCAAATCCTCTTGCAGGTCTACTACATCTGCACTATTGCTAATAATCCTTCCCAGCTTCACATCATCTACAAACAACTGATTATCTTCCTGTAACCCATTGACAATGTCATTGATATAGAGATTAAACAATACAGGTCCCAGTACTGAACCCTGTGGGACCCCACTTGCAACCTTCTACCTCCTTGATACTGCTCCTCCATACAAGTTTGAAACCAATCAGAGAAGCATTTCTCTAACTGTAACATAAAAAATACTTCCTTGAAGTCAACTGCTTTTAGCACAGAAAAAGGGAAAAAGTCTCAAAGATAAATATTTATGCAAAAACTTTTACTGTTTATTTATTCTATAGTAAAATGGGAATATGAGAAAATGAATATAATTTTTCAGGTATCATTTTATTCAACCCAGCAAATCAATGTTACTGCTAAGAAATAGAAATAATATATTCAAATAGTGTATCAGTAATTATTTCTGTTCATAATTTTGACTTTGTTTTAGATATATTGGCAATGTGTTGGACACTGAAACCCAAGAAACTCTAGTAGCAAGAGCCAAGCCTGCTAACTTTTCTGGTCCTTTACATTTAAAACGTCTATTAGGAAAATGCTATAATCTTACTCAGGATCAGTAAGTTCTTCCACCCAATCACTGTTTTTTTTAGAACATTAATTTAAATAAGCATAGAATTTATATATAATATAACTTCATTATATTTAGCTCAGTTGGATAGTAACATGTTGATTTAACAATGAAGCAGGAGGCAGGTTTCTGATTTTAATGTTGACATATTATTAAGATTGTTGTATTAGTTCTTATATTGCCTAGATCAGTGTTTCTCACTTTTCTGGAGCAGCTGCAGGGCTGTGGCCCAATTGGCCCAAAGCTATAACTTAATGGCCCACTAGTCCCATATCCCACCTTTTACTGATAGGTTATATTTTACTACCAGAGGTGAGCCTTTGTATGCTGTCCTTTGAGTGCAGAATTGTGGAGTAGTAGGCAAAACATATACAGCTTTAATATTTTGCAGTGGAAAATTAGGATAGGATTGGAATATATTTTGAATTATACCAAAAAAAAGTGAGATACTTATAAAGCATTTCATTGTTTATTCAAGTTCAAACATTTAAGGGATTAAGTTTGTTTAAAAACTAAGTACAAAATTATTTATTAAATATATTGATTCAAAGAATTGCACTGATTTATTTTCAGACATCAATAAACATATGAGAGGTTCCAAACTGGTGAATATTAGTCTCGTATTTGGCTCCACATTTAGTCTATTTCTGTTTTTTGTTTTTAGCAAAAGAATTTTTATTTTATTTTATTTTATGTTGGGCCCATATACAGGAGGTTGGCTGGTCAACCTATGGTACGTTAGTATATGGGTGATGGGTTGTGAAAGGAGAAACTTGTTTACATTTGATTTGAACACCTGTATATTGTATTCCTTGGGAAATACGTCAGGGGGAAGACTGTTCGACAGTACTGCAGTAGCAGGGATGAATTAGTAGGAGAAGAAACTTGTTCTGTGGGTTTTGAGGTGTACTGTAAAAGGATGTTGGGTGGCAGCTGTACATGTTCCATTGGGCTTGGTACAGGGTGGGGGAATTATTGATGCTGTTTCAGATGAACCTTTCCCGTGAAAGTATTTATAGAATATACAGATTGCAGAGACCAAGCGTCTATGTGAAAGTGAGGGGAGCGAGTTGGTGAGGGATGGGTCATTTATTAGTCTAATTGCTCTCCTCTGTATTGAGTCAAGCATTTTGAGGGAGCTTTTTTGGAGCCCCACTCCAGATGTGAGAGCAGTATTCGAGAGCTGGGCGGATTTGTGACTTGTATAGTGTTAACAGCTATTTAGAGGTGAAGTAGTGTCTTGAGCGAAAGAGAAAACCTAGTTTTTTGGAAGCTAAGGATGCAATGATTGTGATGTGTTTATGTCAGGAGAGGCTTGATGTCAAGGTAATTCCGAGAAGAGAAATTTTGTCTTGTCTGTGAATTTGAGTGTTATCGAAAACAATGCTGGGGGAAAATGGTTCTTTTTTGTGAGAAATAAGACAGAACTAGGTTTTACTAGCGTTGAAGTTGACAAGGTTGTTTGAGCCCCCATCGGAGGATGGCTTGGAGGTCGGAATTAAGGGCAATAGTGGTTGATGTTCTGTGGGTTGAAGTGAGTTGTGTAGGGTAGAGCTTGTCAAATGAAAGGGAGGAATGTAGTGTGCTATCATCTGCAAAACTGTGTATTGGGTTAGAGGTCAACTGAAGTAGATCATTGATATATAGAAGGAAGAGGGTCGGTGAGAGAACTGAGCCTTGAGGAACCCTGGCATTAGTTGGATGGTGAGAGGATAGGGAGCCATCTACCATCACACATAGTGTGCCTCCAGACAGGAAGCTGGCAATCCATCTGCAGAAGTCCTGAGGCAGTCCAAATGATGGGAGTTTGCTTAGTAAGCCTTTGTGCCAGACTCGGTAAAAGGCTTGGAGATATCAAGTGCAACTACTTGGGATTTGCCGAATTTCTCCATAGCACTTGTTTAGTGATGGGTGATGTGTGAGAGTAGATCTCCTGTTGAACAGTTTTGGTGGAATCCGTACTGGTGGTCGCTTAATAGCTGGGTACCTTCAAGGTAGATTAGGATTTGAGAGTTGATGATTTTCTCCATTACTTTAGATAGGACTGAAGTGAGTGAGATAGGGCGGTAGTTAGATGGCAGTGATTTGTCACTGCCATCTAACTACCGTTAGATGGCAGTGACAAATCACTGCCACAAACACCCATTTTAGGAAAGGGTTGAATATAGGCCAATTTCCAGGTTTTGGGATATATACCAGTGGAGTAAGAGTGTGTGTACAGGTGACATAGGATAGGAGTTAGTTCAGATGCACAGACCTTCAGAATAATTGGAGGAATTCCGTCTGGGCCAGGAGACTTTTTTTGTGTCTAATTTATACAGCAGGTTTGTGACGTCTTTTTGGCAAAAGGATATAGGGGGCATTGTATGTTGGGCAGTTGGAATGACTGGAGGGCATTTGCCATTGTCAGTTATGTGTGCATTGGAGGCAAAATGTGATGCCAGGAGGTTAGCTTTTTCTATGGGTGATGTTGCAAATGAGCCATCTGGGTATGATAGAGGTGGGAATAGTGTAGGGCAAAAGTTACGGCCAATTGTCTTGGCAAGGGACCAAAAGGCACGCGTCCGTTTGGACAGATTGCAAGCTTCCTGCTTTTTGCCCGTTCAAAATCTGTTTTGGAAGTATTGATAGTTTTCTTGCATTTGTTTCAGTCTTCAGTGTAGGCATTGAATGAGGATGGGGTTCTTGATTTGAGCCAGTTGTGGTATGCCTGATTTTTCATTTGTACTTCCTTGGCACATTTTTTGGAGAACCAAGGTTTAGTTAGGGGATAGCAGGTCTGAGTAGTGTGGGGAATATGTGCTTTCATGCCAGCGAGGATCACTTTGGTGATGTGTTCGATGCATGTCTGGACTGGAAGACAAACAGTAGTCTAACCATGGGAATGAAGCATAGTAGTCTCGGAGACTGTCCCATTTGGCACTATTATAATGCCAAACTACTCTTGTGTGGGAGTAACTGTGTAGGCATTGTTGCATGGGGGAGGAGATAAGCACTAAATTGTGATCAGAATTACCCAGGGGACTTACTACATTCACTGCATATTTGGAGGGGTAATTAGTAAAGGAAGAGATCTAGAGTATTTGGGGAGTGGTTTGGGTTATCTGGTATTCTGGTCAGTTTTTGAACAATTTGTGTGAGATCATTAGTGACTGCAAATGTTTCAGCATCTCTGCCTGCAGGATCTGTATGACTGGAAGAGGAAAGCCAATTGGTGTTATGGACGTTGAAATCACCCAGGAGGATGATTTTGCTGTTTGGGGAGTGGAACTGGAGAAAATCAACTTTTAGGAGAGGAAATGAAAGAGCTCTGAGTGATTGGTGGTGTTAGGAGAGCAATAGAGACAACAGATGAATTTGACTGAGTGGGGGAGGGATATCTTCAGCCAAAGAAGGTTGAAGTCGGGCAATTCCAAGCTAGTTGTTCTCTGGCAGGGTATGTCAGAGCGGATATATGCACAGACAGATATATGCCACCCTTGGGTCAAAAGGAGTTAAATAGTGTATAATTAGGAAGTTTGAGATGAATAGTGCTGGGGGAAGGTGAGATTTGAGTTTCGGTTAAAAAGAGTAGGTGGGGGTTTGGTGGACTGCAGGTGGTAGTGGGTGCTGTTGAGGTTAGAGTTGAGGCCACGAATGTTGGTGAAGTGGATATGCAAGGTTCTGTAAGGCATGGATTTGACCCCAAGGGTCCTGCATGTTTCCTATGCAGTGCCTGCATGCTGGTGTTCTTGGTGGCTGCTGGCGTCACTTGGTTTTTGTACTAGTTTGGATTGTTTGCAGTCTATTACCCTAGTAGTAGTAGTAGTAGTATACTAGTAGTATATTATATAGAAGTGTTAAAAACTCACCTTTGCTATTATAAGTTCAGAAGAATGGCAGTAAGTACTTCATTACTAAATTGGTGAGTCCAGGATATTCTGACTGTATGTGGAGCTAAAAGTCTGTTAAACTTCTCTCCCTGAACAAGGCAGTGTATCTGTTTGTAAATGGATTCTTGATGTCTACTCATATCTTGTCACTGGTTCTGGAAAATATTTTTTTAAATGGCTCAAGTAGGCCTCATAGACACTGTTTGAAGTCTTCAGTCATCAGGTTAAATTTTTTTTCTCCAGCTGTAATCATGAAATTATTCAGAGTTGTGAAACTCAAAATTTTGATCGAAGAGTTTCTGCCATAGTTCCAGTTTTTTGTACAAATTGTTCTTATCAAGAAAATTAAACATAATGACATCTTTTCCTTGCAAAGCAAGGTTCAAAAACCATTCAAGATGCTCAATATATTGGCTAGGTATACCAGTTGGAAAAGCCAAATCATGCATGCGATCGGAAAAGTAAAATACTTGACATTCGCTGTCATGGAGTAGTAGGCATATCATATACAGCTTTAATATTTCACAGTGGAAAATTAGGATAGGATTGGAATATATCGTGAATTATACCAAAAAAAATACTTATAAAGTATTTAATTGTTTATTCAAGTTCAAACATTCAAGGAATTGTAATTCCTAAAATGAGTAAGAACTTTTCCACATGATATCCAGCAAACTTCAATATGAAATTAAAGTTGCACAAGTTCACTGTCCATTTTTTCACACAAAGTTTTAAAAATACATGCATTCAAAGGGGATGCCCTGTAGTTTTACTGCTTCATTCATAACTGTTTTAAAGCCAACCGGCACATACGGATGAATGCCACAGTGCATTACTGTTACCAATGGTGCAACTAATATAATGCAGTATAATAAATTTAGTTTAATCCTTTATCCAAGTGTGAGCAAACAGGTTTGCACCTGAAAGTTTCTTCAGGACTGGGGTAAGGTGGTACAACACCAGGGCAACTCGTTGCAAAGGTAACGTTGTATAGGTAGAGATGACCTGCTAATGCTTCTGCCTGGTATCTCAACTTGGGCCTGGCTCCCACTGAAGAGACCTCAATAAAGGTCGAAACTAGTCTGGGTAGTGGCCCTTCCCTTAATTCATAACATTAGACATATCCGCAAGGAGATGTGTTTTGCATTATAGGAGATACTGAGACAGGAGTGTTGGTAGCTAGCTCCACCTTTGCAACGAGTTGCCCTGGTGTTGTACCACCTTACCCCAGTCCTGAAGATACTTTCAGGCGCAAACTTTGTTTGCTCACACTTGGATAAAGGATTAAACTAAATTTATTATACTCTAACCAAGTGAAAAATAAACTTTCAAAATAATATAATGCAGGCAGAAAAGCCCTTCCTTTCGTCAATGATTTTATACTTTTATGCACTCGGGTGTTGAGAAATACAGCATGTGGCAAAATTTTATGCATATTATTTGGGTAGGTTGTTCAAGGAATGGAAGTCAGCAGTGCATGGGAGATAGTTAAGAGGTACCTGGAGGAAACAGTTCAGAGCAAAAGGTTAGAAGGGTTAATTACGAATGAGTTAGATCAATGAGTAGTATTATTAATCAGGAGTTACCAAAAAAGAAAGTGCATTGTGGAGGGCAGTGGCAGCTTGTGGCTTGAAATCATGGGGGTGCTGCAACTTTCGAAATATGCATACACACTGTAAGTACAGTGTATACGTATTTGGATAAAATATCAAAAGTTATGGTAAAAATTAAAAAAAAAAAAAATTAAACATGAAAAAATATTGTTGATTATCGATAAAATTATACACTTTGGTATAATTCAAAATGACTTAAAAATAAAATCCATTATCATAACCCAAATAATGTTCTAAAATAAAAACTATAATAAATGTTATGTCTTTAATTGCAATGTCCAAATATTTAAAGAGATGGAGTAAACATGATAAGCACTACGAATACTTTACTACTGGCACAAACTGCATATAAACAGCAGTGGGACTGCGCGATGGACAGTGCTGCATTATGCTAATAGCTTGCATCTCACTATGCCGTGCATATGCTTGTGTGCATAGCCAATACTAGCAATATGACACTATGTAAACACAGTGGTGCTACCTTCCTTTGCCCTCCTAAGTGCTACAAGATGGATTTTTATTATTTTTTATACAAAATAAGAGAATTGTATAGGATTGTTGATGATAAAATTAAATATTACAAGCAAATATAAATAAATTAATAAATATATTTATATATCGAGAAAAATTGGGGGGTGCTACAGTTCCACAGTGCCTATGCACGAGTGCCCCTGATGAAGGGTATATAAGGAGGAAGGTGACCAGCATGGTAAAGAAGACAAAATCAATTAGAAGAAACTAACCAAACAGTACACAGGAAATCCCAAAGAATTCTTTCAATATGTGACAAGTAAGAGGAAGAATGACTATGGAAGGTTAACTATAACAAGTGCTGATGGCAGGGAGGTTGACTGAATCAGATGAGTTAGTTGAGTTACTGAGTGACCACTTTGCGGGGTGTCATCCAAGTGAGGTAAGTGCTGACATTTTTTTTTATATTTATTCCAAACATGAGTAGATGTGGGTTAAGAAAGAAGAAGCCTATTGACATTCTTCTTAAAGAGGTTGAAGATGTTGGAAACACATCATGAGGGAGGCTGTTCCAGAAGAAGAGGGATGTTGGACAGCAGTTGCTCTGGTTTTAACAGGCCTAACAGCAAGTGGAGGAATGATGTGTTTACCAATTCACTGGTCAAAGTGAGCCTGTAAGGGGAGGGTCATCTATGAGCTGAATTGCTCTTCTCTGGACAGCATCAAAAATTTTTAAGGAGATTTTTAGATGCACTATCCCAGTTGTGTGCATGCAGTATTCTAAGGATGGGCAGATTTGAGATTTATATAGGGTTAGTAGCTGGGTGAGTGTAAAATAGCTTCTTGAGTGGAAAAAAATGCCTAGTTTTTTAGATGCTGAGGAAGGTATTGATGTGATGTATTTGTGCCAAGAGAGGCTGAAGGTAAATGTCAGCCCAAGGAGAGAGAGAAAGAAAGAGCATCCTGTCTTATGATGTGCATATTACTGAGGATTAGGGAAGGTGAGCTGAGATCCTTTTTGTGAGAGAAAAGGCAGGACTGTGTTTTGGTGACTAGGTTATCCTTATCCCATTGAAGGATGGTATGGAGATTGGTGTTTAAGACAGTTCTGGGAACTACATGGTTTGGCAAAGGAGTAGGATGAATGAAGTGCTATTGTTGGAAGCTCATGGATAAGATTTGTAGAGTGATTGAGAGTAGATCATTTACGTATAAGTGAAAGAGGGTAGGAAGGAGAATAGAGTCCTGAGGTACTACTGCATTGGTGGCAAAGCTTGAAGAGAGGGTGCCATCCACTATGACATGCAGTGAATGACCAGAGAGAAAGCTGGCTATCCAGTTACAGACAGTGGCAGGTAGACTGAAGGAAGGAAGTTTGTAAAGGAGGCCTTATGCCAAACACAATTGAAAGCCTTGGAAATGTCAAGGGCAACAGCACATGTTTCTCTGAACATTTCTATGGCACGTATGCAGTGGTGAGTGATGTAAGCCAAGGCCATGGTTCTGAATTGGTGGAATCCATACTGGTGGTTGTTGATTAACTGGTGAACTTGTAGGTAGTGAGGAAGTTAACCATTGATAACTTTCTCCATTATTTTGGAGAGGATTGAGGTGATGGCAATTGGTTGGTAGTTGGACCCTCCCTTTTTGGAATGGGTTGGATATATGTTAGTTTCCATGAGATGGGATAGGTGCCAGCTGAGTATTAAAGATTGAAGAGATGATGGAGGACAGATGTTAGCTCTAGAGCATGTTTAAGTACAATAGGAGAGATGCCATTGTGAAGACAACTTTGTAGTGTTCAGGTTGTTTAATATTCTTCTTACGTCTTTCTGCTGAAAGGCCACAGGCAGCATATGGTGCTCAGTTGCTGCTGTGGAAGGAGGTGATTTGCCTTTGTCATCTATAGAGGAGTTAGAGGAAAAGAGTGAATGCTAGGTCAGCTTTTCTTTGGGTGCTGTAACAGCAGTAGTGCCATATAGATGGGAGTGCAGTTAAGTGGAAGTTATGTTCAATGGTTTTTTGTGAGGGACCAGAAGGCACAGCTACCATTTGGACAAGAGATGAGTTTTCTGCTAGTAGCTTTTATGAAGTTGGATTTGGATTTGAAGATAGTTGATTTACATTTATTGCATGCTTCTGTATAGGCTGAATATGAAGCTTGAGTTCTTGATGCAATTTACCTATGGTAAGCTCAGTTTTTTCTATGACTGTTTTCATACATTTTATGTTGAACCAGGGCTTGGAAAGTGCACAGGAATTTTGAATGGAATGAGGGATGATTTCAGTGACTTGCTCAGTGCAGGTGTTTGGGTCAGAAGAGCAGAAGCAATAGTCATGCCTTGGAAAAGAAGAGTAGTAGTTCAGGACATCATCCCTCTTTGTACCATTGTGGTGCCAGAGGACACGAGATTGGCTGTGGTCAGAGGAGGGGTGTTTTGTAGGACAGGAAACTTGCACTAGATTGCAGTCGGAGTTCCCGAGAGGAGAGGTAACATCTATAGTGTGTCTGGAAGGAGAACCAGTTAATGGAAGGGATTATCTGGAATTTGGGTAGATAGCTGTACAATTTGCATTAGATCATTGCTTATAGCAATGATCTAATGTATGGGTGCATGTTGGTTATGCTCTTGAAAGGAATCACTCACATTGCATAGAGAAGAAAGGGAGAGAGAGATGGTGGCTTGGGGACCTGAAGTAGCAAATGCTATGTTTGGCCTCCAGAGCAGGGAATCTAGAGCAGGGTGGTGGTAGTGGTATTTCACCAAGTGATGAAGGTATTCTACCACCTAGTGGTCTAGTTGGCATTTCCTCCAACTAGGAAGATATCATTTTGCAGCAGAAATGCTCACTGCAAACACCAGGGCTCCTTTTGTGGAAACAGTCTACACAAAAATTGTGCATCCCTGCACATTAGTGGCCCAAATGGGATAGGGACTGATGAGAACAGAAGCAGATGAATTGGCAATCCTTAGGATCACAGAATCTCAATGTAAATATGACCATGAGATTAAATGTGATATCAGTCTTCATTTTAAAGAATGTGACATTGCCTCTGACTTCTTCTTTCCCAGATTCCATCAGGAACATCGGAAGTCTGTAAATGCTTTCCGTCGGTTCCTTATTCTTGCTATTGTTCTTAGTTCAGCAAAAATCTTCTCACATTCTATTAACGTTGATCTCCTCCATGTATTTTTAAGATGGCCACGATTTCTCATTCTTTGTGGATTCCATTTCAGGGCTGTATGACAAATTTCTTCATGATCTTTCCTAAGTGCATGTCCAGTTGCCTCTGACCAGGCTTTTAAGTCTCAGCTCTGCAAAGTGCCAAGAGAGTGGAAAGAAGACAAAATAATTTCTTTGCATAAAAAAACTGTAAGACTGCAGTAGCAAAGTATAGACCAATCCATGTATCAGGAGTGGTGGTAAAATTACTAGAAAAATTGGTTAGAGAGCAAATTCAGGAATTGGTGGTAAGAATGATATCTATGAGGGACAGCATGGCTTTGTGGAGAGCTGGTTATGCCTTAGTAATTTACTAACTTTTTATAATAGTGACTGCTGAGTTGGATAAAGGGAATGGCTACACAATGATTCTGATGGATTTTGTAAAGGCATATGACAAAATACCACATGGATCTCTGTTATAGAAATTAGAATAGGTGGTGATGGATATGACACTAGTTTTATAGGTATGAGGGTGGCTGATGGATAGATACCAAAAAATGGTATATGGGGTAGAATCCAGGAGAAAGTAGATGACTAGTAGTGTGCTACAAGGGTTCTGTGCTAGGACCATTACTGTTTAATTTGTACATAAGTGATATAGAAAATAATCTGAAGAGAAATATTCAGTTGTTTGCTGATGATGAAAAATTGGGTAGAGTAATGTTAATCAAGGCGATGTGGAGAGCTTGCAGAATGATTTAAATGGGCTGCCAGTATGGACAAAATGAGTGTCGGTTTAATTTGCATTTTGGGATAAATAGATTACAAGCAGTGTATCACATTGAAAGAACTGTACTCCAGGAAATAGGACTTAGGAGAATACTATCTAACTATGGTATAAGTTACTGAATGGGAAAAATGTCAGCAATGCATGGGAATCTTTGAAAAAGTGCTTGAATGAGGCGGTATCCGAATGTATCCCTAGTGTTTGAAGAATAAATAGGTTTGGAGTGAAATGGATGTGCAACCTTATTAAGCAAGAGATCCACAAGAAGAAGATGATGTGGAAGGAATATCGTGAGAGGAGTTCTGAAATATATAAAGCTCAGGCCAGAAAAGTTACAAATATTTTGAGGAATGCTAAAACAGAGTATGAAAAGAAATTTGCCATGCAAACTAAAGGCAATCCAAAAGAATTTTATCATTATGCTGAAAGCAAAAGAAAGAATGAATGTAGAAGAATAACTTTATTGAATTCAGTTGGTACTCAAGTGGCGGAAGCTAAGGAGATTGTTCAGTTAATGAGTACTCACTTCGCTAAGATATATCAACCAGGTGTATGTAGTATGGTGCACAGTGCTACTGCTACGTTGGATGAAGAGCTACTAGTGGTTCATGAAAATGAGGTTGAAGAGTTGTTGCATAACCTGGATAAGAATTTTTCTATAGAGAATTCAGCCAAATTAGCTATGCCTTTTACATGTTTGTGTAACTTGAGTCTCAGCTCTGGAATGATACCACAGCAATGGAAGGAATGCACGATAGTTCCTTTGTACATGGGTGGTGCAAAAACTGATGTGTCTAACTACCGACCTATCAGTATTTCTGGTGTGGTTGTGAAGATTTTAGAGAAGTCGGTAAGAACTCGCATACAGAAATGGGTAGACAAACATGCTATACTCTGCAAGGAACAGCAAGGATTTAATAAAAGAAAGACATATTTTAGCAATTTGCTCATATTTTATAACAATGTTATGGCCAAGTTGGATAAAGGGGGATACACTGTGATAATGTTGGATTTTTCTAAGGCATTTGATAGAATACCACACTATCCAGTTATATTCACCAGTTTAGGCTGTTGCATAAACTGGCGAATATGGGATTGGAATATAATCTCTTGATTTGTATCAGGGGATGGTTGACAGACAGATATCAAAAAGTGGTATACAGTGGGTGTGAATATGGCAGATTTAAGGTAACCAGTGATGTACCTCAGGGTTCAGTCCTTGGGCCATTATTGTTCAATCTATACATTAATGACATCAGGCAGGGTCTAACATCAAATATGCAATTGTTTGCCAATAATGCAAAGATAGGCAGGGCAATCAGGGATGCTACTAATATTCAGCAATTACAAAATTATATGAATAGACTGGAAATTTGGGTAAATGAAAATGGCAATCAATTTGATGTTAGTAGGCGTAAAGTTATGCACTTTGGCATGATTAGAATTCCATTGGCATTTCATATTAGCAGGATAATGCTACAAGAAAATAAAGAGGTAAGAGATCTTGGTGTATTGGTGGATAAGAATTTAAAGTTCAAAGGTCACAAATATAACTCAGAGGATAACTGTGATGTTGAAGCGAACCTTGACATGTAAGGATAAGGATGTCATTTTGCCTCTTTATAAGGCTTTGATAAGACCACACCTGAATTATTGTGCGCAGATTTGGTCTCCCAGGTTTCAAGGGGATAAAGAAGCTGTGGCAAAGGGTGCAAAGAAGAGTTACAAAGATTATATCCAGATTATGGGATTTAGATTATGAGAACAGCAGACTCTGGTTAACAGAAGAAAGAGGGAGTGATATGATAGAGGTCTATAAACTTTTGAATGGGTATTATAGGATTTCAACTGATGAAATTTTTTGTTATATGGAAGGTGGGAAGAGAACACAGGGGCATCCATGGAAGTTAAGTTTGTTCACAGTCAATAAAGGAGTAAGAGCTAGATTTTTCTCCCAGAGAGCAGTGAGTGAGTGGAATAATTTGCCCTTAGGGGATAGTGTGTGCATCTAGTGTGAATGAATTTAACGGAAGGTATGACAGCTGGTTTGGGTGAGTTATAGCCTCCTTCGATGAGTCCTTGACTCCTTGGATATCTCAGATAATAATAATAATAATAATAATAATAATTTGGAGCTGGTGGTGAATAGAGAGTTGAAGTTTAGAGAGCATATTGCTAAGGTTGCCATGGTAGCCCATAGGATTACTTGGCTATTGTTATCACTCACAAGTAAAGATATGGATTACTGAGCTCAAGTCTGGTCACCTGGATTTCTTGGGTTCCTCATCTAGGTTCTGCGTTGCTGCTTCCTCATGAAAAGTAGTGGAGAGGATCTAGAGATGAGTGACCAAATGGTGAGTGATGTGTGGAATGCTTCCTTTGAAGATAGATTGAGGGTTTGTGGGCTGCAGAAGTTAGTTTATAGGTGAAAAAGAGGGGATATGATAAAAACATTTCAGTTATTTAAAGACTTTTATAGGATCGATGAAGGGAAATGTTTCAGCTCTTGGCTAGAGGGAGGTGTGGGGAGGAAGAACAAGAGGTCATCCCTGGAAGTTAAGTAAGAGCATGGTTAGTAAGTGGGAGGACTAGATTTTTTTGCTTAGGAAGTGGTGAATGAATGGAATGAGTTGCCAGAGTCAGTTGTGAGTTCCCTCAAGGAGAGGTAAGATAGATATTGTGTGGTTAGTTTAGGTCTTCCATAATGAGACTAGACTCCATGGAGTCTAGTCTCATTATGTGTGATAATAATTATAATAATTATTATTGCATTTAATTTAAATGTAATTTTAATTTAATTTAAATTATATGAAACCTTTTTAATTAATAGAATTTTTAATATATCATATTCTAAACTGTATCAAAAATTTACAAACTAATCTTAAGTCTTAAGATAAGAATATTTATTTATGAACAAAATTCTCTCACATCTCACTAAGAAAATCAAGCAGCCCACTGTGGACCATACTTTGAGAAAGGCTAACTTGAGGTTGCATTTCTATAGCACAATTGTAATGACTACATGATATCAGTCCTTTGTTTGAAAGATCTTCAAATCCCTATTTAAGATTCAAAGAACCTTTGCATTTTAAAATGAAAGTTAGTTAGCTGGCTATGTATGGAAGTAACAGGGTTTTTTCTTCTACAAATCAAACCAGCCAAAGAGCATATGCACATAATAGATGCCCAGCTGACCTTATGGCCTAAGTTGCTTTAATTCTAACCAATTTCAATCTTTACTGAATTTAAAATAAAATTTACTTTAATATTGATAATACATATGAAAGTATTGTATTTACAATGGACACTAATTTTTCTTTCAATCTTATTTTTTTTTATCTTGGTTATTGAATGAAAGTTTTTATTCAACATAGCTAAAATATGCAGTAAATTCCATTTAACTAGAGTTCAGACATTGTATCATTTTCATTAAATAATTAGGCCAATGGCACTTAGTTCCTTAGCAACTTTGGTACATGTGGCAAAATCTCTCCAGACTTACTGCCTAGTTGAATTAAGAGTACCGAATATTCCAAATACATCTATTTCATTCACTTGCACTCCCTTTATTCATTTCTTTTAGGGAAAAAACTTTTTCCAGCAGAATGAAATATCTTGATTGATGCAGATGATATAGTCACTTAACTATCTACTCCATCTACAAAGATCATCCTTTTGTAATCAGTTCTTTTTCTTATTTGCCACATAACAAAAAACTTCTTAGGATTTTTTGTGGGCTTGCAGTGCTAGTGTCTTCTCATATCTCAGTTTCCTTTTCCCTGTTATATTTATCACTTTTATAGCTTGTGCCGTGTACTCTTCATGCAACTGATCTCTACCTCTCTCTTTATACTTTTGCTGTAACCTCTTCTGCAATTCCTGCTGATCTTCCTACTTGTTAATTTCACTCCAGACTTAGTTTTTGTTTCGTTATGGATATGCAGTAATTATATATATATTGATTACATATACTTTCACACTGACGAGAGCCACTGACATAATTATTATATACATAATTTCATTCTAATGGGTTTCAAAGATATTCACTGGTTCTTTTGAATTCAAACAGTGTGTTCTCCTACATATAAGGCTGTGACTGATATTGTACTGTAAACTGACTTGTGTTCCTTTTTTGAATGTAGTTTTACCACTTCTTGGCATTTTCTCTGAATATCCTGTGAAATATAAGAGCTAATAAATTTCAATTGTTATGCGCAAATCTACTATTCATATTTTTAGAATGTAAAGTGGAGGGTTGCTCTACTAGGGAATGTACAGATGAAGAACATGAGATGTTGAGGCAAATTAGTTTAGCTACTCCAATAAAGGCAATCATTTTCAGAGATTTCTACTATGGATATACAGAGTGAATCAGCATTCTGGATTTCCTGAGGAACAATTACCACTGGCAGCATATGAAGAAGAGAATGTGAGGATCAAGAGTTTTAGATCTGGTCATAACATCACATGTGGCTATATATGAGATGCTATCTCTATCTTCTAATTGGTGAATGCAATCATGTGACTTTGGGAAATGAACAGGCATATTCATCAGTTCATCTTCCCAAGGGAAATGAGCCCCATGTCTCGAGAGGACATCAAATCAAAGGCAAGTTATTATGGTAGACTTTATTAACCATCTAGGCATTATATTATGAATCAAAAACATGAAGGAGGAAAGAGGAAAAGAATATATGAGAGCTAAAATTATTTCATAGCATATAGCATCTCATATACAGCGACATGTGATGTTATGACCACATCTAAAACTCTTGATCCTCACATTCTCTTCTTCATATGCTGCCACTGGTAATTGTTCCTCAGGAAATCCAAAATGCTGATTCACTCTGTATATCCATAGTAGAAATCTCTGAAAATGATTGCCTCTATTGGAGTAGCTAAACTAATTTGCCTCAACATCTCATGTTCTTCATCTCTACATTCCCTAGTAGAGCAACCCTCCACTTTACATTCTAAAAATATGAATAGTAGATTTGCGCATAACAATTGAAATTTATTAGCTCTTATATTTCACAGGATATTCAGAGAAAATGCCAAGAAGTGGTAAAACTACATTCAAAAAAGGAACACAAGTCACATGTTTACAGTACAATATCATTCACAGCCTTATATGTAGGAGAACACACACTGTTTGAATTCAAAAGAACCAGTGGATATTACTAATTATATGAAGAGCCAAAGGCTTTAATTCGGCAACATGAACTTATTTAAGTTAAGTGATATTACATCCCATATTGTTTCTTAGCTGAATAAGAAACTCAAAGAGTTTCATGCTGAACATAGAAACTATATAAAGTTCGGCGATTCCAACATAAGCAAATACCTGGATAGTGCAGCAACTGACCCATTTGGTAGTGCAAACTGAGGCAACTCATAGTAAGGGTGGAGCAAGCTCCGATCACTATTTTGGTATTTACCCATAATGTGAACTTATCTCCTAGGAGCTGTATTACTGTTCTACATTATGAGAGACGGTCACTACCCAGACTATTTTCAACCTTTATTGAGGTCTCATCAGTGAGTAGGTAGACCTAGTTTATACCAAGCTTGTAGCAAACAGAACTTACATCCCTTATATGAGAATTGCCAAGAAGATGTCCTAAATAATTACTAATTATATGAAGAGCTAAAGGCTCAGTTCGGTGACATGAACTTATTTAAGTTAAGGGATATTACATCCCATATTGTTTCTTAGCCGAATAAGAAACTCAAAGAGTTTCATGCCGAATATAGAAACTATATAAAGTTCAGCGATTCCAAGCATAAGCAAATACCTGGATAGTGCAGCACCTGACCCATTTGGTAGTGCAAACTGAGGCAACTCATAATAAGGGTAGAGCAAGTTCTGATCACTATTCTTGGTATTTACCCATAATATGAACTTAGCTCCTAGGAGCTGTATTACTGTTCTACATTATTCGGCTAAGAAGCAATATGGGATGTAATATCCCTTAACTTAAATAAGTTCATGTCGCGAAAAAATTGAAGCCTTTGGCTCTTCATATAATTAGTAATTATTTAGGACACCTTCTTGGCAATTCTCATATATGGGATGTAAGTTCTGTTCGCTACAAACTTGGCATAAACTAGGTCTACCTACTCACTGATGAGACCTCAATGAGGGTTGAAACCGGTCTGGCAATGCTGTAGCCAATGAAGTTGAACTGAGGCTTGGCTATTGCTAATATGAGTACGCTCTCTTAAGGTTTTTGCCTTAAGGGAGCAATTTGAGTCTCCAAGGAAAGTGTTTTCTGGTACGGCCCGGTGAGGGGCTTTGTCGGTGAATGCTTTTCTCCGGAACATGAGCGGTTCTGCTCGGTGCTGGGTGGAAGGCCATCACTGAGTGGAGACAACACTGAGATGGACGGTCTTTCGCCCACTATTGAGTGGCCTAGGGATCGTCCGAATTTTTAGAGACGACTATACTTATTCATAAGGTTGAAACCGGTCTGGGTAGTGACCTTCTCTCATAATGTAGAATAGTAATACAGCTCCTAGGAGCTAAGTTCACATTATGGGTAAATACCAAGAATAGTGATCGGAACTTGCTCCACCCTTACTATGAGTTGCCTCAGTTTGCACTACCAAATGGGTCAGGTGCTGCACTATCCAGGTATTTGATTATGCTTGGAATCGCTGAACTTTATATAGTTTCTATATTCGGCATGAAACTCTTTGAGCTCTTATTTGGCTAAGAAACAATATGGGATGTAATATCCCTTAACTTAAATAAGTTCATGTTGCCGAATTGAAGCCTTTGGCTCTTCATATAATTAGTAATTATTTAGGACACCTTCTTGGCAATTCTCATATAAGGGATGTAAGTTCTGTTTGCTACAAACTTAGCATAAACTAGATCTACCTACTCACTGATGAGACCTCAATGAAGGTTGAAACCGGTCTGGGTAGTGACCTTCTCCCATTATGTAGAACAGTAATACAGCTCCTAGGAGATAAGTTCACATTATGGGTAAATACCAAGAATAGTGATCAGAGCTTTCTCCACTCTTACTATGAGTTGCCTCAGTTTGCACTATCCAGGTATTTGCTTACGCTTGGAATCGCCGAACTTTATATAGTTTCTATATTCGGCATGAAACTCTTTGAGTTTCTTATTCGGCTAAGAAACAATATGGGATGTAATATCCCTTAACTTAAATAAGTTCATATCGCCCAACTGAAGCCTTTGGCTCTTCATATAATTAGTAATTATTTAGGACATCTTCTTGGCAATTCTCATATAAGGGATGTGAGTTCTGTTTGCTACAAGCATGGCATAAACTAGGTCTATCTACTCACTGATGAGACCTCAATAAAGGTTGAAAATAGTCTGGGTAGTGACCTTCTCTCATAATGTAGAACAGTAATACAGCTCCTAGGAGCTAAGTTCACATTATGGGTAAATACCAAGAATAGTGATCGGATCTTGCTCCACACTTACTATGAGTTGCCTCAGTTTGCACTACCAAATGGGTCAGTTGCTGCACTATCCAGGTATTTGCTTATGTTGGAATCGCCGAACTTTATATAGTTTCTATATTCGGCATGAAACTCTTTGAGTTTCTTATTCAGCTAAGAAACAATATGGGATGTAATATCCCTTAACTTAAATAAAAAAACCAGTGAATATCTTTGAAACCCATTAGAATGAAATTATGTATATAATAATTATGTCAGTGTGAAAGTATATGAAATCAATATATAAATAATTATATATTGACAATATATGGTGATAGCTTCCCAGAATTTTGGTATTCAGTTCCCCATGTTGGTATTCAGTTTGCCACTGTATTTTAAAAAAGTTACTGTTTTGAGCTGTCCATCTTCCATTCTTTCTATGTGTCCAAAGTATTTTAACTTTCTTCTGATAATGCACTTAAGAAACTGCTAATTGTTTCTAGGACTTATCCAGTCCTCAATAGTTTCCACATCTCCAAAGCTATGCTTTTCCTTTCAGATTTCTTTAGGTTTCAAGTTTCACATCCATAGGTAGCTACTGAAAAAAGAGCTGCATTTAGAATCCAAAGCATTGTTCCTGTAGTGATAGATCTGTCTTTCCAGATTTTAGATAAGTCTGACTGTTGTCCTAGCCATTCCTAATCTTTTTCTGAACAGAAATTCTTTCTGTTCAGAAACATCTGCCACCTATCCTAATTCATGTCTTCAGTTTATCTGGTGCAACAACCATGATGTCCTCAACATAAGTAGTAAACAAGTGAAAAGAAAGTAGGCATTTTTACCTAACACTTTTGCTTACTCAAAGCCAATATTTGTTCTTACTGTAGCATCTTGTTTCCTATACAAGTTATGTGTTAACCTGATATAATATGGTGAGGAAATCCCACTACTTTCACTACCTCCCATGGTTTCAGATGTTGAATGCAAGCAAAAATGTTGTGTAGTCTATTGTAAAATTCGATGCAATGGAAATTTTTAAATTTCAAGCATCGAATTTTACAGAGGTCATAAAAATGTGTAAATATAGTAAAACTACACATTGCCATACTAATTGTAAACCCATAGGGGGTATCCGGCACAAAGAACAATGCAGAATTGTTCTTAAAATTATTAATTAGTATAAATATTCAAGTTGTGCACTTTATTATTATTATTATTATTCAGGCCTCCATGGAGTCAAAAGACTCTCGTGGGCGGTCCTTCCTAAGAAACACAAAGTCTATCAAGACTCATTGGGGGGAGGTCCCCCCTCCTAAGAAACACACAAAGTCTATCATACCACTCCTTGAACTCATTGACCGTTCTCGCTCTCACCACTTCATCAGGCAATGCATTCCATGGTTCAACCACCCTCCATGCAAAGAGACCACTCCTCACCCTCTTGCTCACAGTTTCCTTTCGTAACTTCCAGGGATGGCCTCTTGTCATCACTCCTTCCCGCTGTTCACCAAGTGAAAGAACTCCCCAGTGTCAACCCTGTAACCACCTCTCAACAGTTTAAAAGTCTCAATCATATCACCTCTCCTTCTTCTATCCACCAAACTCTGCAGTCCACATTCCCTCAGCTGATCCTCATAACTATCCTTGTACAGTCCTGAAACCATCTTTGTCATCCATCTTTGAATCCTTTCCACAGTTAATTTATCCCCTTCAAATCCTGGGGACCAAATCTGAGAACAATAGTCCAAATGTGGTCTGATCAGGGTCTTATACAATGGAATGATAACTGTTTTATCTCTGCAGGTCAGTGTCCTTCTCATTATTGCAGCAATCCTCTGTGTTACCTTCGCCACCTTTGCAATATGTTCCCTAAATTTCAGGTTTCTATCAATCATCAACCCCCAGATCTCTTGTCTCCCCTACTTCCTCCAGTATAACTCCTCCCATAGAGTATGCAGTGTCCTATCGATGTTTCCCAAACCTCAAGACCTTACATTTTGCTGCATTAAACACACTCCCATTCATTTGTCCATCTAGCTAGCTTATTCAAATCCTCTTGCAGGGCTGCCGCATATGCACTATTACTAATAATCCTTCCCAGCTTTGCATCATCTGCAAACAACTGAATATCTTCTTGCAATCCACTGACAATGTTGTTGATATAAAGGTTAAACAATATAGGTCCCAGTACTGAGCCCTGTGGGGACCCCACTTGTAACCCTCTGCTTCCTTGAAACTGCCCCACCATACACAACTCTCTGATACCTATTGGACAGCCAATCCTGAATCCAGTTGACCAATCTGATATCCAGACCCATGTGCTGCAACTTAAATATCAGTTTATCATGTGGCACCCTGTCAAATGCCTTCGCTAAGTCTAAGAAAATGGCAGTATATGCCTTTCCCTCATCTAATGCTCTTGTAACTTTATCATAAAAGGCTAGCATATCGCTAAAACAAGAGCACCCCTTCACAAATCCATGTTGACTCTCACAGATAAAATTACCCTCATATGCTCAATGCTGTATACGGTCCTTCACTACTTTCTCCAAGATCTTACTAACTACTGATGACACACAAACTTCCAGTCTGCTACCACCCTTATGCAATGGCACTATCTTACCTTCCTTCCATTCCATGGGCACCTTTCTAGCTGAATTCCACTCATTCACTACTCTACAAGTAAAAAACCTAGCTCTAACACTCTTGTCAACCACGCTCTTGCCCAGCTTCCATTAATGCCCCTAGTCCTCCCACCAACAGTCATATTTTCAAAAATATCTTCTGGATCAATCTTATAGAAACCCTTCAGTAATTTGAATGTCACAATCATATCACCCCTCCTTCGCCTATCGACCAATTTCTGCAACCCACAAATCTTCAACCTATTCTCATAAGGTTCATTCCACAGACCTGCTATCATCTTGGTCACTCGTCTCTGGATCCTCTCGACTTCCTCTCCATCACGAAGAAACTCTGGTGCCCATAACTGGGCACAGTAGTCCAGATGGGGTCTTATCAAGGCTCGATACAGAGGAACAACAACTTGTTTGTCTCTGCATGTTAAAGTATTTTTCAGAAGCCAAGTGATTTGGTGAGCTGTTTTAGTCACTTTTGCAATGTGTTCCTAAACTTCAATTCCCTATCCACCAACACTCCCAAATCCCTGGCCTCATCAATCTCTTGGAGTATGGTTCCACCAATGCGATATACTGCTGCTATTCTTTTCACCCCAAAGTGCGTAACCTTACACTTTGGCATATTAAATTGACATCCATTTTTCCTAGCCGAGTCCTCCAAACTATCCAAATCATCCTGTAAAATTTTGACATCCTGTGCACTCATAATTGCTCTACCCAACTTTGCATCATCAGCAAACAAGTGAACACTTCCTCTCAAATCCTTTCCTATATCATTGATGAACAAATTGAAAAGCAGTGGTCCAAGAACAGAGCCCTGTGGCACTCCACTAGTCACAAGCCGTCTTTTAGACTCCACTCCTGAATAAACCACTCTCTGGTATCTCTCCTTCAACCACCCTCCTATCCATCTCACCAACCCTATATCTATCCCCATCTGCTCCAGTTTACTGATTAGGGTTCTATGTGGTATCTTATCAAAAGCCTTGGCAAGGTCCAGTAGTATTACTGTAAACCCATTACCCTTATCCAGTTCAGCCATCACTGTGTTATAAAACGTGAGCAAGTTACTGAGGCATGATCTACCCTTCACAAAACCATGTTGTCCCCCATACAATATCCCATTTTCATCTATCCAATCCTGTATTCTTTTCTTGACTAATTTCTCTAAGACCTTGACAATGATTCCTGATATGCTAATCGGTCGGTAATTTACAACAGCAGTCTTGGAACCACCTTTATGCAGTGGAACTATTTTCCCTTCCTTCCACCCGCTCGGGATTAACCCAGACCCGAGACTCAAATTAAACAAAATGGTCAAGGGTACTGACAATTCTTTAGCTGCTTCTCGTACAACACGAGCTGGTATACCATCCAATCCCACAGATGTATTGACATTGAGGTTATGCAATAGACTACTCACCTCCACTTCATTCACCACAATTCCCGTATAATCTACTGGTACATTCGTTTCTGCAATGTCACCAACTGGATGATATATTCTTGCAAAGTGCTCACTCAGTAACTCAACTATATCAACTGATTCAGTTACCTCCCTACCATCGGCATTCTTTAAAATCATTCTGCCATGTACATTTTTCCTTTTACTTGCTACATATCTAAAAAACTGTTTAGGATTCTCTTTAGCCTGCATGGCCAATGTTCTTTTGTAATCCTTTTTTGCTTTTCTTACCACACTCGTCACCCTTCTGGCCTGTGCTTTATACCGTTCGTGTGCCTGCCGGTCACCTTTCTCCTTAAATTCCCTCCATAGTTGTTTCTTTTTTTGCAGCTCAAGCTTAATGGTGTTATTCATCCATTTAACCCCTAGTTGATTTATTATTCGGACTCTAGGTATACAGTCAGCCATTGCTTCATGCAAACACTTCTTAACTACCTCCCATGCATTATCGACTTCTAGTCCTTGCAGTTGTACATGCCATGGCACTGAACCAATCAAACTCCTAAGCTTGTCATACTTTCCAGCCCGATAATTCCACATGTACCCTGTCTTAATTGAAAATTCTACACCTTTAGCCACCTCCCAAGTCAAGACCCTATGATCACTCTCACCAATTGGTGGCAATGTGGTCATATTTGTTACAGCCAAATCCTCAAATGTAATTACTAGGTCAAGCACACTCTGACCCCTAGTATTTTCCATTACATGCAGTCGCAGATAGTTATCCCTTAATAACCGCATAAAATCCAATTCCTTCCTCCCGTGTGTCCTCTCCTCACTCCAATCAATGCGACCATAGTTGAAATCTCCCATAATAATCACCCTCCTTCCACTCATTTCTTCTATTTGCTTGTGCATACTGTCGCCACCATCTTTTCCATCACCTGGTCTATAGCAGCACCCAATTGTATATTTAGTTCTGCTAGCCACAATCTCACACCAAATGGCCTCAAATGTGCTCTTTTCTCTATCCTGCAATTCAGCTTCTATTCTCCTTGGCTGCAGCTCATCAGCTATCATCAACAATACTCCTCCCCCCATTTTATTCTCCCTGTCATTCCTGAACACACTATACATGCTCTTCATGCATCTTCTCTTCTCCTGTCTCCTTATATCTCTTCCACAGCCTCTTTTTCACATGCAATTCCTGTTTAATATTGTTTGTCATCCACTTTACTACAAATTGTGTCCTCTTGTTCACTCGTGGTATACAACTTACCATTGCTGCTAACAAATATTCTTTCATAATTTCCCACGCACTAATGATATCCCGGCCTTCCAATTCGTCCCTCCATGAAACTTCCCCAAGTTGATGTCTTAGACTATTATAGTCACCTGCCTTATAATTCCACATATGTTCAAGAATTTTGGATTTGAATAGGGAACAAGAGGTTCAAGAATTTTGGATTTGGTTATAGCGTCAGAAGAGTTGATAAGAGAGAGTGACAGTTGGAGAGAGTGACCATATGGTTTTGTCTCTTTGATACTCCTGCATGTCTATTCATTTTCCAAGTCAAAACCATATGGTCACTCTCTCCAACTGGTGGGAAAGATGTCATCTCAGTTATTATCAACTCTTCTGATGCTATAACCAATTCCAAAATTCTTGAACCTCTTGTTCCCTCTATTATATGTTGCCTAAGACATTTGTCCCTCAAGAATTCTATAAATTCCATTCCCTTATTGCCACATGCATCTTCCTCTCCCCAGTTTATACTACTGTAGTTAAAATCTCCCATAACAGTCATTCTTCTTGCACTTGCCAAACTTAGCTGTCTAAACATTTCCTGGTCCCCATCCTCTGTACTCCTGGGTCTGTAGCAACACCCCAGTAAATATCCTGTCTTGCCCACCTCTACCTCACACCATATGCTTTCAAAATCGTTAGTGTCACTGCTTCCAAAGTCTCCACTCTTAGAGGACATAGGTCGTCACTTATCATAAGCAGTACTCCACCACCGTGCTTTCCCTTCCTATCCTGCCGAAAAATGCTGTACCCAGTGACTTCTATTCCTGTTATTATATCCTCTTCTGTCAACCATGTCTCAGTGATCCCAATAATTTTTGGCCAGGCTGATGCTATCTGCACCACCAATTCCTCTCCCTTATTCCGGATACTCCTGGCATTAGTATATAGCATGTAAATGCCGTTGTTTTATGTATGCTTATCAAATTGATATTGTAAAAAAATAGCCTAGTATTAAAATAGGTTTACCTTAAGTAAAAAGGATTATGGCTGGGACCTAAAAGCTAACTATAGCGCTGAAGGTCATTCAAGCAAGGAAGTTTCCTGCCTTTGTTGAAGGTCAAGACCGCTGATGTCAGAGTGATTGCAGGATATTCGGGGGTCTCTGACCCTGAAACACAGAACTCCCAAAAACTATAAATAGGAAGCCTGAAGGGCAAGGGCTCTCTCTCATCATCATCTAGCTGCAGTCCACAGGTCAGTTTGGACTGGTCGGTACGTAATACGTGGAGAAACAGGCGGTCCCAGAGAAGAAGTGAAAGTTTCCGTGATGTATAGGAAGTAAAGGAACTTGCCTTGTACACCGAATGCAGGACACCTAGTTCCTTCATTGAATCGACCTAGTTCCTTCAGTGAAGATGTTCCACTGTTCCCACACCTGAACTATGGAAGGATGCCTATCGAGCACCATACGAGGAATTCCAGTATGCTTAACGGATTGGAGAAGTTGGCAGAAACAGCTAAGGATCTTATGTGCAAATAGGACTATATGTATTGTCAAGGATCTGTAAGTAGAAATCTTTGTGTTAATTATTAAGTACGAAAGGACGATTATTAGTCTACTGGACATAATGTTACTAGGCTAAATGAGAATGTCGCAGATAGCAAAGATTGAGATTGTAATGATCGCATAAGTAAGGATGGTGACTACCAGAATTGTATAATATGAGAATCTCCTCTCACTATAATGGGAAGTTCAATATTGTTAGATAGAAGTTGATATTCATGTTAAGATTATGAAAAAAGTTGGAAGAAAAGTGTATACTAGTGTAGATTTACTTTAAGTTAAAATAAAATGTGTTTTGTTTTGCTTAATAGAGACTATTGCCTGATCTTTGTACAATGTACTGCCTTACAAAAACTTTGAACCTATTTGTTTAGAACTTGGGGAATCGCCACAACTGTTAATTAATCCCACGATAAAATTTTAGCTATATCATACAGGTACTATAACATATCTTCAATGCTTTACATCTAGAATTCAGGTGGCGCAGTCACTAATCAAATAAATTTTCCTGTTTTCTGTTAGCTTAGGAGATAGTTATCTGTACCCGTGAATAAGCCTGGTTCATAGGCTTATTCACCAGCAGCATCACCGCTTGTAGGAATCATAAGGTTAAAGGGATACTAAGAAAAGATTAAGGAATTAAGACGGTCACACACCCACTACAAGATAAGAACAAAGATAAGATATTACAACAGCACAACGACACGTTATAACATTATGTAGCACATTATCAAAGGAAGTCTAAACTCCATACAGCAATCTGCTTAATGTAAAATATGTCATTTCTGCTATGTCCTGCTTTTTCCTGAAACCTCCCTGTTCCTCAAGTATCTTACCTTTGAATTTGGTCTTAGTCCTATTTAGAACATTCTTTAATAGAGTCTTGCTTCCATGAGAGATTAAACTAATAGTTCTTATAGTTCTTGCACTCCTTCAAACAGTTTAGTCTTACTATAGCAGTTGGTACCCACAGGAATTGTTTGTTATAGTGGACAGTTTGCTATAACGAATTTCATTTAACATGGTATTGCCTATGAATTAGGATTTGTTATAATGGTGTTTGGTCACTTAAACAGAATGGGCGAGGAAAGATTAGCAAAACAAGTGTTCTCTGCCAGGTTTGCAGGAAAATGACCCAGAGGAAGACCAAGATATAGGTGGATTGATACGGTAAAAAGTGCCTTAGACAATAGAAATATAAGATCTGATAATGTTGGAGTCTTGACAAGTAACAGACTGATTTGGAGGAAAAATTGTAGATAGGAAGTTAGTAATGATGTAAATTTTTCATGTAGTACTGTCATATTCTGTACACCCCTTGAGGGTACATGGCAGGAATTTGATGATGATGATATAATGGTGTTTGTTATAGTGAGAGTTGACTGCATTTCCTGTCTTGTGTAGTGGATGAATACTGACTTCTTCCACTCTCTAGGCCAGGGTTTCTCAAACTGTGTTCCACAGAAGGTGAATAGGTGTTCTGCGAGAAGTTCTGGAATTTGTCATTTTAGTTTTCTAAGCATTTTTCATGAATAAATGTTTTATAGTAAAAATATTCTGAGGAGAATAATATTCGTGAATATGTCGTAAAGCTCAGACTCAGAACACCTAATAACATCTGTGTATCGTTAATTTTCACACATCGAAATCTTTCAACATTTGGGGAAGGGAATGCCGCTGTTTATGACGGGTCATAAAAATTGCCTGCAAGCCCATTACAACAATTGGTGTCATATCCTCTGTTCTCAAAACTGAAGGAAATGACATCTGTGTAGCAAATGTCAGTGACCAAGCAACATATTTTTAAACATGGAAATATTCAGGAATTATCGTTAATTTTCACACATTGAAATCTTTCAACAATCAGGAAAGAGAATATTGCCGTTTATGACCGATCATAAAAATTGCCTGCAAGCCGATTACAACAATGGGCGGCGTGTTTTCAAAACTGAACGAAATAACATCTGTTTTGCAAATGTCAGTGACCAATCAGCAAGGAAGTATAAAGAAAATTTTTCCACTGAAATTGAAGATCAAGGTAGTCTGTATCCGGTTCTCAATTCTAGTAATACTGAATACTTTCTTCGCAAATTCGTATTGCAGTGTGTAAGTGCTTGTTCTGAAACCGGAGTGCCGTGATTTTTTTAAAAGTAATAGGAATATAGAGTTAAAATCTAATATGAATAAGAGACAAGGCACTTTGTTTAATTTTGGTATTAAGAAATCTCTTATTGAAGGTGTTTGTGATGGAACAGATAGTGAGTCATCCACCTCAAGCCCTACAAAGATCTCCAGGATGTACAGAAGGAGGGGAAAACTACCAGCACGCAGGAGGAAAAAGTCTGCATTCACTCGTAAGTACTTATAATAATATTATAAATATATTTGGTGATCAGAATGGGATATGTCAATGAAAAATCAGCAAAAATTAATTTAACGATGTTTGCCTGAAGAAACTACGACATGCTACAAGATTTCATTAGTCCAGTGATTGATAACTAATTTAAATGTAATTTATATTTGTCAACATGCCACATTAGTACATAAGTGTACTAATACTCTTTATGATTATGCCATAATTAATTATTAATACTTATGTTAATGTATGAACTTTAAAAAATTTTGGAAAGGTATTTACGAGTAAATTTGTTGGGACTGGGCCCTCGGGGAAAAAAAAAAATCAGCTAACGCCTTTTATTCCTGTATATAGGGAGTAGGCGAGGCAGCTTTTAAAAAAAGAATTTTTCTTACTCTTTTAACTAATTTTATAATAAATATCTGATTTATTTCGAACTGTTTAATTTTTTTTACTGAACATTTTATGAAATCATTCTTATTACAATTGCTCTTACATTATTTGATACAGTTTAGTACTTTTCTTACAAGTATTGTTACAATTCATATTTACTTTTGTGTGTTGCAGTCTTTTTTTACTATTTTGCATTATTCATTTACTTTTATATTATTCGGCATTTCTTATTTGTAATCTTATTGTTTTCATACTAAAGTTACCTTTACAACACAATTCTGTTTGTTTTTATTATAGCTCTGACAAATATTGGAATTTGAATATTATTGAAAAAATACCCATGGATTCTTGTTTAAAGACAGGAACTTTAACAGGAGCGTACTTCTGCTGACACAGCTACTCGTATGATTGGAGAAGATATGGAATTGCAAACTGTGGTTTCTTCAAAAGCTAATATTAAAGAACAAAAGTTATTTAAGAACAGACCAAAACGGAAGTACCATGAAAGTTATTTAAATTATGGATTTATGTGTATTGGCAATACACATGCTCCTGATGCAGTGTGTGTTTTATGTAATAAAATACTAGCAAACAGTTCTTTGGCTCCAGCTAAACTTCGTAGGCACTTCGAAACGAAACACACTGATTACAAAGGAAAAGATATACATTTTTT
The DNA here is from genome assembly GCF_054136105.1 of Typopeltis vanoorti. NCBI lineage: Eukaryota > Metazoa > Arthropoda > Arachnida > Uropygi > Thelyphonidae > Typopeltis > Typopeltis vanoorti. The sequence goes on along the minus strand of NC_143569.1, from coordinate 79,761,913 downwards.
TAAGAGATGACGTGACTCGCTAGAAAAATCTAAACTTCAAATGGCTACAATTGCTACAACTGAAAATGCAACAGAGGCGTTTCACATGAGTTACTTCATTGCACTTCATGGTGAAGCTCATACAATTGGTGAGACACTCATTAAGCCTTGTGTGAAAGACATTGTATCATGCATGTTAAACGAGCAGGTTGCTAAAAAAATAGATGCAGTTACAATTATCAAATGATACTGTTTCATGCTGCATCAAAGATCTTTCTGCTGACATAGAAAAAAGCTAATTCATCGACTCAGACTTTGCAGTGAGTATTCATTGCAAATGGATGAATCTACAGATGTTGCAGGACTCGCTGCATTACTAGTGTTTGTTCATTACATATTTGATAAAAGTATTGAAGAAGATTTATTCATGTGCGAATATCTACAAGAAAAAACTACTAGAGAAGATATATTCAACTGTATTAATAATTATATTACAAAACAGGAAATCGGTTGGGAGAAGTGTATTGATATTTGTACAGATGGTGCTCAAGCAATGGTAGGAAAGATGAAGGAAGTTGTAACACGTATTCCTGCAAGTAGCTACAAGAGCCACCAAAAGTCTTTGTGTTTTGCATAGACAAGCACTAGTAACAAAAAGAATTCCTACATATTTAAAAACTATTTTGGATGAAGCCATAAAAATGATCAACTATGTAAAATCTCGACTACTTCAATCCAGATTATTTAAAATTTTGTGTGATGAAATGGGTAGTGCACATAATGCACTTTTATTACATACTGAAGTGAGATGGCTATCCAGAGGAAAAGCATTATTGAGGCTTTTTGAACTTCTTAGTGAGTTAATGGTCTTCTTGATGTCGCATAATTTAGGACAAAATTTTATTGAATTATTAAGAAATTCTTCGTGGTTGATGAGTCTTGCATATCTGGCAGATATTTTTACAAAGTGCAATGAAATTAACTTATCATTACAAGGAAAGAATATTACAATTTTTAATACAAGAGATAAAATTGCATCTTTTGATAGGAAGTTGCAATTCTGGATTTCTACAGTTGAACAGAATAGTTTTCCCACCTTTCATGAATTTTTGACTGAAATAAATTCTAAAGTAAACGAAGAAGTATCTAACGTAATTTTAGAGCACTTGCATGACTTGCAATCAACCCTTTTGCAATATTTTCCAAAATCCAGTGAGGACAATTCCTGGGTTCTGAATCCATTTACAGTGACAGCTAAGCCAGCAGGCTTCAGCACAAGTGATTATGAAAACCTAATTGACTTAATTAGTGACTCTGATTTAAAACAAAAATACAAGGAACTGCTAATAAATGATTTCTGGACAAATTTAACAGAAGAGTACCCCAGTATGTCGAAACTAGCTATTCTTGTTTTACTTCCTTTTACAATGACATATTTATGCGAGGCAGGATTTTCATATTATGCTGCAACCAAATCAAAGTCCAGGAACAGACTTGACGCTACACCAAATATGAGAATTCAACTTTCTAATATTGTGCCTGATATGAAAAGAATTTGTAATTCAAAGACCCAAAAACATCGGAGTCATTAAGAACTTAATTTGCAATATACATGTTTTACTATTTTTATGTGTTTTGTTTTTACTAATTAACATTTGACAATAAATGATTGTTTTTTCTTAACACTTAGATTTACTCATTTATTTTATTTGTATTTACCTACCCTACAAAACTAGCACACAGGAGAAAAATTCTGCATTCACTCGTAAGTACTTATAATATTATAAATTTTTAGTGATCAGAATGGGATATGTCAATGAAAATCAGCACAAATTAATTTAATGACAGTTTAATTAATTAATAATAATTAATTAATTATCAATCAATAATAATTAATTATCAATCAATAATAATTAATTATCAATCAATAATTAATCATTAATTATCAATTGCTAATTAATTATGAATTATAAATTAACAATAAAATAAGCTAAATTACCAATTAATTATTAATTGATACATTACAAAATAACCAAGGTGTTCCGTGAACATATCAGGATTTGTGAAGTGTTCCATCATAGAAAACGTTTGAGAAACCCTGCTCTAGGCCATACTGTTGTCTTCTATATCCTTATAATCAATCTATGAAATACACTTATCCCTCCATCTCTTGTTGCTTTAACTCTGTCTTTAACTTTTAATCCTGGATTCCATCTGCAACCTGATCCTTATTGTAATCAAGCTTTGTAACTGCTCTTCCAACTTCATGCCTAATAGAAGTGGTTCCAACTCAAGATTTTACTGGAGGGGGGATCTCTTCCAAATTTTCCTTGTACAGTTCCTCTTGTTTTTTCACTAGTACTGTCCCATTCCTGTCCTTAAAGTTTGGGCTTAAGCACATGCTTAAATTATTAATCCAACTGCTCTTTTAATTGCTTCAGCATATGAAACTCTAGCTCTTCACATTTCTTAGCATATATTTGTCTTTGTCCTATCTTGATATCTTTTCTGACTTCCATGTGTAATCACATATAATATCCAATCCGTGTATCTTTGTTTTTCTATCCTCCTCCTCTTGATCAAATCCCATGTTGATTTTGATATCCAGATGTCTCTTGGACTTCTGATTAGGCCTAGACATTTCTTGATTGTATCTTGCATTTAGTTCTTTATTATGTCCCCACTTTTGAATTATCCTTCATATATAGAGAATAGTTAAAAATTAGACACCATTAGAAAAAGCTATGTGTAATTTGCATGATCTATATAAGACTTGTGGTTTAAATTATATTTAAGTACTATTAGTATTATTTTATATTTATTTGGATATAATACAGTTATGTTTTATTTGAATAGGTATCGATACAGCTTCTGTCCTTTTCAAAATACTACTCAGCATGAATTAATTCCACGTTGGAATGCCTATCAGGGTGTTCTTGGGTAAGAGCAAAGTACATTTTATATTTTCCTTATTTATTTGAAAGTAAAAGAAACTAGTGGTTGGTGGTGGCACTTCCAATCCCAGCAAATGTTATCTATCTTTCTTTCTTTCTTTCTTTCTTTTTCAGTTTTATTATTATTATTTTTAAATAATTTTATTTTTATCACTTTCTTTTAATCAATTCAGCTTATTGTTTCAAAGTTTTTTTAAGCAAGCAGTCATTAATTTCAAAAAAATCATCAACAATCTTTTCTCTAATTTATGCAAGCTTTTTTTGAAGTGTGAAATTTTAAAATTTGTAGTTCTTTAAAAAAAAAGTTTGCATAAATCAGAAAAAAGATATTGATTTAAAAAAAAAATTATTAATGACAACTTGCTTAGAAACGATAAGTTGAATTGATCTACAATTCTTGAAGATTAGTTCAACTTCAGGAGCCTTTTTAAAAGTTCTAATAATAATTTCTCATCAATAACAATCCCTCAATAGCTTTAAAGCGCCTCCATAGCTCAGTCGGTATAGACAAAGCCTTTTGGTTGGAAAAATTTGGGTTCGATTCCCATCCATGATGTGAGGAACTTTATCTGGTCTCTTTCGACTAAAGATGAGTTAGCTGGTCTCATATGGAGGTAGAGGGTTTTTTGTCCCTCAGAATAGACAAACTGGTCCTGTGAATGCACACGGATCTACAGTCATAAAATACATACTTAATCCCTCATTAGGAGGGCTCCACTCATCCTAAGGGATGGGGAAGGAAAGGGGAAAACCTCATGCGAAATAAATAAATAGCTTAAAAACTGAATTAATTATTAAATAACACCACATTGTTAGGCTAAGTAATTGTCAAAAAATTAAGGGCATATGCAAGACTTTCTCCTAGGATTTTTGAAATACCCTAAATCAGTTTATTTATTAAAGCTTATACTTAACTCTTTTAGCAGTTTAACTTACAGAATTGCAAAATTCTTGTCCAGTATTTTGTTCATTTTTACAGGTCACTCTAGATCATGGTAACGCCAGCCGGCCTGGTTGGCCGAGTGGTTAGTGTATCCACTCTCCAGTCAAAAGGCTGTGGGTTCAAATCCCACCGTGGGCATGGATGTTTGTGATTGTCTGTGAAAATCTAGTGGTGGTGGACGGTAGATGGGTTGGCATAGATGATGATGGTAGTTGCGATTGGCGGAGACTGAGTTCTAGAGTAGATGCCCTCCCCGATGAGCCTTTGGACTCCCTGGAGGTGTTATGTAATAATAATAATAATAATAATAATGTATTAACATATTACAGTTAATATGATAGATAATGAAATATGAAATGAAATAATGAAAAATAAAAGCTTTAATGTTTGATCCTTCTCTGATACCATGGCAAGCTTTGACATTACCCTCTTTTTATGAACCTCTTTGAATGACATTTTTCTATGACTTTCCTGCAGATGTTTTAGAATTTGGTTGTTTTCATTTATTTGAGTTTCAGTTGGAAAAGTAAGCTCTATGAACAACTTTGAGGAACAAATTGGTCCTTTTTTAAACCTTCTAAACTGTTATTCTGATAGCATTTGATGTATTATATCAGTGTTTCCCAACCTTTTTGATGTCGCGGACCTCCTGTAGTGAATGTTAATATGTCGCGGATCCTCTGTACCGAATGTTAATTCACCATGGCCCCCATAAAATCCAAAATGGAATTTTTTTTATATTTTACATATCATAAAGATGAAGTAATAAATTACAATTTTACAACACTAAATGTATCATTTATGAGAATGCAATACTGTTATAAATGGAGATATTCGGAAGAATATTATCAATTAGGCCAGGTGTGAACAACATGATAAGATAAAGTTTAAAAAAATAAACTATCCCGCAGACCCTCTGAATTACTTGCGGACCCCAGGTTGGGAAACACTGTATTATATGATGTTATAATATTATATAATATTATATTATCATATAATGATTATAATAGCAAATAATCATAATAATCATGTATCATCATATATATAATATATGATGATATATAATAACATCATATATATAATAACTAGAAGTTTAATAGAGACATGCACATTAGATGTAATATAAATTTTAAATAACAACTTCACGCATGTAAGAGAAAACTAAATATAATTTATTACTCCTATATATTTTGGTCAATATGTCATGAACTTCTTTCAGAGAGAAAGCAGAACTTGTAACAGCATTTAAATTTTGAATACATGAATGAGTCATACAGCATGCGTATAATATCAAGTGTCTTAGTTGCAACTGTACGGTAGGAGGAAACACTATTAGAGTTCAGAGATGTGACAATAGATGTATAATTAATTAATCAATGCTTTAAAATAATTATAAACAATTAACAGTGATCACTTCCCAAAACTTAGAAACAGGCATACAGTCTGTCCGATTAAGAATAGGTGGTGGCATAGGGCTTCATATGATTCAAAAAAGTAAGGCTATCAGATTTGCACCTAATATTGCATAGCATCTTGGTAGTACGGTTTAGTGTTGATGGCATGAGAAGCAAAGCCTGAACCTTCAGATTCCAAAAATCTTTCTTATATAATCTTGATGTTCTTCATTTCTAATAGTAACAGAACAGCCACTCTGTCCAAAGTAGCAAAGACGACAAAAACAGGGTTTTGATAAACACCAGGCAAAGATAGAGGTGATAATTGTGTCCTCCTGCGATGAGTTTTCGGACTCCTTGGAAGTGTCACGAATAATAATAATAATAATAATAATAATAATAATGTATCTTTGATAGGTGGTAAGAAAGATGACAGCTTCCAGGCTGGTTTGAAGGTGATATGCAAATTATATCTGCAAAGGGTCCTTGCTATTTTGTTGAGATGTTCCTTTAAGTTAGGGGGTGTGCTGATCTGTTTAACATCTGATTGCAGTCTGGAAGAGGGATGATAATTATGCAATTTTTTTATATCAAGGTCTCACTTTAGTCCTGATTTTTTAGGAAATGACAACGTTAACTATATTATTAATTATAAAAACTTTAATTAATAACTACTTGTATTTCGGCAATGTTACATTGCCATCTTTAAGGATCACCAAACAATGATATCTGCACGCAGGCACTAACACTAAGCAACTTCAGCCTCATTTGCTTAGTGTTAGTACCTATGTGCACATATCATTGTTTTGTGATCCCTGAAGATGGCAGTGTAACATTGCCGAAATACAGGTAGTTATTAATTAAAGTATTTATAATTAATAATATAGTTTGCGTTGTCATTTCCTAAAAAATCAGAAGTATGTCTAACTAACACATAAGCCTGTCTACAAGAATCATGGTCTCACTATATCCATTAAGTAATAGAGTAATTTATATTTTATTTAATTATTCTAATAGAAGAGACTCAGAAGAACAAATTGTGCATGTTCAGTGTACAAGGCTTTTAATAATACTTATTTTTTGTAAAGGATGATGGTGTGAAGATGCGTGGATATATTCCTGTAAAGGAATATATCCACGCATCTTCACACCATCACATCCCTGGATAATGGATGCCTCTTGTTATCACAAGACCTACATCCAGATATGGTTGAACTGTTCGACTTTGATATTCATGCAGACTACTTCACCTCTAGAGACAAACTCTACAAGCAGATCATCGGTATTCTACTATGGGAAGCCCTCTTTCTCCTGTCTTACCCAATTTCTGCTTTGAACATCTTGAAGACTTTTTATTCTTCTCAATGCAATTACAACCATCCTTTTGGACATGTTACGTGGATGATGTTTTTCCTATTTGGCCTGAATCTAAAGCATCTCTACATGCTTCCTAACCAAGATTAACAGCCTACACCTGCACATCAACTTTCCAATTGGGAAAAAAAAAGGGACAGAAAATTAGCTTCCTTCGACATTCTTCTCTCCCGTACTCCATTTGTTGTGTTAACCACTTCAGTTTATCATAAACATACCTTTTCAGGCTATTACATACAACAAGATTCAACCCATCATCCCTTTAAAAAATGGACATCATCAAATTCTTACTTTATAGAGCACATCTGTGCTAACCTCAAAGATCTGGTACTAGAACTTGAAGCATCATTCTACAGAATGGGATTGGCTTCACCTCAAAGAAGATTCAACACATCGGTGACATTTACAAGCTGGTTCCTAAAAACTCTAACCCTACATTGAGTCCTAGCAGCATACATTGTGGACATCTCTAAATCAATTTCAAAGATCCTTAAAAGATATAATTTAGTCCTCACATTTTTTTCCCTGTTAATAAAATTGCTTCCTGGTTACTATCCACAAAGAATAAACAAGCCACACTCTCCCTCCTTCTCTGTTGTTTACCAGGTTTATTATGACTATCTTTGCTCTTGCTTTGAACAAACAGGATGTTCTGTTGAAAACCAGCTGCAGGAACATGGGTCTTACATCATCCATAATAAGCCTGAAAAATCTGGCCTGACTCAGTATGGACTGGACACTGGTCACAATATCCTCTGGTCCATTACATCACTTGTTATATCAGTGCTGTTTTAAGTTTGGTCGATTGGTCAAAGAGAGTGTAGAAGTGCTTTTACATTGTCCAAACTTTAATCGGAATGACTATCTATAGCAAAAATTTGGGAGTCTTGTTCTGATAAATGGCTAACAGTAAACCCCCTCTCAATTTTTTTAGAAAAAAATTTGTTTAGTTTATTTTACTTTTTTTTGTATCTTGTATTTTTTTGCATGGTCTTTCTAACATATGGTTTGTATTGTTGGAAGGGAATAGCAATCCATTGTTGTTGCTTCACCTTTTGAATTGCTTGTGCACTGATGATGATCTGTTAGATTCAGGTCAAAATGTCTGCATTATTAAATTATTAGTATAAATTTGTGTCTTGTTTTATTCTTTATTATTGTGTTTATATTTCTGTTAATCTTTTACTATGTCAATGCTATTAAAAACTTGCAGGCCGCAGGAGGATGTTCCACAACTTAGAATCTGATCCATTGAATAGATTGAAGTAACTGTGCTTATGTGCAGTTTTATATTGTCATGTTGTAAAATCGATGGTGCTTCTCAGCACTGATTGTTTTGACTTTCTCAAGTTCTCATATTGCTTTGAGAATTTATGGTCATTCTTTTCATATATGGTCTTGGCAAATGGCACTTTTCTGTCCCAAAATGCCACTTTTCTGTCCCTTAATAATTGAATAAAATCCATTTCCTTCCTCACATGTGTCCTCTCCTCCTTCCAATCAATGTTACCATAATTAAAATCCCCCATAATAATTACCCTCCTTCCACTCATTTCATCAATTTGTTTATGCATACTATCTCCACCATCTATTCCATCACCTGGTCTATAGCAGCACCCAACTTTATATTTTATTCTGTCAGTCTCAATCTCACACCAAATAGCCTCAAATGAGCTCCTTTCACTATCCTGCACTACAACTTCAATTCTCCTTGGTTGCAGTTCATCAGCTATCATCAATAACACCCCTCCCCCCATTTTATTCTCTCTGTCCCTCCTAAACACACTATAACTTACACATTCTATCCCACTAACTATATCATCTTTTGTCAGCCATGTTTCACTAATGCCAATAACCTGTGGCCAGGAAGAGCCAATCAAGGCCAAAAATTCTTCCTTCTTGTTCCTAATACTCCTGGCATTAGTATACATGAAATGCAGTGATCCCTTTGTTCCACCCCTATCTTGATGTGTTATTCTAAATGTCCCATTCCCATTTTTTGTCCTTAGTGCTGGCTCAGGTACATTATATACGTTTTTACACTCAACTGTCTCACTGATGTCTGCATATCCACTCCCCCCCATCCTTGGTAGTTCTAGTTTCCCTGATTCTGCACATCCATTTTCACTTCATTCAGCAACACTTTTTCCAGTCTTCGCACACCAAGCCCATTCAAATGCAGGCCATCCATTTTGTATAAGTCCTTTCGCCCATCAAACTCATTCCACACGTCCACGAATTCCACACCACACCGTTTGCATAACCTGCGCATAATGTCATTTGCGATTATGGCCCTCCTTCTAAACTCCTCTCTGTCATACCGTGGCAACAGACTCACCATTCTAACTCTGTCACTCTTTTCTTTTGCTACCTTTAACAATACTTTCAAGTCCTCTCTCATAAAAAATTTATCACCTTTCAATTCATTCGTACCCGCCACAATTATTAATTCTTTCACTCTCTGTTTTTGCACTCTAATACTCTCACTTACATCCTTAAATTTCGCACCCGGTAAGTACGATTTAGTTACATTCCCATCTATCACTCCTCTTAATAACGAGTTACCATACAACACTCTTTCCTTCATTTCAGAAACTCGCCCACTCTTACGCTGGTTATTTACATTAGCCGAATCACTCTGGAAAGAGTTTTGCAGGTGCTCTAATTGCCGCTGCACATTTTGTATCACTGCGCGCAACCTAGCGATCTCACTTCCTACAAATAATTCCTCATTTTTTTTATCATTCAAACCACTTTCTCTCTCTCTGTATAGTTGCTCTTACTCTTTCTTAGATCACCGCTCTCATTGCCATCTTGTACATCGCAATTCCCTATCAAGCCACTATTTTCACTCACATTCTGGCTATCTTCAAGCATAGCTGTCTCACAACCTGACACATAATTCAACTCCTCACTTTGCTTACACTTTCTGCACATTCTCCCACCACTATCACTTTCAATCCAAACTCCAGTCTCATTCGGGAATGCATACATTCCACACACATCACATTGGACAAATTCTCTCACATTATAGTTTTTGAACAATGGCGTCGTATTTTTGGACGCCATTATCTTACGTCGCATTGGCGCCATATTCAAATCTATGAAACGTATCGTTAAATACTAAATTAAATAACGGAATTTACACCAAAATCACACTGACACCACAAGCTACCAAAATTAGACAATATTACGTTATGATTTTAACCTATATTCTAATTTTCATTCAAAATTATACTTAGCTTTCGAGAGCTCCCTGAAAACACGACCAATCGCCTGGCCCTCTAGCGACTTTTGATGAAACAAAAACAAAACTCCAGTTTTTCAAATACCCTACATACTTATACCTGTTAAAACATAGATTTATCAAGGTTACAGATAAAGAATAATTTTTGCATCAGCTGAACATTCTAATCAGAAGTGAAATTGCATCACCTATTTCATGTAATTAATAATTTATTAGGACACCTTCTTGGCAATTCTCATAGTAGGGTATGTAAGTTCTGTTCGCTACAAACTTGGTATTACTAGGTCTACCTACTCGCTGATGAGACCTCAATAAAGGTTGAAACCGGTCTGGGTAGTGACCTTCTCTCATAATGTAGAACAGTAATACAGCTCCTAGGAGCTGGGTTTCATATTATGGGTAAATACCAAGAATAGTGATTGGAGCTTGCTCCATGCTTACTATGAGTTGCCTCAGTGTTGCACTACCAATTGGGTCAGGTGTTGCACTATCCAGGTATTTATTTACGCTTGGACTCGCCAAACTCTATATAGTTTCTATATTCGGCATGAAACTCTTTGAGTTTCTTATTCGACTATGAAACAATATGGGATGTAATATCCCTTAACTTAAATAAGTTCATGTCGCCGAATTGAAGCCTTTGGCTTTTCATATAATTAATAATCTAGTAATTTAATTTTTGATTTTCTCTTTGGTTGTTGTGAGGAAGATCACTGATGAATTATATTATCACAGTAGCACATTGCTTTTCTCACTAATTTAATTAGGTTATTTTAGTGGCAACCTTATACTGTACAATTAAAATACTTGACAAATTATTTAATCATTCACTAACTTAAGAAGTCATCAATCTTGTAATCCATTATCATATTGTAGCAGATGCTTACCTTGGGTAAAATTATGAGACTGGATTCCAGGATTGATGAAACTTTATGGAGCATCTGGGAAATCATCTTTTCATTATCTTATTTCATTTTGCTGATGCACTCTTTGCAATCTTTGCAGTTTATATTTGCAAAGAATTCATGCTATTTGTTCAGAAATCCTTTTAATGTAGGGTATGGAAATCCTTTTTACATCAGGTTGTAGTCTGGCTGTGGGATAATATTCACTGATTATTTTCTTGATGGCAGTTTTGTTATATACATTAGAGATCAAGGTATTCTTATTTTATTTAATTCTTCTAATAGAAGGGAATCTGAAGAACAAATTGTGCATGCTCTGTGAACAAGACTTCTGATAATACCTGTCTTCTGAGATGGATGATGGGCTGAAACCAGATGGATGTATCTGCCAATGAAGGATGGTTTTCTGTAAATGAAAAATTCGATACTGCCAGTAAAGGTATGGATTATTAAAGTATCCAGAAAGGGAAGACTCCTGTTAGATTTATGTTCAATAGTGAACTTGTATGAGTACATGATGTAGGATTACATGGAATTAATTTTGTCCAGAAATTGAAGTAATTCTCATCAATGAAACGAGATATTGAAAAGTTGGTTTCCCAGATGTTCTATGAAGTTCCATGGGCAGATTTAGCTGGTAGGATAGGACTGTACCTACTATTTGTTTGTAAAGTACAGCCATGTACCTACTATTTGTTTGTAAAGTTTATTCTTCTATGTGAAGTCTTTTTTAATGGTAAATTTAAACAAAATTGAAGAGTTGTTTGAGTGGTATGATTGTGACGTCCCTCAAATGAGGATCTTTAATTTTCTCTTTGAAGTCAATACTGTTTTTGATATAAGAACTTGTGTGGCCAGTCAGGTTTTGTAAAAGATTAGAAAGATATTCAGCTAGATGATAAGTGGAAGAGCCAATACAGTAATGGATAATCAGATTTGTGAATCTTGAGCAGTCCATAGATACATAGCAGATGAGCATTATGAATTTGTAATTTTTCAGTAGTGTTAGCATCTAAAGAAAATGTCTGGTCTGATAATTTATTTAATTTGTTAATATGACTCTGAGATGGATCTCTGCTGATTACTGTTATACTGTATGTTGATTGCTCCCTTAGTAAAAACATTGTTTGCTATTATAAAGGCAATGCCAGAACAGTGGCATTGCCTTTATCGGCTTTCCTGATGACAGTGTTAATGTTGTGATACAAACAATGAAGAGCTTGTAGTTCTGAAAATGGTATAATTCAAAGGAGGAGGTTTAGTTTTATATAAAAAATCTCTGCAGTTTCAATTCGCACAGATTTTATATAAAGCTAACCTTTTTCATCTTTTCATGTAGTTTCTCTGTTTGTTAGCTTCATCTGTACATAAGTCGATGATACCTTTTACCACACTTAAAATGAATTCTAAATAAGATACCTGATGAGGGGATAAGGCAAAATTTGGACCATTTGATAACACATTCAGTTCATCATGGATGAAAGTCCTGTTTGTTATTTTTATAATCCCTTTATTATTATGTACAGAGATGGGCAGCAGCTGAATGAAGGCTTCTTTGTTCTAACAATTCAAACTCATGAATCAGTCTTCACTTACAGTTTAAGTGTGCCTGTCTTGCTGAGGATAGAGAAATTCTAGAAATTAATTAAGAAAATAATATAATCAAAAGGTGGGTTGTTTAAGGATCAAAGCTACATAAATGAGAGGAGACCTCCAAATTACCTTTAATGAATGCAGAGTACTGACTTCTGACCTAGTGTCCAATCCTCACCTTCATGAGGTGCTCTATGTTAGTAGATATTTACTGTATACTGAATAAACAAGGATGGGCTGGCAATTTGGGACTTTTGCCAACCAAATTGTAGTCTCTTGGCTTAAACCACACATACATGTGATGGTGCAACCTGAACGTTTATTTTTCACTTGGTTAGAGTATAATAAATTTAGTTTAATCCTTTATTGTTCAACATCTTTCTCTAAATCCAGAGTAATTTATTAAAAAAGGGTGGCACACCATTTCGCAAATCCTATAGGTAGAGATGACCTTGCTAATGCTTCTGCCTGGTATCTCCACTTGGGCCTGGCTCCCACTGAAGAGACCTCAATAAAGGCCGAAACTAGTCTGGGTAGTGGCCCTTCCCTTAATGCATAACATTAGACATATCCGCAAGGAGATGTGTTTTGCATTATGGGAGATACTGAGATAGGAGTGCTGGTATCTTGCTCCACCTTTGCAAGGAGTTGTCCTGGTGTTGTACCACCTTACCCCAGTCCTGAAGATACTTTCAGGAGCAAACTTTGTTTGCTCACACTTGGATAAAGGATTAAACTAAATTTATTATGGTGCAACCTGATTAGATTATATATTTAGTTTAATACTTTATCCAAGTGTAAGCAAACAAAGTTTGCACCTGAAGTATCTTCAGGACTGGGGCAACCTTTAAGGTCTCTTCAGTGGGAGGCAGACCCAGAGGTGATACCAAGGTTGAAGCAATACAGAAGTCATATTTCCATATACAAGTTGCCAAAAGGTGTCACACCTTATTATTAAATTACTCTGGATTAGAGAAAGATGTTGGAAGTTTTTTCACTTGGTTAGACTATAGATTATATATTTAGTTTAATCCTTTATCCAAGTGTAAGCAAACAAAGTTTGCGCCTGAAGTATCTTCAGGACTGGGGCAACTCGTGGCAAAGGTGGACTGACTTCACATCACTTGCCTTAGTATCCCATAATGCAAAGCACACCTCCTTGCAGACTTGTATAATGCTATGCATCATGGGAAGGGTCACTACCAGACTGGTTTCGACCTTTATTGAGGTCTCTTCAGTGGGAGTCAGACCCAGAGTTGATACCAAGTTTGAAGCAATGCAGAAGTCATATTTCCTTATACGAGTTGCCAAAAGGTGTCACACCTTATTATTAAATTACTCTGGATTAGAGAAAGATGTTGGAAGTTTTTTCACTTGGTTAGACTGTACATTATATATTTAGTTATAGAGACCTCAATAAAGGTTGAAACCAGTCTTGTAGTGACCCTTTCCCATAATGCATAGCATTATACATGTCTGCAAAGAGGTGTACTTGCATTATGGGATACTAAGGCAAGTGATGTGAAGTCAGTCCACCTTTGCCACAGGTTGCCCCAGTCCTGAAGATGCTTCAGGCACAAACTTTGTTTGCTTACACATGGATAAAGGATTAAACTAAATATAAGGAGTAAGTATTAATTGAAAGAAAATCAAGCTTGCAGAAGAACTGGAAAAGTATCACATAATTGGCATTACTGAGATAAAGAAGACAAACACAGATGAGATCTTAACTAAATAAGTATAGGATGTTATATTCAGGCAATAATGATCAAGGAAGGGAGTAGTGATAGCATTAAACATGAATAAAAACTTCTTGAATGGAAGGCAGTTTCAAGTAGTTACGTGGGCATACTTCAGAATGGGGGAAATGGACAATGAAACTTATTTGTTTCATTGTCCATTTCATATGTCCATTGCATATGATCCTACAGAAATTTCTCTTAAGGAAGAAATTAAAGAATTTTTTGAGTCATTAGAGCATGCAGCTGACATAAAGAAAATGAAAAAAGTGGTCCTCATTGGAGATCTAAACAACAAAGTAGAAATTTAATTCCATCTGGCATATAGGAATGTTGTGGGAAAATTTGGATCAAAGAGCAAAGCTAATAATAACAGAAAGTATCTCCTGGATTTCATTACTAACACCATGTTCTGATATAAAGATGTACACAAATTCACATGTAGAGAAGATACAGGAAATAAGAAAAGCCTCATTGACTATGTCAGTGTTGATAGTGATATCTTTATTCTGGTTTAGGATACAAGAGTGTACAGAAGATTTGAAATTATAACTGACTATTGCTTACTTCTAAGTAAGATAAAAATGAATATCTCATCGATAAGAATGGCATATAGGAAAGTTTTAAAAAAAGAATTAAAACTGAGTAGCTTTTACAGGCAGATTTAAAGAAAAAAGTGAAACAGTTCAAAAACAAAAAACAAACTTTGGAGTCTCAGTCACATACTTTGAAGAAAACATTGATTTACTGAGGGAAGTATGTTATGAAGCAGTTCCAGAAATGAAGAAAGTATACTGAAAGTTCCAAGCAAATAAGTCGGCAGATGCTGTAAAAGAATACAGAGAAAAATGTAAGAGCTAAGCTATGTGTAAAAGCAGATAAACAAAAGTTTCGGGAGGAGTTGGGTAAGAATTTAGA
The DNA here is from genome assembly GCF_054136105.1 of Typopeltis vanoorti. Taxonomy (NCBI): domain Eukaryota; kingdom Metazoa; phylum Arthropoda; class Arachnida; order Uropygi; family Thelyphonidae; genus Typopeltis; species Typopeltis vanoorti. Next base: position 79,746,867 of record NC_143569.1, on the reverse strand, counting down.
AAATCAGTATCAGAAAGGTGGCAAAATGTTCTGGAGGCTATTGAAAGCACTTAGAAATGGAGGAAAGTACTGTAAAAATAATCAAAGATGATAAAAATGGAATGAAAACTGAAGGATAAGGAAAGGATAGCCTAGATGTCTGGAGTAATTACATTGAAAGACTGTTAAATGAAAGAACAGAACAGTAGTAGTAGTAGTAGTAGAAAATTTTCAAGAGGAATGCAAAAAGGAGCATATATCAAAACTTGAGATAGAAAAAGCCATCAAAAACTTGAAATGTGAAAAAGGCAGTTGGAGTATATGATATTCGGCCAGAAATGCTTAAATATGGACTTATAAAAGTTTTGTAGTTGCTATATTGTATAATTTAGAGGGCATGATCAGAAGGTCAAATTCCAGATGATTTTTTTTTTGGATTGGAGCAGAGCTCTCATAGTTTCCATCTATAACAAGGGGAATAAAGCTGAATGTGAGAATTACAGAGGAATTTCTCTATGAAATGTTCCAGGTAAAAATTATTCAAGCATACTTGAAAAGAGATTGAGAAAAATTGTGGAAGAAAACTTGGGGAAAAACAAGCTGTGTTCAGGTCAAATAGGGGTTGTCAAGAGCAGATTTTCACTTTATAACAATAATTGAGGAATCATGGGAATATAACAGGGATCTGCACAGAGCAGTACATAGCCTATATTTAAGTTGTAAGCCAGCAGTTAGAATTGAAGGGAATGGAAGAAGATGGTTTGATGTAAAATCAGGGTTAACGTAAGGATGCACATTATCTCCACTCTTATTCATCATTTATATGAATTGCATTATGAAAGAATGTGGCATTAAACTGGATATTAGAATCGGAGATATCAAACTTAGCTGTTTGCTTTATGCAGATGATGTATGCCTAAATACATCCAGTGCAAGTCTCCAGGGTTCTTTAACTAAATTGCATAACAGCTGTAACAAACTTATCATGAAAATCAGCAATACAAATATCAAAATTATGAAAATAGACAGGAACACAGAAAACTTCAGCTACATTCTCAATGTAGCTGAAGTTTTAGAACAACCTATAGAACAAGTAAAATATTTCACAATTTTTAGGCATAGTTTTTAGTTAAAATGGCAAATTAAATATGGAAATAGAATATATTGTACAATACCAAACAGAATAAGCAGGGCTGGTGTAGTAGGGAGGCAGATAAATAAATTTATATGGAATAAGAGAAATTAGCCAAAACACCAAACCAACAGTATACAAGACAGTTTTAAGTTATGGATTTGAGAGTTGGGTTTGAAACAAAGCACCTGATCAAAGACTAGAGACAACTAATATGAGAAAAATTAGGGGAGTGAGCAGTAAGGAGAACACATGCAATTCACAGACAAAAAAATACTAGTGGTGGTGCTGCACAGTAGATAATGTTTTTTGTAGACGATGATGGTATTGGCATGCTCTATTTGTTGGTGGACGAAGTGGTGGAGACCTGTAATAGAGTGCCCTCCCTTGATGAATTCCTGGAGGTATCATTTAATAATAATATATTTTTTAAAAGTGGTTTACATATGTAATGGAAATTAGAATTTAATACGACTGCTATATATTTTGCTCATTGTAGCATGAACATCATTGTGGAAGAATATAGAAGACTGATTTTACATTGAAAATATGAATCATTAATCAAGAATGAGTCACATATCATGATATATTTCCTAATTTCTTGGTCACAACTGAGTGAACAGGAAAGTGCACTATTAGAGTTCATGGGAACCAAGTATAGCTTCATAATTCAAGGTTAATTAAATAATTTTTATTTGTATTCAAGGTTAACTAGGTATTATTAGTTATTTAGTTGACCTTGGATTACAAAGTATATATTCTTGGTTTTCTTGAACTAGAGTAGTGCATTTTTCTGTTCACTCAGCTGTGACTGATACACCAGTCACAGCTGAGTGAACAACATCCAAATTACGAATCATTCTTGTGATTCGTAATTTGGGTGTTGTTGTTGTAACTGGTCTTCTGTATTCTCCCTGAATGATGTTCATTTACAGTGAGCAAAATATAAAGGAGCTATATTAAATTCTAATTTCCTTTACATGTTTTTTTTTGAAAAATATATTTCTATGTTGACTGCACAATTCTATAAAACATCTAGTAACTAAAATATTTAATTTCATTAACTACGTAACACCATTAGATACAGATCTATGTAATCTAACACTTAACACATGTTCATGCCAGACTGTATATTATTTGTGTTGGTCATGGGGTGGGGTAGAGCTTGTTTGACCATATATCATGCCCCCTCTGTATTGAGGATTTATTTTTTACAAATTCATCAATAGTTTTGGAATGCCAGTTTTTTTTTTTTTTTTTTTTTTTGTAAGACTAGTATTTGTGAACTGTTTGAATGGCAAAAAGAATATTATGCATTACAGGAATCATAGATTCTGCATCCACTGAAGTATATATTCTGCATGCTTAGTGAGACTATAATTTTATAACTGCATATTGCGTGATCTTCAAAAGCAATATAACGAAACTTTTAAACGTAATTGCTACAATCAGTAATAGTTTTTCTTTTTCTAATTTTATTGCCTATCAAGGTTGTTTTTCACATCCTGTTAGCGTGAATGGCCATGACCACATGTTATTTTGTACAACTGAAGATGTTTTTGAAATTTAATACAGTGTTTGCAGAATCTATTGCAGAAAATTAGAAAAAGAAAAATTATTACTGATTGTAGCAATTACATTTAAAAGTTTCGTTATATTGCTTTTGAAGATCATGCAATATGCAGTTATAAAATTATAGTCTCACTAAGCATGCAGAATATATACTTCAGTGGATGCAGAATCTATGATTCCTGTAATGCATAATATTCTTTTTGCCATTCAAACAGTTCACAAATACTAGTCTTACAAAAAAAAATGAATTGTTTGATAATTAGAAAGAAAAAAATTTTGCTGTGTTCTAATTATCAAACAATTCATTACTTAATATAATCAATGAATTAATATCAATGGATTAATATATTAATGCATTGATAGTGAATATACTAATATCAAATTAATTTTATTAATTTGATATTAATATACTAATTACAAGAGCATTATGTATAACATAATATCAAATTATGTTATACATAATGCTCTAATGTTAATTATTATTATTATTATTATCATTTGGTAACCTCCATGGAGTTAACAGAGTCATCATGGGAGAATCACTCAACTGCATCATGTCTATCATAATGAGCTTTGAAGTTACTTACACTACCTGCACTCAATGCATTCTGCTCTCTAACAACTCTCTATATAAAAAATCTGCTCCTCACACTCTTCTTCACGACATCTTTATACAACTTCCAGGGATGACCTTTCATTCTTCCCATCTTAATATCCACTTAATATATTGATATTAATAAAATTTAACATTATGCATAACAGCATAGAAAAATTCAGATACTCTCTTTGGTTTTCATTTACCACTTCAAGAAAATCCAAAATCATGTAATATAACATTTCACATATTTTTCTTATGTTAATGGCCTGTCATGAACATTAAGATTTATAATTTTATATGAAGTCAAGCAACTTTTCCTCATGTAAACCTCATTACTGGTGTGAAATAAAGTTTATATGAGAACTAACATTCAGTTGAAAAGTTCTTACAAAGAGTTTTAAATTATAGATGAGATTTGCATCAAGGCCATGATCAGTATCTTTTCTTTCTTTCTTGAGGTAAAAGAACAGAAGGATAAGATGTGCTATTGTTGATCTTAGAATTATGTTCTTATTTTTTTAATTCAGTTTATCATAAATGTACATAATTCATTGGCTGTAGATTATAGGATCACATGTGATACAATAATTAGATTACTCTGGGATGGTAATCTAATTATTGTACCACAACAACTCAAAATTATAGGTTATGTATTTCTTAAATATTCTTGTCATTAATGGCAAATGATTATGCTGTGAGTTTACACATAATTTATTATATCTTTTAGTAATTTAAATGTTTAACACAAATATAGATGTTCTCTTTATTTATTTATATATCTGAAATCAATAGTATATTTTCCTTCTAAAACTAGTAGATTCTTCCTTGCTACCATGCTACCATTTGTGACATTCCCACCCAATATACAAACTGAAAGCACAAGGCAATTTCTTGTGTTCTGCTCTTTGGGCAAAGTACGGCCATGAAATGATTGGCTCATGCCTTGCATTGAATATTTTAGCAGATAAATGATGCAAGAACAATTCCATTTCTGATGATACTATATGGAATAAAGAATTGTCTGATATTATTAATGGATATAAGTCCACGAATTTAATTTATAATAGTACAATATTTCACTGATTGTACTATTATAAATTAATTCATTGAGCCATTTTCACAATGTCATTTCATATCTTATAAAAATATCTGCACTTTTACTATGATACACATAATGGTAAGAAAATTCTCAAATTTCTCTTGTAATAATTGAACTATTTTCTTTTAGGGTTTGGGATCATTGGCAGATAGAGAACAATAAGTTTGTTGCTATGGTGTTTACTTATGGTGATTTGTGTAGTGATACTGAAAGAACCATTCAGGTAATTTTTAGATATTTTTTCCTGCAATTATAATCCATAATAATGTATTGTTTTTTTTAAGAAGAAAGCACTTATGACAATTTGAGTCAATTGAAGGTTTCAAGTTATTCATCTCTTAGTTAATTTTCAAATACCTCATCATCATCATCAAATTCCTCACATGTACTCTCAAGGGGTGTACAGGATATGATAGTACTTACATGAAAAATTACATAATTACTAACTTCCTATCTACAATTTTTCTCCAAATCAATGTTACTTATCAAGACTCCAACATTATCAGATCTTATATTTCTATCTTCTAAGGCACTTTTTACCATATAAATCCACCTATATCTTGGTCTTCCTCTAGGTCCATGCCAACCTGGCAGAGAAGATTTGTTTTGCTAATCTTTCCTCTCCCATTCTGTTTAAGTGACTATACCACCTGAGATTAGCTCTGCTAACACATTTTTGGATGCTAGCAATGTCAAGTTTTTTACTAATATCCTCGTTTTTAATAAGATATTGCCATTGATGTCATCTATTCACACCCACCCCCTAATCTTTCGCAGAACTCTCATATCTGTGGTCTCTAGTCTTTGGTCAAGTGTTTTATTTCTAACCCAGCTCTCAGATCCATAAGTTAAAATTGGCCTGAACACTGTCTTGTATACAGCTAATTTAGTGTTTTGACTAATTTCTCTCTTATTCCATACAAATTTATTCAGTTGACTTCCTATCTATGTTGACTGGCTTTGTTGACGCTGTTGTCTATTTCCATATTTAATTTAACGTCTTCACTTAAAATTGTGCATAAGTAGCTAAAATGTTTCACTTGTTCTATAAGTTCTCCATTCACAATGCAGTTGATATTTTCAGTGTTTCTGCCTATTTCCATTATCTTTGTCTTGTTATTGCTGATTTTCATACCAAATTTATTACATGAGTTATTCAATTTAGTTAGGAAATCTTGCAGACTTGTACTGGATTTATTTAAAAGTATAACATCATCTGCATAAAATAAAGAGCTGAGATTAACATCCCCAATTTTGATATCAGATTTAATACCACTTTACTTCATAATGTGATCCATATAGATAATGAATAAAAGAGGGGATAATGTACATCCTTGTCTGATACCAGATTTAATATTAAACCATCTTCCTGCACTTCCTTCAATTCCAACTGCTGACTTACAACTCAAATAAAGGATAAATATTTTTGATATAATGCCCCACTGACACCATGCAACTATAGAGTTTTGAATAGCTTCTCTCTTGGCACCTTGTCATCTGCCTTTTCAGATCTACAAAATTTAAATACAGGTCTTTGTTATATTCCTATGATTTCTGAACTATTTGTCGTAAAGTGAAAATCTGATCCTAATAGCCTTTATTTGGCTTGAATCCAGCTTGTTCTTCACCAAGCTTCCCTTCCACAATCCTTCTCAACCATTTCTCAAGTATACTTGCATAAATGCCAGCCTGGTTGGCTGAGTGGTTAGCGTATCCTCTCTCCAGCCAAAAGGCTGCAGGTTCTAATCCTGCCATGGTCATTTGTGCTTGTCTGTGATACTAGTGGTGGTGGTCTGCGGTAGATGCCGTTGGTGTAGATGATGAAAATATTTATAGTTGGTTGATTGAGTGGTGGAGACAAAGAGTTGTAGAGCAGGTTCCCTCCCTCGATTAGTCTTTGGAACTCCATGGAGATGTCATGTAATAATAATAATAATAATAATAATAATAATAATAAAAATCTTACCATCAATACTCAGTAGGGAAATACCTCTGTAATTCTCACATTCAGTTTTATTCCCCATTTTGTATATGGGCTCTATGAGAGATTCTAAAAGAATCCTCGGGAGTTCTTTTGACATGTAGCCAGCAAAAATAAAATAAAAAAAAAGAAGAAGAATGATTATGGAAGGATGACATTGATTGGAGAAAATGGTATAAGAACAACTGCTGCAGAGGATATAGTTGAGATGTTCAATGAGAAGTTCATAAAGGTCTTTCATTCTTGTGAATATGACATCATAGAGAGTGTGAGAGCAGTCGATGATAATGAGGAGAGAGACTGACTGTAAGTGAGCAAGAGGTATATGGCAAATTGAGCATACGTGATGTTAATAAGGCTGTGGGACTTGATAATATATCACCATGTATTTTGAAGGAATGTGCCAGGGAGTTTGCATCTACCTTGACATATTTGTTTAATATGAGTCTTGCACTGGGTCAAGTTCCAAAGGAGTGGAAGGAAGACAAGATTGTACAAATAAGGGAGGTGACAGAACTCAAGCATCAAATTATAGGCTTATCTGTGTGTCAGTTGTCAGTCAGTTGTTTATAGTGTTGGAGAGGCTGGTGAGAACCAGGATCCAGAATTGGGTTGACGACAATGATATTATCTTTGATGGACAGCATGGATTTGTTAAAGGGAGGTCATGTTTTAGTAATTTACTTACTTATTACAATAAGGTGATGGATTCATTGGACAAAGGAGATGGATACACAGTAGTATACTTAGATTTTGCAAAGGCTTTTGATAGATTAACATATGATAAGTTGATAGTCAAACTAAAGTGGATGGGGTTGGATTAGACTAGTGCATTGGATTGGAGATTGGCTACTTGATAGGTATTAGCAAGTTGTGTATGGGGGAACAATATCCCAGAAGAGGAAAGTCACTAGTGGTGTGCCTCAGGAGTCTGTTTTAGGGCTGTTGCTGTTTAACCTGTATGTTAATGATATTGGGGAAGATTTGTTTGCAGATGATACAAAGTTGGGACAAACTATGAGGAGTAGAACAGATGTTCTAGCAGATGGATGAGAATTCAGGGCATGGGAAGGAGTGGGGATGACAGTTCAATGTTGAAAAATGTAAGGTTTTAAAATTTGGGAAACAAAGATGGGATGTAGAATTTATGCTTGGTTGGAATATATTGTTGGAGGTGGAGGAAATAAGAGATCTTGGAGTGATGGTGGATAAGGATCTAAAATTTAGAGGACACATTGCTAAAATTGTGAGGACAACACAACGAATTCTGGGAATGATGTGGAGGACACTGACTTTTAGCATTAAGGAGTTTCCTGTTCCACATACGGACTACTGTGCACAGATTTGGTCAGCTGGTTTTCAAAGGGTCCAGAGTTGATCGACTCCAGTAGTTCCTGATCTGTGGAATGTTGAATATGAGGAAAGGTTGAGAAGGTGCAACTTACAGAGTCTAGTGGATAGGAGGACGAGGGGTGATAATGATAGAGATGTACAAGTTGGTAAAGGGTTGTTAGAGGATCAGTGTTGAAGAGGCTTTTCATAAAATGGTGGGAGATCAGGAGAGAACAAGAGGTCATCCCTGGAAGCTGTATAAGGAGGGTGTGAACAAGGGAGTAAGAAGCAGTTTTTTTGCATGCAGAGTTGTGAATGATTGGAATGCCTTGCCATCTAAGGCATTCCACTGTGGTGTGTGTGCAGAGAATTTGAATGTGTTTAAGGCAAGGCATGATGAGCTGTGTGTATGACAAAGGCACTGCCTAGATGAGTCATTGACTCCATGGGGGATCTTAGAATAATAATAATAATAATAATAATGTAATGTTTGCTTTTATAAAGCAGTATAAATTACATGTATGGCATATCATTATATCTCATTCTAAATTAAAAGTAAATCAAGTGAAATACTCATAGTTTTAATTATTTATTTATAAAATATATTTTATCGTAATGTATATTGTATTGTGAAATGCAATACAAAAGTAGCCAAGAATTGATATTATTATTTAGAGCAATGCATTGTTTACATCATAGCAGAGTGACTCCAAAACCAAAAGTAAAGTAAAGTACAGTTCTTTTGTTGCGATGTTTTGTTGTAGAATCTACCAGAATGACTACACCACTGCTAGAATATACTGCTAGGCTGGTGAATTTTGACATTTTTTCTTTCTAAGTGAATTTATGCACATCTCCTAATGTTTGAACATGATGCATATAATGAAATATCCATGTCCTGAGCAGAAATCTAGCCAGATGCTTAAAATTGTTATTATTTGTTTTGCTCTTTTCTCCAAATTTTCCTAAAACATTTCTACATGTCTAGTATTCATTTCCTACTCTGCTGTTTACAATTTCACTTAACATATTTTCCAAATACTTTATAACTACCATTCCCAGATACTGATTTGTCCATAATTTTCTACCTCTGTCCTGGAATCTCTTTTCATGCAACAGGCTATCTTGCCTCTTTCCACTCCCTTGGAATTCTATCATTGCTGAGACTTAAATGAAGCAGCCTGGTTGAGGGCATCTGCCATTTCTCTTTGATGTTCACCATTTTCTTCAAATGAGGAAATGAAATATAGTTGAGGGCACCTGCCATTTCCTCAAACAGACTGATATATCATCCAATCCCATGGTAATTTCTTTAAGATTTCTTAAAATCAATATAAATAAAATTAAAACAATGTCTTTTTTTCCAGTCATCATGCAGAAATGGCTGAATTGATCTTGATGAAATTTTGGATATGTTCACAGTGATCTCAGATATGTTTTAGGTTACTTGGCTATTTTATCCACTGTTTTGTTTTGTTTTTTTTAATCTAAGGTTTCTGATACTGTGACTAATTGAGTGAGCTCTTGGCTCTGGAATTGTTCCCTTCTGACTCCCAAGAATAACCAAGTGCAAATGATCAGTAACATTGCACCTTAGTAGATTTGAAGCATAAGAAATGGTCTACAAATCAGGATGAATCATTATACTACCTGGTAAAATTTTTGATTTCTGTCATATGAAAAACTTGAGAATGCCAACTATATGCAGTGCTATCCAGCCATAGGTGCACATTCTCCACATGGATGTTTCTAAAGCTCAAATTATAGTCATGATTTAGTTTTCTAAATTAAACTATGCTTAGCTTACAAGCAAAGAAGAAGAAAACAATAAAATAATGAAACTAAATGAACAATGTGAATTCTCAAGAAAGAACTAGACAAATCATTTTGTGGAAGAAAATTGTTGAAAATCTTTCTACCATTGTATATGCTCTTATGGGATTGTGATCTTTAGTCAGCTACTTGAAAATGTTTTTGAAGCCAAGACTTCAGTGTAATATTTTTATATTCTTAGGCAATTTTGTTAGCCATTAACAATTATGCAGTATTATAACCAAAATAACCACAGCAACACAGTTGGCAAATAGAGACAGAGTTCCCAATTAAAAAAAAAAAAATGCAGCATGTATGATTGTTCTTCTTTTCTAGTATTATTGTTTCTAGTATGATACTCTTCAAACATTCTATCTTCTCTGTATATTTCAAGCACAATATACAAGCAGAACTAGGGTCTGGCCATGGGCAGTTCTCTTTCACCAGTTTTAGCAAATCTCTTTATGAAAGCATTCGTAAAAGTGATCCTAGAAGAATACCATCATAAACGTAAATTATGGAAAAGGTACATAGACAATATATTCTTATTCTGGATTTCACTTCTGTATTTTAATGACTACCTCATTGTCAACATCCTAACATAAAATTCACCTATGAGTTAGAATCTAATGGTTCACTCCCATTTAATAAATTAAGTCTTATTTCAAAATCCTACACACATACAAATAGATATCTGTGTGTGTGTGTGTGTGTGTATCTTCCCATCATTATAGACCTGAAATTGGGTATTATTTCTACACTAGCAGCAGGAACCCACTGGCTCATTACTGACAAAGATAAACAACTAGCTAAAGAACTCTAATATTTAAAAAATACTTTTTTTTCAAAATGGCTATAATGATCTTCTTATCTCTAGACTGCTTAACCAACATAAGATTAGAGATATTTCTAATCTCTAATCTAATTCAATGAAGAAAACGGAGGCTTCATCTTCTTCCATATATTAGCTCTATTTTCATAAAACTGGCAAAAATACTTAGAGAACATAAAATTAAAACAGTATTCACTCCCTTTATTGATGAAATCACTGCTCCGATCCACACAACCTCAGCACGGTCCACTTAAATATGTGGGTGTCTGTCGGCTATGGTGTAAATGCAGGTCATCTTACTATGGATGACAGAAAAATCTGTTGAGCAATGCATTGAAGAACACATCTGAGATATTGAATACTACAAAAGGGTGAACCTCAGCTTTGTCATCACATGTACTCTCTTCAGCTGCCTCACAAGATGTTTTAACAATGAGACATCAAGTGTTATAGGATGAATCTGAACTATTATACCATTGCAATGACATAACTGAGAAGAAGAATTTGGGAATTCTTAGAAATGGCATTGAATCAAAACATCTAAATATAAACCCAAGTATCAACTTGTCTGAATACATCCTAGCCATTGTTAGCCAGGGCATGTGTATGCAAATGCATAAGCACACCCAACATGCTCAACAATGCAACACACAATTAGAAATATTTGAAAAATAACAGTCTCAGTCTTGTATAACTATATAGTGGTTGTGACCTTTGTTAGTCTTTACTGTTTTTCTACTAGTTTTCATGTTTACATCTGAAGAAATTCAGTGTAATTAGGATGAAACATTGTGTTTTTAATTGAAATAGTTTTGCCATCTTATTCCAGTTTCTGCCTTATAAACTCTTACTTATAAATTCGTGAACCAGCTCTATATGAAATATATACTTTTTTTTTTTCTAGAATTGTTAATATATATTTTTAGCTATATTTGAATTTTTTTTCCTACTCTGTGTCATAAGTTCCAAAAAGGAAAGGGGAATATCAGGAAAGAATATCAAAGGTTGCAAGCATGTTTCTTGTAAGAATGTGCAAGAAATGTTTTTTTTTATTTTTTATTTTTTTATCATAGAGATGTATGTGTAACTCTTTAAATAGGTATAATTTGTAATCATAATAATCTCAAAATTTCTCCAATGAATTGCTATCTCTGATTTTTTTTGCACATTTTATGTAATCAAAGTTTTTTTTTTTTTTGATAGGTAACGCTGAATTGTGGCACAAAAGAAGAATTAACAAATGTGTCAGAACCACAGAAATGTCAGTACACAGCAAACTTTTCAACTCCTCTAATCTGTCATAATGATTCTATGTTGGTATATCCATGGCTATCTTTAGATATCCGTCAGCAGTGGGACACTTTAGAAACTGAGCTGCAAGATGGTGACATTACTGCAAAGGTAAGCAGTACATTGAAAAAATCTTTGTAATGATCAATAAGTTGCTTTCAGTTCCCCCCTCCCTCCCCATATCCTTCTATTTCGATACTTACAGTAGTCTTACGTTTTGCCAACTCTTTCTGTTTAGACAAGAGACTCCAGATTTTTCATGAAAAACTTTAAAGTTATAACTTTGCTGTTAAATTTTAATTAAAAAAAAAAACCTTCTACTCTGCGCACGCACGCACGCACACACACACACACACACACACACACACATCATGCTGAATATACATCAATTTCATTATATGATGGTGGTCTGAAAAGTTCTCAGCCTCGACCATATATCGGCATTTTTTTTTTTTTCTAAGTTGGTACATCTGTCGTAAGCATCCATGTGAAATTGCAAGTCATTCTATCAAGTAGTTTGTTTTATACAGCTGTCTGAAGCAAAAGTGCTGTCTCTATCCCTTGAAATGGATAAAATTTGAGTATCATGCAGTTATAAAATTCTTTGTAAAAGAAGGTAAGCCAAAATAAATTCATTCAAAGTTCATTAAAGTTTATGGGCGCTCTTCTCCTTCGTTTCCAACAATTAAGAAAATGGGCTACCGAGTTTAAACATGGTCATTCCAGCCTTGAAGATGATCCGCGTGAAGAACGTCCAAAAAGTGTAACACCACCAGAAATCATTGATCAAGTGCATGATATGTATTGGATGACTGGCGAGTCAAAGTGCGTGAAATTGCTGAGACTATAGGCATTTCAAAAGAGTGTAGGATATATTTTGCATGAAGAATTGCAAATGAAAAAGCTTCGCACAAGATGGGTGCCGCACTTGCTCACAGCAGATCAAAAACACACTCACATGAAACTCTCTGAACAGTGCTTGGAGTGTTTTAACAAGAATAAAACTGATTTTGTGCACCAATTTATTACTATGGATGAGACTTGAATTCACCATTGCACACCAGAATCCAAACAGTAGTCAAAACAGTGGACAAAAGCTGGTTGTTCAGCACCAAAGAAGACAAAGTCGGTTCCATCAGCAGGAAAGGTTATGACGAATGGGCAGGGGAGGGATATTCAATCACACAGATCAGCTTTGAAGTCAGAAACTGCTTCACAGGCAGTGCACAGTGTGTGGATGCATTGTCATACAACAGAAACAAATTGTTTTTGTGAAACAGTTTCCTAATTCGTTGCAGGTGGGCATACAGGCATTGCATTACTCCTAAATAATACTGACCATTCACTGCGGTGCCCTTGGAACAAATTTGCGGTGGATAATTCCAACAGCATTGAAAAAAACAATGACCATTGTTTTAATACGTGATTTTTAAAAACTTGACTTTCTTCTGCCAGGGAGAAGACATTCCATGCTCTGATGTTTCTTTTTCGGATCAAACTGAAAACACCAACTTTCATTACCAGTGACAATTCTTTGCAACACATCATGATCTTGATTAACTGCATGGATGAAATTTTGACAACATGCAACCTGGTGCTCTCTCTGTTGTGTGCCAACATGTCCGGCACAAACCTCAAACAAATCTTCCTCTTGTGCAAATCTTTTTTTAAGAATAATTTGGCTGTTTCCTTACTGACACCAAGCTGTATAATGAGTAGCCTAGTGGTTATTCACCTGTTGTGGACAATTTCCATAGCTTTTACCACATTTTTATTTGTCCGTGCAGAAACTGGCCATTCACAGCATGATTCATCCTCTATCTACAGAAGTTTTCTTTCCTAATGTAAATTAGGAAAAACTTTGTAGTAGTTTTTCGTAATTTACAGTAAAATTTTATCACAGCTCTTTGCTCCATGACACAACTTCTGACTTGCTCTACTCACACACTTCCATGGTTGCCACATGAAAAATGCTGCGTCACCCGACTAGAAAGTTGCATGTATGATTACAACACACTCTAGCAGCAGTCAAAACTATAAACACATTTGTTACTTTTATTCAAAAGGCTGTCCTGTTAAAAATCAATCTCATTACTTAATGAGCACACTGTGTACATATATTGATGCAGTGGATTTACTCAACTATATGGCACAATAGAAAAAACTTAAATGACTTAAAGTCGAGGAATGACAATAAAATTATTTATTATATGAACGCACAACTAGTTTCATCTTCTTCATTGAGATGTCATCAAAGACTTCATTGGGTGCATATCATGAAATGAGATATACAAAAAATATACATTACAAGCAAACAACAGCTATAAATTAAGTTGCAAATGAATTGCTGACACATGAAGGTGTTCTGGATATCACAGTATTGTTGAGCATGTTCAGGTAGGCATGATCTAATGTATGCCAAAGTTGGATAGCTGAGGAGTAACAGAGAGGTTATAGCTTAGGTTAGTGTTACACCCTGATACCTTAAGAATGTAGAATTCTCAGTTATCATGGTGTAACATGAAGAGCAAATAAAAAAAAAAAAACCTGCATAAAGGCTAATAGCTAATTTAAATGAATTATTTAAAAGAAAAAGGAAATATTCTTGCATCCAATAAAATATATATAAAATAAAGGTGTTTGGGTGAACTAACTAAAAAAAGGAAAGAATATATTAATGTTGTAATATGATATAAAAGAGAAAATTTATCTAAGTAAGACAGAAAAGGATTAGTCATAAGAAATGGTATGTGAGAGGCTAGAGATTAAAATATTAAATGAATTCATAGAAAAATTTTGGAAAGGAGATTAAGTTAGAGGCTAGCGGAAGAAACACAACAGACTATCGCTCAGGGCCGATTCCTGGATTGAGACATCGTTTGGCTCACCAACCAAAGGACGTTTGGCTAAAAAAAAAAACGCCATCCTAATTGGTTGGTGAAGTAAAAAAAAGTAGGGGGCTGAGAAAAGAAGTTAAAGAGGGTGCCGTTAGGAAAGCAAGTATAAAAGGGTTGGACCCCCCCCCCACAAGGCTTTTTGGTTTTTGTTTTGGTTCTGTTCCTGAGGAGTTCTCTACGAGCTCCGTGGCACAGGTTTCACGCGGTTTTCCTGAGTGGAGATTGGGGTTATATCTCCGTCGTCACAACATGGAAACAAAAGTGAGCGGGATTTCGATTCCGGATTTCCTATGTAAGAAGCGAAGAATGCCATAGAGTCAAAGAAAAGGAAACATATTCTTTGTGTTTCAACTTCAGTGACAACCACGAGAAAGGGAAAGCTGTAAAGATATCGATATCCACGTCGCGAGTTGCACAGCCGTCATATAGATGATTCAGAGTGTGTCCTGAATTACGAAAGTTTAAGACAGTGTAAGCATAGTTCAATTCCAAAGAACGTAGGAGTAGCAGATTATCGGAGAGGTTATACCAAGCTAGTTCAATCAGAAAAAGGTAAAGGCCCATATGGAAAATTCAAGAAAGAAAGGTACTGTAAAATATATCTAATGTTAACTAAAATTTGTCTGCAATAAGTATCATTATTCTAATACGGAACTGTTGAAGTGACCAAGAAAAATTTATACTAGGACTTTAGTATCTGACAGAACATATTAAAAGTAAGCTGGCTAGTGTTAATGTTATATGAATAATTAAGTGTCCTGAGAATTTTGCATGTCTATTGTAATGTATGGGAAAGTTAAAATGTCATAGTTGTGTGTAAGTGCAGTAAAAGGTTTAGTTAATCTACTTAAGTTTGAATAGTTAAATAGTGTGAATTAATCTTATATGTCCATGTCACATGAAGTTATGTGTTGAATTGTTATGGCAGCATGATCGTAATACCCATTATAGGATCATAGCCTAATTACTTGTAATAAGTTAATGTTAGTTTGTAAGTATTTAGTTTAGCATTGAATTGAGTAATAACAAAAATTGAATTGTACCATGTTAAAGTTTTTAATAAACCTTTGTTCAATGATAAGAAAAGTTGTCTGAAATTGCTGTCCAATGCACCACTTGAAAAATACGGACCTAATCACGCGGGAAATTAATGTGTTAAGAAACAAGATAAAGTGTCACGACTGCAACATTGTTTCACTTTCTGACATATTTTAGTTCTTTCTCCTTGTTTTTGTATATAATATCTCAAACTAAATATCCCAAAAGGCACAGTATAAATACAAATATTAGGGGTACTAAGGGGAGAAATAACTTAAGTATTAGTAAAAATTTTTGGTGATATCTCGAACATAGATAATAGTAGAACATAGATAAGAGGAAATTACTAGATAGAATAAAAATCATAAATTGGGACACAACATTAGTAATGAGGTGAACCAGATTGGGGACAATTTTTGTTGATTCAATAAGTGAACTATATGTTATGTATATCATCCCCCCCCCTACCCCAGCATTGAATTAGTGAACTGTAGTTATGTCATTGCTTTTCCCCTCTGGGTGATCTTGTTTTCCTGTCACAAATGTAAAACCAACTGTTAAAGCATGTGGCAGTAGTTAAATATACTGTCCAGGTGTATATATATAAATTTTGGGTATAAATATGAAATATCAACATTGTCCATCTATGGTGGACAATGTTGACATTTCACTTTAGATGGACAGTAGCAATATGAATTATTAATGATAGTATTGAGGTGTTTATTTCACTGTATTAATTTGATAAGTCCACCAATTGATTGACCTTATTAAATTGTTATAACATTAAATAAAATACTATTAAACATTAATAACTTTTTCCATCTCCAAGTATATTTAGCTGCAACCTTGCTACAGTTATATTAACATTCACTTTTAAAATGTAGCAGTTAGTAGCAAAACAGCTTTCAATTGGAAAGACCTTAGTTTGAATATCCTGTCCAGGATATGTAGGCTTTTCAGCTGAAGATTAATTAGCTGGACTCATATGGAGACAGCAGGTTTTCCCTTCATGCCCCCCCCCCCCCTCACCACACACACACGAGGATACAAGAATCTATAGCACATCAGTGTTGTGCGTGAGATGCAGATAAGGATTGAGAAAGAAGATATCTGTTGATATTTTTCTTAAAGAGTTGAAGTCCATTCCACAGGTAGATGGAATAAATGAGGAAGAGGAGAAGCAGGTTTGATGTATTTGCAGTTGTACTGAAAAAGAATATTGGGTAGATGCTGCCTTTTTTTGACAGACCCAACAAGTAAGTGGAGGAATGATGTTTGCCAGTTCATTGGAGCAGTGACCATGAAAATACCTGTAGAAGAGACATAGAGCTGAAATATTGCATCTGTGAGATAGAGATTGAAGTGAGCCTGTGAGGGAAGAGTCATCTATGATCTTAATTGCATCTCCCCTGGACAGCATCAAGAATTTTTAGGTTCACACCCCAAATGTGGGAACTCTTCTAATGATGGGATGGATTTGTGATTTATAAGATAAGTAGCTGGATGGGTGTAAAATAGGTTCTTAAGTGGAAAAGAATGCCTTGTTTTTTAGATGCTGAGGAAGCTATTAATGTGTACCAGGAGAGGCTGGAGGTAAATGTCATTCCATTGAGTGAGAGAGATCTGATCCTGTCTGGTGATATATATCTCATTTTTTTTTTGAGAGAAAAGGCAGGATTGCATTTTGGAACATTGAAGGTGACTGAAGGATGGTATGAAGATTAGTGTTTAGAGTTGGTTGGAAATGATCTTGATGTTAAGGATGTTTGAGAACTAGGCTTGTCAAAGAAGTAAGATGAATGAAGTGTACTGGGATTGGTAGTGATTGAGAGTAGATCATTTATGTATAAAAGAAAGATAGCTAGGTGATAGGAGTTCTGAGGCACCCCTGCATTGTTGGCAAAGCTTGAAGATAGGGAGGCTGTTCCACAGGTAGATGGAATAAATGAGGAAGAGAAGAAGCAGGTTTGATGTGTTTGCAGTTGAAGAAAGGGTGCCATCCACCCTCTCTTCAACTTGATGTGTTCAATGCGTTTCCTTGAAGAAAGGGTGCCATTCACCACGGCATGTAGTGAATGGGCAGAGAAGCTTATCCAGTTACAGAAGGTGGCAGGTAGACCGATGTAAGGCAGTTTGCAAAGTAAAGTAGGCCTCAATATCAAACATGTTCAATGTCAAATTGGAATAGGCATTGGATCTAACACATAAAAAAAGATGAGATTTAAAATCTGTAAATATAATACAATCTAGATTCTGTATTGTACTATGTCTATATAACTTTTTTTATTATTATTATATTTTACTAGGGTTATAACAATAGTCTTAAGAAAATATTTGAGAAAGCTGGTTTTCAAAGACCACGTTTATCGTTCTTTGTTCCCAACGCCACACTTCCTGCCACAACCCGAGAGAGTATAATAGCATTGGCTGATGATCCTTTTTCTGATTTGTCACAATGCAACAAGGTAAGAAATATATATTTCTTATATTATGCAGTGCAACATTTCTTCAAAGCATTTTCATTATTCAGAATCTGGGAATTATTACTTATCTGTGTTATGACAGTTAGGGGTGTTTAAGGGTCAAAGCTGTATAACTGAGAGGAGACCTCCACATAGCCTTTAAAGAAATGCGGAGAACCGCCAGGGCTTCTGACATAATGTCCAATCCTCACCTTCTCGTGGTACACCCTGTTGGGTATCTACTTGGATACTGAATGAACGAGGATGGACTGGCAATTTGGGATTTAGCTGACCAAATTGTATTCTTATTGGTTAAACCAAAATAAAAAATGATGGTACATGACAAAATTTCATGCCGGCTGGGGCGTCGCCCGGTTAAACAAGTTCCCCGTTGTTTTCGCCAGGGAACCAGGGCGAACAGTGAAAAGTCAGCTACTGGAACAAATTTGAAAACAAAACCCAACTCAATATCACCAGAGTTAAAGATTGGTACTATCAATGTAAGAAGCCTGAATGGCAAAGAAATGGAGCTAGCTGAGGAATTAGATAAGTACCAGATCGACATAATAGGGGTGACTGAAACAAAAAAGACCAAAACTGGTGAGATCTTTCTGAGCAATAAATACATAATGTTATATTCAGGCAATGACAATCAAGTAAAAGAAGGAGTAGCCCTAGTATTCAACACAAAATACGAGGCTAATCTTCTTGAATGGCAGTCAGTCTCAAGTAGAGTAATGTGGGCAAATATGAGAATGGGGAACTGGACAATGAAACTTATTTGTGCCTATGGTCCCACAGAAGGTTCTACTAAGGTAGAAGTGGAGAAATTTTTTGAAGCTTTAGAAAAAGCAACTGACACAATGAAAAATGAAAAGCTATTTAGATCCCCTTGTTGGGGATCTAAATAGCAGAGTTGGAAATGATTGTGAGATATACAAAAATATTTTGGGAAAATTTGGAGAAAAGAGCAAAGTTAATAATAATGGCAAATATCTGTTGGATTTCTGCTCAGGACATGGACTGGTTATTACTAACACCATGTTCTAACACAAAAATGTGCATGTGCACAAATTCACATGGAGAGAAGAGGCTAGGAATAAGAAAAGTCTCATTGACTATGTTATTGTTGATAGTGATGTTTTCTCCCTGGTGCAGGACACCAGAGTGTGCAGAGGATTTGAAATTGGAAGTGATCACTATTTAGTCTTGAGCAAGATACAATTGAATTTCATATTGAAAAGAATAACATGTAAGAAAGTTTTAAAGCGAATAAAAGTTGAGCAGCTCTCAGATGTGAACTGTAGACTAAAATACACAAAGATTATTGAAGAAAAAATGAAAGAGTTTGAGAACAAGAACCAAATCTTGGAGATTAAGTGGCAAACTCTGAAGAAAACATTGATTGATTCTGCCAGAGAGGCATGTGGTGAGGTTGTCTGTAAGGATAAAAAAATCAGAACTCCCTGGTGGACACAGGAAGTTAAAGAGGCAGTGAAGGAAAAGAAGAAAGCATATCAAAAGTTCCTGTCAAATAAGTCAGCTTGTGCTCTCAGAGAATATAGAGATAAATGCAAGAATGCTAAACACTGTTTAAAACTAGCTAAACATAAGCCATGGGAAGACTTTGGCAAGAATATAGAAAATAAATATCAAGGTGGCAAAATATTCTGTTGAAGAAGCTTAGGAATGGAGGAAAGAGTGCTGTAAAAGGAGTTAGAGATGATAAAGGTGAAATGAAAATGGGAGAAAATGATATCCTTGAAGTATGGAGTAATTACTTTGAAAAACTGCTAAATGAAACAAGCAGTGATGACAGCACAGTGGTAAAAAACACTGACCAGCCATGCAGTCAGGAATACTTATCCATACTTGAAGTAGAAAAAGCCATCAAAGGCTTGAAATGTGGAAAGGCAGCAGGAGTAGATGATATTCGACCAGAAATGCTGAAGTATGGTGGTATAAGAGTCTTACAGTGGCTGCACTGCATAGTTCAGAAAGCTTGGACAGAGGGACGAATTCCCGATGATTGGAGTAGAGCTCTCATAGTACCCATATATAAAAAGGGAAATCATACTGAATGTGAGAATTATAGAGGTATTTCCCTACTGAGTGTTCCTGGCAAAATCTATGCAAGTATACTTGAGAAACGGTTGAGAAGAATTGTGGAAGAAAAGCTTGGTGAAGAACAAGCTGGATTCAGGCCAAACAGAGGCTGTCATGATCAGATCTTCACTTTACGAGAAATAGTTGAGAAAGCATGGAAATATAACAAAGATCTGTATTTAAGTTTTGTCAATTTGGAAAAGGCATATGACAAGGTGCCAAGAGAGAAGCTATTCAATACGCTGCAGTTATATGGTGTCAATGGGGCATTATATCAAGCAATACTTAGTCTTTATGTGAGTTGTAAGTCAGCAGTTAGAATTGAAGGAAGTACAGGAATATGGTTTAATGTTAAATCTGGTGTGAGACAAGGATGTACATTATCCCCTCTGTTATTCATTATCTATATGGATCACGTTATGAAGGAATGTGGTATTAAACATGATATCGAAATTGGAGATGTTAATGTCAGCTCTTTGCTTTATGCGGATGATGTTATACTTCTAAATAAATCCGCTACAAGTCTGCAAGATTCTCTGACTAAATTGAATAGCTATTGTAATAGATATGGTATGAAGGTCGGCAATAAAAAGACAAAGACAATGAAAATAGGCAGAATCATTGAAAATGTCAACTGTGTTGTGGATGGAGAACCTGTGGAACAAGTAAAACATTTCAGCTACTTAGGCATGATTTTTAGTGAAGATGGTAAGTTAAATATGGAAATAGATAAGAAGTTAGTCGGAACACTAAATTAGCTGTATACAAGACAGTGTTCAAACCAGTTTTAACTTATGGATCTGAGAGCTGGGTCAGAAGTAAAACACTTGACCAAAGACTAGAGACCACAGATATGAGAGTCCTGAGAAAGATTATAGGCGTGAACAGATGGCATCAATGGCAATATCATATTAAAAATTAGGAAAGAACTTGACATTGTCAGAATCCAGGAATGCGTTAGCAGAGCTAATCTCAGGTGTTATGGTCACTTAAACAGAATGGGCGAGGAAAGATTAGCAAAACGAGTGTTCTTTGCCAGGTTGGCAGCAAAACGATCCAGAGGAAGACCAAGATATAGGTGGATTGATACGGTACAAAGTGCCTTAGATGATAGAAATATAAGATCTGATAATGTTGGAGTCTTGACAAGTAACAGACCGACTTGGAGGAAAATTGTAGATAGGAAATTAATAATGATGTAATTTTTTTCATGTAGTACTATCATATCCTGTCTTGACAGAATTGATTCTTGACAAGTAACAGACTGATTTGGAGGAAAATTGCAGATAGGAAATTAATAATGGTGTAATTTTTTTCATGTAGTACTATCATATCCTGTACACCCCTTGAGGATACATGGCAGGAATTTGATGCTGATGATGTGTTATGACAGAAAACTTTCCAGGTTCATTTAGGTATATGCTTTCTTTTTCTTTTTACACTTGTCAGTTCAGTTTTGCAAAAGCATATATGTGCAGAGGAGTCAAGATTTTTGTTTTTTAATAATCCCTTCCATCTTTCTGATTTGATTTTTTACCACCTTCCCATATCATTAAATTCCTAATATGCATTCTCAAGGTGAGTACAGGATACTTTGATGGTACCATGCAATTAAGTTTTCATTATTACCAGTTTCCTATCAACAATTTGTTTTCTAAGGTAGTCTTATTTGACAGTACTGTAATATTGTGAGATATTACATTTCAATCTTCTAAGTCACTTCTTCTTCTTCTCCTTCCCATAATCCACAAAGAACTGTAGAGGAGATATTAGGAAATATTACTTACAGAAATCCTCTATTCAGTCCTTGATTGATACTTTGCTTTCAGCTCTGTAAGTGAAGTACCATGCAATTAAGTTTTCATTATTACTAGTTTCCTATCAACAATTTGTTTTCTAAGTTAGTCTTATTTGAGATATTACATTTCAATCTTCTAAGTCACTTCTTTTTCTTCTCCTTCCCATAATCCACAAAGAACTGTAGAGGAGATATTAGGAAATATTCCTTACAGAAATCCTCTATTCAGTCCTTGATTGACACTTTGCTTTCAGCTCTGCAAGTGAAGTACCTGTCCAGTTTATTCTAGGTCTGCCTCTTTTTCGAGTTCCTGGAATAAGTCCTTCAAGAACTTGCATTGGTAGACCATTTGATCTGCTGATATAACCAAGCCACACAAGTTGCTTTTATCACATCTTAGTTATGATGTTATCGCTCAGACAGTGAAAGAACTGATTCTTTATCTTACATCAGAATTCGTGATGTGATCAATGTATGGTATCTTTAGGAGTCATCTAGAGCACTTCATTTCAAATGCCAGTAACTGCTTTTCATCTTCTTTTAGGAGGGTCCAAGTTTCACTTCCGTATAAAAGTACTGAATTAACTATTGTGCCAATAAGGTGTAACTATTTTTAAGCTTGGTATTTGTCCATAGTGGTTTTAGTTTTTGGAGTGCTGTTATTTTGCAATTTTTGTTCTAATATCCTGTCTTGATCTTCCATCTTTATTAAAGATATTGCCTAAGTATTTAAACTAATCAATTTCTATGGGTGTGTTCTCATTTTTCAATTTCTACCACAGCACTTCCTTCTTAGAGAAGCACTCCAAAATATTTGACACTGTTTTTGATTTTTGGGTACTTATGGTTAAGCCTTAAGCTAATTTTATGGTGATTTCCTGAAGATCTGATTTGTTTTCTACTAGAAGATCAATATCATCAGCAAACTGTAGATGGTTTATTCTTCTTTGTCCTATTATTACTCAATTAATAATAGGACAAAGTTCCACAGTTCTCCAGAGCTTCATTTACATCATATTCAAGGAAGCAGTTAAATAACATTGATGATAATTGCACCATTCCTGTCTCACTCCATGCTCCATTTGAGAGGGAGTGCTATAATTCCCCCTTGATTTCAACCATCAGAAGATGAGTACAGGGATTCAATCAATTGTATTATTTTGCTGTCTGTTTCATAATGTTGCAGACTTTTCTAAAGGTGGTCTGAAAGGTTCTCGGCCTCAACCATAGATGGCAACACTATCGGCATGATTTTTTTTTCTTCTAAGTTGGTACAACTGTCATAAGCATCCATGTGAAATTGCAAGTCATTCTATCAAGTAGTTTGTTTTATACAGCTGTCTGAAGCAAAAGTGTGCCTGTTTCCCTTGAAATGGATAAAATTGAGTATAGTACAGTTATAAAATTCTTTGTAAAAGAAGGTTTAATGCCAAAAGAAATTCATTCAAAGTTCATAAAAGTTTGTGGCTGCTCTTCTCCTTCGTTTTTGACAATTAAGAAATGGGCTGCCAAGTTTAAACATGGCCATACCATGTTTAAACTTGATGATCCACGTGAAGGACATCCAAAAAGTGTAACAACACCAAAAATCATTGATCAAGTGCACGATATGGTATTGGATGACCGGCACATCAAAGTGCCTGAAATTGCTGAGACTATAGGCATTTCAAAAGAGTGTAGGATATATTTTGCATGAAGAATTGCAAATGAAAAAGCTTTGCACAAGATGGGTGCTACGCTTGCTCACAGCAGATTAAAAACGCACTTGCATGAAAATCTCTGAACAGTGCTTGGAGCATTTTAACAAAAATAAAACTGATTTTGTGCATCAATTTTGTACATCAGCGTTTTTCTTCGAATCAAAGGTGATTGCAGCTGTAGAGGAGTATTTTGCAGATCTTACTGAGAACCACTACTGGGAGAGGATAATGATGCTGGAGCATTGCTAGAATAATTGTATTAGTCATAAGAGAGATTATGTTGAAAAATAAAAATAATTTTGAAATTATAAATTCGTTTTTTCATTGTTAGGCCGAGAACTTTTCAGATCACCCTCGTATGTTGTACATATTTTTCTCCAATGATATAAAGTGTAAACATATGGTCAGTTGTACTTCTGTTTTTTCTAAATCCAGTCTGAAAATATATTACTTTCTTGGCAATTATTGCACTTTTTGCTGTTTCTTTTCTTTTTTTTTTTTGGAATGCTAATAAGGATAACTGTGTGCCAGTTATCTGGCAAGTTCTGTGTTCCACACCAGCTAGCAAATTTTGTGGAGTGGGTTCTCCCCCTCTTTAAGCAGTTGTGATGGAATATCATCAATTTCAGTTGTTCTTAAGATGGCGCTTTCTACTTCTTCTCACATAAATAAACACTAAAAAATATAAAAATAACCATACTATTGTATGGTTATTTTTATGAAGAATATCCTCAATTTCTTTGTGTTCTTGGAATAGCCATTTATTTTTTGCAAACTTTACCTTCTTTTTAATCTGTCTGTTCAGATAATTATTTTGTTCCCAATGTGCTGAATTGGTTATACCCTTCTCTTGCTGATCACAAAGCTATTGTTGTGCCTTGGTTTATTAATATTGTGTTTTCTTCCTGAAATATTTTCAGCAACTAATTTAACCAGATCTTAGTCTTTCTCTGTTTTTTTTTGCATGCTGGCTGACTTTTTCCTGCCCATTCTGTGTAAATGACCATACCTTAGATAAACTCTGTTCACACATTCTTAAATGCCAGTTATACAAAGTTTCATCCTAACATCTTCATTTTCATATGATTCTACCGTTCACATTATCTGTTCATTCTTATAATTTTTCTCAGATCTCTCATATTGTAGTCTTTGACCTTTAATTAGGTGTTTTATTTCTTCTGACTCACTTTTCAGATCCATAAGTTGAAATTGGTGAAGACTAACTTGTATAATACTAATTTAGTGTTTTAGCTGATTTTCTTCTAATTCCATATGAATTTATTCAACTGGCTTCCTACCACAACAGCTTTGCTTACTTATTCTGTTATCTATTTCCAAATTTAATTTTCATCTTTACTAAAAATTGTGCCTAAATAGTTAAAATATTTTACTTGTTCTATAGGTTAATCATTGAGACTCCAGTTCCACATTCCTGCCTATATTCATAGTTTGTCTTTTTTATTACTGATTTTATGCCAAATTTGAATACTTATACTGGATTTGTTTAGGAGTAATAATATCATCTACATAAAACAGAGAGCTGGATTGAATATCCCCAATTTTGATATCAGTTAATGCCACTTTCTTTCAAAATATGATCCATGTAGATGATGAATAAGTGGAGATGGATCTTTGTCATACCTGATTTATATCTATCTCTTCCTGTACCTGCTTTAATTCTAACTACTAACTTACAGTTTAAGTATATCTCTATATTGGAAGTGACCATCACTTAGTCAGATAAAAATGAATATTGCATCGAAAAGAACAATATGTAAAAAACTTTTTAAAATAATTAAAACTGAGCAGCTTTTACAGGTAAAGTGTAGACTCAACTGCACAAAGATTATTGAAGATAGAATGAAGCAGTTTGAAAACAAAAACCAAACCTTGTAATCTCAGTGGTAAACCCCTTAAGAAAACATTGATTGATTCAGCTAAGTAGGTATGTAGTAAAGTTGTCTGCAAGGATAGAAAAATAAAAATGCCATGGTGGATACAAGAAGTTAATGAAGCAGTCCAGGAAAAAAAGAAATCATACTGAAAGTTCTAGAAAATAAGTTGGCGGATATCCTATAAGAATACAGAGAAAAATATAAGGGAGCCAAGCTATGTGAAAAAGTAGCTAAACAGAACTCATGGAAAG
Source organism: Typopeltis vanoorti (assembly GCF_054136105.1). NCBI lineage: Eukaryota > Metazoa > Arthropoda > Arachnida > Uropygi > Thelyphonidae > Typopeltis > Typopeltis vanoorti. The sequence continues at coordinate 79,721,093 of NC_143569.1, read as the reverse complement.
ACTATTGTAAGAATATAGAAGATAAATACAAGGGAGGTGGCAAAGTGTTCTGGAGGTTATTGAAAAAGTTTAGAAATGGAGGAAAGAGTACTGTAAAAGGAATCAAAGATGATAAAGGTGACATAAAAACTGAAGATAAGGATATTTTAGATATCTGGGATAATTACTTTGAAAGATTGTTAAAACAAGCAATGATAGAATATTTTCAAGAAGAATGCAAATATGAGCACATATCAATATTTGAGGTATAAAAAGCCATCAAATGTGGAAAGGCAGCTGGAGTATATTATATCCGACCACAAATGCTTAAATAAAGAGATATAAAAGTTTTGCAGTGGTAGCACTACTTAATTCAGAGGGCCTAGTCAGAACATTGAATTCCAGATGATTGGAGTAGAGCTCTCATTGTTCATATCTGTAAGAAAGGGAATAAAGCTGAATGTGGGAATTATAGAGGAATTTCTTTACTAAGTGTTCCAGGAAAGATTTATGCAAGCATACTTGAAGAGAGGTTGAGAAAAATTGTGAAAGAGAAAAAGAACAAGTTGGGTTTAGGCCAAATACAGGCTGTCAAGATCAGATTTTCACTTTAAGACAAATAATTCAGAAATTGTGAGAATATGACAAGGAACTGTACTTAAATTTTGTATAACAAGGTACCCAGAAAAAAGCTTTTCAAAACACTACAATTATGTGGGGTAAATTGGAACATTATGCAGAGCATGCATAGTCTATATTTAAGATGTAAGTCAGTAGTTAGAATTGAAGGAAATACAGAGAAGATGGTTTGATGTAAAATCAGGTGTAAGACAAGAATGCACATTATCTCTACTCTTGTTCATCATCTATATGGATCGAGTTATGAAAGAAATTGGCATTAAACCAGATATTAGAATCAGAGATATCAAACTTAGTTCTTTGCTTTATGCAGATGATGTTTTACTCCTAAACATATCCAGTGCAAATCTCCAGGATTCTCTAACTAAATTGCATAACAAATTTGGCGTGAACATGAGCAATAAAAAGACCAAAACTATGAAACTAGACAAGAGCACAGAAAACTTCAGCTGCATTCTGAGTGGATAGCCTATAGAACAAGTAAAATATTTCAGCTATGAGGATGGCAAATCAAATTTGGAAATAGAGAACAGAATTAGCAAAGCTGGTATGGTAAGCTACCAGTTGAATAAATTTATATGGAGTATGACAAAAATTAGCCAAAAGACTAAACTAGTAGTATACAAGACAGTGTTCAAACCAGTTTTAAGTTACGGATATGAGAGTTGAATTAGAAATAAAGTACTTGATCAAAGTTTAGAGACCACAGATATGAGAGCTGTGAGAAAGATTACGGGGAATGAACAGATGACATCAGTGACAGAATAATATTAAAAATGAAGACATTAGGAAAGAACTTGACATTGCATTCAAGAGTAAGACTAATCAAGGTACGGTAACTTAAACAGAATACAAGAGGAAAGGTTAGCAAAACAGGTGTTTGATGCCAAGATTGCAGAGAAAAGACTCAGAGGAAGACCAAGGTCTAGGTGGATTGATTCAGTCAGAAGTGCCTTAGATGACTGAAATGTTAGATATGACAATATTGAAGTACTGACAAGTAATTCGTGTAGTGCTGTTATAGTAGTCCGAACACCCTTGAGAGTACATATCAGGAAATTGATGATGATATATATTTATTGTTTTGTAGAATGTCATTCTTATCCCATTTAATTGTAGAGATCGAACTTTTTTGTAGACTTCTTTTGTATACCTTTTTTCAGATCACAAAACTTGTTTATTCCCATTTCTCAACTTTTTGTCTTAAAATGAAACTCTAGACAACCTCTATTTAACCTAAACTCAGCTTGTTGTTACCAGTTCTCTCTTCCAAAATTTTATTTCTAATGAGTGCTCTAGGTAAAATTTGTGTGCATATTTTTTTCTGAATTATGCACAGTGTACCTACTACATAATTCAGCTGCCTTTCCACATTTCGGGTTTCTAATGCCTTTCCCCCCCATCTCATGTATTTATACGTATCCCCTGATTGCATTCCCATGAATATTTTCTTCCACTGTTCTGTCACCACTTATCAGTTTAATAATCTTTCATGTAATAACCATTCATTAATTATTCTGAATTATGCAATTCTTGAGGATCCACAGTACTTACTAAAATACTATAGGTTGCATGGATCCAACATAAAAAAAAAAAAATAATTAATCCAGATATTTAGAATATCTGCATCTTGTTTTTTTCTACTTTGAGAATTTTAAATTCCTTTTGCTGCTCTTTCTTTCATTTCTAAGCTCTTTCAATAACCTCTAGAACATTATGCCACTTTTGTGATGTTTATCTTCTATATTCTTACCACTCTTTCGATGATTTTTGTTTTGAAACTTTTACACATAGCTTAGTTTTCTTACGTGTTTCTTTAAATGTGTCTGCTGACTTTGCTTGTGTAATATTTTATTTTTTTACTTTTTATTAATTATTTAATGAATAGAATAATTGGATGCCTACTGTGGCATTAATATTTTTTGTATTTAATTTATATCATAGTTGCTTGAGCTAGTTCAAACAGTCTATAGACTTCAATTTCTAATTCACACATAAAACTCGCAATTAATCTTAATCCTTTAGTCCTTAACTTAGTTTTACCCCCCCCCCCCCAAGGCCGTAGGTATGCTCTTACACGTGCTTGAATTGTAAACTTAGGAAAAGTCTCTGGTTAGAGCCAAGTCCTTAATCTCCCTTGCTGTATTTCACTTGTATTGATCCCTAAAAATTAATTTTTTTTCCAACTGCGCCATTAGGGATCACGTAAAAGAATTGTTGTTCCTTCCCTTCTATACAAGAGAAATATTCAGCTAAGCACAAAGATAACTCTTAATTTAACTCTATCTCAAGCAACTTCTATTAATTAATCAGTCAGTCATGGCTTACTACTCTTAGGTCACACAGGTTCGGTATTTTTATGAGAAGTGCATTGGCTAAACAAGATCAGGCAAGCTATTAACAAAAACAACATGTTTATTCTTACTAAAACAAATTATATACAACATTCAAACAACACACAATCACGTGTCTGGTTCTAACTAAGACAACAAGAGTACGCTGGAGACAATACTTGTCACGTGTCTAACTCTCAAAAAATTCAATTAAGCATTTCGCCTAATCTTTAAGACAAAGAAATCATAATTACACATTAACTTTTCAGACACTTAGATGAAACTTAACACACACTTTAACTTCTTTCATGTTGTAAACAATAAAAGGCAAAACTTAAACCACATTCACTCTTAACATTACATAACATAGGCAAATCTGTAAATCTCTGTATTCTACTATTCACACTCAAACTAAAATACCACTTTCCAATTCTTTCTAACACCTTCTATGCCACTAGATAACAGAATCAACATTTGTTGTTTGAACTTCACAATCTAGGATATTACATCCTCAGGGCTTATGGACACGTTCCGCTTCTTCCCAGCTAACTTTCGATTGGGCACTAGGACACGGCTGTGATAATTCAGCACACAAGTAGATCATGGTGGGATATCTTGAAAAGGCTGTCTCTGCTACCAGCGAACTTCCCATCTTCGTCAGAACTACTGCTTGCAGGAACGTGACTCTCCCCATCCTCGGAAAGGCTTGGTACAGGCAAACTTCGAAACGAGAGCCTCCTAGCCACTCAATCTCTGTCCTTTATCATTCTCCCAACCTTGGGGCTTCTTCTCTAAAGTCCCCTGGATTTACTGGAGGGTTTTCTCCGTCACCCACGCTATCGCTGGATTTTGGCAGGAAAACTCTTAATTCAGTGGCCTTCGCGACTGTTGCTAGCCTTGGGTCTCCTAGCCTAATCCTGTCTGAGCTTAAATTTAGTTACAAATCTAGTGGTTCTTATTCAAATATTTTAACATTTAGTTACAACATTTATCTCAGTACAGTGAGTTATACATTCTTTTACTTACAAGTATAATTTGTAATTTAATTACCCATGTAAAATCGACATAGAAAAAAATATTTATTTATTTTTTCTATACGAGATTTTACACTTGCTAGGAACTTTCAGTATTATTTCTTCTTTGTCATGGTTGCCCTCTTGAATTTGCTATGCAGTTTAGATTTTTCTTGCAAATAACTTCACTGCATGCCTCCTTGGCTTAAGCAGTTAATAATAGTTTACTTCAGATTTTGTTATTGAGCCTCTTAGGACTTGACTTTCATTTTTCCTTGAATAATCTTGTATATTTAAGTCTACAAGTTTGCCTTAATATTCATTTTTGTCTTGCTTGCAGTAAATGCTGATTACTTTCTATTTCAAATTCCCTGTATACTTTTGTATCCTGAACTGGAATGGAGATATTACTTTCAGCAATCACATGGTCAGCGAAATTTTTTTTATTTTATTTCTCATATCTTCTCTTCATATGGATTTGTGTACATCTTTGCATTGGAAAATGGTATGATGACTAGTTTATGTCCTGAATAGAATCCAGCAGGTACTTAACTATTATTATTAACTTTGTTCTTTTTCTCCCAATTTTCCTCAAATATTTCACATATAACTTTGCTCCCTACATTTTTTTTTTCTTTTCTATAATCTGCAAGGGTGCATGGTCTAATAAGTTAGAAATACACAATTTCTTCTTTTCATGGGCTGCTTCTTTAACTTTGTTTGCACACAGTGTTACTATATGCTTACTTGCTCAATCAGTTTACCAAAGATTTTACTACTCTCTTTAAGCAAACACTGTGTGTAATTATTATTATAATTAGTTTTGTTTATTTTCTAGGCTTATAAAGACTTGAAGCAAGAAATTGATGACTTAAGAAAAGAATTAGAATCTCTAAAATTGTTGTTAGATCTGAACATAGGGAAAGATAAAAGTTAAAAGTGAAATGATAAAATTAGTTGGTGAAATATGACCAGTTAGCCTACATATTCTTAGTGTAGAAGAGAAAGATCCACATGGTTATACAGTCTCTTGAGAATGTTTAATAAGTGCATATATACTGTCTTACAATGCAGATGTTTAATAGTGAAAAAGAAGTTGGTTTGATACTGTTTTTTGTAATTACACAAACTGAGCAAATTATTGTTTATAGATGAATGTGTAAAGACTTATAGTTCAAAATTTGATTTTTATTACTAATATAAAGGAATGAAATTGAATAGTTAAATTCTAACTTTTTAAGACTCTCATACTAAGCCTCTGTGAGGTTTTAAGACTATAGTTTTATTATTTTGATTATATTTTTGAAGTCATGCATGTGTTGTAAATATTCTCATTTCATGATATTAAATGAATCAGATAACTGATCTCAATAGTTTATATCCATTCATAATGCAATATTTGTCCCAGATACTCTGGAAACTTCATGAAATATTTTTATTTAAAATTGCCATATATACTATTTAAATGAATCAGAATGGTAATTGTTAATGATACAAATTTGCATTTATCATATTCTGATATGCTCTTTAATTTAGTATATTATGTCATCTAGATACATCGTAATGTTTTATTCTCTTAAAAATATTGAAATATAACTAGAGAAAAAGAGAACTGAACACTGACATTGTAATTTGTTATGCACCTGCCACCAGGTGGAACTAAGTTATAACCAAAATGTTTACTTCATTTCATTGATTTTTTGGCATATTCTTATTCTGAGCAGGAAATTTCTATTTTTCATGCATACTATAGAATTCATGTGTATGTAAACTAATATAATAGTATATTGTTTTATAGTGTGTTCCACTTTCTTTTTAAGAACTAGCTATTTCAAAGAGAAATAGTTAGTTAATACCACAGATTCGTACCCGGAATATTGTTATTATGATACATTAAGAGACTGAGTGAGAGACAAAGGAAATTCAAAAATAATATATTTATTTACAAATATTATTAATGTTGATTTTTCTATATTATCTTAAATAGTCTGTGTAAAATGTTTATGTTTCGCAAGCACTATATACAATTTTTCATTTCAAATAAATTATCTCCTAAAGGCCCACACGTTTAACATAGTTAACATAAACATTACATAAGACACCTCTTCAAAATCACAGGATTTTGTGAGAATACACAAAACTTTAAACTCATAACACACAGTTTGTTCAGCTGTCAATAATGGCCGTAAAATATAAATTTTTCTTAACTCATACCTGTTTTTCCTCTAAAACAAAAAAAATTTTTGTACAATCTTTCTTAAAAAAAAAAAAAAAACACTTATTTCTCTCATATCTTCTTTGGAGTATCAGTTCCTTTCCGACTTCTTTAGAATATGAAGATAATTTTAAAGTTCCAGCTGCCTTGTGGAAGCTTCATCATTATCCTTAAATATAAATGTTCATTTCTTATGGATTTACAGCACTTAGCTGCCAGAATAAAATTTTGTCCATAAAACTATTATGGACAAAACGTACAAGCCACTTTTCTTCTATCTCTATTAGACCTGAGATAATATTTCTCAATTCCACAACTTTCTAGACGCTTCATCACAACAATTAGACTCAACTAATCCTGATAATAGCATGCTACTAGATATGGAAATGTTATCTTCTAAATCCTGATTTACAATCTGCTCGCTATCAGGAGTACTGTCTAATTGTATATCCTTCTCAAAACTTTCCTAGGCAACATAATCAGCAGAAAGAATTTCTGTAGAAATCATCTGCTTCTTGATAATGCTTCTCAACTCATCAATTATATATTTTAAACTCTTTGATAAAAAGTGTCCAAATCATAATCTTTATTGTAATCACTCTCAAAGTTTTGTAAATTGCAACTATGATTTCTTTTATCATAATGCTTATTATTATACTTCTGACTGCATTACCATCCCTTTTATGTTTTTTAACAGGGATAAACTTGGAATTTTTAGATCTATGTGAAAAACCATCCTCTTCAACTTTGTTTCTACTCACAGAGGAAACAGAATTTGTTAGAAGTAGCAGCCTTCTCAGGGTTCTTAGTCGGATTTTCCATCGGGTTTTCAGTTGTGGCAGCTCAAGACAAACAGTCTGCTACAACATTTTTAGCTCCAGGCACATAAGAAATCTTTAAATTAAATTCTTGTATTTCTAATGTCCATCTGATAATCCTTTGATTCTTATCCTTAAAATTGTCCAGAAAAGATTATGGCTTATGATCAGATCTAACTTGAGTATCCTGACCATACAGTAAATATTTCATCTTTCTTAAAGCATAAATTATTGCTAAGCCTTCCTTTTCTATCACAGCATAATTCTTTTCTGCAGCATTAAGTTTTCTACTAAGAAAAGCTACTGGCCTTAAATTCCCTTCATCCATCTGCTCTATAATAGCTGCAATACAGTCCTGTGATGCATCTGCTGAAATGTAAAAGGTTTTTTCCTAACTCAGGGTGCATCATCAGTACAGGAGGTTTAGTCAATGCTGCTTTGAGAGCATCAAATGCCCTTTGTTCTTGAGCACTCCAATTGAACATCACCCCTTTTCTTTGTAAAGTTGGTGAGCATGTTCAAATAAAGAGAACAACGAGAAACAAACTTTCAATAAAAGTTCAACATTCCTAAGCCTCTCTTGAGCAGTTTACTATGTGAATTTATATCTGGAGAATAAAGCAATATATCCTGAAAACCAAAACCTCCAGTGCCTAATAAATCTGACAGAACCAAATTCATAAGTGCTTGAAAACTTTGTGCAGAATTTCTTGCACCTAGAGGGAGCCTAGTGAGCTGAAATTTTCCCCATTGGGTAGAAAAAGCAAAATACTGCCGATCTTCTTTCTTTAAAGGTCATCATCATCAAATTCCTGCCATGTACCCTCAAGGGGTGTACAGGATATGATAATACTACATGAAAAAATTACATCATTATTAATTTCCTATCTACAATTTTCCTCCAAATCAGTCTGTTACTTGTCAAGACTCCAACATTATCGGATCTTATATTTCTATCGTCTAAGGCACTTTGTACTGTATCAATCCACCTATATCTTGGTCTTCCTCTGGATCGTTTTCCTGCCAACCTGGCAGAGAACACTTGTTTTGCTAATCTTTTCTCTCCCATTCTATTTAAGTGACCATACCACCTGAGATTAGCTCTGCTAACGCATTCCTGGATGCTGACAACGTTAAGTTCTTTCCTAATATCCTCATTTTTAATACGATATTGCCATTGATGCCATCTGTTCAAACCTCTAATCTTTCTCAGGACTCTCATATCTGCAGTCTCTAGTCTTTGGTCAAGTGTTTTACTTCTGGCCCAGATCCATAAGTTAAAACTGGTTTGAACACTGTCTTGTATACAGCTAATTTAGTGTTCAGACTAATTTCTCTCTTATTCCATATGAATTTATTCAATTGACTTCCCACTATACCAGCTTTGCTGATTCTATTGTCTATTTCTATGTTTAATTTACCATCTTCAGTAAAAATCGTGCCTAAGTAGCTGAAATGTTTTACTTGTTCCACAGGTTCTCCATTCACAACACAGTTGACATTTTCAATGATTCTGCCTATTTTCATGGTCTTTTTATTGCTGACCTTCATACCATATGTATTACAATAGCTATTCAATTTAGTCAGAGAATCTTGCAGACTTGTAGCGGATTTATTTAGAAGTATAACATCATCCGCATAAAGCAAAGAGCTGACATTAACATCTCCAATTTTGATATCATGTTTAATACCACTTTCCTTCATAATGTGATCCATATAGATAATGAATAAGAGAGGGGATAATGTACATCCTTGTCTCACACCAGATTTAACATTAAACCATCTTCCCGTACTTCCTTCAATTCTAACTGCTGACTTACAACTCAAATAAAGACTAAGTATTGTTTGATATAATGCCCCATTGACACCATATAACTGCAGCGTATTGAATAGCTTCTCTCTTGGCATCTTGTCATATGCCTTTTCCAAATCGACAAAACTTAAATACAGATTCTTTAAAGGTATCTGATAAAAACCACTGTTTAGATTGAGCTTTCAAAAAAACTTTGGCACCAATTAATTGAGCCAAAAGCTCCTGTATATTATGAAGAGGGTGGTCATTGAGTTCTGTAACCTTATTTACTACCTTTAGATCAAGAACAAATCTAAAATCACCATTTTGCTTCTCTAGAACTAAAAATGGAGAATTCCATAGAGATGTTGAGGGTTTTATAATCCATACGTCCAGATATTGTTGAAAAATTTCTTTAGTTTCTCTGCATATTTTAGGTGTGTGATACTGGTTTTCAGATTTAACTGCGACTGAATGCTCTACAACAGGGCTGTCCAAAGCACTGCCCGTGGTGCGATTTTTTGCAGCCCACCTGTAGGTTTTGATTTTCACAAGGTGATTATAAAATAACGTCGTGTTCAGAGCCCTCTAGCGAGTAATGTATTGGATGAAACACACCAATATTCGGTAGACGTACACAGTGGAACATGGGAATTCGATTTAATGAAGAAAAAAAAAGTATCAGAAGTCCCCAACAGAGTAAATTTTGGCGCTGTTTACCGAGTAAAATGCATTAATTTGCATTATCGCAATAAAAGGAAAGCCTGTGAGATTTCTTATCATTCGTAGACGAACTGCTTTTCGATTCCTCTTACCTTACGCGAATGTGCTTTGTTAGTCAAACTCTATTATCAGTGGAACAATAATGCCAGTGCTTGTCTTCGTGATTTTCGGTGTATAAAAAATTTACGAAAAGGACCGATTAGCGCAACAAACTTATGAAAACTGATTTGGCGATTTGAAACTATTGGAACTCTAGCAGTGCAGGTAGGCAGGGGATGCAAACCAATCAATCAATCACCCAACAAGTTGCAACTGCTATTGTGGAACAGGAGATGATGAATGTGCAGGGTACCAACAGTGCACGAGCAATATCCAGGCAAATGGATATCGCATACACGATGTGGAAAATCCTACATCAGATGTTGAAGTTTTACCCCTATAAAATCAGTCACGTTCAAGAATTGCGCCCTGGTGATGCGACCACACGAATCGACTTATCTTTGAGATTCTTAACGCACATAGAAGTGGATGATGCATGGCCATGGCAGATTTTATGGAGTGACGAAGCGCACTTTTATTGGAACAGTGATATTAACACACGCAACTGTCGCATTTGGGCTGCAACTAATCCGCACGTGTGTCTGTAGATGCCTATCCACTCGCCCAAAGTCACAGTGTGGTGTGGATTTACGGCATTTTTTATCATCGGTCCATACTTTTACGAGGAAAATCACCAAAATGGACTAGTGACCTGTTCCGTCAATGCTAACAGGTATGCCAATATGCTACAGAACTTTGTGGTTCCACAACTGCAGCAAAGAGGATGTCTTGATTCGACCATCTTCATGCAGGATGGTGCCACCCCACATCAAACTTCAGGTACAGCGTGTTTTGCGACAACATTTCTCTAGCAGAAGAATCATTAGTCGTGCATTTCCCATGCCATGGCCACCGAGATCGCCTGATCTCAATTCTTGTGACTTTTGGCTGTGGGGATTTCTTAAAAGCATTGTGTATCAAGGACATGTACCCGATATTCCAACTTTGAAAGATTGAATAACGTTATACGTGAGACAAATCAATTTCGATATGTTGCGAGCTGCTGTGGAAAATGTCGTGCACTGTATCGAACACTTGACGTTATTTTATAATCACCCAGTATATATATATATATATACATTTGCCATATATATACAGTGGTATCTCGGTAATCCAAACTAATAAAAACCGTGCTCGTTCGGATTAACAAATTCCCCCCAAGAGACAACAATAACTAGCGTTTAAGACAAAAATAATTAGATTCTAATGGTACATCAGTTTAATTCTGTAAATAAATGAAGTAACTGATAGAAAAAAGCTACTGTACTGTAATGTAAAACTTAAAAAATAATATAACACACAAGTTTATTTTAGTAAAAATTTAGTTTGTATGTACCTGTATTGTTGAAGATTCTGATTTATTAAAATTGCATAGTTCAGTACATAATTTGCATAAAAAATATCACTTTCTTGTACACAACACAAAAAATGTTTTACAAAATAACACACACAAAAAAAGTTTTTTATTTCTTTGTCACTGATTTTCTTTTGCTTATTGGAAGCTAAACTTTTTTCGAATGCTTCTTCTTGGAGCTGCATTAGTAATAGAATTTTATGGAATGGCGTATCATTTTGCTTAGCATTCTATACACATTAAAACTGTCAGCTGCCTCTTCATGTTTTACTTTTTTTTTCTTCGAGTTCTTCATCATTATCATTGTCTTCTAATTGATTAGAAGACGACGACGATGATTCTACATAATACATCATAAATATGTAGCGTCATATTTATAATTTCAGCATCTGATTTGATTTCGAATTCACTTTCGGTTCTACCTGTAATCCATTCCGTAACATCTGTTTGTGAAATTTCAAAGTCTGGATTTATATTTTTAACCAAATTATGCAAGTTTTGAATTTCCTCTTTTTGTGTATATTTGTGATTCATGCCGACAATACAGTACGTACTGTACAGTATAAAAAAGCAAACGTGGACACAATACATCAAAATAGGCCTCCAGTATAACCATACAATAGACAGTACAAAAAAAATACTGTACTGTAATAATAATAAAATAAATAAAAATAATAGTACCCAAAATAATAATACGTAATAAATAAAACTTTTCTTTCAAACCACAGTTCGGATTACTGGAGGGTTCGGACTAGCGAGATACCACTATATATATATATGGCAAATGTGCATGTGTGTATATATATATATGTACATTTGCTACGAGGAACATTAATTTCAGTTTGCAAATCTTATTTTTGCTGTAGATCAATAATATAATTATCAATCAGTGAAATAAGAATAGTTTAAGAAAATCTGTTGCGAGTGCATAATCCCTGTTTAAATCTTCAGAGGCTGTTGTATATTTGTATGAATTGAACTGTTTAAATGCAACTTTTTTTTTTTTTTTTTTTTTTTTTTTTTTTTTTAATAGTGCAAGGATGATACAAGTCAAAGTGTAGGCAATATCTTACATTTGTAGGTTTATGAAAAACTTTCATGATAATATGAAATATGACTTTATAAGTACCAAATTTAAAAAGTTTATGGAGTTATTTTGCTCATGCTCAATAGTGAAATGCAATCTATTACCAAAACTATTACAAGATGTTAGCAGATTTATTGGGGGAAAAACAAGTATTTTAGATTTACTAACATCTTGTGATAATTTTGGCAATTCCAAGATACAGTAGTGAATATTTTGTAAATATTCAAAAAATAAAGGTACACCACTAACTCTACATTTCTGAAGACAGCCATACCTGAAACAGTCTTTCATCCTGTAAATTCGTAATCCCCCCCCCCCCCTTTAGTCGGTATAGATGAAGCCCTTTGGTCAGAAAGACCTGGGTTCAATTCCCATCCATATGTGAGTTACCTTTAGCTGGTCTCTTTCGATTAAAGGTGAGTTAACTGGTTTCATAAGGAGGTGGAGGTTTTTTTCTCCCAGTAACTCTGGTTTTTCATCCCTCAAAACAGGCAAACTGGTCCCATGAACACACATGGCTAGTCATAAATATACTTATGGCAAGGAAGGCAATGGGAAACCACCTTGCTTCATAATATCTCCCTGGTATATTAGCTGCAACCCTCTCAAAGAAGAGGCGGCCACAGGATTAGATTAGATATTGTTGCTATTTTTAAATTGTACACATTTATATTTTTACTATGATTTTAGGTTTCTTATTGTCCTTTTTTTTTTAAAAAAAATAATTTTAAATTAGGTTTTATGGTAATTTCATTACTTTTAACTTATATTTCATTTATCATTGTTACAATAGTTTTATTTTATTCCATTGTTTTTGGTACAATTTTACTTCGAGATTTACTGTATTCTTAATATTTTATTCCATAAATTTACACTTTTTTAAATCTTATACCTGAATGACTCTCTTCAAATGTATCTCAACCCAAAGGAAATCATTTCAATTTAATTTCTAAGAATTCCACTCTTTCAGAAGAGTTAATAGTACAAAGGTGGGCTGATGCGATATCATTATACCATTATTTTCATTAAATGCCTTCCTTCCATTTCATTACATTTGCTTTAAATTAAAGCACCTGTGGCCAAAAAACAATTCATTATTGTAGGCAGCTCCATATTGAACAAAAGCTTGATTATTACTTTAAATAGAAATATAATTTTTCTTCCCTGAAAGCAATTCTATTTTTGATATACTCTGGTTAATTTGGTCTCTACTCCTGTGTGTCCATTATAAACTTTTCACAACTTGTGGCTTCTTTATATGAACATGACTATTAGCTACTCATGAATAGTATGATGCTAGGAATATTCATGTGTAGATTCCATCTACACATGAATACTGCTAGCATGTGTTCTAAAATCAAATGGGTCCCTTTTTGAAATCATCTTTTCCTTCAAAGCTGCTATTTAGTTTCACTGGCAAAAAAAGCTATATAAAGCACAAACAGTATGGCTTTTGACTGTGTTTTAGGATTTAAGCAGATTTGATAACAGGATCTCTCAATCCAAACATAATCCCCTCCCCTCCCTTTTTTACAACTTCATAAGTTTGAAATCAAATAATCAAGCACTTTTGCCCACACCAAAGCTTATAATCAAAATTAATTGTTTTTCTATGAATGAACTGTTTATAACTTGTGTTTTCTGAAGTAATTGCACTTTGATTTGTCTAAGCTAACAAATTTTCTTTGAGGGTATACTGAAAAAAATTTTTATTGAGATGATTTATCAGAGGTCTGACTTTAATAAATTTATCAGTACTATCCAACTTGGTATAGTCAGTAAAACACACATTTGAAAAGATTGCCTCAAATTTATCAGACAAGAGAATGATGAGTATCTTGTGCTTTTTCCCAAACATGCTTCACTTTGAAGTTGAATGATAACCTCAGCATCATTATTCCTCAAAAGCATCTTATTTCTTCATTAGTTACTAGTAAATTTTCAGTTCTCTGAAAGACATACCTATTCTTTCTTTCAGTGTGATTGAACAGGTGAACAGCATTCGTTATATTATATTTATGGACTCAGCTACCTTTAGAGATTAAAAAAAAAAAAAAACGTTTTTTAAAGTATTAAAGTCTAGTTGCCATAGAAATGAATAGGCATGCCTATTTGTTTCTATGACAATTAGACTTGTAAGATGATCATCAAATAATTATTCAAAAATTATTTTAGTCATAAGTTTAAATTTATGAGTTCTTCATATTGAATATCATCTAGTGTTCAGTCAGCAATTGTAGATTAAGTGTCTTTCTTTTCCCACTTATGCTTATCTAAACAAGGTTTCTTTCTTTTTTGGGATGATGAATGAAGTTCCTCATTTTCACTTGAGGGATTATCTAATGTGCAGCCATGGCACAAAAGCACACTTCCTGGCAAATTATTTATCATTTCTGGACTGGTGGAGAAGACTCTGAAATAAATTTCAAACAAGTACCTATCACAGATCCAACTATCAAACTTCAGGACAAGGTTATTATCAAGGTTACTGTGCCCATGTGTTACATCTGTGGGGAATTTCACAGTCACACTTTTGCATATGCGTGTAGTGCTGTGCAGACTATGCATGATATCACTGATGACTGTTCCACACACTCCTTCCCTAGAGGCCTTAGGAACTTGCATTTACTCCCATATATAGTGTCATCGATTGGTTAATTGAACTGTCAATCTGCATATAGTTTTGTTCATTAATTTCTTGTATTTTTACCCATATGCTAAATAAATAATTCAGCTGCATCTAAAATTGTCAGTCAGTTTTGGGAGAATTTCTTGCAAAAGCATGTAGGATCCATTTTAATGAAAAATAAATCACACACACAGAGGGAGAAAGAAAGATAAAAACATTTTCTTCTCTATCATGGATATTTTCTACTTGTGACCTAAATACAGGATACTAATGTGTGTGTATACACACACACACACACGAGGAGACACGGTGTGAATTACATATATACAATAATTACCAAATTGACAAATTTGATAAGTATGCAATATGTATAACTTCATACAGATGTTTTGAGGGTCATTTTACAATACTGATTACTTTTTCCTGACACACTCCTAATATGTACACGAGGTATTGATTTGTTTTCACTGCAGCTATCTTTTTTCTGTCAGACTTGTTTAGGTTCCATGTCCATAAGTTGCTACTGAAAAACAACAAAAATAGATGCATCCAGAATCCTCATTTTCTTTCTGGAGTGATTGATTCTAGCCATTTTCAATCTTCTTTTATTGTTTTCTGCACAACAGGAATTCTTCACACTGACAATGGATACCTCAGTTATTTCTCTATTAATATACAAATGATCTCTGGTCAGACTTCCTTTAAGAAGTATAATCTCAGCTTTACTGGGATTAAGCATAAGTATCTGCTCTAGCTAATCTCATTAAGACCGAAATGTTCTGTTTAGCTCTTCTTAATGATCTGTTTAGTTTCTGTCAGTATAGAGGAGTACTGTATCTCAAATCGCTGATCCATTTGCCATCGATCCTAATTCCTCTTTTCCGCTTATACATTGCTATAAGCACGATGTCCTTAGCATAGATGCTGAACACATGAGAAAATCATCCCTGCCTGTGGGGGGGATCTGATGATTATCATTCATATATACATTAATTTTGAAAGAAAAGTCAATTATCAAAAGAAATAGTTTAAATTAGATAAATTGGAAAGAGATTAAGATATGACCAAATGCATTTTTTTTTGTTTATTCTTAATGATATTTTATACTAATTAGTCTGTTGTGTGCATAATTAAAGGACTTCTTTGTCTGTGAAAATTCGTGGGAAAGAACACTGCTGCCATTCACTCCTGTGCATTTTGATTTCTTAATCACTTGTTCCAGAAATTTCTGCTTTGGCCTTCCGTGCTATAATTTTCCTTCAGAAATCATTTTCTTGCTCCAAATGATATTCCATCTTATTTGTTGGGGTACTTTTTCTATTTAATTTTTTCTATTTAATTGCTTTGTTCTAGTGAAAAATGGAGCGAGTCATGTTTGACTTGCATGACTACTGCTATAAGATACAATACCAACAGTCATGCATCAACTCTGTTTTTGTCAGTTTCTACCCCCCCCCCCCCTCCATGAAAGTTTATCTTGGATAAACTCACATGGAGGGCTTAGGGTTTGCTGTCTACATCACATACCTTGATATGTTTATTTGTTATTAATTTTTCCCTAATAAATAAAGATATTCACTTGTCTTTATTTTAAAAGAAAGGCATTTATGTTAATTAATATACTTTTCAGTTTCTCTTTTTATTGTTATTTAAGTTTTTTTGCTTGCTCAAGTGCAGCAATGTTTTAGCCAAAGTTCCAGCAATGTTAAAGTTTAGCAAGTACTAGTGTTCAAGTTCAATACACATTACATTTCAGTAGAGAGCAAGAGATTGGTATGCAGAAAATTCATCAAAAGGCAATTAATAGAATAAACAATTTATGGCAAGTGACTTTCACAATTTATCTATGCTTGCTTACATACACACAATTGCCGTATTTTTGTGTATTAAAAAACACTACGTTTTTGAACCCAAAATTAAGAAATCAATATTTTAAACATCTCCACTGTCTAATCATACACTCAGTGGGAGGAGGTCCAAACTGTCTCTCTGAAGCTTTATTTCCATGTTCTTTGTGTAATTGATGACTTTTAACCTGAATTTTGAAGAATATGACAATTGTTTTTTATTTTCGGACATTTTTATGGGCTAGTGATCAAAATATTGTTAATGCATTAATTTATCCCACCAAAGACATATGAATGCTTTCAGAGTTCTGATTGTTTTATTCAGAATCAGCCATTAATGACATCAATTGACAGAGTTAACAAAGGCTAGTGATTGGCAGAAGCCTGTTCGTGGAGACAAGGTACCAGCAGTTTCACCACGGCAACCCGCGGTCTCTTAACTGGTTACCTCCCCGTGTATAAAGACGACCCCCCAATTTTTGGTCTAAAAATTTTAGAAAAAAGTATCGTCTTATACATGGAAAAATATGGTATATTTCTTTGTGCTCATGAAGATAAGATGTCTTGGTGACCAAGGCAAAATATTGATGTAATAATTTAATAGCTAAACAAATTTATTTATTTAGTATTTTTAGATTATGTTTTTTCCTCTAAACATAAGAACCTACATAGTGTAATGCTAGCCATTATAACCATTCTTGTGATCCCTGGGTTTGCTATGGTGAGAGTCAACTGTATGTATCCCCTGATCACAACTGACCAGTAGCAGGTTAGAGCATTCACACCAGTATTATATATAACAACAACCTAGCAAACTGTCTACAGCAATCCCTCGATTAATGTGCCCCCAATTAGTGTGTCATTTTTTTTTCGATACCCAAATTCGATTAGTGCTCCTATATACATCTTAAAAATAAATGTTACAGATTTAAAAAATTTTTGATCTATACATTTTTATGGCTAACTATTTAAAAAAATCACTCACCAGGATGAAATAATTTAGTTACCGATTTGAAACATTTTACAAAGTTATTTTTTAATGGCATACTACACTATGTTCCAAATTTATGTAGTCTGCTTTACGTAGCATTTGCTGATCGTATCTCGTACAATCGTTTTCCTTACTTTTTATTTTAAATTATTTTCCTACCCTTTAATCACGAGTAAAAGAATTAGTAAGCAAAAAATAGAAGTGCGAAAATGATTTGAACAGTAATCTGATTGGAAGAAAAATTTGAAATAATAAAGAAAAATGAACAAGGCAAGTCCAGAGCAAAGATAGGACAAGAATACAAAAATGGGTGAATCAACTGCTGAATACAAAGAGAAAGGTAAGGCTGCTTCAAGTTCATCATGCATGCACTTGAAATCAAAGTATTATAATGATTGAATTAGAGAGACTTCTTTTTACATGGATTGAAGATTGTAACCCAAAACGGATCCCGCTAAACACTGGCCTTATTAAATCAAAAGCATTAAACCTCTTTGCAACCTTGAAAGAAAGAGCTATCAATGATGGAAAAGAAAAAGAATTCCATGCTAGTGCTGGGTGATTTGAGCGTTTCAAAAAAAGAAATAGCCTACATTATGTTCTAATCACAAGCGAAGCTGCAAGTGCAGATAAGGAGATATCCAGAGATTTTGAAGAAAATTGTGTAAGAAGGGGACTATTGTGATCAACAAATATTTAATGTCGATGAAACCGGCCTTTTTTTTGGAAGCGAATGCCTTCCAAGACTTTTCTAGCCAAATCAGAGAAATCTCAGCCTGGTTATAGTCGCAAAGTCGAATGAAATTACTGCTAGCAATATGAGAGCCGTTAGGAAGCACATTCTTCCACATTGTGCAAATGATTCTAAGTTAATTAAATCTCATTCTGAGAAGTTGAGTGATTCCGACCTGCTAAATTTAGATGCACAGCAGGAAGATCCTGAAAAATATGAAGAAAATTTAATCACTGACAAGCCCAAAGAGGTTTCACAGAAACAATCTGAAAACAGTTTTCGTACAATCAAAGTTTTTAAGCAGCAATGCTTAGAGGCTGACTCTGGTGGAGAGAGAACCAGTAAAATTTGCAGAAGAGGCAACAGGGCTATACCGTCAATTGTATGAAAAAAAGAAAACAGATTGCCTGCCAAACTATGTTAGCTCAATTCTCTGTTAAGAAGCAGAATAATAAATTTATATTCTGAATATGTTTTATTGTCTTTTAGCTTCATGGTTTTCCTTTAACTAGGCCCTGAGACATACCCTAATTCTTTTATAAAAAAACTTAAGGGTCAAAAAATAAATCTGAGGAACGAATTCTACATTTTCCCATAGGTTACTATATTCGATTAGTGCGCCTGTTTTAAAGAACGCATTAGGTGCATTAATCGAGGGATTGCTGTATTAACTACAGGCTTTTATCAGGTTTTTTCAAATGAAAATACGTTAGCCATTTTATACATAGGTGGCAAGGTTTCCTCCCACAAAAACTGGCACAGCTGAAGGAACAATCAAAAATTAATAGGCAATGAAACAGGATTAACCACTATCATAAGTAATCAAGGAGACAAGTTACTTGGCCAATGAGCCTAACATGCAAAGGGAAGATAGGTAAAGCAACTTTGTAATTTTTACAATGTATTATTTCATTATAAACAAATGAATAAAATTAGTTTAAAAATATAACAAAACAGACCAACACATTTTAGCATTCAGGCATATCAACTGATATCACATCATTATAGTTCATATAGTGATTTCCAACCATATCAGATTATGACGTGATTGCTGGAACAGAACCCCACTGTAAGTCAGTGGGGGTTCTGTTCTTTAACTAAGCCAAATACCATCTGTATTTGGCTTAGTTAAGTTTCAGATGTGACAGTTTAATGTCATTTTACTTAAAATTTTTTTTATGAAAATATCAAACAAGAAAAATAACCTGAACTTTAAATGAAATCAGACTTCAAATTGTATTCCAACTTGCAAAAAAGGTAATCTGCTGTTCATGAAAATGAACTAATGGAATGGTGGTCTCAGTCACACAAAGAAGAAACATGTGATGGACAGCTGGTATGCATAATAGCTTCTCTTGTCAGCCTAGAAGGCCAAGTGTATGTAACTCTGCATACTTATCAATAGGCTACAGATCTGAATCCCACTTTGGCACGGATGCAATGCAAAAGTATTTAGATTGCATCATATACATTTTTGATACCTACTGCAGAGTGCCACCCAAGGTGGAAAAACAACTTGAGACTAAATGTAACCCTAAATTGCAGCATGGATGATTTGCTGGAGGTTCTCAATCTTTTTTTTTATCCAACCCTTATGAATAATAATGAGTATAATTAGCTGCTATGGTGAAAGTCTACTGCAACTTTACTCTGCTATAAAGAGATTTGTAATTCTTAAAATTTTAAAATAAGTGAAAAATTAGTCATTTTCAAAATTTATGAAAAATAAGACACCAAGAATCTTGCAAACAATCACATTTATATAAACAAAAAAAAATGTACATTAGCTATTCTTTTTGAGGAGAATCTGAAATATTTTTGCTGGATAACATCAATGGCTGACGGAATGCTTCATATAATCTTTGTGCCTGAAATTGAAATAAATATCGCTCCATGTGATTTTACTTCACACTAATTTCAAAATTAAGTTAATTTTCAATTTTAAAAAAAATATTTATAGCACATTTTTTAGAAGGCTCACTATCCTTATTTAATTCCAAAATATCATAGAACCTGTGGGATACACATAAGAATGGATAATAATTGCTTAATAAAATTTCAGAAATGGGATCATAAATGAAAGTTATCTAGAAACAGAATGGATGACCATGTTAAATTAAGCAGGCCTTATGCATTGAGAATGATTAAGTTTATAAAATCTTCATTTTTGCATCTGCCTGTGCATAAATCTTAGTTTATTAGGTTTAGATGAGAAATTATATTCTTGATTTCAACCATATTTTTCTCACCTGTACACACCCATGTTCATAGAAACCACATCACCCTACTAAAACTATATTTATGTAAGGTGTTTATCATTAGAATTTTATTGTATTGCATCATCTATCACTCCCACAGGTTTCTGTATAACATAATAGTTTCTGCTATTGCATCAGAATTTCTTATGCTATAAATATCACTTATAAATCACAATATAAATATCACACAATATGAATAGTTACATGCATTTTAACACCTTGAAGAAAAAGTGTGATTAAAGCTTTGAATAGAGAAGGCTATTCCTCTTGTGAAATAGGGTCTTGTAGTCAATCTACTGTGGTACCACTGCTGTCAAAAGTGAAGGAAACTGGATCTGCTGAAAGGAAGAAGGGGGACAGGAATGCTGAGATCGAGTTCAAAAAGAGTCTCTGCTTCAAAAATCACCACGTATCTTCCGGAGAACTGAAATGGAACTGGGAAGAACAAACAAGAGTTGTGGCAAGCTTTGTAACTGTCAGGAGAAGACTCATTTGACAGGGACTGATAGCCAGGTGCCCTAAAAAGAAGTCCTTGTTAACCAAAAGAATGAGATTAGCTCAGTTAAATTGGTGCAAAGAGTATGCTAAATGGATCTGTGGTCAGTGGAAAAGAATACTTTTTTCTGACAAGAAAAAGTTTAACATGCAGGGAACCAACAGCAGACAGTTCGAAGACAATCATGGGAAAAATTCAGCCCTGACTGTGGTGTCAACAGTCAAATTCTCAGCCAGTCAGATGATCTGGGACTGCATGCTGTATCATGGTATTGGTCACTTGCATTTCACAAAAGGTTCAGTGAATGCACAAACATACCAGAAAATTTTAAAAGAATTGCTGTCTACTATCAGAGACCACTTTATCTAAAAAAAAAAAAAAAGCTTTAATTTTTGTTGCAAGTGGCTCAGTGAACACTTGATTCAGTGACTATTGTGGCCAGGAAACAATCCAGATCTCAATCCCATTGAGAATTTGTGGTGCCAAATGGAGACTGAAATACACAAGATGCTGAAAACATTTGAGGAGCTTCATTAAGCCATATAATATAAGGGTATGGAACCATGAATTGACAGATTTTGTCAATGCCTCGCTGATGCCAAGCTGTAATAAAGGCAAGAGGACCCAGGAAGTACTAAACAGAAAAAGTGAATTTTTAGTTTTGAATGTTAGTAAAACTGTGTAGTTGAACTAAATTTTGATATGGGTATTTGTTTATCCAGTGAAAATATCAGTGTCCACTCCATTTTGAAATATTTGCAAATTTGTTGTCATTTCCTAATCAGGTTACATCTTGTACTAAAAAGAGCCAAATATTAATCAAAAATAAAATGTTACATTACCTTCTTCATTATTTGTGACAATTATTGTGTTATTATCCCTTTTCAAATAGGCAATCAAATTTAATTACAAAAAACATGGTTACAGCAGGTGATGCGGTTTCTATGAACGTGAGTGTATCACTCTGTCCTGTTGCAGACTGAGAGTGACTTATATTTTTAAGCACCTCCGTAATGCAATTGGAAGAATGATGGTATGTTGTGCCCTTCAATTGGAAAAGGCATAAGTTTGATTCTCATTGTGACGAGAGGAATCTTTATATGGTTTTTTTCAGTTGAAGGTGAGTTAGCCAATCTCATATGGAGGTAGCAGGGTTTTTTCTCCTGGAAACTGGTTTTTCATCCCACAGACAGACAAATCAGCCTTGAGAACACATGCAATTTACAGACAAAAATACTAGTGGTGGTGACAGGCAGTAGATGGCATTGGTGTAAGTAATGATGATAGTGATGGTTTGCTGTAGTTGGTGGAGGATTAAATGGTAGAGACAGAGAGTTGTAGAGCAGGTGTCCTCCCTCGATAAGTCTTTGGACTCCCTGGAGGTGTCATGTAATAATAATAATAATAATAATAATAATAATAATAATAATAATAATATGTATACAAAAGATCAACTGGCAATTATTTACATGGATTTCTCTGCATTCAGGCAGACTTTACATTGATTTTTAAATATAATAATTACAAGATTGATGAAAAGAACAAAGTGAATTTTAGGATGATGGCTGTTCATATGCTTCTATTTCATTATATAAACTGATATCATGGGATCAAACCTAGTGTTCTCCTCAGTTGGTCATAATTTCCTACTTTGCAGTTCGGTGGTTAAGTATGTGGATTTTCTATTCAAAAAAGTTACCAGTCTCCTTCAATTATAATCAGGTCTAACATTCTTTGGCCTAAGTTCCTTCTGTTACATTCTGCTTGAGGAATCTACCTCACAAGAGTTTAATAAATTTGGCTTCATTCTTCTCAAGAGATTTCAAATATTGAGATATTTGAATAAAACATATTTGGATCATTAAGAGCCTCTGTAACTCAGTTGGTATAGACAAGCCCTTTGGTTAGAAAGATCCAGGTTCAAATCCATCAATGATGAGAAGAACCTTTATCAGGTGTTTTCAATTAAATGGTGAGTTAGCTGGTCTTATATGGAGGTGAAGAGTTTCTTTCTCCCAGAAACTTTTTTTGTCCCTCAAAACAGACAAACTGGTCCCATGAATACACACATCTACAGATATAAGATATTAACTCTAACTGCAAGATGGAAGAGATTAGAGCCTCTCCATCTTATCTTTGTACTGCACATTATGGATCTTAGGTAGAAATTCATAATAGTCAAACTTCTGAATGAAGATGACGCTTGACAGGACAGTACCCGTGATAATTACTTTGCGAAAAACACGCACGTGTTTCTCACACCTATAAAAACAAGTTAGGTTCAATAAAATTGTATTAATCTCATATATTTTATTCACTTATCTTAGTCTCATAAAATAAGATGAGAAATGTAATACAAAAGAAACATTGTTTTATTTAAAATAACTATATGAATATAATTATTTATATAAAATTTATTTAAAAAAAAAATTTCATAAGAGATACACTTTCTCTCCCATGCATACAAATTTAATTTCAGGAATAAAAAAAAATTATGACAACAAAGCAAAGAAACATTCTTTTATTAAACCTATCCAGAATCACTTCCCAAATAAAGAACCTTGTCTCACTGATAGACTTCAGTGTAAACAATTGTCAGAAATATAACTCTGCTACAGAAAGTTATCCATTAATAGAAAACAGACTAAACTGCTGACTTTATAGTTCTCAAAACAAATCTTTGGTTCCTTCCTCTGAATAATACAGTTTTCTTCTTGTCTTCAGTATTCTGCAACACACACACACACACCAATTTAGAAGAAAGTACAACTTTGTTTTGCAATAAATGAAATCTTCTGTCTTCAATCTCATTCACTAACTAGAACAAATGCAAGGTTAAATAAACCACAGACCAAAATTAGTACCAGAATTTGCTCTATGCAATACTGAATATTAGAGGTCTTTTTCTATATTTTGATCTTCTGGTGGTCATATACCATTTGAAAGAATACGTATGTTGAAATAAATCTATAGGTCTCCAAATACATTCCTAAAACTTTTTCTCCTCTCTAAACTGGAAACTCATTTTCCTTCTAAACTCCACAACAATGAAACAAACAGCTGATCCCTCAATATCTGTACATGTGCACCAGTTTCAAATTGCCAGTTAACTTCAACAGTGCTCTCCTTGGAAGGTAGGATGAAACAACATGTAAAACAAACTTTTAGGTAAGAAAAACAGTTTTTATTATAGTTTCACTATATTAAAATAATGACAGCTTCTTGATATCTGCTAGCTGAAATGTAGTGTCTTCAACTTGAAAATTGTCAACTCCACATGTTATCTCCATCAACATTATAAAGAAACGTCAAAGTTTAGTGATATTTTCTAACAAACTAGAGTTGCAAACTGTTTTAATAACAACAACATTTTACAAAATTATTTATTATCATGATTCTTTATTCTTATTATAAAGACAAAGACAAGAGAATTTAATTTTAGCAATAAATTTAATTTCAGGACAGAGCATTAAATAGAGAAACTATGCGATTGCAATAAAGGGGGGGGGGAACACATGCTTAATTATTTCAAATTCTTTCAATTTTTTTAAGACTGCTTAATACATAAGTTACCTAATTTATATAAATGCCATATTAGAAATCAGCCTGAAAGAAACAAGAAATAGAAAATCACCTGGAGAAGAGGAGAAGATAAGCTAGGTTCAGAACTATATAAATATGCAGGAACAAGATTCAAAGAAAGACTTATTATTTTTAAATAAAATTTATTCAATTGATATCCCCCCCCAATAGAATGGAAAAAAGCAATTGTGATTCCTATCTTTAAAAAAGGTAATAGAGATGACCCTAAAAACTATAGAGGTATCAGTATACTAAATTCCTGTTACAAAATATATAGCAGAATCTTAAATAGCAAACTAATGAAATACTTGGAAAACTTTATTTTAGAAGTACAGAATGCATTTAGAAAAGGAGAGAATACAATTTAGAAACATATTGCATTTATTGACTTTGAAAAAGCATTTGACAAAGTTAAAAGAAACATTTTTTAACATATTAAAATTATTCTTGTTGAGAGGCTTATTCGCTGGTTATACATGATAACTAATAATTAAGGAATTGACAGCGTACACTAGAAATATAAATTAAATAAACTTTAATGTATACTTTCCGAAATTTGGGGCAGTCTCATGCATCCAAATTTGTTGAGGTTTGGCATGTTCCTAAGCGCTGAGGCTGATTCCATGAATAGTCTTTCATATTTGAACCGCAGCAAGTTCAAATAAGCCCCAAATCTGGGAAACATTTATCAGAAGAACTTCAGCCCAAAGGCCAAGAACTACCAATATAGCCCACCAGGGGGCACCATCGGGACTTTAGGAAAATGATAGCTTCTTAGCTTCGGTTCTCATTTGCTGTTATGTAGTACTTATGTGCACTTGTCTTTGTAATAAGTTCCCAAGAAGATGGCAACGTGACGTTTGCCGAAATATCGGAAAGTATATATTAAAGTTTATTTAATTTATATTTCTAGTGTATGCTGTCAATTCCTTAATTATTAGTTATCATATAACATATTAAAAGAAAGACAAATACCAAATAATATCCTAAAAGTTATCACAAGTATATATGAAAATAATCAAATACAAATAAGATTAAATCACGAGCTATCATATACGAGAGAGAAAGAGATAAACCAAGGGGTTCGACAGGGATGTCCCCTCTCAGCAACTCTTTTTAATATCTACTTAAATGAAATAATAATAAAATGGAATAAAAATTTACATCAAGGAATTAAACTTTCTCCTACAGTAAACTTAAACACTCTCCTCTTTGCCAACGACCACATAATAATTACAAATTCTGAAGATAACTTACAGAAAGCTATATTTTAGATCTAAATGAGATAGCCAAAGATTATGGTATGATAATATCAACAGAAAAAATCAAAAACTATGGCCTTTAAAGGACAAGATCCAGCAAGAACTAAAACAGTAATAGATAACAAGATCTTAGAACAGGTGAATTCATTTAACTACCTAGGATGTATGATCACATATGAAAATGAAAAAGATATAAATGTAAAAATTGCAAAATATTTAAAAATAAGTCTAATTAACTCTGTATTAAAACCAAACCTAGTTCAAAAACAAACCAGACTAAAAGTATACAATACATTAGCCCTACCAGTCTTAATGTATGGAAGCGAAATCTGGACAATAAAACAAAAATTAATAACAGCAGAAATGAAGTTTATGAGAAAAACTGCAAAGTATCTCCTATTTGATCACAAAAGAAACGAAGAAATTATGAAAGAATTAAACCAAAAACCAGTAATAGAAAAAATTAAAAAATATAAACATAAATGGATGGAA
Source organism: Typopeltis vanoorti (assembly GCF_054136105.1). NCBI lineage: Eukaryota > Metazoa > Arthropoda > Arachnida > Uropygi > Thelyphonidae > Typopeltis > Typopeltis vanoorti. The sequence goes on along the minus strand of NC_143569.1, from coordinate 79,694,751 downwards.
CACGTTCAAAGAATGAAAACAGAAAGATTACCAAAACAAGCCTTAAAGTACAAGCCATTAGGAAAAAGAAAACCAGGACGTCCTCTTAAACAATGACTTCTAAGACCGGAATAGGCCATGCTAGGCCTAAATCCTTGATATGCATGATGATGATGATAAATGTCATGTATCTGAATGAAAGTCATCAAATACTTCACAGCTTCTTAAGCACCAATTAGGTTGGTTTGATGATGCATTCCACTGTCACCAACAACTAATTCACTAGGTCTGTAACACCTTCCTATGTATTTGATCTAGTCAGACTCCACCTCACACCACATAGCTTTAAACTCAATACCACTTGGAAAATTGTTACTAATATCGCAATCATGGTTGAACTGGAATCATCTGATATCATTAGCAGCACATCTTCCCCTTACCCATCTTGTCTGTCTGTCCTAAAAATACTGGTCTCATTGACTAAGGCAATACTTGACCTCTTTGTTCCTGATATTCCTGGCATTTCTTTATAGCCATGTTACCTCCAGGTTTTTTTGTATGCTCACCTCTGTGGTATGCAATCTAGTAAGACAATTCAACTTGCAGATCTCTATTTACATTGAATACCTTACTTAAAATCAGTTTTTTTTTTTTCATGTCAGGAAAAAAAATAACAAAAAAATACTCCCATCAATAAAGAAAATGTTGAGAAAGAGGAAAATGAATAGCAAGTGAATGAAATCTTTTATTAAATTTAAACTGATTTCTAGCTATATTTCAGTATTAAGGAGAGCATATGCTCATTTCTATTATAACAATGTTTAGAGCAACTGGTATTGCTTGTATAGCCATCAACTCTGAGCGTTGAATAATGTGCATACAGCAACACTCAATGTTTGAAATGCACCCCTTTTGCGTTCATGCATGCCCAAAGTCTGTGGGCCACATACTGATGGCAACACACACAACATGCAACAAAAACACCAGCACTGTTTGCTGTAAATCTATCTTAAGACTGGCAATGCTGGAGTGCTGTTTCTTGCAGGCTAATCTCTCAAGCTCCGACCACAATTTTAAGTCCAACAGATTCAGACTGGGATTTCTAGATGGCCAATCAGATGGTGAGAGTCCTTGCCTTGTGTGCAGGGCTCATACCACAAGTTCCAGCATAGTGTCTTGATTTTGATCCTTTTCTTACAGAAATGCAATATGGATACTCCCTAATACATCACCCCCCACCAAACCATCTCTCTGAATTCTAGATGTATTATGCTACCATCCAGGGCATATACCTGATCATTTTGGCAGTTAAACAACTATTCAATGGTGAAAATCTTCCCATGTGTCTGTTGTTTGCATACTGCCAGAGAAGTGCCTTTGATATTATCACCTTCTGCTGCATAAGTTGTGGTGTACTAACTGATGACTTAGGGGTGAGAACCTATTCCGCTAGGCTCTCACCCCAAGGTCATCAGTTAGTATGCGTGCCATTGTTCTCTGCAAAACATTCACCTCTCATGATATCACTTTTTGTCCTCACAGGATTATGGTGGAAGTGTGCCTTCACAGCCCTCAACAAGCTATTGCATCTTAATGCAGAGTGGTCAACATATTCTTTGGAGGTTAGTCTTTTGTACTATTATAATGGTTAACAGTCCAATACACAAACATCCTACTGATCCTGAGTGTTTTCAGCATGGTGAAAATAACAGGTGGCTGCATTCCAACCTTGTAGAGTGCTATTACAGCTACATGACTCTAATAATCTCCCACTGCATGTTAACCCATACAGCTAGACAATTTTTTCTACTGATAAACATGCGAATGTTGGCTGTGCACAATGCCACTAACAGAACCAGGCTTGTGCGATTCTGTGAGCAGTGCGATGGCGTGTGGAAGGTGTAATAGTATTTATGGCAAGACTGTGTATATAAGCATGTGGACTTTGCTGGTTCACGAGCATGTAACTAAGAGTTTATAAGGCACAACATCAGAATAAGGTGATAGCATTTATTTTAATTATATATATATGTGTGTGTGTGTGTGTGACTCATGATTTATTTATTTATTTTTTTTTTTTTACATAATCTGGAAACTCTCCTAAAGACCAAAAATGAAACTTTCAAACCTCAAAAGCAGAACCAGGCAATTAAATTCATCTTCCACCTAAAGACAATTATGAACATCATTGTTCATAATTGTCTTTAGGTGGCAATTATGGCAGGATTTGAACTATCAACCTGCTGATAACCAGGCCAGCAATAGAATCTCAAAAGAAAGGAACTTCGGATTTCCACACTAGGTTTGTCATACACACAATGGGTATTATTCAACTGCACGAAAGAAGAGATGGGGAAATAGAAGCTGAAATTCCTGCTCCAGAAGCCAAATACAGTATCAGCAACTTCAGATTTCCAATAAGGATGTTTCACTAGACAACTGAAAGTAATTCACTACCTAGTAAGTTTGTTGGTATTTCCTCCATCTGGGAAGATTTTTTTTTTCAGGCTATGAATTTGTAAGTTAGAGATAATTTGTAATACAACAGTTCGAAAAGTCAGATGCATTCAAAATTATCTTCTCAGTCAGTTACTTATCATATATGTAGGGATTTCAAGACCAATTTGTTGAGCAGATATTCAAACCTATCAACTAAAAGTATTATGTTCAGTATTCTTGGCATCCCAAAATCAAATATGATTTAGAGCAGGGTTCATCAATCTTTTTTTTGGTGAAGAGCTATTTTTGATGTAATAAAAAAAAAAAGAAAAAAAAAAGAATTCGAAGGGACAGTCACACAACAGCTCAAGTTGGGAGAAGGAGGGGGGAGTTTTTTAAGAAATCGAAATAGAGTGGGAAGATGTTTTATTAAAAAAAAATATTTTGAAATATTTCAGACACCCCATGAACAAGGTGCACTATGTCATGTAACAAGTCGTGTTTGTAGCCAGTATAAATCGGAGGAATATGATGTTCCCAAGTCAGTACAACTTTGTCCGGGTGAAATGGTTGCAAGAAGGGAACTGAGAGAGTTTGAAAGAGGCATTATGATAAAATGCCCTGTTGCAGTCCTATCTGTTTGCCAGATTATTGACAAATTGGGACATTCCAGGTCAACTATCAGCAATGCCATACTGAGATGGAAGCACAGGGAGTCAACTGCAAGTGCTACCTCACAGTGGAAAACCCACCACACTCACAAAATGTGACCATAGAGTGCTATGAAGGATAATGTTAAAAAAACCGCCATTCATCAGTAGACACATTGAATGTGAAATTCTGAGCACTGACTGGAACAAGAATCTGCACAAAAATCAGAACCTAGGCTCACAACATGGATTTCCATGATATGACCACAATATGCAAGCTCCACATGACCCAAACCAACATGCAGCATCATCTTCAGTGGTACTAAGAGCATGTACAGTGAGACATGGAAGCTTTGTTATGGAGTGACAAATTGCACTACATCCTCTAACAAGCAGATGGATGAGTGTAGGTGTGATGGGTCCCCAGTGAACATCTCTTACCAGAGTGCATAGCCCCAACTATGAAATTCGGAGGTGGTGGTGTGATGGTATGGTCCTGTTTTTCATGGTTTGGCCTTGGGCCTCTGTTTGTGATGACACAAACACTGAACTCCGAGAGATATCTGAACATTTGGACAATGCATGATTCCTACTTTGTAGTGTTTCTAAGGAACTGACCATTGTCGCTTTCAGCAAGACAATTCATCATGTCATAAGGCTGTTGCTGTAACTGCATGGTTTGTGGACATCACACTTGAATGGCCTCCACAGAGCCCTGATCTCAACCCTTATTGAACATCTGTGGGATGAACTGGAGCGTCAGGTGAGATCAAGTGAAATCCATCCCACAACAGTCAAGACCTCATAACATGCCTACAGGAAGAATGGTCCAAAATTCCCATTGATTGCTATCATAGGCCTGTGTCAAGTATGGACTTCAGGATTGCTGCAGTCATTGCAGTGAAAGGAGGTCCTACATCTGATTAAGGTGGGTGTCATGGCTGTTTGTTCCACACACTATGGTATCCACTGACTTCTTTCCAAGTCAGTATACACCACAGTGTATGTTGAACCAATAATGGAGAGTAGTCCAAATGCAAATATTTTCATAAAAAGAAAGGAAAGGCAAATATTTTCAAATATGTCGAAGTGGCTAGTAAACTACTCCATGCATTGAACACCATTTGGTTGCATTCAAACACACATATTATTTTGTTCCTGTTTAAACCATTTTATACTTGCAATATTACAGCAACAATTAACCTCTGATACCTCACAATATATGTGCTCTGCTTGCAATGTGCAGGAATTACATGAAATATGCATTAAAGCAGGGATCTGCAACATACAGATCCCTGCTTTAATGCATATTTCAGTTTTGTTACTAACACAGGCCAACAAATAATTTTTTTTTCCTTTGCATATGAAATTAATTTAGATAGTAATATATTAACAAGTCTTTGCAGCAGTTCAGAGTCTGAATCCTATTTATGATGAAAAAAATATTTATAAAGGTATTTCAGCTGAAAGTGAGTTAATCAGTCTTGTAAGGAAGCAGGGTTTTTCCTCTTAGAAACTTAGGATTTTCATTTTGCATAACAGACAAATCAGCCAGAGAATACATACACAATTGAGAGAAATTGCAGACTAAGTAGATAGGTTTAACTGCCATATTATAGCACTGATTAGGTTTCTTTCAACATTATCAGGGCTTGAGAAGTTTATTATAAATTTCTCTCATACTAAGATGAAAATAAAATCCAGGTTTTCTAAGTGAAAGGTTAAAATTTACAATTAACATTACAAACTGCACTTCACTTGAATTTACTTATCTTCATAGTACTTGCTATGAAATAAAATATGCCAATTCAGACAATGCAATAAATTTTAGTACCTTAAAAACATAACAGTTACATATGCTACTTCTCACTTGGCATGAAAAAGCAGTTTATTGGCTATGACACACATTCTAAACATCAGTGTGTTTTAATTTGATGTGTGATTTGGTGCTTCTTTATTTAATTGTGCATTTAATGTTTAATAATGGAATTTTATGATTACAAGTTCAGTGATACAAGGATTGGATTTATTAGTTGTAACAGTGGGTAGATAGGAATGCGAAACTCTATAGTGGGCAGCATGGCTTTGTAAACGGTAGGTCTTGTCTTAGTAACTTATTCACATTTTATAATAAATGTGACAGCAGAATTAGATAAAGGCTACACCATGATAGTGCTCAACTTTAATAAGCCATTTGATAAAATACCACATGGAAAACTATTATAAAAACTAGAGAGCATAGGAAGGGATATGAGGCTAGTAGCATGGATAGGGGGAAGGCTGATGGACAGACACCAGAGAGTAGTATATGCTGGGATGGAGTCTAGGAGAATGATGGTGACTAGTGGAGTACCACAGGGTTCGCTACTAGGGCCATTGTCTTTAATTTGTATATCAATAACATTGGGAAAGATTTAAGATTAAAGTTTTTTTTCTACTTGGTTAGACTGTAATAAATTTAGTTTAATCCTTTATCCAAGTGTAAGAAAACAAAGTTTGCACCTGAAGTATCTTCAGGACTGAGGCAACTCATGGTAAAGGTGGACCAAGCTCTCATCACTAATGCATAGCATTATACATGTCCACAAGGAGATGTACTTTGCATTATGGTCTCCCATAATGCAAAGCAAAGTCTCCCACAATGCAAAGCATTATGGGAGATACTAAGACAAGGAGTGATGAGAATTTGGTCCACCTTTACCATGAGTTGCCTCAGTTCTGAAGATACTTCAGGCGCAAACTTTGTTTGCTTACACTTGGATAAAGGATTAAACTAAATTTATTAAGAGCGGATATTCAGTTGTTTGTTGATGATGATGCAAAGCTAGGCAGAGAAATGGTTGATAAAGGTGATGTAGGTATCCTGCAGGATGATTTAAATAAATTGGTACTGTGGACAAAGGATAATGATTGTCAATTTAATGTTGCAAAATGTAAGGTTATGCACTTTGGGTTGCATATAGGGGTTGCATATAGTGTATATATTGCATATAAGGTTGCATATAGTGTATCATATTGAAGGTATTTTGTTAAAAAACTTGATAAAAATAAGCACTTCCATATCAAAATTAATTTGCCAACACAACTGGTGTTTGTGGAAAATGTTCAATTCTACTTTGATTTGATACATTCCTTTTTTTTTTTTTTTAAATAACCCACATATGAAAGATCATGCAAGATAAATTATCATCCTATAAACTTTAAATGAAACAAATTTTACTATAATATGCTTCATGCATGCCAGTCAAGTTAACTGAGTGAATAATGGAGAAAAATTGTCTGCAGGTAGTACTCAGACTTATAGATTACCACTTTACAGATCTACCATATCTAGATATTCACAAACAAAGATGTTTGTGAATATGTTCAAGTAAGAGATGATTTTCATCACTTGATGTGAGGCAACCACAACACTTATTAGATGCTCAAAAATGTTCTATATATTTGATCCCTTGAACAGAGATTCTGCATTACTTAAACCTTAACTTGGCCATTGTTCTGGTGCACAATAGATGTGTTCAAGAAAGAGATGATTTTCATCGCTTGATGTAAGGCCAACCACAACACTTATTAGATGCTCAAAAATGTTCCCTATTTGGTTACCTGGACAGAGATTCTGCATTACTTAAACCTTAAGTTGGTCATTATTCTGGTGCACAATAGATTTTTAATTTTTCATGAATGACAGTGATATATAATAAAAAGATTTTAAAAAAATCACAGAATGACAAATTTCAATTGAATTTAGATTTATACCGAAATTTACAGATTTTAATTATTTGTTGTTTTACCTTTAATGGTCCCATACCAGGACATAATGCAAGTTCTTCGGGACTGGCTTGAATTATCTTTTTTAGTGTCTAATAAAAGAAAGAAATAGTAATGAGATACTTTTTATAAACTTTCTAAAACTAAATACAAGTAAGTTCTTGAAGTTGCTGTTTAAATATTGTTTCTAATCACTAGGTGGAAAGAAAAAATTCATGCATAATGACCTAATCTAATGTAAAATGTATTTAACTGAAAGCAACCAAATATAAAGAGTAGGGAGGGCATTATGGCTGATTTCTACAATCCATTAAGATGATTAGCTATCAAAAATCAGTTATTCAGGATTTTAAATGAATATCTTTTATTTTCTATACTAACAGGAACAGTTACATGGGGATGGATGATAAAAGAAACTACTTAGATCCTCAGGCCTCTGGATGAGTGTACCTAAAGAGCATGAGATATTTTATGTTAGCAAGACCTTACAACTTTTTAATGAATGAAAATGCCCCTAAAGTTTTCTGGCATTATCAATCATCATAAACACACTAAAAAAATAAGAGTTCCCATTGAGGGATGAAGAGCAAAAAAGTTACTTAATGGAACAAACCCCAAATATCAGCAGAGTTCAATATTGGCACTGAACACAAATGCATCAATGGAAAAGAAATGGAACTAGCAGAAGGACTGTATAAGTAAAAGACTGACATAATATGGCTGTTACTAAAACAAAGAAGACAAAAACAGATTTTTTCTAAGGAATAAATATACAGTGTTATATTCAGGCAGTAACAATCAGGAAAAAGGAAATGTAACGACAGTATTCAACACTAAATATGAGGATAATCTTTTTGAGCAATATCAAGTTGAGTGATGTGGGTTATTAATTTTTGAACATGACTATAAAAATTTCACTAAGCATTTCAGGGAAAAAATAAAGCATGCAAAAGACCATTATCTCTTAATGAAATTTTTTTCTTCTATTAATGATAAAAGTAAAGAATGAGGGTGGGTTAACATGATAATTGGTAATACAAAGCAGAAATTATGTGAATTCCCAGAGAGCAATGATGTCACTGTTGTACTAAAGAAATGAACAACCACTTTACAAACTATGGTAGTTTTGATTTTGATCCTACAGAGAGGATAACGTATTTGAGTCACATTCTGTGGATTAAGAATTCCATGTATCTATATGCAGTAAATGAAGATAAGATAAAAAGTGTAGTAATCAGATTAAAAAAAAAAAGGGGAAAAAATGGCATTTGACCATATAAAGGTCAAAAAACCAAATATTATCATTAAACATAAGTTAAAGTCTTTACAGTTAATTCTTTACACATTTCATTAATAAATCTTTTGAACATAGGAAATTTATAGAACACTTAAACGCTTCAGTTATTCTGCTATTTAAAGGAGGCAACAAAATCGAAATCAGAAATAACAGACCAATATCTATACTATCCACAGTCTCAAATGTTATTGAAATCCTAATAAAAAAACGATTCATTTAGATCCAATTCAATATCACACAAAAAGCACTATACTAGAATTCCATACAACAGTTTATAGCGGAATAAAGGTATATATACACAGTAGCCATTTTTCTAGATATACTTAAGGTGTTTGCCTGTGTTCATCAGGACCTATTACTACTGAAAATGTCTAGATACGACATTAGAATCGGTCTTTAGGAGTTAGACTGGTTCAGATCGTATGAGTATTAGAAAACAATATACCAGCTACAGCACATTCAATAGTGCAACAAAAATAAAATACGGAGTCCTGCAAGTTTCAGTGCTAGGACCCATCCTATTTTTAATATATGTTAATGATCTTTGTAAATACAAACATTTTGGCAAAATAATATTGTTCATTGATGATACGACATTAGTATACACTGAAACGATCCATGAGGATCTAGAAAATCAGAGTAACCATGATATGTTGAAACTAAATAAGTGTTTTAATAGTAATGGTCTTAAAATTAATACGATAAAACGAGGTATATGTACTTCACGTTAACAAATAAGCTAGATCACAATATAAAATGGCATGAAACGAAATGTAGTGATATCCAAAATTGTAACTATAGCTTAGTCAAAAACCAGTCAAGTATTTGGGCCTTCCTATCAATCTGAGGAATTTACCCAAGAATAGTATAAGCATCTTAAGAATGCTGCATTTACAAATTTTTTAACATAATAAGTTGAGGTTTGTAATTAACAGGGTATATTATGTTAAAAAATTTGTAAATGCAGCATTCTTAAGATGCTTATACTATTCTTGGGTAAATTCCTCACTGCAATATGGTATCAAATGTTGGGCTGGAGATTACTACAACAGTCTACTTCCTTTACTTTGATACAAATAAAAATTAGAACAATTAGAGCTATAGCCATTACTGACTTCGCATTCAACCAATGATCTGTTTGGGGATTCATAATATTTTGCCAACGCAGAAACTCTATCTTTATTGTTGTATATTAATTATATGTAGGAAAGAATGTTGTAAGCTTTACGGTATATAATGTAGACTATGGTTTACACTGTGGCCGGAACTTGCTGGTAATACCAAGGCAATCAAAGAAACCTTTGAATACCTAGCAACAAGCAGCTACAATAAACTCCCAAATGAAATAAAATCAATAATATCAGAATATGCTTTCAGAAAAAGATTGAGACTAAATAATGTTGACTTTTATTTTAAACGTATATTATAAAAGATCACTATAAATTATACATCATGTCCAATTATGATTATAATAGATTATAACTAAGTATACCATGTTATGCGAGCCCTCATTGATACGGTCATTGGATTTTGCAGCGACTGTATCGTGCAAACTTTATGGCTGGTTTTTATTTGTCTATAACAAATATCAGCCCAAAATAAATGTAAAAGCAACAGAAAATGTTGATAGTATACTTGAATTGTGTATTTATAAATATTATGTGTATGTGAGGAGAATACAAAACTTGTCATTCATTCAAAAAAAAAAAAAAAAAAAAAAACCAAGCAGTCACAGCATGATTATATTAAACATTTAACTGGGCAGAAGGGTTAAAGTTCAGATAATCACAGTACCAATTCTATAAAAAGGGAAATAAACCAGAATATAATTACAAAGAAATTTCCCCATCGAGTGTTCTTGATAAGGTTTATACAAGTATGCTAGAGAACAGGCTAAGAAAAATTGTGGACGGGAAGCTTGGAGAAGAAAATGCTAAGCTCAGGCAAACAGAAGTTGTTAGGATCAGATTTTTACTTTAATTGCATAAAGGAGGATCTAAGTCAGTGATAGCAAATTATAGACCAATCAGTATTTCAGGAAGGGTGGTATAAGAGTACTGGAAAAGTTGGTCAAAAAGAGAATTCAGGAATGGGTGGATAAGAATAAGAATTATGTACAAGTTACTTTAATTTGTACATAAATAATATAGTAAATAATTTGAAGGGAGATCAATTGTTTGCTGATGATGCACAGTTGGGTAGAATAATAGTTAATCAAGATGATGTAGAGAGCATTCAAGATGATTTGAATAGTTTGACAATATGGGAAAAAACATTATGAATGTCAATTTATATGTTGTAAAGTGCAAAGTTATGCATTTTGGGATAAAAAGATTACAAGCTGTGTACCACATTGAGAAAAATGTACTCCAGGAAGTAGATGAAGCCAGGGATTTAGATAGAGTTGAAGTTTAGAGTTCACATTGCTAATGTAGCCAGGGTAGCTCACAGGATTACTTTGTTATTGAAGAACACACTACAAACAGAGATAAGAGAATTATCATTCCTCTTTATAAAGCCTTGATACCAACCATATCTGGATTACTGTGCTCAGGTCTGGTCAGCTGGGTTTCTTGGGAATGAGGAAGTGGTGGAGAGGATCCAGAGGTGAGTGACCAAAATGGTGAATGGTCTGTGGAATGCTCCCTATGAGGATAGATTGACGGTCTGTGGATTGTAAAAGTTGGTCAATAGATGCTAAAGGAGGGATATGATAGAAACATTTAAGTTACTTAAAAGCTTTTATAGGCTTGATGCAGAGGAAACGTTTCATTATCCTGGAAGTTGGGTAAAAGTGTGGTTAGCAAGTGAGGACTACATTTTTCACTTGGAGAGTGGTGAATGAATGGAATGGATTGCCTAAGTCAGTTGTAAGTGCTTTTTCTGTTAATGGTTTCAAGGAGAGGTACAACAGATAGTGTTGATAGTTTGGGTCTCTCATGATGAGTTTAAGGACTCCATTGAGGTGCCCATTCAACAACAATAACAATAATAATAATCAGTTGAGAGACAGGAGTGCACATCATCCCCCCACGGTTATTATCTGCATGGATCACATTATGAAGGAAAGCGTCATTAAATCTAATATCAAAACTGGACATGTTAATCTCAACTCTTTACTTTATACAGATGATTATATTTATAAACAAATCCAGTACAAGTCAGCAGGATTCACTGTCTAAATTATATAACTTCTGTAACAAATTTGGTATGAAAATCAGCAATAAGAAGACAAACAATTAAAACCAGGAGAAATATACTGAAAACAAACTACATCCTGAAAAGAGAACCTATAGAACAAGTAATATGTTTCAGCTATTTAGGCACAATTTTTAATGAAGAGCAAATTAAATATGGAAATAGGCAACAGAATTAGCAAAGCTGGGATTGAAGGAACTCAAATGAATAAATTTATATGGAATGAGAGAGAAATTAGTTAAAAAACTAATCTAGATAATTACAAGATAGCGTTCAAACCAGTCGTAACATGTGCATCTGAGAGCTTAGAAATGAAATGCTTGATCAAAGACTGAAGATATGAGACTTCTTTTATTTTTTTCATGCTTACACGGTGATCAGAATACATTATGGAAAATTATGGAGAAAACTACTGTGTTAGAGCAAAACTTTAGTTTAATATAAACCAAAATGAACACTCGACATTTCAACCTTCATATCAAAGTCATCATCATCCGGAGCATACACATACATACAGAGAAACAAGCTGCACTACAATCTACATGATTTGCTAAAGTTACTGACCAACCATTACAACAATTATTGGCCTGACCTCTGGTGAAAAAAAAAAAAATCTTTACTACATCAAAGGTAGAGTCCTATTATTATTTATTGGGGTTATAAAATTAAATTGGGCTGGAGAGCAACATGTTTATATATATATAAATAAAAAAACACTGTGATTATACATATAAATTTCAACCAATTGGTATGGAATAGTTTCCAATAAAAGCTGAAAAATTGCTTAAAGTCCTAAAGTATGCTAGATACTAACTAGGCTGAATATGTGCATTCAAATTCTTGGAATTTTGATGCCACCATTATTTGAGATTAGGGTGGTTAATCAGAATTTCACAGGCTTCTTTAAATTTTCTTTCATACCAGGTTTTTGTATGATGTAAAGAGCAGGTACTTTTCCAATTAATTTGGTGTAGGGTGTTGAGAGCATGATCTGAGAGGCCTGCTTCACAATATCGTTTTTTTTTTTTTTTTTTTTTTTTTTTTTTTTTTTTTTTTTTTTTTTTACGTACAGGGATTGTACATCCAGTTTTCACAAATATAATCTAAGGTAAGTTACAGGTGCAGTAGTTGCAATAAACTCCAGGATGTGCCAATGGGAGGAGAGGATCCTTAGAGGAGTTGAATATGTTTTTTTAATTTTATAGGCGGTTTAAAAGTGGCATTAAGATTATAATGGTGTAAGCTTCTATTGATTTTTTCTGATAACCCTTTAATGTATGGGATGGCTATGGTTTTACTGTAATTTATATTCTTTTTTTGATGAAGTTTTATGAAGAACTTTATTAATAGTATTTTTGTTATAGCCATTATTTATAAATGTGTTGCTAATAATATTTAATTCTTGTTTAAGAGCTTGTTGATTAGAGCAAATTGTTATAGCTTTGTTTTTAAGGATGTTAATGACTCCAAATTTTTGTGATGGGTGGTGATATCAGTTAGCATGTATATATTGATCAGTATGTGTCAGTTTGCGATAAACCGTGAAGGACAGACTGCCTGAGGGAAGACGTATGACCAATGTATCCAGGAACAGGAGCGAATTCTGATTTTCAATTTAGATAGTAAATTGTATGCGTTCATGTTGTTTGTTCAGTTGGCTGAGGAATGTGTTTAAAGTTTGTCGACTGTGTGGTCAGATAACGAAAACATCATCAATGTATCTAAGCCACACTGCAGTTTTAGAGTAAAGGAATCAAGAGCACTCTGCTCAAAAGCTTCGATATAAAAGTTAGCAACTGGGGGGGAGGGGGGGTTAGTGGTGAGCCCATGGCTGTACCTTCTTTTTGTAGGTAAAATTCATTTTGCCACATGAAGTAACTGGAATGTAGTACGTGGACAAAGATGGCCGTAATGTCGGGTGGAAATTTGTTCTGTAGAAGAATTATGTCACCGATTGGGACATTTGTGAAAAGGGCAGAAACGTCAAAACTGACTAATAAATCATCTTTGCCAAGTGTTATGCTTTTAATTTTGTAGGCAAAATAAATTTTACCTACAAAAAGAATGTACAGCCATGGGCTCACCACTAACCCCCCCTCCCCCCCAATTGCTAACTTTTATATCGAAGCTTTTGAGCAAAGTGCTCTTGATTCCTTTACTCTAAAACCTACAGTGGCTTAGATACATTGACGATGTTTTCTTTATCTGGCCACACGGTCGACAAACCTTAAACACATTCCTCCGCCACCTGAACAAACAATATGAATGTGTACAATTTACTATCTAAACTGAAAATCAGAATTCGCTCCTGTTCCTGGATACACTGGTCACACGTCTTCCCTTAGGCAGTCTATCCTTCATGGTTTATCGCAAATTGACACATACTGGTCAAGATATAATGCTAACTGATATCACCACCCATCACAAAAATTTGGAGTCATTAACATCCTTAAAAACAAAGCTATAACAATTTGCTCTAATCAACAAGCTCTTAAACAAGAATTAAATATTATTAGCAACACATTTATAAATAATGGCTATAACAAAAATACTATTAATAAAGTTCTTCATAAAACTTCATCAAAAAAGAATATAAATTACAGTAAAACCATAGCCATCCCATACATTAAAGGGTTATCAGAAAAAATCAATAGAACCATTATAATCTCAATGCCATTTTTAAACCACCTATAAAATTAAAAAAACATATTCAACTCTTCTAAGGATCCTCTCCTCCCATTGGCACATCCTGGAGTTTATTGCATCTACTGCACCTGTAACTTACCTTATATTGGTGAAACTGGACATAAAATTCCTATACATAAAAAAAGAACACAAAAGACACATTAAATGTAACAATTTTGGGGAAACAGGCCTCTCAGATCATGCTCTCAACATCCTACACCAAATTGATTGGAAAAGTATCTGCTCTTTACATCATAGAAAAACCTGGTATGAAAGAAAATTTAAAGAAGCCTGTGAAATTCTGATTAACCACCCTAACTCAACAATAATGGTGGCATAAAAATTTCAAGAATTTGGATGGCACATATTCAGCCTAGTTAGTATCTAGCATACTTTAGGACTTTAAGCAATTTTCAGCTGATATTGGAAATTATACCATACCAATTGGTTGAAATTTTAATCACAGTTTTTTTAAAATTTTATTTATATAAACATGCTGCTCTCCAGCCCAATTTAATTTTGTAACCCAATAGATAATAATAGGACTCTAGCTTTGATGTAATAAAGATTTTTTTTTCTTTTTCACCAGATGTCAGGCCAATAATTGATGTAACAGTTGGGCAGTAACTTTAGCAAATCATGTAGATTGTAGTGCAGCTTGTTTCTCTGTATATATGTGTATGCTCCAGGTGATGACTTTGATATGAAGGTCGAAACATCGAGTGTTCATTTTGGTTTATATTAAACTAAAATTTTGCTCTAACATGGTAATTGTCTCCATAATTTTCCATAATGTAAGATATGAGAGTTCTGAGAAAGATTACAGGAGTGAACAGATGGCATCAATGGCAGAATTATATTAAAAACAAGCATATTAGGAAAGAACTTGATATTGTTAACATTCAGGAATGTGTTACCAGAGCTAATATTGGGGTGTTGGGAATATTATGATATAGCAAGAACTGCCTTAGAAAATGAAATATAAGATCTGATAATACTGAAGTCCTGAAAGATAGATTAATTTGGAAGAAAAACTGTCAATAACAATTTAGTAATGATATAACTTTTTAATGTTCACCCCTTCCCTGATACATATCAGGAATTTGATGATGATGATATTTTGTCTGTGCTATACATCATTTGGTTACAATGTAAGATTGTAATATATTAAATTGTATCATCTAGGACAGTGATGGCGAACCTTTTTACCTAGGTGTGTCAAACATCTTTTTTTTTAAATATTGACGTTGTTGATGTGTTACTTGCATACATGCATTATAAATTTAACTACATAATCATAGATGGTGACTTATAGATATCATATTAGGCTATTTATTTAATAGGACATTGATATAAAATCTATGAATTCATATTATACAATTAATTTAATAAAGTGAAATTACAAACTTACATTACATTTAATGACTTTTCTGTTGCTGAGTAATAGAAGAAAGTTGCTTTATAGAAGGGCCATAGTGTGTACATTTTAATGCTACACAGGCAGCGCTCATATCATTGCTCAAGCTATTGATTGAGCAATGATATGAGCGCTGCCTTTCGATTTGATATTATTTAAGGCAGAAAATAGTTTCACAAGAGTATGTAGAAGAGAAAATTATTAGAAGAGCTTTAGCTCTAACTACAAAATAAAATAGAAATAGGCTAACTATAAAATATAATTCTTTCAATGAACCAAAACCTACCTTCGCCTTAACTGAGAGCAATCTTACACGATTTATCGCAGTTTTTTTCATCAGAGTACCAATATTTTTCAACATCCAAGGTGTGTCACCTGAAAACCTCAAGTGTGTCAGTGCTGACACACGTGTTATAGGTTCGCCATCACTGATCTAGGATATAGAACAAGTGATACCACAGAACGTGATAGCAACAACTAGCAATCAATTATTTAACACTTGTGAAGTTATAAAAAACATCTAATAGATGTAATTATTCGTCAATAGGCTTTTGTGTACAACTGTTAGGTACCACTATCCCCGATGACGTAAGTCTTATGATTCACAAAATGTTTCAGGTTTTAATTTTTATTACAATGTGGTCTCATACAGAACCCTACAGAACTGCTTAACCATAGAAACCTATGTGTACATAAGTAATAGACTAATTTCAAGGAAAATTGTTGATAGGAGATTAATAATAATGTAAGCTTAATCATGTAGTGCTGTCACAGTATCCAGAACACCATTTGAGGTACCAATCAGGAAATTGATGAAAACTTCGTACCCCACCAGCTTTTCTAATTCTGTTGTTTATTTCCATAAGTCTATAGTACATTTATACCATGGGTGGGCTAAAAAAAATTTTTTTTCTCTCCCATTTTTATTGAATTTTTTTTATACATTTTTAACATAGTCCAAAAACCCTGTTCTAGAGACCAAATGGAACTTTTTTCAAATCACTTCAAGCCTCTAATAAGTGGGGCAGTGGTCTCACACTGGGCAATCTCCCACTTAAATAATGTCCCATTTACATACATTGCATAACTGCAGCATTTTGAACAGCTTTTCTCTTGGCATCTTGTCATATGCCTATTCCAGATCTACAAAATTCAATCCTTGTTATATTCCTAAGATTTCTTAACTATTTGTGTTAAAGTGAAAATCTAAGCCCTGACACCTTGCTCTTCTCCAAGTTTTCCTTCTATAATTTTTCTTAGCCTTAAGTGTATTTGCATAAATCTTGCCAGGAATACATAGTCGGGAAATTCCTCTGTAATTGTTACATTCAGTTTTATTTCCCTTTTTATAAACGGATACTATGAAGGCTCTGCTCTAATAATCTGGAATTCAACCCTCTAACTAGAACTTCTGAGTTATGCTAGTACAACCACTGTAAAACTTTTATACCTCCATACTTGAGCATTTCTGGTCAAATATAAAATCTATCAAAAAACCAAAATGTGGAAAGCCACTTTTTCACATTTCAGGTTTTTGATCACTTTTTCTACTTCAAGTATTGATATGTACTCTAGACTGCATTCCTGTTGAGTGTTTTCTGCCATCATGCTGTCACTGCTTGTTTCATTTAGCAGGCTTTCAAAGTAATTACTCCAGTCATTTAGGATATCCTTATCTTCAGTTTTCATGCCATCTTTATCATCTTTGATTCCTTTTACAGTATCTTCACACAGTAGGGAAGTTCATCTTTACTGCTCGTGTTCTGCTCTAATTCCTTTTTCATAGATAGATACTGTGTGTGTGTGTGAGAGAGAGAGCTCTACTCCAATCATTTGGAATTGAACCAGAGTTCATTTTTTATGAATTTCTCCCTTAAAAGGCTGTAAAACTTTAACACACTAGTTCTGTGGTTGAGCTACAGATAAGCCATAAAACCTGTAGAAATCATATGTAACTTTTTTTCCAGGCCACTTTTGGCCTTCAGTAAGCTCAGTCCACAAAAGACATTGAAATTCCTTGCCATTCAATTCTACTGAAGATATAGGCACTATCACTGTGTAAGTATAACCAGGTAATGCTTCAGGTGTCATAGTATATAGTGTGATGTACTATCGACAATTTTTCTCCAAATTGCCAGACCATTTGTTCACTATCCAGATGAATACTACTTATAGGTTACATCACAGAAATGTGGAAAGACATTTTCTCAGAAGCCATGGTTAACTTTTTTGCATTACATGCTACTGTGGTTATTCAGCTTTTACCTCTAAGCAACACCATCAAATAAGAACAGTTCATTATTCATTATCATGTTTGTGTTTTTTTTTTCTTCTCCTTTCTAGTGAAGGCAAAAGAATGACAACTGACTGGAAATACTTGAATTCAAATTCTATTCCATGGCATAAGAAATATTTATAAGGGCTTTTTGAAATAAAGATGAGTTATGCTAATCTTCTATGGAAGTGTAAGGTCTCTCCATTCCATCCACAAAACTTTGATTTCTCATTTTCCAGTGAAAGCCAAATTACTTGGCTATAACAGCCATTGAATATAATACATTTCTGGAAGAAAAGAATTATCATTGATAATAATATTATTATTGATTTATGTATATTGTACAATAATCAGCTATGCTAATCTATTTATCTTTGGTAGATATACTTCAAACAGGATGCCCAAGAATAATTTCTTCAATGATTCTACTTCACATACTACATTATAGGCCAGAAAGCTTTCAACCAAATGATCATCAAAGTGGCTAATATTGTAAAATATGTAATGCACTCCAAATCTTTGCTCCCCACTGACCCATAATATAGCATTATACAAAAATTTGGGTGGTTCTTTGCATACTTCAGTGGAGTGCCAACATGTGGTTTTGAATGTCATTCACAATACATCATTAAGTTTAGGATTACTGATCTAGAGCCTTGCATTCCCTAAATCTGCAACTTTCTGAAGAGGAAGTAGTTTACATAATTCTTCTTCTTCTTTGAGTGCCATCTCCTATCAGAGGTCGGCGACTACCTTGGCAAATTTTGAGCGATTCTCAGCTACTCTGAGCAGTCTCTCTCAGAGTTCATACCAGTCCACTGTGTGATGTCTGCCAGCCAAGATTTTCTTCATCTTCCTTGTCCTCTTCTTCCATTTATCTTCCCTTTTATAATCAGTTGAAGCATCTTATATTTTTCATTATGAAGTAGGTGACCAAGAGATGCAGTTTTCCTTCTTTTTATGGTATCTAAAAGTTCACGTGATTTCCCCATTTGTTCCAGTACTTCCTGATTGGACGTTTTTGTGGCCCATGGGATTTTTAACATTCATCTGTATAACCACATCTCAAAGGCTTCAAGTCTTTTTATTGATGTTGTTTTTAAGGTCCAAGTTTCTGCACCGTACAGTAGTACAGACCATACATAGCATTTAACCATGTGTACTCTAAGCTCTAAGTTTAAACTGTGGTTACACAGTGTTGATTTCATCAAGAGAAAAGTTTTTCTTGCCATTTCAATTCTAACTATTATTTTCTTTTCTGGATTGCAATCTTCATTTAACCAGCATCTGAGATATTTAAACTTTGCCACTCTTTCTATTTGTTTCCTATTTAAAGAAAGTGCTAAATTAAGAATTGGTTTCTTACTTATGACCATGAATTTAGTTTTGATATTTATTTTTAATCCCATTTTTTCACTCTCTTCATTTATTAGTTCCAAAAGATTTTGAAGATCCTGAATATTGTCAGCCAGAAGAGCTGACATAATTAAACTATGAAATTCATCATCATCATCATCATCAAATTCCTGCCATGTACCCTCAAGGGGTGTACAGGATATGATAGTACTACATGAAAAAATTACATCATTACTAACTTCTTATCTACAATTTTCCTCCAAATCAGTCTGTTACTTGTCAAGACTCCAACATTATCAGATCTTATATTTCTATCATCTAAGGCACTTTGTACCGTATCAATCCACCTATATCTTGGTCTTTCTTTGGGTCGTTTTCCTGCCAACCTGGCAGAGAACACTTGTTTTGATAATCTTTCCTCTCCCATTCTATTTAAGTGACCATAATACCTGAGATTAGCTCTGCTAATGCATTCCTGGATGCTGACAATGTCAAGTTCTTTCCTAATATCCTCATTTTTAATATGATATTGCCATTGATGCCATCTTTTCAGGCCTCTAATCTTTCTCAGGACTCTCATATCTGTGGTCTCTAGTCTTTGGTCAAGTGTTTTACTTCTGACCCAGCTCTCAGATCCATAAGTTAAAACGGGTTTGTACACTGTCTTGTATACAGCTAATTTAGTGTTCCGACTAATTTCTCTCTTATTCCATATGAATTTATTCAATTGACTTCCCACCATACCAGCTTTGCTGATTCTGTTGTCTATTTCTATATTTAATTTACCATCTTCAGTAAAAATCGTGCCTAAGTAGCTGAAATGTTTTATCTTGTTCCACAGGTTCTCCATTCACAACACAGTTGACATTTTCAATGATTCTGCCTATTTTCATTGTCTTTGTCTCTTTATTGCTGACCTTCATACCATATCTATTACAACAGTTATTCAATTTAGTCAGAGAATCTTGCAGACTTGTAGCGGATTTATTTAGAAGTATAACATCATCCGCATAAAGCAAAGAGCTGACATTAACATCTCCAATTTTGATATCAGGTTTAATACCACTTTCCTTCATAATGTGATCCATATAGATAATGAATAACAGAGGGGATAATGTACATCCTTGTCTCACACCAGATTTAACATTAAACCATCTTCCTGTACTTCAATTTTAACTGCTGACTTACAACTCAAATAAAGACTAAGTATTGCTTGATATAATGCCCCATTGACACCATATAACTGCAGCGTATTGAATAGCTTCTCTCTTGGCACCTTGTCATATGCCTTTTCCAAATCGACAAAACTTAAATACAGAGCTTTGTTATATTCCCATGCTTTCTCGACTATTTGTCGTAAAGTGAAGATCTGATCCTGACAGCCTCTATTTGGCGTGAATCCAGCTTGTTCTTCACCAAGCTTTTCTTCCACAATTCTTCTCAACCGTTTCTCAAGTATACTTGCATAGATCTTGCCAGGAACACTCAGAAGGGAAATACCTCTGTAATTCTCACATTCAGTTTTATTTTCCTTTTTATATATGGGTACTATGAGAGCACTACTCCAATCATCGGGAATTTGTCCCTCTGTCCAGGCTTTCTGAACTATGCAGTGCAGCCACTGTAAGACTTTTATACCACCATACTTCAGCATTTCTGGTCAAATATCATCTACTCCTGCTGCCTTTCCACATTTCAAGCCTTTGATGGCTTTTTCTACTTCAAGTATGGATGGATATGTATTCCTGACTGCATGCCTGGTCAGTGTTTTTTATCACTGTGCTGTCATCACTGCTTGTTTCATTTAGCAGTTTTTCAAAGTAATTACTCCATACTTCAAGGATATCTTTTCTCCTGATTTCATGTCACCTTTATCATCTCTAACTCCTTTTACAGCACTCTTTCCTCCATTCCTAAGTTTCTTCAACAACCTCCAGAATATTTTGCCACCTTCTAGATATTTATTTTCTATATTCTTGCCAAAGTCCTCCCATGACTTTTGTTTAGCTAGTTTTACACACTGTTTAGCTTTCTTACATTTGTCTCTGTATTCTGTAAGAGTAAAAGCTGACTTATTTGCCAGGAACTTTTGATATGCTTTCTTCTTTTCCTTCACTGCCTCTTTAACTTCCTGTGTCCACCAGGGAGTTCTGATTTTTTTATCCTTGCACACAACCTCACCACATGCCTCTCTGGCAGAATCAATCAATGTTTTCTTCAGAGTTTGCCACTGAATCTCCAAGGTTTGATTCCTGTTCTCAAACTCTTTCATTTTCTTTTCAATAATCTTTCTGTATTTTAGTCTACAGTTCACATCTGAGAGCTGCTCAACTTTTATTCGCTTTAAAACTTTCTTACATGTTATTCTTTTCAATATGAAATTCAATTTTATCCTGCTCAAGACTAAATAGTGATTACTTCCAATTTCGATTCCTCTGTACACTCTGGTGTCCTGCACCAGGGAGAAAACATCACTATCAACAATAACATAGTCAATGAGACTTTTCTTATTCCTAGCCTCTTCTCTCCATGTGAATTTGTGCACATTTTTATGTTGGAACATGGTGTTAGTAATAACCAGTCCGTGTCCTTGGCAGAAATCCAACAGATATTTGCCATTATTATTAGCTTTGCTCTTTTCTCCAAATTTTCCCAAAATATTTTTGTATGTCTCACAATCATTTCCTACTCTGCTATTTAGATCCCCAACAAGGACCAACTTTTCCTTTTTAATTGTGTCAGTTGCTTTTTCTAAAGCATCAAAAAATTCCTCCACTTCTACCTTAGTAGAACCTTCTGTGGGACCATAGGCACAAATAAGTCTCATTGTCCAGTTCCCCATTCTCATATTTGCCCACATTACTCTACTTGAGATTGACTGCCATTCAAGAAGATTAGCCTCGTATTTTGTGTTGAATATTATGGCTACGCCTTCTTTTCCTTGATTGTCATTGCCTGAATATAACATTTTGTATTTATTGCTCAGAAAGATCTCACCAGTTTTTGTCTTTTTTGTTTTAGTCACCCCTATTATGTCGATCTGGTACTTATCTAATTCCTCAGCTAGCTCCATTTCTTTGCCATTGAGGCTTCTTACGTTGATAGTACCGATCTTTAACTCTGGTGATGTTGAGTTGGGGTGTGTTTTCAGATTTGTTCCAGTAGCTGACTTTTCGCTGTTCGCCCTGGTTCCCTGGCAAAAACAACGGGGGCCTTGTTTAACCAGGCGACGCCCCAGCCGGCATGAAATTTTGTCATGTTGTACCATCATTTTTTTTATTTTGGTTTAATCAATAAGAATACAATTTGGTCGGCTAAATCCCAAATTGCCAGCCCATCCTCGTTCGTTCAGTATCAAAGTAGATACCCAACGGGGTGCACCACGAGAAGGTGAGGATTGGACATTAGGTCAGAAGCCCTAGTCGGTTCTCCGCATTCCTTTAAAGGCTATGTGGAGGTCTCCTCTCAGTTATACAGCTTTGACCCTTAAGCACCCCCATGCAGTTTTTCAGAAACATTTTAAAAAAGAGGCAGAAGCAATCAACCCTAGACATGTATTTAACAGGTCCATTTGTCAAAAAACTCTGAAGTGAGCCCAATTGTCCTTCTGGTGAAGATTGATAATTGTTCATGAAACTGTTTTCATGAACAATTCATTTTATTAATGTTAATTTTTTTGTAGCAAATACATATACTGTATAATAAAGAAATTATATTTACCATATTTTTATGACATTTTAAATGAGTTTTATCTGCATTTTTAATATGTACTATGGTTGTGGGAGGAGGAGCCGGAACAAATTAATCAATTTTCAATTAAATCTTATGGGGAATCGTGCCTTGGATAACGACGGTTTTGGTTAACATGTCGTTAACCAAGGCACCACTGTATATGTATAATTGGTAGTAGAGACCTATGTGGAATTACTGGGCATTCTCCTTCTCTTAGACTCGACATCTCTATATACAGTGAACTCTCACTATAGCAAAATACTTTTATAACAATTCACTTACTGTCACAAACTATCAAAAATTCAATCAAAAGACCCACTGATACAATGCTAAAGAAATAAACTGAAGAGAATTATTCACTGTAGCATATGATTCTGTGGTTCCCATTATTTGATGAGTTAATTAATTCACTATAAGAGAGTAAATTAATGTGAATTAATTCACTCTCTTATATATTGGGAGTGAGAGATAGATTAAGTGTAAATGCCTTACCAAATTCCTGAAGTACCATGGAGATCCGTTTCCCTTACCCAATTCTGCTCTCAATAAGTAGACTGCTAAACCAAAACCTACCTTTAAGAAAGTAGTGCTGTTCTCTAGATCAAAGTGCTATCTATCTAATTTTGAATATGGGTCTAACAAGCTTCTCTAATAGTTTTCCAGATGAAAGTGCTATCTATCTGCTTTTGAATATGGGTCCTGACAAGCTTTTCTAATACCTTAATAACCATTACAGAGATAATGATTGCCTATAATTGGATGCATTATTCCCAGCAACATTCTTGTATAACAAAATTATCTTGCCTTTCTTCTGTTCGTTAGGAATCATGCAGATGTAGACTCAAGTTGAACAACCAGATCAAGACATTCTCTCCTTAAGCACTGATGCCAACATTGTATTCAATCCCAATAATGTGTTTGAATCAAGCTCTTGCAACTGATCTAATACTTCTAACTCATTCACCTCTATCCTTTATCCAGTGATAACTGTAGTGAGATATATATTCCAGAATCAATGAATAGCTCTCAGGATATAGAAGGCATTCAGTGAGTCTGGAATGTATATTTCACTACAGTTATCACTTAACAACTCAGCTTTTTCTAGTGCAACTGAAACTTTCCTACTACGAGGTGGTATCAAAATGTTTCGAGACTAGGTTTGTAACACTCCAACAGATGGCAGCACAAGGCTGCACACACAGTCACAGGGAGCACCTACCTTCATAAGCCAGTGTGCCAAAAGACATCGTCCTGTGTACATCGGGAGCTGTTCAACTGATGCTATTCTGACCAACTGTGTTACCACATCTGCGATTTCATCATGGACAGCAGAACAAAGAGCAAACGTGAAATTCTGCATGAAACTGGGCAAACGTGCCACAGGGATGTTTGACATGATTCGGCAATGCTGCAATGAGTCATTCGAGGTGTTTTGAGTGGCACGCGTGCTTCAAGAGCGGAAGAACATCACTGGAAGACAACGATGAGAGATCAGGAAGACCTTCAACGAGCTCAACCCCCAAAAATGTCAAACCATTCGGCAACTTGTGCATGAGGATCGTCGCAGAAAACTCAACATTGCTGCCATTGTCAGTGTGTGTCATACGGGACAGTCCAGGCAATCCTCATGTGTGATTTGAGCATGTGCCGTGTTGTTGCCAAGTTTGTCCCCAGGCTGCTGATCCAGGAGCAGAAGGAACACCACATTGAGGTCTGCCAAGAACTCTGTCAGCGTGCCATGGATGACCCATCCTTCATGTCAAGGATCATTACCGGTGACGAAATTTGGGTGTATGGGTACGATCCTGAGACGAAGCAACAGTCTTCACAGTGGAAGATCCCATCATCTCTCTGCAACCAAAAAAGGCGAGGCAGGTCTGCAGCTCAACCAAGTGCACGTTTATCGTCTTTTTCGACATTCGCCATATTGTGCATCGAGAATTCGTCCTCAGGGGTAAGACCGTCAATAGCGAGTTCTACTTCCAGGTTTTAAGGCGTCTGAGGGAGGACATTTGGCGAAAGCAACCAGATCTATGGCGTGCAAAAAATTGGATGCTCCACAATGACAATGCACCCTGTCACCAAGCTCTCCTCACACGTAAGTTTCTTGCCAGAAACAACATGATCTCACTTCTGCACTCACCCTACTCGCCAGATTTGGCTCCTGCAGACTTTGCCCTCTTCCCAAAGATGAAGGTCCAGCTCAAAGGTCACCGTTTTAAAACCATTGTGGAGATCCAGCACGAATCGAAGAAGGTACTTGACATGCTTCGAAAAGAAGACTTCCAGGACACATTCCAGAAGTGGCAAGAACGCTGGATTGATATGCAGGGGGAATATTTTGAAGGTGATAGTGTGTAAATGTAGATAAATAAAGTAATTTCTCGTAAACAGAGCTAGTCTCGAAACTTTTTGATACCACATCGTATATACATGTAGTAAGGTTATTCTTTCACTGTTATTCTTCCTTTTACTTATTTTATATCAATCCTACACATGAGAGGCCACAAAACCTATTATCATATCTTTCTCCCTAATTGACAAGCAATTGGGAGGAAGAAGGAAGAAGAAGGGATAAACTTTTAGTTACCTTTAACCCATGAAGATGTAAGTCAAACGACATACGAAACTTGTCGGGTTTGTTTATTTTTATTTATCTTAATAAACATTTGGTCGCAATACTGGAATCTTTCTTTTGAACTGCTAAACCACAGAAACCTATGCCAACAAGAAGAAAGGATATGTTAATGAGAATGAACACCTGATTCAATAAGCTTGTAGCTGAACTGTGTATGAGTGTTAGCCATCTTGTCTTTTAATATAAATAGAGGAAAGTGGAGGAATGGTGGTGGATAGTTCAGCACTACACACAGAAATATTAAAAAAACAATGCAGAAACAGAGTATCTATAAGAAAGTGAATGGAAGGAACTTGCGAGAGGTCATCTACTAAATTGAAACCTACTCTTGGGAGGTTTTTAATCCATAACACAACTATGAGACCCATATTCCAAGGTTGGACAGCTAGATGTGTTTATGCCATGATATTGTTAATAGAAAAGATATTTATTTAAATTTAGAGATGTTTATATAGAGGATATTTTTAATCAATATTATCATAATATTAATCCTACCACAGAGATGATCTCTGTTCAACAATTATTTTTATTTTTATTTCCGAGTGTACCTATATATGCACACGGGTTCACTCCAATTGGTGCAATGACTTTAACTCTTTCTTTCGGAATCCAAAAAAATCACTAACTCAAGACTAAATACAAAATAAACACATTTAATAAAACAAAAACAATATATATACACTTCAAACAAATATTACATAACTAACTACAAATTTAATTGGATCCAAGGCCTTTTAAAAATAAACTTACACTTAAGACTAGACTAAACACTTTGTTTTCACAATGACAAAATGTTCATAGCTAGTTTCTTTCTCTGTCAAGGCCCTTTTCCGAAGATATATGACTTTATTCTTCATTTTCATAGGATCCTTTCTCGTCACTTATGTAGCACACATTAAATTTCCTGACTCAATTCCGTCTCTTTTTAGTAGAAATAATAGTTAGATCTGGCGTCCTTAATACAGATGAAACTTCCTAATCAGAGTTTTCTCGAACATTCCTTTAGAACGTATTTAGAACAATTACTTCTTTTATTCACTAATGCTTATTGGCAGTCTTAACCCTTCCACTCATAAAAAATTCACAGTTCTACGATTCCCTTTTCGGAACCTACTATAAATCTTCCAATTAGCGTTTCCTCCAATATTCCTTTAAAACGCCTATAGCAATAATTCCCTTTTATTTATCAATACTTATTCCACTTTAAACTTCATAGTTCCACGATTCATTTTTCGGAATATACTATTGATTTACCTCCGACTGTCACATAAAAAAACTCAAATTCCTCTCAATCTAAATATCTGCCAGCTTGTGTTCTAATTTCTTTCCGAAAGCGCTCTTGATTTTCTCTTCGTTACTACGATACAGAACGCTTTCTGTCAGCTGTCAATCACACATCAAACTTCTCAGCGAGCATGCACACTCCTTGAAAGTGGCAAGCGAGAAACTAAATATAATTGCGACAAGAGAATGTCTTCATAAAGCACAACTTAATATTTTAAACTACAATAAAATCGTTAAAGTAACACAACCATTCAAATCCGGTAAGTATACATAAATTTTTAACTGCTTTACATATCACTTTGACAAAATAATTTCAATAACGGGCATATCGCAAGTGCCGACAATTCGTGTTATGAAACTAAAACTAATAAACATACTAACATAAACAATACGTAAAAATATTCAGAATTTTAAATTATGATTATTTATACAATATGTTAGTAGTGAAAATTAACTTAAGAAGAGAACATTAATCTTGACTGGAGAGGGGAATATTATGAAAAGTAAGGGAGAGCAAAGTAAGAACTTGGCTATTCCTTACTTATTTTGATAACATTCAAATCGACTTAATTATCTTCAGGTGAAAATAATGAGATCAGTGTTAAAAGCAATGGACAGATCTTGAGACTTGCTTCATTTAAGTATTTTAAGGTTTCTCAAATGAAGAGTACATTAGCAAAACTATGAACAGGATTTGAGATTAGTGAGAGAAGGCAATTAATGTATAGAAAGAAGAGTATGGGTAAAAGAACTGCTTCAGGCTACCTTCTCGATTTTATCATAATTATCTGCCTTTTAATTACATATACTGCTTCTCAACCAAAGTTCTTGCATGATTATCTACTTCCAAAGTTAACACTGCATGATTACTCAACAAATGGAGATACAATCGCTACTTCATTTAGAGATAGATACGTGATGTTACCACTGCTAGATCCAATATTCTTGCACCATAGGTTGTTACTTCAATTAGAGATAGACAATCTCTAATTGAGTCGACAATCTTCACTTCATTTAGAGATAGATATATAATGTTACCACTACTAGATCCAATATTCTTGCACCATAAGTCCCATCCATCATGTGAGACAAGATTAATAATTTTCAGATTAACACTTATCAAATAAATTAGCAGCAGGCTCTTAAACTTGAATAATTTATTATTTTCATAACTGAGATACTCTTCTGTTCAGTTATTTTAGTGTGTGTGCGTGTGTGTAAAATAACTATAGCCAAAATTTCTGTGGCTATATTGTATAAACAGTAATATGAATTCATGGATGCACTCCAAACAAACAGATATCTATTTTGGAATGATATTTACCTCTCCTTTCCTGGCTCAATAACTTTCTCAGTCTCTTGCATTATATCAAAAGATTCTTAGCCTCTATAAAACTTAGCATCCTTTTTTGCTCGAGCTACTACTTTTGTTACTTGCATAAACTTTACAAATCTTAATTCCATTCAACATTAGAATGTTGTTTTCATGTTTCAGGTGGTGTTTTCCTCACAAAGTGCTACTCAACAAATACAACCTCTAGTTATTCAGAATATCAAATGGTTCCTGCTCTCCTATTCCTTGGCTACATATGGTACTAATGTTCTATAGATTCTGCAACCTCTTATTGGGATTGATAAAACACTTCGTTCTTTTGTTCTGCTTTTTTTTTTTTTTTTGCTCCTCCCGCAGCATTTAAAGACACAGCTTCAATGTGAGGTGTTGACAACATAACTCACAGTACAATTAATCTAAACCAGTGTGCCTTAAACTGTGCTCTGCAGAACCCTACAGTTCTACAAGACTTTAGAGGTTCCCCAGAAAACATACAGACATTTACAACTTATATTAAATGTAGTTTCTGAAAAAAAAACCCATCAGTAACTGTGGAAAATACTATCTGGAGAAACTCTGTGTGTGTGTGGAGGGGGGGGGGGGGTTGTTGCTACACTGCCAAAGAGCATATATGATCAACAAGTGATCTAAGTATGAATGCAACTGCTGCAGCCGAAAAGCCAGAAGAACCTAAACATGAAAGCTCATATCTCTCATTAAGATTTGTGAGTTTAGCGAGTGAATATATATATTTTTTAAGTTGACTTATTTCTAGAACACTTGTATTACTTTATTATTTTTAATATTATGTATCATATGTTTTCTTGATTAAAATATTTTGCACATAATCATTCATTGTCATAATTTCCTTTCTGCTAAATTTGTATGGAAAATTTCATAGAGTCTGTGAAAAGGAACAATTTTTATGTAGGGCTCTGCAGTCTGAAAAAGTTAAACAAACCTAAACAAGAAATGTATACATACATTCATTTTGCATAAACAACTCCAATACAATTTCCAAATTTAGTGTACGTACTAAATTCCAGGAATTAAATACTGAATTCCAGGAAGACTTTTAATGTGCACAACATTTGCAAAGAGATCAAGGTCTGTCCTTATTTTCATTGTGCTTGGTAATTTTTTTAAAAACCTTTAAAAAATCCAGTTACTATTTATACAGAATTCATAAAAACAATACATTTATAATAAGAGAAACGTTATATTCAGAAAGAAAAAAACTGATACTTACACCAAATGTTGATAGAAGGACAGTTGCATCTGTCTTATTAATGGATTTTACTGATGTCAAACAATCAATCAGCTGAAAGGCAAATTGTATATCGTTGTTACTAACTAAAGACAAGACCTATAGTCAATATGTGTATTAACTATCAAGAACAATTACCTATTAAAAATAATAATAAAGCTAATATAAGAAGCCTAAATTGCAAGTTTTAAGAAATTTGCATTTAGATATGTTTGTGTACAGAAATGACATTTCTATAGTTTGAACTCAAAGATGTTTTTATGTTTGAAGACATTATATGAATAATATGCAGGCATGTAAATAAACTCAAAGCTAGCTTATATACAAAGGATGCATGTCTTCCGATAGATTTAAATATTGAGACATAAGCTGATGACAATGATAAAATTATAAAACAGAATGACACTTATGTTAGGAAAAAACAAATTTAAAAATTTGTAGAAATATTCTTTCTTTGCTGTATTATTCATACAGTGTCTTCAAACATAAGAAACAAAGAAATATTTAATATTCATAAGTTAGCTTCCTTCCTAGCCTCTCCAGAAGACAAATATTCTCCTCTCTCTCTCTCTTATCCTGGAGTTTACAGGATCCCTTGTTCATGTGGCCTTTGTTATTATGGGCAGACAAGTCATTCAACTCAGATTCATATAGAAGAAAATCAAGAGTATATTTTACTTCAAGAGTCTGATAAGTGGTTTAGTCAGCCACATCTCATCCACCAGGCATAGAATTCACTGGAATAAAACTGAAGTCCTACAAAAAAGTTATTTTCTTTGTGAAAAGTAATATAAAGAAAGTTGTGAAGTCCACATTCACAGTATGAACCTGAACAAAAACAACTGCCTTAAATTTTCCCAGTTCTGGGAAGTCATCCTAAGTAACACTCCTCATTCCTGTGTTTTTCACAAAATTGTAATTATTTAAATTTCTTTCTTTCAATTCTAATTCTAATAGTTCTAGATGAGGTTATCCTCTTGCAGTTGATAGTATATATTGCTACGCACTTGCAAGTGTTGTTCTTATTACGTTTATCTCTTTTCAACTGACAATGGCCAGGAAATCTAGCTGAAAATTCTACAAATATAATTCTACAAATATAATTTTTTTTTATCTCCTCTATCCCTCACTCCTTCCATTGCATTATCTACATTTTCACTATCCTGCCTTACATCATTAATATTAGTTACTTTATTCACTTGCTTTCAACATGATTTGTATTTCTTGCATACATACACCAAGCATTTCTAACATACCCCTCTCACCTTAATACCATAAACCATTTACTCTTGGCAATGAATACATTGAACAAATATGAAATCCTTCACATTAAACTCAGTGAATAATGAACCTCAGCCATCATTTTTCTTGTTTGTACAAGTGCCATGTAAAATGCTTTATGAATGATATTGCATATTAAATTTTTGCAAATGAACACACACACAATAAAAAGACTTATCTATATGCCATGTACAGAACTGCTACGTCATGCATTTATGCTAGCATCATTCTTGCAGGCATAAATTACGAAAGAGTTGCTGATAAAAGCAAAAAAGAAGAATGAGGAAGTAAAGATGGGTCTGCTGCATCAGTATGACAGGACTGAATTGAGAAGAGCCACATTGCTAATGAGTCAATAAGATTGCGCAGGAGGAATGGTGAGCAGTTTATAAATGTACAGAGTGAATTTGATGAACTAGAAGTACTATAGGAGGATGCAGTCAAGTGTGGATTCAGCCACCCTTGAGAAAAAGAAGTGTGTGTGCACGCACACATATGAAATGATTATGCAATTCTCAATACAATTTCAAATCTGAATGAGTTGGTAATGACATGTAAGTCCCAGGGAATGCTGAAATTCATCTACACAAATGTCAGAAGTATCAAAAATAAAGGAGAAGAGTTTTGACATTGATCAGCTTGACCTAGCCAATAATTATTGGCATTAGCAAGACCTGGTTGACAGAAAATGATATAGTTACAGGGCTAGAATGTAAGGGGTATATTGTATTTTCAGGAAGGATAGAAGGAATAAGACAGGAAGAGGGGGTATTGCTGATGCAAGATTTTGTTGGAGAGTGGTGAATGAATGGAATGGATTGTCAGAATCAGTTGTGATGATGATGGGCAGTGTGTGTATAAATATTAATGTATCTCCTGTGATGTGTGTGTGTGTGTGTGTGTGTGTGTGTGTGTGTGTGTGTGTGTGTGTGTGTGTGTGTATTGGGGGGGGGGCTGACTGACAGATGCCAGAGTATTGTATGGTGGAGTGGAATCTAGGAGAAGTGGGAATTTCAGTTTTTTTTTGTTGATGATGCAAAACTGGAGAGGGAAATAGTAGAAAAAGGTGATGTAAATTAAATATCCTGCAGAAATTGGCATCATGGACAAAAGTTGTCAATTAATGTTGTAAAATGTAAGGTTATGTAGTTCAGGATGAAATGATGACATACTGTGTATCACATTGATGGTACTGGAATGTAGGAAATTAATGAGGCTAGGCATCTGGGGGGGGGGTTATAATGGTAGAAAGAGTTGAAGTTCAGAGGGCATACTGCAAAAGTTGGCAAAATAGTTCAAAGGATTACTTGGATGTTGAAAAACACTAACAGGCAAATATAGGGAAGTTATCTCTCTTTATAAGGCTATGATTTGGCCATATCTTGATAATCTGATTTTTCTTGTGGGATCAGGAGGTGGTGAAGAGGAACTAGAGTAACCAAGCTGGTGTGAAGGTTTATGGAATGCTCACTAAGGATAGATTGACAATGTGTGGGTCACAAAATTTAGTTGATAAGCAGAAAAGAGTGGCCATGATAGAAACTAACAAGGTTCTACACAAAAGAATTTTTTAATACATGTTGGAGAGAGAAAGAGAGAACCAGGGTCCCCCTTGGATAATTGTTTTTTGCTTGGAGAGTAACAAATGAGTTTAAAGTTAAGTATGATAAGTGTTATATGTATAAAGTTTTGGGTGGGTCTCCATGATGGAGGCTGAGACTTTTCTAAAGTTCATTGTACTGCATCATTTTCTTAAAGTAGTGTTCACTATAGTGCATACACATCTTACTGTAATGAACATCCAAACTTCAAAGTAATAACATAAATAAAAATTATACTACTCTTTGCAAGTTTTAATTAAGCTTTTCCATGAGAAGGAAAAAAAAAACCTGTCAACAAATGTAAAATTTTCAAATGACATTTTAATAAAAATGTCATTTTCAAAATGGTTTATAATACTATTCTTATATAGTTACATCATTCATTATAACATAACTTATTCTAACAGTATAAACACACCAAACAAACTAGTTTATATTTTGCTGGATTTCAAACCAGAATCTTCAGAGCACAAAACAGCATGTTATAGTTTACACGTTATTCATATTATAATAGACAAAAGATCTAAACTCCTAATTTGGTGCCCTATACGTTGTAAAAAAAGTACTACAGCTATGTAGGAGTTGATCTTAAGATAACAGTCTCCCAAATTTTTGACAAATTAATGCAACCATACTTGTTCAAGTTAGAAGAATTTTTCATAACCATGGCTGACTCTAAAAAAAAAATTTTTTTTCTGACCTGTAATGATTTCTAAATAGCATTTCTTTATTTTTGGGCTCAGCCAGGCTATAAAAATTCTCCTAACCTAGAAACAAGTATGGTTGCATTAATTTGCCAAAATTTTGGGAGACTTAACTTATCTTAAGAACAATTCCTACATAGCTGTAATACTTCTTTTTTTTTTACAATTATAGGGTGCTGATTAGGACTAAAGTCCTAATTGGGCATCGATCGTTTGTACGTTACAATTTGAATTATTTCACTTACTTACTATTGCATGTAAACTAACTTGTTTTGTGTGAAGATGCTGGTTTGAAATACAGCGAAATATAAGTCGGTTAATAAACTTTTTTTTTAATTAGTTTGTTTGGTGTTGCTAATACTATTAAAATAAATATGAATAACATTCAACACTTAAACTTGTCTATTAGATCCATTTATAATAAATCTATACTAAAATATTAATTAAAAACTTTAATCAATGCCCCCATTGTGGATGACATTGATTCAAACACATACAAATTAGCCAAAGTGCTCGCACATTGTACTGGCAACACACATTAAAAACTCAGCCCACTTTAAAGCCAGTATAGAGAACCTCTCACTCCAATATAATGGTCAATCCTGATGTCTCCTCACTATTCACAAATGTCCCACTCAAAGATACCGATACCCTAGATCTCATGCAAGCCAAATTTCAGTTCACCATGAACTCAGGCTATTTCGTTTGGCAAGGAAAATTCTACAAACAGACAGAGGATACAGCCATGGGTTCTCCACTCCTAGCAAACTTCTTTATTGGTACTTTTGAAGAAAAAGCCTTAAACTCTGCCCCACCAAAACCTACTATATGACTTCGCTATGCTGATGATGTGTTCGCTATTTGGCCACATGGCTCAGATACACTCCTCTCCTTAACACACTAAAGTAACCAACACCCTAGAATCAAGTTCACCTTGGAAAAAGAGGATAACAACAGCCTCCCTTTCCTAGACACGCTAATCACCCGCCAGCCTGATGGAACCTTGGTTTTTCTCAGTTTATAGAAAACCCACCCATACAGGGAGGTACATTCACCCCCCCCCCCCAACAATATGGTGTTATTACGACACTGCATAACAGGGCTAAACTAATCTGCTCAAATGACAATGCCCTAACCACCGAACTAAATCACATCATTAATACGTTCTCAACTAATGGCTACAACCCTGAAAAAATCCAAAAACTACTAAAACCAGTAAACCATAACCCCCCTCCCCACCTTCACAATAAAGATTACTCTAAATCAATCACTATTCCCTACATCCGGAGTACCTCTGAAAAAATAACCAAAATCCTAAAAAAATATGAGCTGACCTCTTGTTACAAACCATATAGAAAATTGGCATCCCTTATCTGCTCCACAAAAGACCAACCACTTCCCCTAGACCTACCTGGTGTTTACCAGGTCCCTTGCAGCTGTAAGCTGTCCTATTTTGGCCAAACAGGCAGGCTCTGCTCTGGATACTCACCACAGAATACGTTTGGAAGAAAGCCACAGTAATACACCGCAGCAAGTTTAAATTTGAAAGACTATTCATAGAATCAGCCTCAGCCCTAAAAAACATGCCAAACCTCAACAAATTTGGATGCATGAGACTGTTTCAAATTTGGGAGATGTAGATCATGAGAACATTAGCCCAACGGCCAAGAATACTTACTATAGCCCACTAGGGTGCACCATCAGGACTTTAGGAAAAACAGTAGTCTCCTCTCTTTGACCTCATTTGCTGTTTTAGTGCCTGTGTGCACGTGTCTTAATCTTAAGTTCCCATGAAGATAGCAACGTGACATTGCCAAAATATAGGAAGTATATATTAAAGTTTATTTTAATTTATATTCCAGTTTATGTTATGAATTCTTTAAGTAATTTAATAATCATGTACAACCAATGTATAAGCCTCTCTACAAGAATCACTATATATGATATTGTAGTTAGCTGTTTCTTTTGTTCCTTTAAGTTTCTTTTTTGTTTCTGTAAGAACTGCAATTTCTATATTTTCATCATTTAAAATTTTATCTAATTTTTCTTCTTTATGTACTCTGCTTCTAATGTTCCATATAGCATATTTCACCACATTTTTCTTTTTCCAAAGTTTCTTGACCTTTTCCAGTTTGTGGTCATTTTCCATGTTTTCTGTCCGGTTTGGTTTTCGTTGAGACTTGAAAGTAATATGTGTTTCCCTATGTCAAGTGACTAGCATGATGATAGGTATCCTGGTGGTGGGGCTGCCACCTTAAGACAACTAGGCTTGCCTTTTTAGTAGATAGTGAAAACTACAGTTTGAGAGGAAAGAGTCACCCCCCTCGTCCTCGAACTGCTCTAATAGCACTGGGGGGAAGGAGTAAGAAGTAAGAGAGAGTAGAAGACCAGTCTCCAGATATGATATACCAAGTGTATATCATATCTGGAGACTGTACGAACTAAGATCAGGTCTGATACTACACCATAGCAAATATAAATATGAAGGATTGTTCCTGGAATCAGCCTCAGCTCTAAAGAACTTCCCAAATCTCAACAAATTTTGGTGCATGAGACTATCCCAAATTTAGGAAGCTTGCATCCAAAGAACATCACCCAAACAGCCAAGACAACCCAATTTAGCCCACTAGGGGACACCTTTAGGACTCTACGACCAACATCAGTTGCCTTCTTCAGCCTCATTTGCTCATTGTTAGTACCTGCATGCATATATCATAGTTTTATGTTCCCAGAAGATGGCAATGTAACATTGCCAAAATATTGAAGGGTATTGATTAGTTTTTTACTTAATATTTTAGTATACGTTGTCATTTCCTGAAAAAATGTAAAGTCATGTGTAACCAACATATAAATTTATCTATAAGAAACATAATGAATGTAATAGGCAAGCTAATGAATCCAATAAACTCAAACTGAAACTCAAATATTTTTAAATTTGGTTCATTAAAACAGTCCACTGAAACTATTCAGTAAATTTTACTAGTGTTCCTAAACACCAAATTTCATTTTTGCCAATAAAAATGGTCCAATCATAGCAAGTGGTGGATAGCAAAAATTTATTATCATCATTTCAACCACTTTTGCCAATCTGGTCATGACACAAGACTAGGTGAAGAACCAAAATTATTACACCACAATGTATATAACAAAAATATAAGCTTAGATGGCTTATAACAATTTATATACAATGCTGTTTGATATTGTTAAGAGTTGAATTTCAACTGTCAATATTTCTGGTGTTTACATGAGAATTATCATGATGTCTATGACAAGTGTACATTATCCACAGAGCTCTATCGAGTAGTGGTACTTTTGTGAAATTAAATATTGTCGAGGCTATCAAAGTTAGGGCAATTACAACATGACAACCCATTATTCACAGAGGGGGAAAACAGACATTTTTTTCCCACTACAAATGGTCCAAAAATGATTGACAAATTTCAATACAGATTCTAAAGATCAAATTTTACTGAATTTCATCAAGGAGGTGAGAATTATTAACATAACTTCAGATTTCTTTGCTAAATTTTGCCAATTCAGCAAAAGATCCAACTGAAACCAAATATTCTATGTTTCATAGACATAGAATATGTCTATGAAATCATAGACATATTCTTGTATACGTCCGAAATCACATTTTTTTTTTTTATTAAATATCATCTACCCAGAATATAGTTATTGCAATATATAATTCTGACAGATTTTACCCTTTCTGATCTTACTGAAACAAAAAGTGAAATGATAAAGGGTTCCAAATAACTAAACTTCAAAAAACTCCATAGAGCAAGTCACACAATAACAACTTGCATATGGATAGACAAAATTAATCTAACACATACTGACATTTTGCAAAACACACATAAAAAGAAAAAACCTCCAGATGAAAAAAATACACTGCTTGGAAAGAAGTCAATGGAAATCATAGTGTGAGGAACAAACAGTCATTGTGCCTACCTTAATAAGATGTAGCATTTTTTGCTGCAATGACTACAGCAATCCTACAAGAAAAATCTTCCACGAGCACATGATACCAATCAATGAGAATTTTGTACAATTCTTGCTGTAGGCATGTAATGAGGTCCTGGACTGTTGTGGGGCAGATGTTCCTTGATCTCATCCAATACTCCAGTTCATCCCACAGATGTTCAATAGGGTTGAGATCAGAGCTCTGTTGAGGCCAGTCAAGTGTGGTGATGTTTGTGGATACAAATGTCATCTATATGGTTGCATTTTCATATTTCACATTTCAAATGCAATGTGAAACTATACCAT
The DNA here is from genome assembly GCF_054136105.1 of Typopeltis vanoorti. NCBI lineage: Eukaryota > Metazoa > Arthropoda > Arachnida > Uropygi > Thelyphonidae > Typopeltis > Typopeltis vanoorti. The sequence continues at coordinate 79,657,575 of NC_143569.1, read as the reverse complement.
CACACTGCAACCTCCAAATTTTATAGTTAGGGTTACACACTGGTAAGAGACATTCACTGGGCATCTGTCACACCTGTCCATCTATTTGGTAGAGTGATTTGTTCCTCTATAACACAGCTTACCAGGCTTCCACACTGACGACAATGCTGAATGTTAGTTTGGGTAATGTTGGTGCTTGCAAGTTGAGGTCCTACCATGGAAACCCATGTTGTGAGCTTTGTCTACGAATGTTTTTGTGCAGATGTGTTCCAGTCGATGCCCGGAACTCCATATTCATAGTGTCAGGTAACGAATGGTAGTTTTTACATATTATCCTTTGTGGCAACCCATGGTGAGGTTTGGTGAGTGCAGGGAATTGTCCACTTCAGGTAGCACTTGCAGTTGACTCCCTGAGCTTCCATCTCAGTATGGTATCACTGATTACTGACCTGGAAGGACCCAATTTGTCAATAATTTGGACAAATAGGCCTGTAACATGGCAACCTATCACAATACCTCTTTCAAACTCCATCAGTTCCATTCTTGCAGCAATTTCACCTAGATGCAGTTATACTGTCTTGGGAACATGATATTCCTCAAATTTATACTGGCTACAAACACGTGATTTGTTACATGGCACGATGCACTTGCCCATGGGGGGGGGTCCAATTTCTTTGGCAGTGTAGGCTGGTTTACTGATTTGCTTAATTTCTTAAAAGAATGTTTTCTTTGATAATCACAGCATAAACAAATTTCGTGATATCTATACCTGAGAATGTACATCATTTTCTTGTTTTTCCATAATCATCTCTGCAGACTTGTTTTCAAACATTTTGTACGTTTCCAAATATGATCCAGCTTCTTCTGCACTGCATAAACAAATTTACAAAAAAATTACTATCCCTCAATAATTAAAAAAAAAAAAAATTCATAAAGTCTAAAAATACAATTCTAAATTACTTTAACAAGTCTTTATTATGAACTATAAGCTGTATTATTTCCTGCATTATGGACATGTTAACTCTTCTGAATACAAGCAACATATACATACTGTATATATATGTGTTATACATACATTGCTAATTAAAGTAATCAAGATATGAACTAGCAATGATTAGTTAGTAACTGATAATCAAGACAAATGCACACTACTAGAAAGTATAAATAATTACACTTACTGATTGCTCTAAATCCAGCAACTTAATTAAATATTTATTTTGTTCTTGGAGTTTAATACTACCACACTTAAGAACATTTTTCTACTAGTTTTTCTTACACCAAAATCATCTTAAAAAATGTGTGAAAATTATTAGATTAAGTTAGTAATATTGCTATCAGCAACAAAAATCATTGCTATTTCCTCAAACCGAAAGTACTACATATTGCATATCATTAAAAATTACAAACAAACGTGCTTTTATCATGGGGTGCAAAAAAATATTGGATGATCCTTTTCCTTGATGTATTTTATACATTTACAACATCTGATTTCTATCATCAAACCTATTTCTCCATTTTCATTAAGGCAAGTGTGATGCTAGTTTTTGAGATGTCTTATTCCAGCTGTAATTTTATGCATAGCACAGTACGTACAATAACCATTTTCTGGTGTATACCCTCAATACAGTGCATGGATATTATAAAAGTCCAACAAAATTAATATTTATCACCAATTTTCTATCAAAAATTTCCTCCCAAACTGCTTTAAGTCTCTGATTAGACGAGCTCTTGCATTTCAATAATAAGTACTCTTACTGTATCTATCATGGTTTCCCCTCTAGTTTTTTTCCCCTTATTTTTGCTTCTTACACCTGTCATGATATTCTTTTATGTCTCATTCTGTTCAAGCGACTGTACTATACCAGATTAGCTTTAATTAGACATTTTGAATATTAATATTGTCAGTCTTTTCTGAATTTTTACATTATCATTGTATAAGACACCAACAAGTTCATCATCAAATTCCTGACATGTACTCTCAAGGGGTGTACAGGATATGATAGTACTACATGAAAAATTTACATCATTACTAACTTCCTATCTACAATTTTTCTCCAAATCAGTCAGTTGCTTGTCAAGACTCCAACATTATCAGATCTCATATTTCTATCGTCTAAGGCACTTTGTACCGTATCAATCCACCTATATCTTGGTCTTTCTCTGGGTCGTTTTCCTGCCAACCTGGAAGAGAATACTTGATTTGCTAATCTTTCCTCACCCATTCTATTTAAGTGACCATACCACCTGAGATTAGCTCTGCTAATGCATTCCTGGATGCTGACAATGTCTAGTTCTTTCCTAATATCCTCATTTTTATTATGATATTGCCATTGATGCCATCTCTTCATGCCTCTAATCTTTCTCAGGACTCTCATCTCTAGTCTTTGGTCAAGTGTTTTACTTCTAAACCAGCTCTCAGATCCATAAGTTAAAGCTGGTTTGATCACTGTCTTGTATAGAGCTAATTTAGTGTTCTGACTAATTTCTCTCTTATTCCATATGAATTTATTCAATTAACTTCCTACCATACCAGTTTTGTTGATCCTGTTGTCTATTTCCATATTTAATTTACTGTCTTCACAAAAATCGTGCCTAAGTAGCTGAAATATTTTACTTGTTCCACAGGTTCTCCATTCACAACACAGTTGATATTTTCAACGATTCTTCCTATTTTCATTGTCTTTGTCTTTTTATTGCTGGCCTTCACACCATATCTATTACAACAGTTATTCAATTTAGTCAGGGAATCGTGCAAACTTGTAGCGAATTTATTTAGAAGTATAACATCATCTGCATAAAGCAAAGAGCTGACATTAACATCTCCAATTTTGATATCAGGTTTAATACCACATTCCTTCATAATGTGATCCATATAGATAATGAATAACAGAGGGGATAATGTACATCCTTTTCTCACACCAGATTTAACATTAAACCATCTTCATGTACTTCCTTCAATTCTAACTGCTGACTTACAACTCAAATAAAGACTAAGTATTGCTTGATATAATGCCCCATTGACACCATATAACTGCAGCGTATTGAATAGCTTCTCTCTTGGCACCTTGTCATATGCCTTTTCCAGATCGACAAAACTTAAATACAGATCTTTGTTATATTCCCTTGCTTTCTCAACTATTTGTTGTAAAGTGAAGATCTGATTCTGACAGCGGCCTGAATCCAGCTTGTTCTTCCACAATTCTTCACAACATTTCTCAAGTATACTGTCATAAATCTTGCCTCATTGACACCATATATCTACTCAGTAAGGAAATACCTCTCTAATTCTCACATTCAGTTTTATTTCCCTTTTTATATATGGGTACTATGAGAGCTCTACTCCAATCAGCAGGAATTCGTCCCTCTGTCCACGCCTTCTGAACTATGCAGTGCAGTCACTGTAAGACTTTTATACCACCATACTTCAGCATTTCTTCTCGAATATCATCTACTCCTGCTGCCTTTACACATTTCAAGCCTTTGATGGCTTTTTCTACTTCAAGTATGGATATGTATTCCTGACCGTATGCCTGTTGAGTGTTTTTTACCACTGTGCTATCACTGCTTGTTTCATTTAGCAATTTTTCGAAGTAATTACTCCATACTTCAAGGATATCTTTTTCTCCTGTTTTCAAGTCACCTTTATCATCTCTAACTCATTTTACAGCACTCTTTCCTCCATTTCTAAGCTTCTTCAACAACCTCCAAAATATCTTACCACCTTCTTGATATTTATTTTCTATGTTCTTGCCAAAGTCCTCCCATGATTTTTGTTTAGCTAGTTTTACAGTGTTTAGCTTTCTTACATTTGTCTCTGTATTCTCTAAGAGCACAAGCTGACTTATTTGACAGGAACTTTTGATATGCTTTCTTCTTTTCCTTCACTGCCTCTTTAACTTCCTGAGTCCACCATGGAGTTCTGATTTTTCTATCCTTGCAGACAACCTCACCACATGCCTCTCTGGCTGATTCAGCCAGATTCAATCAGAGTTTTCTTCAAGGCTTGCCACTGAATCTTCAAGGTTTGGTTCCTGTTCTCAAACTCTTTCATTTTTTTTCCAATAATCTTTGTGTATTTTAGTCTACAGTTCACATCTGAGAGCTGCTCAACTTTTATTTGCTTTAAAACTTTCTTACATGTTATTCTTTTCAATATGAAATTCAATTTTATCCTGCTCAAGACTAAATGGTGATCACTTCCAATTTCAAATAATCTGTACACTCTGGTGTCCTGCACCAGGAAGAAAACATCACTATCAACAATAACATAGTCAATGAGACTTTTCTTATTCCTTGTCTCTTCTCTCCATGTGAATTTGTGCACATTTTTATGTTGGAACATGGTGTTAGTAATAACCAGTCCATGTCCTGAGCAGAAATCCAACAGGTATTTGCCATTATTATTAGCTTTGCTCTTTTCTCCAAATTTTCCCAAAATATTTTTGTATATCTGACAATCATTTCTTACTCTGCTATTTAGATCCCCAACAAGGATCAACTTTTCCTTTTTCATTGTGTCAGTTGCTTTTTTTAAAGCATCAAAAAATTCCTCCACTTCTACCTTAGCAGAACCTTCTGTGGGACCATAGGCACAAATAAGTCTCATTGTCCAATTCTCCATTCTGATATTTGCCCACATCACTCTATTTGAGAGACTGCCTGCCATTCAGTGTTGAATACTATGGCTACTTCTTCTTTTCCTTGATTGTCATTGCCTCAATACAAAATAATGGTACAACATGATAGAACAGTATTTTTTGTTTGTAAATTGTATGTATTATCATGGCCAATTTGCCTACAAGTGGGATGAAAAACCTGAGTTTTCAGGAGAAAACCCCCCTACGATCTCTGTATGAGATTGGCAATTCACCTTCAACTGAAAAAAAAAAAAAAACCAATATAAAGCTCCTGTCACAACAAGAATCAAACAAGGTCTTTTCCAATCAAAGAGCACAATGTTCTGCTTTTTCTAATTGTTATTTGGAAGCACTTATATGGAGGTAATAAAAGTTTCACAGTGGCTGTACTGCATAATTTAAAAGACCTGGCCAGAAGGTAGAATTCAAGATGATTGGAGTAGAGCCCCTCATAGTACCCACCTATAGAAAGGAAAATAAGATTGAGAATGACCAAGGAATCTCCATACTGAGTGTTCCTGGTAAGATTTTTGTAAGTATCCTTGAGAAATGGCGAAGAAAAATTGTGGAAGAACAAGCCAGATTCAGGTCAAATAGAGATTGTCAGGATCAGATTTTTGCTTTAAGACAAATAGCTGAGAAATACTGGGAATATAACAAGTATTTGTATTTAAGCTTCATAGATCTAGAAAAGGCATATAAAAAGGTGCCAAGAAGAAAGCTCTTCAAAATGCTACGTTTAAAGGGTGTAAATGGAACATTGTTATACCCTGATAAGTTTAGAATGTCATGATTCTACTTATCATTGTATAGTATAAACTATATACAATGCTTACAGAAAATACTTGTTATCTGGGTAATAGTAATGTGTACTTTAATTTCAAGTGTATTAACAAGAAAAACAAAGGAAGAAATTGTAAAATATCTACAGGAAGTGTTGTGTACTTGTGTAAAAAGAAAAAACTTGTTTACTTTAAGAAAAGGAAAGAATATTTAAGAAAGTATGCTAATGTGATAAGTGATAGTAATGCTTAAATTTTGGTCAAATTGTTTTTTATTTATAAAACAACATAAGGAAAAATAATCAAGAAAATTCTATGTTTACGTATGCTCCAAGAGAAGAATGGGGGGGGGGGGAGAGACAAACTGTTACCCCATACAGCCCCGTGCTAGCAGAGCGCAAGGGCGAGAGAATCGGACGCTGTGACGTCACAAGTATGTAGTGAACAATGTTTGTGCCAGAGGTGAACGGCCAAGTTTACGGTAGCGGCCGATAGGAGAGGGGTATAAAAGGGTTGGACCCCCCCCCCCAAGGTCTTTTGGTCTGTCCTTGTGTTCCTGAGTCGTGCTCCTGAGATCCTCGTGGATGCCCTGGGTTTATACCTCGTGGTTGGCCACATATCTAGGTGCCGACTCCATCGCTAGCATGCGGAAGGAACGGTTGTAGGCGAAGATTCTGATTCCAAACTTCCACCACATAGTAGCAGGCTATACAGCATGAAGTGCCTGAGAAAGTTCGTACCTGGAGTGCTAAGAAATTAGAGGTCCATAAAGAAGATCGCGTTGGCATATCGGTGATCGGAGGGAAAGAAAACAAAGCACATAGATAAGTAAAATTTTGTCCTCTGATTTGTGTGTGAAAGCAGAATCTAAGAATTGTAAAAGAATCAATCAGCGAAGAACTCTAAGAATAGTTAAAATAAGGACTGTAGGAAAGTGATTAATTTGATCTAAAGAAAATATTAAATGAATAGGCACAGTATGGTTGTAAATGTTAAACTTGTCCAGGAATATTAGAATGAAATTTGATCTTAGGAGTGAATGCTTTTAAAAATTGTTAATTCTAAAACTAGTAGTGTATAAAGGATATATTGTATGGAATAATTAAGGTTAAATGAATGGTGCCTGTATGATCCTTTGTGACCAAGAATGTACGATTATCCCATAGCACATGTGTGAATTAAGAGCTTAATCTCACATAGAATTATTGTAACAAAGAACCCAGAGATAATTATTATGAAGACATTAGGACAAAGAGAGACCAGTGTGTGGAATATTATTAGTAATCTGATGAAATGTGTATTAGATTAATATCCGTTTATAAGAGGATTAATAAGATTGTGTCTAGAATGAGGATATATAATTAGAGATTGTTTAATTAAGGTTTATAGTGTTAAATAGTTGTAATAAGAGAGATATATAAGGTTAAATGAATCTTAGTGTGAATTTTCATTTGAGTGACTTAGCACTGTTAGACTTCACTTAATTCTTAACCCTTATTGGATGAAAAACTTTCTTTGTGTAAATAGCATTGTATGTCTTATGTTAAAAATAAATTTTGCTATTCTTTAACTAAATCCTGTGTCTGTATGGAATTTAATGCACCACCTGTAAAATAATACGGATCTAAGTGGGGAACTCATTCAGTGTAAATTTTCGGTCACGATTGCAATTTTTGTGATACTTTGGCGAAGCTCTCTACCAACCTCTTGATTAACATTTCAATTAATCTATGGGTCCTAGGCAGCGCAGTTAAAAATAAATATTCTTGTCGCTTAACGAGAGGTTGGTTAGGAAGAATCACCCACATAGGTTTTGGCTCGACCCTCGGGCTATTCCTTTGTGAACGAGAGATATCACATGTCACACGTAAGAGATTCCTTTGAGGTAAATAACTAATATATACAGGGTGTTCGGGATAAATTTGACATATTTATAATTAATTATATTTTTCCGTAAGTTACATGTATTAACACACACTTCTCTTCATTTAAAAGTTTGGACCCTTCTTCATTCATATACAAGATGTCAGAAAGGATGGATAGCTGGAACCCACCTGAATCATGGAAGAGAATAACTTGTATCATGATGATTCGTGCCCGCCATCAAAATAAGGATATTACGACTGCTGCCCAATGCTCCCTGAATACAGTAAAAACAATCAGGCATGAACTAGAGACTTGCAATGGTGACTACGAGGATGTAGCAAGAAGAAAGATCCCTAGCAGACGATCTGATTGCGTTCGTACAGCAGAATTCCTCGCAAATCTGCAGGAACAGGTGTTGAAGAACCCTGGCATTGGAATTCGGGCTTTGTTCGTGGAGTTGCTAACTGTAGTCAAGCCCTGGATAACAAGGGTAGCCAATGGTAGGCCGTATGTATGGCAGCAGGATTCGGCCCCTTGCCATACCTCTGGGAAAAGTCAAAAATGGTTGTCTGAAAATTTCTACGACTTCACCAGTCCAAATGTTTGGCCTCCAAACTCCCCAGACCTTAACCCCATGGATTATTTTGTATGGGGCGCAGTTGAAAAAGACACCAATCGCACTTCCAGTAATACAAAAGCCCAGTTAATGGATAAAATTAAAACAGTTTTTGCGGCCCTTCCCAGGGAGACTGTAGCATCAGCTTGTTCGAGGTTCCGAAGCAGAATTGAAGCTGTGATCGATGCTAATGGTGGTTATTTTGAGTAAATCTTGTTGATAGTATTGTAATTAACTCTGCCTGTAATGTTTTTTTGTCAATTCATTAAATTTAATAGATACAAAGAAGATTTTCTTTTTCCTTACGAAACTGTCAAATTTATCCCGAACACCCTGTAAGAGAAGAAGGGGACATAACATTATACAGAGCAATACATAGTCTCTAATGAGCTATAAGTAACCTGTCAGAATTGAAGAAGGTACAAGAAGATGGTTTGATGTTAAATCAGGTGTGTGACATGGGTGCACATTACCTCCACTGCTATTGATTATCTATATGGATCACATTATGAAGGAAAGTGGTATTAAATCTGATATCCAAATGGGTGATGTTAATCTCAGCTCTTTACTTTATGCAGATGATGTTATACTTCTAAATAAATCCAGTAAGATTCTTTGACTAAACTGAATAGTTGTAATAAATTTGGTATGAAATATTGAAATAGATAACAGAAATAGTAAAGATAGTATGTTGGGAAGTCAACTGAATAAATTTATATAGAATAGAAGAGGAATCAGTCAAACATTAAATAAGTGGCATACAAGACAGAGTTCAAACCAGTTTTAACTTATGGATCTGAAAGCTGCATTAGAAATAAAACACTTGACCAAAGACTGGAAACCACAGATATGAAAGTTCTGAGAAAGATAGGGGAATGAACATATGGCATCAACTGAGTATCGTATTAAAAGTGAGGATATTAGGAAAGAATTTGCCATTGTCATCATTCAGGAATGTGTTAGCAGAACTAATCTGAAATGATATGTCACACAATAGTAGTTGAATGATTAGTAAAACAAGTGTTCTTTGCAAGGTGGTTCGGAAAAAGTCCTAGAGGGACTTTTTCCGAAGTAGTACTATCATCCTGTACACCTCCTGAGGGTACCGTATCAGGAATTTGAGTAAAAAAGTAGAAAATGGAAAAGTAGAAATGTAGACAATAAAAACATCTAAAATGTGAAGAACTTTTATAAGAGCTTTCAAAAAGGAAGCTAGCTAGTCTCATACTCTTATCTGTTCCTAATCAAATATAATGGACCACAACCCAAAGAAATGTGATTTAACTGCGGATCACAAAAATTCTCCCACAAAAAAAAAAGATGAAAAATCCAACCGAAAGAATCATGAAAAACAACAGAAATCAAATCAAACAACCCGCCAACAATAATTCTTACCAAAAAAAAGTTTCCACATCCACTTCACCAAAAACCGTGGCCTTAACAGCAATATACATGAATTATTAGATATGTGAAGAGCCAAAGGCTTCAATTCGGCGACATATATAACTATATAATTTGCTTACGCTTGGAATCGCTGAACTTTATATATAGTTTCTACTATATTCGGCATGAAACTCTTTGAGTTTCTTATTCGGCTAAGAAACTATATGGGATGTAATATCCCTTAACTTAAACAAGTTATATATGTCGCCGAATTGAAGCCTTTGGCTCTTCACATATCTAATAATTTATTAGAGCACCTCACGGCAATACTCGTAGAAGGGGTACAAGTTCTGTTCGCTACAAACTTGATATTAATTGGTCTGGCTACTCACTGATGAGACCTCAATAAAGGTCGAAACCGGTCTGGGTAGTGACCTTCTCTCATAATGTGAACAAAAATACAGTTCCTAGGAGCTAAGTTCACATTATGGGCAAATATCAAGAATAGTGATCGGAACTTGCTCCACTTCTACCACGAGTTGCCCCAGCTTGCACTACCCTTTGGGATCAGTGCTGCAGTATCCAGGTATTTGCTTACGCTTGGAATCGCCGAACTTTATATATAGTTTCTACTATATTCGGCATGAAACTCTTTGAGTTTCTTATTCGGCTAAGAAACTATATGGGATGTAATATCCCTTAACTTAAACAAGTTATATATGTCGCCGAATTGAAGCCTTTGGCTCTTCACATATCTAATAGTCCATTCATATCTTTTTAGTTCGTGCTGTAGTAATTTGAGTTGATCTGATTGTAGTAGAGTCCTAATATTCCAAGTTCCGGTCATTAAATGGTTGCGGAGTCTGAATCTGGATTCAGTTTTTCCATTATTTTTGTCAGTGATAGTGGTAGCGTCAGGTCGCTAACTTCTCATTGCCACCCCTGGAGCTGCTACCAAATGGCAACGCGGACCTTGTTGAACCGGGCGACGTCCGACCCGGCATGGTGTGCTGTGTTAAGTCCTTCGCCATGAATGTCTAATGGGCAGTAAATTAAGACAGATGGTGCCAATCTCCTCTTCTGTGTTTGCCTGCTAGCATTTAGCTGGGTATAGTGGGACGGCCTTCACGCCTTGGGAGGCCCTACCAGGAGTAATGATACTCCCGATGTGCTTCACCCATCCGCCCAGCATAGCAGGACTTGGGGGTTTAGATGACCTACAGTCATCTAAACCAGAAATACTATTCCTATCAGAACCCCAAACTAAAGATTACACAGCTCTTTCCACCACAAGGGCAGCACTTGGTGAATTCATCAGAACTTTTGCAATATGTCCTCTGAACTTTAACTCTTTGTCCACCATTATCCCCAAATGCCTAGCCTCATCAATTACCTGCAAAGCAATACCATCAATATGATACACCATACAGTGCATCATATTGATACACCATATGCAACCTTTTTAACCTGAAGTGCATAACCTTACATTTTGCAACATTAAATTGACAATCATTATCTTTTGCCTACAGTGCCAATTTATTTAAATCATCCTGCAGGATATCTACATCACCTTTAGAAACTATTGCTCTCCCCAGTTTTGCATCAGCAAACAACTGAATATCCCTTCTTAAATTTTTCCCTATGTCATTGATATACAAATTAAAGAGTAGTGGCACTAGTACTGAACCCTGTGGTACTCCACTAGTCACCATCATTCTCCTAGACTCCACCCTACCATATACTACTCTCTATTGTCTGTCCATCAGCCATCCCCGTACTAGCCTCATATCCATTCCCCTCCTCTCCAGTTTTTGCAATAGTTTTCCATGTGGTATTCTGTCAAATGGCTTCGCAAAGTTGAGCAGCATTATGGTGTAGCCATTACCTTTATCCAATTCTGCTGTCACATATATTATAAAATGTGAATAAGTTACTAAGACAGGACCTACTCTTTATGAAGCCTTGCTGCCCACTATACAGTATTGCATCCCTATCCACCCACTGTTATATTTTACTTTTCGCCAACTTTTCCAATACTTTAACAACCACTCCTGATATATTAAATGATATTAAAAGAGGTAGTTTGCTACCTCTGTCTTGGAGCCACCTTTATGCAATGGTACTACTATCTTACTCTCTTTCCATTCCCTTGGAACCCTGCTAGAGATGAGACTTAGATTGAACAACTTCATCAAAGGAAATGCCAATTCTCTTGCACATTCACATAATACATGAGCTGATATGCCATCCAGTCCAACTGCTGTGTTCACCTTTATATTTTTAATACGCCGGACATAATATATAAATGGTTTAATGAATGAAAAATGGTCTTGTCTATTACTGTGTGTGTGTGTGGTGTAAGAGATACAGAGAGGAGAAGAGTTCTTACCTCCATGCGACCATCAAGGTGCAATCTGCCAAAATAGCAATCAACGACAACTCCTTTAATGGAGGATAGGGATCCACCTTAATAAAAAAAGAAAATATATAATACACTGTATAAATTAAATTTCAAAACAAGGAAAAAAGCAAAAAGTGTGCTCGCCTATTGCCTACTTAATATATTTTTCAGAAGACCAGACTTCAACAAGCATTCTTTTAAGTGATTGCTTTATTACATTTACAGTGGAGTTGCCCAAAATGCATGAAGACTCAGAACAGAAGACATATTCAGGATTTTCATCATTGACTCTTGAAAGAAGTATTTTCTAAATGACAATATGTGGAATTTATTGCTATTCCTAATTAAGAAGGGTTTATTTATGCCTTCAAGCAATTTTTAACAGTTCTCTAAAAACTCAAACATGTTCAAAAAAACATTTTTTTCCTGCTTAATTTAATGTTTCAAAAACATTTTTATTTAATAAAATTTGAACAGTATTGAATCTGCCATATATAATCTAGTATATATAGATTACTAGTGCAACAGACAGTACCAGTAATCTAATGCTTATTTGAAGTCTGGAGGGACTTTATAATCTAGGATAAGGTTCCCAGATTATTTAAGAGTTAGCTTATCCATCATACTAATGTACTATGTGTTTATCAGCCTTTCATAGGTGAGATTCAAATCATATACAGTAATAATTAGAAAGCTTATTTTGTAAATCTTTTTGCAGTCAACACGTGCGCGCGCACACACACACGACTAAGATTATTTGTTAAAATTACACAGCTTTTGCACAGAACTGAGTTATCTATGCAAATTTTTTTTTTTTTAGTCAATGACTACTACTCCTGTTAAGTAAATAAAATATTGCATCCCCCCACATCCCATGATATATAAGATTACAGTAAAACTATCCCAATCCTTATCTGGGATACATCTGAAATAATAGCCCATTCTAAATAAATATAATCTTCACACAGTTATTAAACCATAGAAAACAAACTAACTCTCATCCCTTCTCCAAATGACAAATTCCATTAAATGACACATTCAACATTGTATAAAGCTATATGTTTCTGCAACTTAGCCTAGTATAGATAAGTTGAAAGGAATTCAACTTTCTGTTTAGTTGCAGTTCTTCCATCCGCCTGCAAGAACACAAGAAATGTAATTCTATTATCATCATCATGAGAAGTCAAGACTGGGAGGCCATGTGTGCGTGTGTGTATGTATATAATTGTAGCGTATTGAAAAGCTTCTCTCTTGGCATCCTGTCATGCCTTTTCCAGATCGACAAAACTTAAATACAGATCTTTGTTATATTCCGATGATTTCTCGACTATTTGTTGTAAAGTGAAAATCTGATCCTGACAGCCTCTATTTTGCCTGAATCCAGCTTGTTCTTCACCAAGCTTTTCTTCCACAATTCTTCTCAACCGTTTCTCAAGTATACTTGAATAGATCTTGCCAGGAACACTTAGTAGGGAAATACCTCTGTAATTCTCACATTCAGAGTTATTTCCTTTTTTATATATGTGTACTATGAGAGCTCTACTCCAATCATCAGGAATTCATCCCTCTGTCCACGTCTTCTGAACTACGCAGTGCAGCCACTGTAAGAGTTTAATACCACCATACTTCAGCATTTCTGGTCTAATATCATCTACTCCTGCTGCCTTTCCACATTTCAACCCTTTGATGGCTTTTTCTACTTCAAGTATGGATATGTGTTCCTGACTGTATGCCTGTTGAGTATTTTTTACCACTGTGCTATCACTGCTTGTGTCATTTAGCAATTTTTCGAAGTAATTACTCCATACTTCAAGGATATCCTTTTCTCCAGATTTCATGTCACCTTTATTATCTCTAATTCCTTTTACAACACTCTTTCCTCCATTTCTGAGCTTCTTCAACAACCTTCAGAATATTTATTTTCTATGTTCTTGCCAAAGTCCTCCCATGACTTTTGTTTAGCTAGTTTTACACATGTTCAGCTTTCTTACATTTGTCTCTGTATTCCTCTAAGAGCAAAAAACTGACTTATTTGCCAGGAACTTTAAATGCAACTTTTCAGCTTTCTTCTTTTCCTTCTTTTCCTGTGTTCACCATGGAGTTCTAATTTTCCTATCCTTGCAGACAACCTCACCACATGCCTCTCTGGCTGAATCAATCAGGGTTTTCTTCAAGGCTTGCCACTGAATCTCCAAGGTTTGGTTCCTATTCTCAAACTCTTTCATTTTTTCTTCAATAATCTTTGTGTATTTCAATCTACAGTTCACATCTGAGAGCTGCTCAACTTTTATCCACTTTAAAACTTTCTTACATGTTATTCTTTTCAATATGAAATTCAATTTTATCCTGCTCAAGACTAAATAGTGATCACCTCCAATTTAAAATCCTCTGTACACTCCGGTGTCCTGCACCAGGGAGAAAACATCACTATCAACAATAACATAGTCAATGAGACTTTTCTAATTCCTTATCTCTTCTCTTCATGTGAATTTCTGCACATTTTTACATTGGAACATGGTGTTAGTAATAATCAGTCCATGTCCTGAGCAGAAATTCAACAGGTATTTGCCATTATTATTAACTTTGCTCTTTTCTCCAAATTTTCTCAAAATATTTTTTGTATGTCTGACAATCACTTCCTACTCTGCTATTTAGATCCCCAACAAGGACCAACTTTTCCTTTTTCATTGTGTCAGTAGCTTTCTCTAGAGCATCAAAAAATTCTTCCACTTCTACCTTAGTAGAACTTTCTGTGGGACCATAGGCACAAATAAGTCTCATTGTCCAGTTTCCCATTCTGATATTTGCCGACATCACTCTGCTCGAGACTGCCTGCCATTCAAGAAGATTAGCCTTGTATTTAGTGTTGAATACTATGGCTACTCCTTCTTTTCCTCGATTGTCATTGTTTGAATATAACATTTTGTATTTATTGCTCAGAAAGATCTTACCAGTTTTTGTCTTTTTTGTTTCAGTCATCTCTATTATGTTGATCTGGTACTTATCTAATTCCTCAGCTAGCTCCATTTCTTTGCGTTTCAGGCTTGTTATGTTGATAGTACCGATCTTCAACTCTGGTGATATTGAGTTGGGGTGTGTTTTAGGGTTTGTTCCAGTAGTTGACTTTTCGCTGTTCGCCCTGGTTCCCTGGCTAAAACAAAGGGGGTCTTGTTTAACCAGGCGACGCTCCAGCTGTCATGAAATTTTGTATTTTGGTTTAAGCCAATAAGAATACAATTTGGTCGGCTAAATCCCAAATCGCCAGTCCATCCTCGTTCGTTCAGTATCCAGGCAGATAACCAACAGGGTGCACCACGAGAAGGTGAGAATTAGACATTAGGTCAGAAGCCCTGGTCGGTTCTCTGCATTCCTTTAAAGGCTATGTGGAGGTCTCCTCTCAGTTATACAGCTTTGACCCTTAAGCACCCCCCCCCCAAAAAAAAGTACCAACAGCTTAATCAGTAATCACTTTTACAGATGACTCTCACTATAGCAAACTCACTGAGACCACAGGATTGGTTAGAATGAACAGTTTGCTATAGCATTTTTTTAAGCACATTATACCTGTATACAGCTTTTATAGTAGTGTTTTCTGTGGTCAACTATTTTGTTCTGTCAGTCAATACCATACATATAAAGTCTTTGTCATGTAAGTCCCTACTCAACCTGCAGCCTACACACTGCTTAATTGTCTAAAACAGAGAATTTATATCTTAATATGTTCACCCAGTGTGAACATATTAAATATTCTTTAATATGTTCACACTGGGGAGGGATAAATCATCCAATCCTGTATGCATATATTGTAGGGGGGGGGAGTATGTCACAAATTGTGGCATGTTTCAATTGCAACCAAATTGTGTGCAGGAGGAAAAAGGTTAAAGTTTGTTTCAGAATATATTAGAAATTAATAATTAAGGTGAATACTATATTTGTTTGGTATATTTAAATGTAAATTATTAAAAGGTGCAAGTAATTATGCCAGCAGACAATGAGACAAGAATCAGGTGAGAATGACTGGCACATATACGGGAGAGAAGAAATAAGTGTGAAGAGAAATACTTTCATTAGATGCAAATGAAATACTAGTAATTTACAGTTATGATATTATGTGCATGTCATAAATTGCCATGGGACAGAATGAATTATATGTCAATATAATCTCTAGACATGCATGTCTGCATTTATGATGTGCATAACTAAAAAAAAACTTATGAGGAAAGGGAAAGATTTGTTTGCATATAAATAACTAATCAATAATAAACAGTATCTGTATATACATTGGTAGCTTAGTAAATTACTATAGGGAGGGGGCATATCCATCAAACCAATAATGTTGATCAGATGATTCATCTAGGCATGGCATGAATTATGTGTGCGTTAATGGAGCAGTAAGTGAGAAAATGATTGTATACAATTCGTTGCAGATGTTATGTGCATTTCTTTTTCTTCTTTTTTAATTTATATTTTACTTTTTTTGTTCCTAAGAAATTTTTTATAATACCCTGGATGTGCTAATGTATACCAGATCAGTATACATTGCCTTGTAAAACATGATTCATTTTTATTCATGGAAATAAATGGACTTTTACTCACTACATCTATTCTTTCTGAAAACATCCCTGTATAGTGAGAAACACCCTCCTTGTACAGACACCATACTGTGCAGATGCAAGCAAAACAAAGTAGAAGTTTGTAAAACCAGTGCAGAGATTGCTAACTGTATACTTACATTTAGCAACAATTGCTGGCCTGGTTGGCAGAACAATTAGTGCATCTGTCTTCTCTCTAACCAACAGGCTGCAGGTTTGCATCTTGCCATAGGGATGTGTGTTTGTAACTGTCTTTAAGTCACATATGAATTTCACTGTTTGATGTGGGACTACCCCCCCATTAACGCGGTTAAAGGCGCGTTAATCAAAACTCTTGCCGCGTATATCAAGGGATTGCCGCAATTAATTTCGGTGCATTAAGCAAGGGATACTTGTATAATATTCTTCTCAGTACATATATGTATTTATATTTAATCTTATATTATTCTATATAGCAGGGGTGGCCACAACATGGTTCATGAGCTACATGTGGTTCACGTACACATGCCACGCATCTCTTCACGATCTACCAGGAAAAAATAAATAAAAAGAGAAGAGACAACAAAAAAGAGGAACAAAATAATAAAAAGAGGAGAGAGAGAGAGAGAGAGAGAGAGAGAGAGAAAAAAACAGGGTTAATAAAAATTACTGCAATAAAAAAAAGTTTAATTCGAACACATTAAATGAAGCTTACTTTGAACAATTAAAATTAAAATTCGAAACAATAATTTTAATTACTTATTCACTAGGAGAGGCCCCTTGTATCCATTTTCTTAGTAAGCTCCTTAAAATTATGTGCGTAATTAGTCAAAGCAGTCCTTTCAAGCTCATTACAACCTTGCCATGCGCACTCACTCCTGTACTATCAGATCGGTCAAAGATTGCGGCTCTTCTAAGTCTTACTGGAATTATTTTGGCTCCAAAAGGTCATGTAGTTGGCTACCCATGCTATATACTCTATATTTTGAGGTGCAATTCTAGCTCGCCTGCTCGTGGATAATGCTAAAGAGCTAGAGCAACTTGGCAACCAAACTATCTTCTCGATCTCCTGGTTACGGAACACATGAACTCAAACACACGAATTAGCTCTCTTAAGGGCAAGATAACTAGAAATATTGGACCTGTTGTCCGAATTTGCCAAATTAACGTTGAGGGTATATGTAGAACAAAATGTGAATACCTCTCAAAGATTTTATATGACAACAATGCCGACGTTCTTCTTGTTCAAGAGATTCACTGTAAAGATGAGGACCAGCTCCACCGCAGGGGTCGAATTCCTGGTTACATTATCATTGGAGTCACCATCATGCACATGGCCTTGCCACCTATGTACATAGTACCCTAGAAGATAACCTCGTTACAATCAACAGTGTTGGCAGCTAATAACTACCACGATAGGGAACATAACTGTTACCAATGTGTATAAATCCTCTTGTCCTCTTTTGGCCTCCACAAGTTCTACCAGTGCACAACCACCTTGTGATGCATATAGGTGACTTCAACAGATACCATATATTATGGAAATATGCTTCCAACAATGAATGCAGAGAGACTTTGACTGAATGGGCAGAAATTCGCAACATGCACCTAATTTTTGATGCAAAACACAGATCTTCCTTCAGGTCAGCAGCTTGGAACAGAAAGTACATCTCCTGACCTCTGCTTTGTGACTCAAGATAACAATGGACGACTGTTACCTACAGTGAGAAGAGTTCTCTCCAAATTTCTGTGAATCCAACACAGACCAATTATATTAGAGCTAGGTCTGAAAGTACCCCTTGTCAGATCCATCTAACATCCCTGCTGGAACTTCCAGAAAGCCAACTGGGATACATCTGCTGCCTATTTTAACAAATATGTCCGTTGGATTCCTCCAACAAGCAATAATTACAAGAGATACACGGGAGCTGTTTTAGCTGTAGGTAAGAACCATACCAAGAGGCTTCCCCAAGGAGTGTATCCCTTAATGGGATGATGATAGTAATAACCTGTATCAAGAAAACCTAGAATGTGGCGATCCTGACATTGCAGATGAATTCATTTACAGCCTTGACACGAACCGACAGAAGAAATGAACTGAGACAATAGAAAGACTCGATTTTCGGCACTCCAGTAGAAAAGCATGGAGTCTTCTAAGAAAACTAGGTAGTGGCACCCTGACTGTCAAGGAACAATCAGCTATTTCTTCTAACCAATATGTATCACATATTGTCAACACATCAAGTTATACCACCAAGGACAAACAACACACTCTTCAAATAAAAAGGGAACTTACATATTTGAAAAATAACAGACCATCACACCCTCTATTCATTCGCAACCTTTCACTCTTGAAGATATTAACACTGCTCTAATGGATATGAAACCAGTCAAGGTTCCAGGTTTTGATGGAATTCATCCTTTTTTTTTTTCTGTTGAAGTCAGGCCAAAAAGCTCGACAGTGGTTGGCCTGCTTCTTCTCTGACATCCTCCAGATTGGTAGACTTCTGAAAGAGTTCAAGAGGACAAAAATTATCCCCATCTTAAAACCAGAAAAAACCAACAACAACCAGAAAATTACCGACCAATCACCCTGCTTAGTGCCTGTTATAAGTTCCTAGAAAGGCTCATCCTCAGTAGAATTGCCCCTAAGATAATAGAACAAGTCCCAGTGGAACAGGCTGGATTCAGACATAAACAAAGCTGCTGTGAGAATCAGTAATAGAAAAAATTAAAAAATATAAACATAAATGGATGGAACATGTTCAAAGAATGAAAATAGAAAGATTACCAAAACAAGCCTTAAAGTACAAGCCATTAGGAAAAAGAAAACCAGGACGTCCTCTTAAAAGATTCAGCGATGACTTCTAAGGCCGGAACAGGCCATGCTAGGCCTAAATCTTTGATATGCATGATGATGATGAAAAAGCACTGCGATCAGGTTATATCACTCACCACACATATACAGGCAGACTACCAACAATGCCTGAAAACAGCTGTAGCTTTTGTATACTTTACCGCAGCTTATGATACAGTCTAGAGGCAAGGTGCAATCTGCAAGTTACTCCATGCAGTCCCATGCAGAACAATAGCAAAACTAATTGATAACATGGTAAGCAACTGCCTGTTCCAAGTGTGTATGGACAAGGAACAGTGGATATCTATAAACAAAGAACAGTGGATAATGGATTACCACAAGTGTTAGTTCTAGCTCCCCTCCTTTTTAACTATACATCACAGATTTGCCTAATACAGCCTCCAAGAAGTTTTGCTATGCTGATGACATTGCTCTAGCCACCAGACACACCAAATTTACTACAATGGAAGATATACAGGTAACCCTCGTATATCGCGGTTTCGATATAATGCAGTCTACAAATTGCAGTAGACCTTGTTCAACGCAGTCTACAATTTCTAGTAACCCTTTGTTTTATTTTATTTTTCATATTTTTCACCGCGGGACTTAAAAATCAAATTTTATCTTCGTTAAATTTGTGTCTGCCCATTTTGCGCCAGTAGTTATAAGTATCGAATTTAGTTTTATTGTATCACTGAATAAGGTACTGTACAGAGGCTTTTGCAGTCTGTGTTATTCTCAACAAATAGTGCAATTAGAGACAAATGGAATAAAAACTAATAAATCACATGTCCCCCTCTCACAGAAACTATGCTGTATAGACTTAGGTCTATACAGTATAGTTTGCACCAAAACCAATATCTAACTAAAAACTATTGTCCAATTTTTCAATTATTAAATAAGTGTTTGTTTTATTAGATTTGAAATTCTCGATGTCTTTGTGACAGATCAGAAAGGCTAACTTAAAATAAAAGACTACCAAGAATTGAAAGATGCCATATAACGAATGTGTGAGTTAGCCTGCCAAGAAGCCATAAAATTCAACCAAGGGTTGAAACGTTTGTGTGAGTTGAGCCAGTCAGTAATGAGAAGTTCCATCGGAATGATAAATGACACCCCGATGTGAATGTATTAAAACTAATAGTGAATGTTGTTATGACAGTTTCAGATGTTATGGAATTCGATTGAAGAGAATTAGCATTTCAACTCAACACTTGTTGGTTGCTTTTGTCTTTGGGTCGTGCGATCTTTTGTTAATACCGCCAATCACATGCACGTCTTTATAGCTGCTGTCTTGTGCAAAACAAAATTCAGCTTGTACGTACTGCGACAATTAAAAAAAAAAAAACTTGAATAATTTATAAAGGTATGAAAGGATATCACCTGTAAATCGTTGACATGCCAGCAAAATTCTCAGATGTGCCACCTCTGGCACGAGTGCCATAGGTTTGCCATCTAAGGTTCACCGTATAAAGTGTTTATTGTTGAAAATTGTTTCGTTTTCTGTCAGGAAAGTGCATTTAAAACCAAAGTGTGTTATTCTCAAGCTGAGCAGTTTATTTTCTGGTGAGTTACATACATATGTAATGCTTTTTTTTATGTAAAAGTTTGTTTTCATTGTAATGGCCACTAAAACTGCAACAAAAGGGAAAAAACCAACATTGAAGAGGAAATTCATTTCTCTTGAAGAAAAAATTAAAATCATGGATCGGTTGAAAATTGGAGAAAAACCAGGAGTTGTTGAAAGGACTCTGTAACTGATCCGCAAATCCTCGTGCGATGAAAGGGCTCGACAAGTCCACCCTACTGTTTATTGGCGGGCCAACAAAACGGCATGGGTTACAGCTAGCATGTTTAAAAATTGTTTTTTCAAGTGTTTTGTACTTGATGTAGAAAGTTACACAAAGAAAAAGAATATGGACTTCAAAATTCTACTAATTTTAGATAACACACCAGGCCATCCAACAAATTTAAGCCATCCGAATATTAAAATAACTTTTTTGCCACCTAATACTACTTCACTTATTCAACCACTCAACCAAACAATAATATCAACATTTAAGTCATATTATATTCGGCGAACATTTCAATTAATTTTGGAAAAAATGGAATCTAATCCAAACATGACACTGCCTCAAGCGTGGAAAGAGTTTTCAATATTGAATTGTGTAAAAATTATTTCTCTGTCCATTAAGTAATTACAACCTTCTACGCTGAATGCTTGCTGGAAAAAAATATGGTCTGAAGCCGTTCTGGAACAAAATTTCGTACCTCCAGTGGATGCCGAGCTACATCGTATAATAAACGTTGCACACATTTTTGGTGGAGAGGGCTTTTGCGATATGGTTGAAAACGAAATTAGTGAATTAATTGATGGAGAAACAGATTTAAATGAGGAGGAACTGGTACAATTAATAGATGGCGTCGAACCAAATGGCAGGGAAAGTTCTGCTGAAGATTCTGATTGTGATGAATCTGTTCAAGAATTGTTTAAAGAAATTAGCAGAAGGATTGGACTTGGCAAGAAAGTTAGGAAGTTATTTTACGGATAATGATCCCTCAATGGAGCACTCGGGAAAATTCACGAGACAATTGGATATTTGTTTAGCGCCATATTATGAACTTAATAAAAAATTGCAGCATAGTGGAAAGCAAAGTCTTATTACTCAGTTCTTGATGACTAAATCAGCTGAAGTATGCAATGAGAATTATACAAATGATGTCCAAGAGATTTCAAGTGGTGACAACCTCCAGCCACTTAAAGAACATGTACGAAATGTTATTTTTGAAGACAGTGATGATGATTAAAATATGCACTTTATTTTATTGTGTCTAAAACATTTATGCTTTATGTGCAATGAAATTTATGTACAATTTGTAATTTTTATAATTTTATACTACATATTTGTCTCATAGTTTATGTTTTCTAAACTTACATGAATTACCTGAATTAAATAAAAATATTGTTTTTGTTGGATATGTCGTTGTTTATATAATTAAAAAAAAAAAAAAACGATTTCGGAACCTAACCCTACTTTTTCTATGTGATCTAAGTCTCGTATAACGTGATTTATATAATGTGGCATTTCTATGGAACCTAACATGCGCGTTATACGAGGGTTACCTGTACTAACAAATTACCTTACAGTTCTAGATTAATACTTCTGCAAATGGAGATTATACCCAAATCCTAGCAAAAGAGAAGTTTCATGCTTCCACCTGAACAACAACCACGCTAACAAAGAACTGATGGTTTACTTCAACCACAAACTGCTACACTACAACAGATTCCCAAAATATCTGGGCATCACTTTGGATAGAACTCTATCTTTTAAACCACATCTCATCAACACAGCATCCAACTAAAAACACAAAACAATATACTGCAAAAACTATGCGAAACAACTTGGGGGTGCCCCAGCAAATATTGTTGCTAAACAGCACCCACGTGTACTTGGTTCCTGCTCAGCTTAATACTGGGCATCACTTTGGATAGAACTTTATCTTTAGATAGAGTTTGCATCTTATTTCTGGAACTATAAAATCAACCCCAACTTACTGGCTCCCAGTGCTAAGCAACATCCCACCTCCACACATCTGCAGATCCAACTTTCTTCTACATGAATACAGCAAAATCATGGAAATCCAAGATCTCCGAATCCACAAAGACATCCCATTTCTAGAAATAAATAGGCTCAAGTCAAGGCACCCTCCAATCTTAACAGTGAAAAAAATCTTGCAGAAAAAGTTATAACTTGAAGGAGAAGTGGTAAGAGTCCTGGCATAACACTTAAACAGGAGACTTCTGTGAATTAGTGGACTCAACACAGATGCCTTTGGGTTTTGACCTACCTCGGAAAACTTGGTCAACCCTTGTAGAAAGTATTTTTAACTTGGGTATAGTTATGTTAAAGATACCAAGTAATTTTAAACCTGGTTTTACTCCATTTTTTCCAAGTAAGCAAACAGACAAAATGTCAAGTTTGCGCCTGCAATATATGCAAGACTAGCTGATCCCACAGGTAGTGCAAGACCAAGGCAACTCGTGGTAGAGGTGGAGCAAGCTCTGATCACTAATCTTAATATTTACCCTTAATGCCAAAACACATCTCCAAGAAGGGGATGTATGATGTTTTGTATTAAAGGCAAGGGGCCACTACCCAGACCGGTTTCGACCTTTATTGAGGTCTCATCAGTGGGAGCCAGGCTAGAAATACCAAGATTTAGTAATGCAGAGCCTGTAAGTATTTTACCAAAACGAGTTACCATAAGGTGTTATAACCTTATTAAATAAAAATCTCAGGAGATATAGATGTAGAAAGTATTTTTAACTTGGGTATAGTTATGTTAAAGATACCAAGTAATTTTAAACCTGGTTTTACTCCATTTTTTCCAAGTAAGCAAACAGACAAAATGTCAAGTTTGCGCCTGCAATATATGCAAGACTAGCTGATCCCACAGGTAGTGCCTATATCTCCTCCTGAGATTTTTATTTAATAAGGTTATAACACCTTATGGTAACTCGTTTTGGTAAAATACTTACAAGCTCTGCATTACTAAATCTTGGTATTTCTAGCCTGGCTCCCACTGATGAGACCTCAATAAAGGTCGAAACCGGTCTAGGTAGTGGCCCCTTGCCTTTAATACAAAACATCATACATCCCCTTCTTGGAGATGTGTTTTGGCATTAAGGGTAAATATTACGATTAGTGATCAGAGCTTGCTCCACCTCTACCACGAGTTGCCTTGGTCTTGCACTACCTGTGGGATCAGCTAGTCTTGCATATATTGCAGGTGCAAACTTGACATTTTGTCTGTTTGCTTACTTGGAAAAAATGGAGTAAAACCAGGTTTAAAATTACTTGGTATCTTTAACATAATTGGTCAACCCTTAACAGAATCTGCAGCAATCATGGCAGATGTGCAGACCACCTTTACAAATGGGGCATGATTGCCTCACCCAGGTGCAACAGTGGATCACCCTGCCAGACAATCATATTACAATTAGAATGCGCTCAACGTGCATACAATGGAAACCTGTTGGATTTTATCCACGCCACACCAAGTGCAGTTGACTGGATAGTCAACCTAGAGATACACTTGTAATCTATTCTTGAGTGTCTCTTTTATGGCTGTATTATGTATTGTTATAGCATGTATGGCTATTATTATGTTTATATATATTAAGGATTAATGCAATGTAACTTTTCATGTGTGAGCTAAATAATAAAATTTGGGTTCAAAACCCGCCGTGGGCATGAATGTTTGATTGTCTATGAAAATACTAGTGGTGGTTGGTGGTAGATGGCGTTAGTGTAGATGATGAAGATAGTTGCAGTTGGTGAAATGAGTGGTGGAGACGGAAAGTTGAAGAGTAGGTGACCTCTCTCGATGAGCCTTTGGACTCCCTGGAGGTGTTACGTAATAATAATGATAATAATAATAATTAAATATAAATCAATATTTATATTTAACCATTTTTAATAATTAATTTAGAGAGCCTGTGTAACTCAGTGAAAGTGGTGTGTTCATGGCACTAGGCTGCCCAAAGAAAGAGCGTCTTAAGTTCAATTCTAGTCACCGATAGAGGAACTTTTTTCGATCAGTTCCCATGTGAGTTGATCTCTGGCAGAGGCAAGTGGGTCCCCCCCTCCATATACTCAAGAAAATTGACTGTAGAATCCACATTATTTCAGAGAGTATAACATAGTTTTAGGTTTAGAAATCACAAAGCAGCATTTGTCAGCCACCTCTCTTCACTGGATGCCACAGTCATGCACTCAGGATTTAATTATTCTTATTTTTTTGGGGGGGGGGGGACAAGTTGAGTAGACGATTTGAGAATACACACTACACGTTGCAAATGACCTATGACTGAGTACCTGCAGTGATTGCCAATGCATGATACCTGTGATCTCTTCTGGCCCAGCTTGGGCAAACGAAGTAGTGCTCGGTTCACCAGAGCACTACTTCATTCAGTGCCTAAAGAGCTATCAAATTGGCATAATTGCTAGCAATTCTCCATAACTTTATATTATGAAAAATTATTTGCGAATTCACCATGAATTATGGTATAACCAATATATATTTTTTCTATGAGTTACAGAATTCATATTTAGCAGTTGCTAATTCCAAGATTCTCATACTCATCAATGTTATTGCCCTTTCATTAGCTATTTAAAATAGAGCCTTTGAATGAAGTCATATTTAAACCTGTTTTCAGTTTACTCACCATGGTTTTGACATATTTATTTAAAAGAAAATGAAAAAAAAAAAAAAGTTTGGTAGTGAGCATGAAAATAATTATTTAAATAACATATTTATATTTTCTATATTAGCCAATAACTGCACATATTAATTTATGAAATGATACATAATACTCACAACATCAACTTGAACAAGTAGAACTCTTAGTCGAAAGGCTTTGCCAAGTGCCTTAAGTCTTTCATGGATGTAGTTTGGATACAAGTTATGGTAGCGCAGACTGAAATGCAAAAGAAATATTCATAAAAATAACCAAATTCATGAAAAAATAGAGATAAATAGATAAATGCATAAAATGGAAACGCTACCAAAGATCTACATGGATCATGTCACTATAGAAGTCTGGTATACCATCCACAACCAGTACTCTCTTGGATCCGATATCTGCTTCATTACTTAAGGAGGCTCGTGGATTGCTTTGATCCCAGTGACTTGAGATCCAAAAAGGCAATCCACATGGAGCTTTCTTAAGTAATGAAGCAGATGTTGAATTGTGGATGGTATACCAAACTTCTATAGTGATACGATCCACGTAGATGCAGTGCGAATTCTCTAACCAATAATCCTCATCTTTATAATAAATTTAGTTTAATCCTTTATCCAAGTGTGAGCAAACAAAGTTTGCGCCTGAAAGTATCTTCAGGACTGGGTTAAGGTGGTACACACCAGGGCAACTCGTTGCAAAGGTGGAGCAAGCTACCAACACTCCTATCCTAGTATCTCCTATAATGCAAAACACATCTCCTTGCGGATATGTCTATTGTTATGCATTAAGGGAAGGGCCACTACCCAGACCGGTTTCGACCTTTATTGAGGTCTCTTCAGTGGGAGCCAGGCCCAAGTCGAGATATCAGGCAGAAGCATTTGCAGGTCATCTCCACCTATAGGAATTGCCAATTGGTGTGCCACCCTTTTTTAATAAATTACTCTGGATTTAGAGAAAGATGTTGAAAGTTTATTTTCCACTTGGTTAGACTTGGGCTATATCTCGACTTGGGCCTGGCTCCCACTGAAGAGACCTCAATAAAGGTCGAAACCGGTCTGGGTAGTGGCCCTTCCCTTAATGCATAACAATAGACATATCCGCAAGGAGATGTGTTTTGCATTATAGGAGATACTAGGATAGGAGTGTTGGTAGCTTGCTCCACCTTTGCAACGAGTTGCCCTGGTGTGTACCACCTTAACCCAGTCCTGAAGATACTTTCAGGCGCAAACTTTGTTTGCTCACACTTGGATAAAGGATTAAACTAAATTTATTATACTCTAACCAAGTGGAAAATAAACTTTCAACATCTTTCTCTAAATCCAGAGTAATTTATTAAAAAAGGGTGGCACACCAATTGGCAATTCCTATAGGTGGAGATGACCTGCAAATGCTTCTGCCTGATATCTCGACTTGGGCCTGGCTCCCACTGAAGAGACCTCAATAAAGGTCGAAACCGGTCTGGGTAGTGGCCCTCCCCTTAATGCATAACAATAGACATATCCGCAAGGAGATGTGTTTTGCATTATAGGAGATACTAGGATAGGAGTGTTGGTAGCTTGCTCCACCTTTGCAACGAGTTGCCCTGGTGTGTACCACCTTAACCCAGTCCTGAAGATACTTTCAGGCGCAAACTTTGTTTGCTCACACTTGGATAAAGGATTAAACTAAATTTATTATACTCTAACCAAGTGGAAAATAAACTTTCAACATCTTTCTCTAAATCCAGAGTAATTTATTAAAAAAGGGTGGCACACCAATTGGCAATTCCTATAGGTGGAGATGACCTGCAAATGCTTCTGCCTGATATCTCGACTTGGGCCTGACTCCCACTGAAGAGACCTCAATAAAGGTCGAAACCGGTCTGGGTAGTGGCCCTTCCCTTAATGCATAACAATAAACATATCCGCAAGGAGATGTGTTTTGCATTATAGGAGATACTAGGATAGGAGTGTTGGTAGCTTGCTCCACCTTTGCAACGAGTTGCCCTGGTGTGTACCACCTTAACCCAGTCCTGAAGATACTTTCAGGCGCAAACTTTGTTTGCTCACACTTGCATAAAGGATTAAACTAAATTTATTATACTCTAACCAAGTGGAAAATAAACTTTCAACAATCCTCATCTTTCTCCCAACACTCTGGACCATTCTTTAACTAGCTATTCCTCCAAACATCACCGATCTTAACTCTCTTCTTGACAACTCTAATCATAACCTTGTCATATTTCTATTTCAATAGATTGCTTTTCTCAATTTTATTTTCAGTGGATTGCTTTTACTCACAGTCACTCAACTTTTTATACAGCATTACACAGTATCAATTGGGATGATCCTTCCAGATTTCTATGCCTCTTTTATATGGTCAAAACTTCCCAGTAGCCTTGGAAAGGGACTAGAATCTCTCATTTTGATGGTATATGGTAGCATCACTTAAAGATAAGGTAGACCTCTTGACATCAGCCTTTCCCTCCAACTTGTTTAGATTACCAAGACAAAGCTGTTTTTCTACTTAGAAAACTTCCACAGATTAAAATTTCAAACTTTTCAAAATTCCTCTCTGTAGCAATTTCTTTCTTTCTAGTCTACATTAATCTCTGAATCTTTCTGTAATTTGGTTCTAAATGGAAGTAAATTATGGCTACTGTTCAATGAGTTACATATCACTATTATGCAGTATCTTATAACTGCTCATAATTACTTGAAAACTGCTGAAGGAAAAATACTATCTATAATAATTTACACAAGATCAGATAGAGGCTAAGTAGAATTTATAATTAATTATTAATCTCAAATATCTGTATTCAAGTGACGAACATTTTTTTTTTTGTGGTAATTCTGTCCACGAGAGTTATACAACCTACAGAACTTGTTAACATTAGTTGTTTTACAGGACATTCACAACCTACAGACTATCCAATGTTAAAAAGTTTCTTCTTTCTCTTATAGAGTTAAAAGAAGGAACTTGATCATTGTATTTTAACATGAGTAGGGGAATTAAAGAGATCTTAGGGGCACCACCCCAGTTTGAGAACAATACTCAATGGTTGGATGGATTTGTAGAGTTAACAGCTGCAATTGGCCTACAGCTGGCCTATAGCAGCATCCAAATATACAGTTGGATGCTGCTATAGGCCAGGGAGTACAGGGGGAGATATTGAATTCATGCATCAGCAACTTAGTGCAAGTTATTGTTTTCTGAACAGGTTGAAGTTATTGGGCAGGGAAACTAATATTGAAAAGGTTGAGTGTAAGAGAGAGAAACATTAGCACTGATTGTGTATTTATTGATCCTTATAGGCAGAATAAATTGCAGAAGAGAGGGGAAAAAAATCGGCATAGGACTACGGTAGTTAGTGACTTATATATCAGTTCTAAAGCCGGTACAAGATCTAGAGGGAATCTGCAATTTTTGTATACCAATGCTAGAAGCATTCGAAATAAGAGAGAAGAATTTTTGGCATTAGTCAGTGAAATCTCACCAAAAGTTGTAGGCATTAGTGAAACTTGGCTGTCAGCAGAAGATGTGGTCACTGGAATTGAATGTGATGGGTACAGTATTTTCAGGGAGGATAGAGAAGATAGAACAGGAGGAGGAGTACTGTTGATGATAGCTGATGTGTTGCAGCCAAAGAAAGTAGTATATCATGATGATAGACATGTGAAGGAGAGTTCATTTGAGGCAGTCTGGTGCGAAATAGTGACCAACGCAACCAAATATACAGTTGGATGCTGCTATAGGCCAGGGAGTACGGGGGGAGATATTGAATTCATGCATCAGCAACTTAGTGCAATGAGTGAAGGCTTAGTGATTATTATGGGGGATTTTAATTATGGTGATATCAATTGGAAGGAGGCAATATCACGTAGCAAAAAGGAAATGGAGTTCATACATCTGCTACGAGATAATTACTTGAAACAGCACGTAACTGAAGGGGACACGTGGTGTGAGAGTGTTGGACCTGGTTATTGGTTCAGAGGTTATATGCATAAGTAAGGTGACCTCATTACCTCCAGTTGGTGAAAGCGATCATGTGGTATTGACTTGGGAGGTTGCAAAATCTGTGGATTTTTCTATTAAGAAGGGGTATGTACGAAACTACAGGTTAGGCAATTATAACAAGCTTCGGAGTGAGCTTGCAGCCATCCCATGGCAGAACATATTGCAAGGGAAAGATGTTAGCAGTGCTTGGGATAAAATCAGTGGGTATCTGAGGAAAGCAATATCAGATTGTGTCCCCATGGTCAGGAGGTCAAACAAGGCAGGCATTAGATGGATGAGCAGTAGTATCAAGCTTGAACTACAAAAAAAGAAAATGTTATGGAGAATTTACAAGGAGAAGGGCGATCAGGACACCCATGAGCAGTACAAGGCTCAAGCTAGGAAGGTTACCAGCATAGTAAGAAAAGCTAAATCAGATTATGAGAAGACCTTAGCCAAAGAGATCAAGGGTAATCCCAAAGAGTTCTTCCGCTATGTGGCAAGTAAGAGGAAGAATGACTTCGGAAGGATAACCTTAGTGGGTGCTGATGGTATTGAGGTGACAAAATCAGATGTAATAGTCGAGTTACTGAGTGATCACTTCTCAAAAGTCTATCACCCAAGTGAGGATATCTCTATACCTATAGCAATACCTAATGTGAGAATTGAAGCTAAAGAATCAGAGGTATTAAATATATTGCGAAACTTAAATGCAAACACTGCGGTAGGCTTAGATGGAATATCAGCTCGGGTGTTGCGTGAATGTGCAAATGAATTGTCAACCCCTCTTACCTGGATATTTAATTTAAGTTTGAACTCTGGTATGGTCCCTAGGGAGTGGAAGTTAGGCAAAGTGGTTCCTTTGCATAAGGGTGGCTCTAAAACTGCAGTATTGAATTACAGACCAATCACCATCTCAGGAGTAGTGGTAAAAGTATTGGAAAAGTTGGTTAAAGACAAAATTCAAGAATGGGTGGATCAGGATATGATACTCTATAGAGGCCAACATGGTTTTGTTAAAGGTAGATCCTGCCTTAGCAATCTATTAACTATCCATAATAGAATAACATCAGAGTTGGACAAAGGAACTGGCTACACAGTGGTACTTCTGGATTTTGCTAAGGCTTTTGACAGGATACCCCATAGAACACTGTTACGCAAATTGGAGCAGATGGGAATGGATATTAAATTGGTGATATGGATAGGAGAATGGCTCAGGGAGAGATACCATAAGGTGGTGTATGGAGGAGCCGAGTCCAGAATGAGGCAGGTGACCAGTGGTGTGCCTCAGGGCTCTGTGCTTGGGCCAATGTTGTTTAATTTGTATATAAATGATATAGGAAACGGCTTAAAGGGAGATATTCAGTTGTTTGCTGATGATGCAAAGTTGTGTAGTGCAATAAAAAATCAAGCTGATGTTGAAAGTTTGCAGGAGGATTTAAATAAGCTGGTAAAATGGGCAAAAGAAAATGGATGTCAGTTCAATGTGGAAAAGTGTAAAGTCTTGCATTTTGGGATTAAAAGATTACCAGCTGTGTACTACATAGATGGAAAGGTACTCCAAGAGATTGATGAGGCTAGGGACTTAGGGGTATTGGTAGATAAGGAGATGAAGTTCAGAGGACACATTGCTAAGGTGTCCAAGATTGCACATAGGATTACTTGGTTGTTGAGGAACACACTGACATCCAGAGATAAAGAGGTTATTATTCCCCTTTATAAAGCATTGATACTTCCACATTTGGATTACTGTGCTCAGGTCTGGTCACCTGGATTCCTTGGAGATGAGGAGGCTGTGGAGAGGGTTCAGAGAAGAGTGACCAAGTTGGTGAGTGATATAAAAAATGCTCTCTACATTGATAGATTGAGAGCTTGTGGATTGCAGAGATTGGTTGATAGGCGAAGAAGAGGGGATATGATAGAAACATTCAAATTACTAAAAGGTTTTTATAGGATTGATGCAGGGGAAATGTTTCAGCTGTGTGATAGTGATGGAAGAACAAGAGGTCATCTCTGGAAATTAAAGAAGAGTGTGGTAAACAAAGGTGTCAGAACAAGGTTTTTTGCCTGGAGGGTGGTGAATGAGTGGAATTCATTGCCTGACTTTGTTGTGAGCTCTTCATCTGTAAATGAATTCAAGAAGAGATATGACAGATATTGTTTTGCTAGTTTGGGTCTCCCGCGATGAGTCTACTGACTCCATGGAGATACCCGTAATAATAATAATAATAATAAAAAGAGGTAAAATAGCACATTGAATGAAAGAGAAAATTTAATTTTTTGGATGCTGAAAAGGCAATATTTGTAATATCTTTATACTGAGTGAGAGAGAGAGATATATTTGAGATTAGAGTAATCCCATCTCATCTAGAGATCTGAGTGTTCAAAAGTAAAACAATTACATTTGCTATCTAATCCCAAACACTACAAATGCATTACCAAAATAATACTCATTGGCTTTAGTTTCCTTATTTCACTCTAAATCTTCATCTTTTATGCAAGACTCAATCTTTAAGTACACCAAAAAAGAAAGAAATGAAGTACATTACAACATTTGTTCCATACATATTTTAATCTTTCTTCTCTATAACGTTATCAAAATCCCACTGAAGATGGTTTGAAAATAAGAATTTGGGATTGCATAAACTGATATTCTGGAAGTTTTTGTATTTCATGTAGTGCAAGGCTTATAGAATAAAACAGAGTGCAGTGTTTAGTGATTAGCAAACCATGTACTAGATTTGCAGTCAAACTGAGAAGGTCACTGATATATATATAAAAGGAAGAGAGTAGGTAAAAGTGCCTTGTGGAACACTAGCATCAGTTGCAAAGGTTGTGGCCAAAGATCCAGTCACCAACTTTTGTGCATTCAGATAGAAAGCTTCAGCTCAGTAGCAGAATCTTAGAGATATCAAGACACCCCCCCCCATCCATCTGACTGACTGCATCCATACTGATGATCATTTATTAGTTGACAGCATTCAAGATAGTAGAGAAGATGAGTGTTAATGATTTCTCCATTACTTGACAATAATTACATGGCAAGAATTTGACATTCTTAGGAATGGGTTGAATAAGGATTAATCTTCTGGTGAGAAAATATAAAAAGGGGAAGCATCCACCATAATATGCAGTTATCAACTAGAGAGGAAAATGGGCAGTTCTTGACGCCATATCCAATCAAATGCTCTGGACACGCTAGTATGTATATATATATATATATATATATATTTTTTTTTTACATACTTAAATAAACCAATCACTGATAGCAATAGTTGGCTTTGGCTTATTTTGTATCCAGCAATGGAATATGAAAAAGTAGAACCATTAACAGAGGATATTAAAATTGGAAGGATGAGAAAGAAGTGCTACAGATATTTCAAAATATTTTTCCAAAATATATAATTTCTTTATATTGATTCTAAAACATAACCTAAAAGTTTTTCACGTTTTTTCAGTTGCTACAACATCATATGAAATCATCAGCCCTCTCTGTCTACCAACGTTCTGGAGTCAGTCAGAATTCAGAAAATTCACTAGTATAGCGAAATACACCCTCTGTCCAAAAAGAACCCAAACTTTTGATAGAAAATAAAACACAGGTCAATTATAATTATTCAAATAATTTATTTCAATCAATATACTCTCCCTCAGCTTCGATATAGCATTTGCCACAGTCAATTAATTCAGTGAGTTTTTTATATTGGTTTTTGGGATACTGTTGAGGGTCGTGGTTACTGCCGCTTGAACGTTTTCAATGGTGTCGTATCGCTTTCCTTTAATCGGCAAATGAAGTTGGGGGAAGAGAAAGAAGTCACAGGGTAATAAATCAGGTGAATATGGTGAGTGATCCAAAACACAAACTTGGTTTTTGCTCAAAAACTGTCTCACAATGTTCTGATGAGATGGTGCATTATCGTGCAAAAGTGACCAGCTGCCTGCATCACGATATTCATACCGTAAGCGACGAATTCTCGCTATCAATCACTTCAAAGCTTCGAGATAAAACTCACCATTGACCGTTTGGCCAGGCAGAATGAATTCTTTGTGGATAATGCCCTTGGAATCGTAGAAACAAATCAGCATGCCTTTACTTTTGACTTCTCCAAGCAACTTTTTTTTCGGATGCCCGTCTTCTGGTGGTCTCCACTCAGCACTCTGGCGCTTTGTTTGGGGGTCATACTCAAAACACCGTGTTTTGTCAGCAGTAACAATCATTTCAAGGAAGTTTGAGTCCTTACGAGCGGTTTTAATGAGGTCCTTGCAGTGTTCAATTCGATACATTTTTTGGTCGTCGGTCAACTTGTGGGGAACAAATCGCGAATTCAATTTATGAAGGCCAAAACTCTCAGTCAAAATGTTGTGCACAGTTGATTTCGGAATCCCCAATTCATCTTCAATCAATCTCACAGACGATTTCGGATTTTCTTTGATAAAATCACGCACTTTTTGGATATTAACTTCGTTCAGTTCAGTTTTTGGACAGTCCGGCCTTTCGTCATCCAAAAGTGTATCATGACCACTTTGAAATCGCTTAAACCACTTGTAAACTTGAGTACGGGATAAGCATTCATCACCGTATGCTTTTTGAAGCATTTCATGTGTTTCGGTAAAACTTTTACCAAGTTTAACGTAAAAGTCAATTGCAGCTCTCTGTTTGAAACTTATTTTCCGACCGTTCGTCAAAACACACTGTCTCTTGGCACCATAACTCGGCTTCTAATGAAGGTTGCCGCTTTCGACAACAAAATGATACAACAGATGGCGCTACTAGTTTCTTCTATTTTCGAAAAGTCCGGTTTCTTTTTGGACAGAGGGTATATGCATGCATGCAGATCTAAGAGTTTTATCTTGAGAGTTTTTACGTTCATCTGGAATGTTTTTGCCCTCAATATGCCTATCATAGCATAGAAGAAACTGACTTTTTTTTTCTTTCATGGAAGTGATTCAAACATAGGTGTTAGAACTGAAAATGTCTATGAAAATTATCATATATCATTTATAATATATATATATATATATATATATATATATATATGAAGCTACAGTTGCTTTTTTTTTTTTTTTTTTGGACTGTCTCAGTTCTTTTTTCAATGGAGTGAAAAATGAAGGCCTACATCCCAGTGAAGATAATTTTTTGTAATTCACTAGAGGAAGAGTGAAATATATATATATATATATAAGAATAATAATAAATTGTCATTGAAAATGTCAACTGTGTTGTGAATGGAGAACCTGTGGAACAAGTAAAACATTTCAGCTACTTAGGCACGATTTTTACTGAAGATGGTAAATTAAATATAGAAATAGACAACAGAATCAGCAAAACTGGTATGGTGGGAAGTCAATTGAATAAATTCATATGGAGTAAGAGAGAAATTAGTCAGAACACTAAATTACTGTATACAAGACAGTGTTCAAACCAGTTTTAACTTATGGATCTGAGAGCTGGGTCAGAAGTAAAACACTTGACCAAAGACTAGTGAACGTAAATATGAGAGTCCTGAGAAAGATTCGAGGCGTGAACAGATGGCATCAATGGCAATATCATATTAAAAATGAGGATATTAGGAAAGAACTTGACATTGTCAGCATCCAGGAATGCGTTAGCAGAGCTAATCTCAGGTGGTATGGTCACTTAAATAGAATGGGAGAGGAAAGATTAGCAAAACAAGTGTTCTCTGCCAGGTTGGCAGGAAAACGACCCAGAGGAAGACCAAGATATAGGTGGATTGATACGGTACAAAGTGCCTTAGACGATAGAAATATAAGATCCGATAATGTTGGAGTCTTGACAAGTAACAGACTGATTTGGAGGAAAATTGTAGATAGGAAGTTAGTAATGATGTAATTTTATCATGTAGTACTGTCATATCCTGTACACCCCTTGAGGGTACATTTCAGGAATTTGATGATGATGATGATAATAAATTGTCAAGAGTCATTGATAAAATGCGATTCCCCCCTCCCTTCATGTCTCATTATGATAAACATACTAATATAGAAATAACTGATATATTGGCTTCAACATTTTAACATGGTAAAAATTAGCTTTTAAATTAACAAAAGTCCATGATTGAACATGTGACTATATCGGATGATAAGGTCTACCTGACTAGGGACATATTTACTTGACTGATAAGCCAGAACAACTTTTTTTAAGCCCTCATCATCAGTTTCAGAAGACGTTTTGGTATACAAGTTATTTAAGATTCTTCTGTTGTCTTACTGATGATAGATCATAGGAGACTTGTTACACTATTTCTGTAAAAGGTGATATGCCTTGATCAAGAGTTGAAAGAAAAGAATGATGCAAGAGCTCAGCTTTATCTTTAGGTTGTTATAACGGTGATGTCTGGATGAGAGAGAGAGAGAGACTGAAGCATATATTGGCTTTTGCAAAAGATCAACTGCATGACTGCCATTTGTATAAAAGGCAAGTTTGATGTATTTAGCTCTGGATTTGTGGATGATTGTTTTACATTTGTTGTGTGCTTCAGTATATGCCGAGAATGAAGCTACAGTTGCTGTTTTTTTTTTTTTGGACTGTCTCAGTTCTTTTTTCAATGGAGTGAAAAATGAAGGCCTACATCCCAGTGAAGATAATTTTTTGTAATTCACTAGAGGAAGAGTGAAAGCAATATCTGACCATGGAAAGTAAGAGCAGAAGCACTAGAAGTCATTCCACTTTGCGCCATTGTAATGCTGAAGTATATGAAGCTAGAGTAGTTATGGAAAGGCTATTCTGTGGGAAATGATACTTGTGTAAAATTAAATTCTGAATTAATGAGAGGACAGGTTTAGTTTAGTTTTTTTTAGATTTTACAGCTGAAGCAACTCAAGGGCTATGAGGCCAGTGTATTATGTTTGTTAATTGTGTGTACTCTAATGGCTGGTTTCTTGTTCTGAGAGATGAAAAACCTGAGTTTCCAGGAGAAACAAACCCTCTACCTCTGTATGAGACCAGAATCAGTTGAGAGGAAAGGTGACTAGTTAAAAAAAAAAAAAAAAAAAAAAAAAAAAAAAAAACCAAGGACGCTGGTAGAGTTATATAATATTCTAGATGTTAGATGATATTTGTGTTAATATTCTCCATCAAATATGAAGATAAAAAATCCAGAAATGTGTTAAAATTTAACTTTAATCAGATCAGATTATCATATTAATACTAAAGTACACCACAAATAATAGTTACATTTCTCCTCTTATCATCCTTATTACATTAAAACTCTGTGATATTAACACAGTTCATACAGTTTATAATAAAAGCACTCAACCTCACCCACTGCTTTAAACCAAGAAATCACATGCCTTAGATATCTTCTAATTCTGGCAATGTCCACAGGAGCTAATAGACCATGCAATTCATTTGACCAAAAATCATGTGCCTCACCCCACAATAAAAAATCAAATACTCTTAGCATCTTAAAATTCTCATTAACATCTACAAAGCCACCAAATGCATCATTAAATATTTAAATTACAAAATTGTTTTTACCACAAATAATAAACAACAAAACTTACTAAAACATAAAACTACATTAACAAGGAGTGATGTATTACTATGGTATTACAAATTTAACAATGGTGGTTCCAATATAGTAGGTAGTGCATCTAGCCTAGCTGCAATACCTGTTATAATGGATCCACCATTTGTTCTTTAAAATCACATTTAACTGAAAATTACTGAAATTGCAATATACTCTTACTTGACTACATGCCACCAAAAAGAAAAAAGCTCGAACAAAAGCACAATAATTTTCATATTAACAAAAATCCCATCACTGAAATATCTTTATATGACATACAATTAAAATACACTCCAGATATTAAGGTATTAAGGTCTTGATTATTAATTTCCAAGAAAATGAAAAACCAGTTACAGTGCTCAGAATCTCTAACTATAAAACTCAATATGCTATAAACTTTAAATATCCTATCTAATCTCACCCACTTAGAAATTAAATACAATAACTACTTCTCATTACTCTCAAATCAACCAAATTAATTAATATCTAGTGAACCACACAGCAAGCTCATAACTAGTTTTCTTATCCTTTATTTGATGATGGGCCACTGAAACAGCCAACATGCAGTCATAATGCTGGCTGGTTTTCTTTACACTTTTTTTTTGTCTTTGTGTCTAGCTCATAATTTTAAATTTTATAATCTTGAAATCCATTGCCTTCCACAATTTGTTTTATATTTTTATGCCCATCTATTAATGTATTGATACTCTATGCATTTGGTTTTCACTTTCCACATTGTTTTCCCAATTCACATAATTTTGTGGCTTGAATTTAAGAATTTCATCTAAATATCACCATCAATCTGATCTGCATATTATCCAGGGATTTATTATTTTTTCAAATTTAAATTTTAAAATCATGAAAAAGCTATAATGCAATGCCTACTGGTAGGTAGAAAAAGAGAGTCGCTCCACTAATAATAAAACTTAGTTTTTATTTATTATCTTACAAATTGCTAGCCACATAAAACTAATGTTTCAGAATATTTCAGAATGAGCAGTGCTTGGACATATGGAAATATGATTTCTGCATTACTTCAACCCCTTGGTTATCACTTCCAAGTCTGGCTCCTACTGACGAGATCTCAATAAAAGTTGAAACAGTTCTGGGTAGTAGCCCTTATCCATGTCTGTAAGGATATGTGCATTGCATCATGGGATACTAAGGCAAATGATGTGAAGTCATTAGCCTCTATATACAAGTAGTTCAGCTATGAAGTGACTTCACACGCAAACTTTGTTTGCTTACATTTGGATAAAGAATGAAAACAATAATATAACTTCTTGGCATCTTTAATTTATACTACAATCAAGTGGAAAAACTTTTAATATCTTGCACTATAAAATTCTCGTTTATTGTTTAAAAAAATACTTACCTAAGAAACAGAGCACAATTTGATTTTCCCATGATATAATCAGGCTCAATTTCACCATATTCCCAGGTTACATTTCTTATATTTTTAAGCAATGGATTACCCCGCTATAATAATAAGTGGACAAAGTAATTATTAATAAGCAGAATCCAGAATGAATTAAAAACTTTAAAAAT
This sequence comes from Typopeltis vanoorti, assembly GCF_054136105.1. Lineage (NCBI taxonomy): Eukaryota > Metazoa > Arthropoda > Arachnida > Uropygi > Thelyphonidae > Typopeltis > Typopeltis vanoorti. Next base: position 79,619,181 of record NC_143569.1, on the reverse strand, counting down.
CAGTCATAATTTTATGGGAGAGCAAGTGTTAAATGTCTCAAGATAGAAGGGCAGGACTAAACTTACCTTAGGCAGTAGCAACAATTTTATCCTGCTCTAGAGAACAAACATGGAACTTTTACTTTTCTTTTTTTTCCCAAGTCACTTCAAGTCTCCAATAAATGGAGTAGTGGTCGCATCCCAGGAAATTAAATTCATCTAAACCTAAAAACATTACAAAACATTCCTGCCTATGGTGGAATTCGAACACATAGCCTCCTGAGAGCGAACAAGATAGCCAACTAGGATAGCATATAAAGCCTGTATAACTGCAAAGTACACCACAGTTATACAGGCTTAACCAATAAAGAATGATTAACTTATTATAATAATATTATTTTTAAACTGTTATCTACAATGCTGAACATTGCACAACATAATTTGATGATGCCACCACAGCATAATTGGAAGAACAACAGGACGTGCCCATTGAATGAAAAAGGACCAGTGTTTAATTCTTGTCATGATGAGAGAAATCTTTATATGACCTTTCACAACCAAAGGTTGGTTAATGATATCACAATATGGCAGTAGCCCCTCTCAAAAACTTGTGTTTTTCCTTCTGCAAAAATAGCCTAAAAACACATGCAATTAACTGTAGCAGTGTGTAGATAGTGCATTGGATAGTATAGATGATTACTGAATTACTTAAGGAATTCACAATGTAAACTGGAATATAAATTAAAATAAACTTTAATATATACAGTAATCCCCCCCCCCCGACTTACGTAAATTCACAGTTACGTAATAAATCTTGAAAATTACAACTACTAGTGCGTATGAACATGTTTGCAGCTTTTGCAGCTTTGACATCCATTGCAGTATGCAACGACATAATATTAACTAGACTTGGCATTCACAGCAAATGTAATGAATAGTAACAGGCAGTGACAGGTAAACACTGGTAAACACCGAGAGCAGCAGAGGGCAAGTGCGCAAAAGCCATAACATTCAAACTGAAACCTGCCAATTAGAAATAAGGACTCCACAAACAATTCCTCGTTTCCCCAACCTGTCAGTAGTCTATGCTTCGCACAGTTAGTTTAGTCACTTGTTTATCAGCGTTAGTGTTCGTTGTTTATTTACCCATAAAATGGATTCGAAACGCAAAACCGAATGTGCTGGTAATAAATCTAAAAAACAAAGGTCTGCAATTACTTTAGAAGAAAGGTTGAAAATAATTCACATGTATGAAGACGGGAAAATTATAACAACAATAGCTCAGGATATAAATCGACCTACTTCGACAGTGAATACAATAGTGAAGGATAAAGTTCGCATTGTTGAAAGCATGAAAGGTGCGGTAACGTTGAAGGGCACAACTTTTTTGGGGGGTTGTAGCCATTGGCTGAGAACGTGTTAAGGACGTGATTTAGTTCAGTTAGGGCCTTTTGAACAGATTTGTTGAGCCCTATTATGTAGTATCTTAATAATATCAAATTGTTGTGAAGGGGAGGGGGATTGTTGGTGAATATACCTGCCTGTATGGGTGGATTTTCTATAAACTGAGAAAAAAACCAAGGTTCCATCGGGCTGGCGGGTGATTAGTGTGTCGAGGCTGTTGTTATCCTCATTTTCCAAGGTGAACTTGATTCTGGGGTGTTGGTTGTTTAAGTGTGTCAAGGAGGGGAGTGTATCTGAGCCATGTGGCCAAATAGTGAACATCATCAACATAGCAAAGCCACATAGTAGGTTTTTGTGGGTCAGAGTTTAAGGCTTTCTCTTCAAAAGCCTCCATAAAGAAGTTGGCCTTATAAACCACTATTTCCTTATTCCTACCTGTCAATTCTTATCATAGCAGATACAATGTGGTGTCTGAACAATTACAACATGTCATTGGAACTTTAGTCCACTGTCTACCATCACTCCAAGATCCCAAATCTCAACCAGTTCTTGAAATACAGTTCCTTCAATAGATTATGCAACAATCTCTGCACTCCAAAGTGCAGCATCTTGCATTTATCAATATAAAAATTATAACATAATCCCACTCAAAAAGCCCAGCTAAAAGTCTATTCAAATTTTTCTGTAGCGAATTAACACCAACAATAATCCTGATAATTCTATCTAATTTTATACTGTCAGTACATTTGAAGATCCCCAGTGAATCTACATGAAATATAATTAGCAAATAAGTTAAATATATGTGGTGATTAATGCACAAAATTTTGACATTGACAATCAAGTATGATTAATTTATTGTAAATGATGTGTATATTCAACTTATATAATAAAAATATCAGTCATAGTTTATTGCACCCGGAGTTTGACATTCACCTTGTATACTGCTAAAATTTTGATATTGCTATACAGGTTGAGCAACTCAAATTTTAACTGTGAAATTAGTGTCTTACAGGTGTCCAGGAAAAGGTGATGAAATATGAATTAACTTTTATGAAGTATCTAAATTTGGCACCAGTGAACTATGTCTAGCATTAAAGCACATGATACAAAGCAAAATTTATAAGATTCTAATATTTGATGTAATCTGTGTTCTTTTAACCTTGGCTGATCACCTACTTTGCCCAAATTAGGACAGATAACAAGAGAATGGCACCTAGTAAACACCAGGAAAGAACAGGGAAGGCAATTTGTCTTTGTAAGTAGAAGATAAAAAGGGCTACAAAAGATTACTATGCAGATGTTTTCAAAAAACTGTGCTATTCAACAGAAAACTCCTTTAACATCTGAGTGAAGTCTGGCTGAGGGTTCACATCGATCCAAGATTTGTTGAATGCCAGCTTAGCTATATCCATTAGCAATTATAGTAGTTTTTATGATGTATAGTTCAACTAGAAGATTAGACACACTATAGAACAGATGGAGTGAGCTCATTGCATGCTGTCTTAACAATGCAGCCTTCTGTAATGGGTGATATGAGGATGATTGAATATATATCTACAAACCTCGGTTACCGTTACCTCTGATAATAAAGCCTCAATATAACGAAGTCCGCAATTTCAAGCACCATTTTACCTAAAAATATTAAAATTTTAAGGCCAGTGCCCTGCAATCATCCAAATGACGAACGATGACGACTCGTCACGTAGTCACAAGCTGTGGATGTGTCTATTTTAACAGTTTTGTGCATTATCTGCATAATTTAGTTGTTGCTTACACTTCATAGGGTGTGTTTCAGTGTGGTGCACTGCAATAAATAATGTATGTTCTCTGATAGCATTATTATATATTTTGTAAATATTAATATTTAGTTAAAATGTTAGAATCAAGGAAAAGAAAAGCAATTTCTTTAGAAACTAAATTACATATCATATGTGTTGAAAGGGGGGTGAAAGAAAATCCGATGTGGCACATTCTTTAGGATTAGCGCAGTCAAATTTAACAACCATACTTAGTCAATCAGAAAAAATAAAACAGTCTGCACAGAATTGTACAGATGTTATAGCAGCAAAATTAACTCGCTTAAGGAATCCAATTTTAGAAAAAAAATGAAGAAAATGCTAAGTTTGTCGATAGACGATATGTCGCAATGTCATGCCTTAAACTCAAATGGTGATTCAAGAAAAAGCATTATTTTTTTTTAATCACCTGAAATCTAAACAAACTGAAGAAATTGCAGAAAATTTTGTGGCTTCTCGTGGTTGGTTTGAGAAATTTAAAAACAGACCAGAATTCATAGTGTAAAATTATCAGGAGAAGCAACAAGTGCAGATGTTGAAGCTGCGAATAAGTTTCCAGAAAAACTAAAGAAAATAATTGAACATAAGTGAAGCCAGCCTGGCTGGCTGAGTCTTAGTGTATCTGCTCTCCAGCAGATACACTAAGGCTGTGAGTTTGAATCCTGCCATGGGCATGGATGTTTGTGCTATCTGTGGAAAAACTAGTGGTGGTGGTCGGCAGTAGATTGCAGTCAGTTGGTGGATTGAGTTATAGAGCAGGTGCCCTCCCTCAATGAGTTTATGGACTCCCTGGTGATGTTTAATAATAATAATAATAATAGTAAAAAATTTTCATCAAATTTGGTGTTCAACGTTGACGAAAGCAGTTTTGTTGGATCTTGAATGAAAGGATTTCCTTGGAAAATTATTTTTGTTTCAAGATCCAACAAATTTAGCTAAAACAATAAAGAAAATGCTTGTAAATAAGTGAAAATACTAATTTTGTTTAAAGAATTATACTAATACAAATTTTGTAATATTAATTAAAGGTGAAATATGTCATTTATTTGTAAAAGATTATAATGTAAGAAGTTTCTCTATAAGATATATGTTAGAGCATAGTAACGAAGGATCAAAGTCCATTAACGACAACTTTGGATAAATTGTGTAGCCGACGGCAAATTGCTTATGAGCAAACGGCACACGCGCAGTGTTTTCCGGGAAGACGCGGCACGCATACAAAGTATTCCAGGAAGATAGGAATGAAAATAGGAGCCGGGCACAAAAAAAATAAAGTGTCGGGCAGAAAGTTTTGGGTGAAAGAGGGCGCTTGAGATACGAGGTATAAAATGGGTTTGTCCTCCTGTTCAAGGCTTTTTAGGTTTTTTCATCTGGAGTTGCTGGAGAATTTCTGGTGGAGTCAGGAAGAGTTCGAGTTTGAGATCTAGTCGACAGCAGGCAGCTATTCTCTGCTGTCGGCTTGCAATGTCGGGCAGAAAGAATAGACGAAGAAATATTAGGTACTCTTCCGAGTAAGCCTGAAGAAATTGGCCACCACATACGTCCACGTGGATCGATTTAAGCCATGCTGTTTCCAGTCGAGAATGCGATGGAAGGAAAGAACAATGAAGGCCAAACCTAGCCCGTGAGTTAATCACCAAGGACGAGACTGAACATTCGGAGGGAAATTATAAAGAAAGGATACACTGAATAAGTTACAGGAACGTGGTAATGTAAATCCCTTTTATAATTCCTTTGTTAAGAGAGAACGGAATATTGTGTTATGGAAGAAATGAGATGTTAGGTTATAAAACTCTAAAAATTGTAGGGAGAAGGACTATAGTGAGATTTAGATACCAGTGTCTAGAATCTAAAGGCTGTTTCCTAGTATTCGTGTGAATGAGTAGTAGTTAATTTGCTATAAGTAATGATCTATAGAGTTATCGATGTGAATGTTTTAAGAATATGTGTAAGATAGTATAGATATTTAAAGGATGCTAGCTAGAATTTTGTGTAGTGAAATGAGCCTATTCTTAGATGTGATATGTGAATTACAGTTGTTATGTCTAACCTTATAACTTAGGATAACTCTATTCCTATCGAGTGTTTCTTATTGTAAATGTGTAATCTTTGGAATCTAATAAATGTATCTTGATTATCTTAACCTGATTTGTGCCCTGATTTGAATCCAATGCACTGCTTGCTAACATTTGAATCTGAGTGGGAGTGAATTATATGACAGAGACCACGACTGCAAACTAAAGTATTTTAAGAGAGATAGTTAAGATTGAGATAAAGAATAACTAATTGATTTACTTAGTATATTTTCTGAGGGTTACTCCTTGGTTAAGAGGAATTTTTGACCTAGGGATCTGGCTGGTGCAGCTTGATCAAATAAATATTGCCAGAACCTGAATAGGAGGTAACTCCAGACCGTCATTGCTGAGGATTGGACTCTATTCAGAAATCTATCCTTCGTCAAGTTATTTAATATATTAATCTTTCTAAGAGGGGTGCTTAAGGGTCAAAGCTGTATAACTGAGAGGAGACCTCCACATAGCCTTTAAAGGAATGCGGAGAACCGACCAGGGCTTCTGACCTAATGTCCAATCCTCACCTTCTCGTGGTGCACCCTGTTGGGTATCTACTTTGATACTGAACGAACGAGGATGGGCTGGCAATTTGGGATTTAGCCGACCAAATTGTATTCTTATTGGTTAAACCAAAATAAAAAATGATGGTACAACATGACAAAATTTCATGCCGGCTGGGGCGTCGCCCGGTTAAACAAGGCCCCCGTTGTTTTCGCCAGGGAACCAGGGCGAACAGCGAAAAGTCAGCTACTGGAACAAATCTGAAAACAAACCCCAACTCAACATCACCAGAGTTAAAGATCGGTACTATCAATGTAAGAAGCCTGAATGGCAAAGAAATGGAGCTAGCTGAGGAATTAGATAAGTACCAGATCGACATAATAGGGGTGACTGAAACAAAAAAAGACCAAAACTGGTGAGATCTTTCTGAGCAATAAATACAAAATGTTATATTCAGGCAATGACAATCAAGGAAAAGAAGGAGTAGCCATAGTATTCAACACAAAATACGAGGCTAATCTTCTTGAATGGCAGTCAGTCTCAAGTAGAGTAATGTGGGCAAATATGAGAATGGGGAACTGGACAATGAGACTTATTTGTGCCTATGGTCCCACAGAAGGTTCTACTAAGGTAGAAGTGGAGGAATTTTTTGAGGCTTTAGAAAAAGCAACTGACACAATGAAAAAGGAAAAGTTGGTCCTTGTTGGGGATCTAAATAGTAGAGTAGGAAATGATTGTGAGACATACAAAAATATTTTGGGAAAATTTGGAGAAAAGAGCAAAGCTAATAATAATGGCAAATATCTGTTGGATTTCTGCTCAGGACATGGACTGGTTATTACTAACACCATGTTCCAACATAAAAATGTGCACAAATTCACATGGAGAGAAGAGGCTAGGAATAAGAAAAGTCTCATTGACTATGTTATTGTTGATAGTGATGTTTTCTCCCTGGTGCAGGACACCAGAGTGTACAGAGGATTTGAAATTGGAAGTGATCACTATTTAGTCTTGAGCAGGATAAAATTGAATTTCATATTGAAAAGAATAACATGTAAGAAAGTTTTAAAGCGAATAAAAGTTGAGCAGCTCTCAGATGTGAACTGTAGACTAAAATACAGAAATATTATTGAAAAGAAAATGAAAGAGTTTGAGCACAGGAATCAAGCCTTGGAGATTCAGTGGCAAACTCTGAAGGAAACATTGATTGATTCTGCCAGAGAGGCATGTGGTGAGGTTGTGTGCAAGGATAAAAAAATCGGAACTCCCTGGTGGACACAGGAAGTTAAAGAGGCAGTGAAGGAAAAGAAGAAAGCATATCAAAAGTTCCTGGCAAATAAGTCAGCTTTTACTCTTACAGAATACAGAGACAAATGTAAGAAAGCTAAACAGTGTGTAAAACTAGCTAAACAAAAGTCATGGGAGGACTTTGGCAAGAATATAGAAAATAAATATCAAGAAGGTGGCAAAATATTCTGGAGGTTGTTGAAGAAGCTTAGGAATGGAGGAAAGAGTGCTGTAAAAGGAATTAGAGATGATAAAGGTGAAATGAAAACAGGAGAAAAAGATATCCTTGAAGTATGGAGTAATTACTTTGAAAAACTGCTAAATGAAACAAGTAGTGATGACAGCACAGTGATAAAAAACACTGACCAGGCATGCAGTCAGGAATACATATCCATACTTGAAGTAGAAAAAGCCATCAAAGGCTTGAAATGTGGAAAGGCAGCAGGAGTAGATGATATTCGACCAGAAATGCTGAAGTATGGTGGTATAAGAGTCTTACAGTGGCTGCACTGCATAGTTCAGAAAGCCTGGACAGAGGGACGAATTCCTGATGATTGGAGTAGAGCTCTCATAGTACCCATATATAAAAAGGGAAATAAAACTGAATGTGAGAATTACAGAGGTATTTCCCTACTGAGTGTTCCTGGCAAGATCTATGCAAGTATACTTGAGAAACGGTTGAGAAGAATTGTGGAAGAAAAGCTTGGTGAAGAACAAGCTGGATTCAGGCCAAATAGAGGCTGTCAGGATCAGATCTTCACTTTACGACAAATAGTCGAGAAAGCATGGGAATATAACAAAGATCTGTATTTAAGTTTTGTCGATTTGGAAAAGGCATATGACAAGGTGCCAAGAGAGAAGCTATTCAATACGCTGCAGTTATATGGTGTCAATGGGGCATTATATCAAGCAATACTTAGTCTTTATTTGAGTTGTGAGTCAGCAGTTAGAATTGAAGGAAGTACAGGAAGATGGTTTAATGTTAAATCTGGTGTGAGACAAGGATGTACATTATCCCCTCTGTTATTCATTATCTATATGGATCACATTATGAAGGAATGTGGTATTAAACCTGATATCAAAATTGGAGATGTTAATGTCAGCTCTTTGCTTTATGCGGATGATGTTATACTTCTAAATAAATCCGCTACAAGTCTGCAAGATTCTCTGACTAAATTGAATAGCTGTTGTAATAGATATGGTATGAAGGTCAGCAATAAAAAGACAAAGACAATGAAAATAGGCAGAATCATTGAAAATGTCAACTGTGTTGTGAATGGAAAATCGGTGGAACAAGTAAAACATTTCAGCTACTTAGGCACAATTTTTACTGAAGATGGTAAACTAAATATAGAAATAGACAACAGAATCAGCAAAGCTGGTATCGTGGGAAGTCAATTGAATAAATTCATATGGAATAAGAAAGAAATTAGTCGGAACACTAAATTAGCTGTATACAAGACTGTGTTCAAACCAATTTTAACTTATGGATCTGAGAGCTGGGTCAGAAGTAAAACACTTGACCAAAGACTAGAGACCGCAGATATGAGAGTCCTGAGAAAGATCAGAGGCGTGAACAGATGGCATCAATGGCAATATCATATTAAAAATGAGGATATTAGGAAAGAACTTGACATTGTCAGCATCCAGGAATGCGTTAGCAGAGCTAATCTCAGATGGTATGGTCACTTAAATAGAATGGGAGAGGAAAGATTAGCAAAACAAGTGTTCTCTGCCAGGTTGGCAGGAAAACGACCCAGAGGAAGACCAAGATATAGGTGGATTGATACGGTACAAAGTGCCTTAGACGATAGAAATATAAGATCTGATAATGTTGGAGTCTTGACAAGTAACAGACTGATTTGGAAGAAAATTGTAGATAGGAAGTTAGTGACGATGTAATTTTTTCATGTAGTACTGTCATATCCTGTACACCCCTTGAGGGTACATGGCAGGAATTTGATGATGATGATGATGATCTTTCTAAGAATCGGCCAAATTGTGTAAGAATTTGAATAAGATAAGTGATATAAGTAGGAGAACACAATAAAACATAAATTAAAGAAATGTCACGACATAACAATGGCCCAGACAGTAATATATAACAGTTTGTTCTGGAAACGCTACCATCAAAAAGCTTAATTTCTATTGAAGAAAATTCAGCAGCTGGTTAAAACCAGCCAAAGACCATTTAACGTCATTCTTTGGATCAAATGCCTCTGGTGATTTTAAATTAAAATTGTTATTAGTTTACCATTCGGAAAATCCGAGTGCATTAAAAGGTAACATAAAAACAAATTTACCTGTAATATGGGAAGCTAATAGAAATGTGTGGATTACCAAGGAGTTATTTACTGATTGGTTTGTTAATCATTTTTGTCCAGAAATGAAACAGTATTACCAAAGAAATAATTTTGAAGAAAAAGCTCTTTTGTTGTTGGACAATGCTCCGGGACATCACACTGATCTTAATAGTACGTTAGACACATGCATTCCTGTCAAAGGTCTTTCTTCCAGCAAACACAACTTTTCTGATTCAACCAATGGATCAGGGAGTAATAGCAACATTTAAAGCTTATTATCTGCATGGTACATTAAGCAATTTAATTGAACTAGAAGATAAAGAGTAAATGTCAATTAAAATTTTTTGGAAAAACTACACCATTAAAGAGACAATTGAAAACATTAATAGCTCTTGGAAAGAAGTCACTCAGAAATGCTTAAAAATGGAGTATGGTGCAAATTATGGCCAGAAGTTGTACTAGAAGAAGAAAATAGCATTCAAGAGATTAGAAATGAAGTTATCCAGATGACTCAATCAATAGGTTTTGAAAATGCCGATGAAGAGAAGATAAGAAATTTATTAAATGCAGAAGACGATGGTTTTTCAGTGGAAGATTTAGGAAAACTTGTTAGCAATGAAGCCAAAGAAAATGAAGGAGAAATTAAAGAAGTTCCTACCAAAAGAGTGTTAGCAACCAAAGATTTAAAAAGGTGCTTGCTTAAATGACATTGAAAACGTTTTAAATTTTTTCAGTGAAAAAGATCCTGATTTAGGAAAGTGTTATTGTTAAGTGATCAGTGTTAAATGCAATAAATCCGTATAAGCAATTGTTAAATGAAAGAGAAAAAAAGCATAAACAATGAAATTGACTTTTTATTTAAAAAAGCTTTTCTTTTTTCAAAAAAAAAAAAAAAAAAAGTCTTTCATTTTCTTTACGTACGAACGCATCCCTATTATGGCCATAGTATTTTTACCTCTGAGAACGAAGTTTCGCTTAACAAAGTAATTTTGTGGAATGCATCCTCTTTGTTAATCGAGGTATGACTATACTTGTAAATGTGTTTCCTGTAGAATGAGAACTGAATGGTTCCATCAGGGATATACGATATTAATTTGTCCAAGAAAGGAAGGTATAATAGTTTGCTTTTCTTTTAATAGTAATCTTGGAGTTGAACATTTAGTTGAACTATAGTAAGTCAAGCTCGGAGTGCAACAGAGACTACAAAACATCTACAAAGTAAAACCACATGTAACATTGTAAGAATATATTGCTCAAGAAGTGATTTACCAAATTTCCATGTAATGCTAATGCAAACTAACTGACTTATGCATTGATACAATCTGTTCACTCTCCTATTTTCTAAGAACTTTCATAACTGTTGTCACTAGTCTGATCAACTGTTATTTTTAACCCATTTCAGATCCATACATTAAAATTAGTTTGAAGACCATATGTATACTGCTAGTTTAGTGTTCTGACTAATTTCTTTCATCCATATCAACGATACTCCCCAAAGGCTTTCTTTATTCTACTGATTATAGTCAATACCATTTACCATCTTTGAAAAAAAAATTGTGCATAATTAACTGAAATATTTTACTTTTTCTATAGGTTTTATCATTGGAAATGCAGTGAATGGTTTACAGGGCTTGAAAAATTTTATGTTGGCTCACCAGCCAGGCAAATATCTCATTTGTCAGATAATTAGCATGGGTGTACTCTACCTATGTTGGCCAGTTATATCATAGTCAGGTGTTTATTCCTGGATCTGGCCAATTTATAATCTAAGCTTTTGTTAATGCTATAGCTAATTTTTACTCTGTATAACTACCAGTGTTGAAGCAAATCAATTTACTCATATATTAGTGTGCTTATCAGTTGAAGAAAAAATTCATGCATTTCATAAGTGATACCAAACCATTTTTTTCCCCATATATTAATAATATTGACATTAATAATCACAGAACCGTACTAGAAAATTTTCAAGAGGTATGCAAAGCATACAAAGAGGTATGCTTTGTATGCATCCTCTTTGTATGCAAAGAGGATGCATACAAAGTAGAAAAACCTGTCAAAAACTTGAAATGCAAAAGGCAGCTAGAACAGATCATATTTGACCAGAAATTCTTAAGTATTGCAGTCGCTACACTGCATAATTCAGAGGGCCTGGTTAGAATCCTAATGATTGGAACAGAGCTCCCATAGTACCATCTATAAAAAAAAAAAGGGAATAAAATTGATTGTGAGAATTACAGAGGAATTTCTCTACTAAGTGTTCCAGATAAAATTTATGTAAGCATACTTGAAAAGAGGTTGAGAAAGATTGTGAAAGAAAAACTTGGAGAAGAACAAGCTAGATTCAAGCCAATTATTGTCAAGATCAGATTTTCACTTTAAGACAAATAGGTGAATAATTGTGGGAATATGACAAGGATCTGTACTTAAGTTACAAAACTTAAGTACAGATCCTTGTACCATCTTGTACCCTTGTACTCTTATGTCAGTAGAGCTAATTTAAGTGTAGATCTGGAAAAGGCATACAACAAGGTGCCCAGAAAAAAGCTTTTCAAAACACTTGAATTATATGGGATGAATGGAACATTATACAAAGTGATACATAGTCTATATTTAAGTTGTCGGTCAGCAGTTAGAATCGAAGGAAATACAGGATGATGGTTAGATGTAATATCAGGGATAAGACAAGTATGCACATTATCTCCACTCTTATTCATCATCTATATGAATCGCATTATGAAAGAAAATGGCATAAGGCCTGATATTAGAATTGGAGATGTCAAACTTCAGCTCTTTGCTTTATGCAATATCTTTCTAAACACATGTAGTGTAAGTATCCAGGATTCTCTAACTAAACTGAATAACAGCTGTAACATATTTGGCATGAAAATCAGAAATAAAAAGACCAAAGCTATGAAAATAAACAGGAGCATAGAAAACTTCAGCTGCATTTGAATGGAGATCCTATTTAGGCACAATTTTTTTAGTGAAGATGGCATATTAAATCCAGAAACAGACAACAGAATAATCAAAGCTGGTATGATGGGTAGCCAGCTGAATAAATTTATATGGAAAAAAAGAGAAATTAGCCAAAACACCAAACTAGCAGTATACAAGACAGTGTTCAAAACAGTTGTAAGTTAAGGATCTGAGAGCTGGGTTTGAAATAATGCACTTAATGAAAGACAGAAGACCACAGATATGAGGGTTCTGAGAAAAATTAGGGGAATGAACTGATAGCATCAATAGCAGAATCATATTAAAAATGAAGATATTAGAAAGGAACTTGACATTGTTAGCATTCAAGAATGTGTAGTAGAGCTAATTTAAGATGGTATGGCCACTTAAATAGAACAGGTGAGGAAAGGCTAACAAAACACGTTTGATGTCACAATGACAGGAAAGAGACCAGAAGAAGACCATGATCTAGGTGGATTAATTCAGTCAGATGTGCCTTAGAAGCATGAAATGTTAGATATGACAATATTGGAGTGCTGACAAGTAACAGAATGATTTGGAGGAAAATTGTTGATAGGAAATTAACAATAATGTAAACTTAATCATGTAGTGCTGTCTTAACAATAATGTAAACTTAAATAATGTAAAGGAAATTAACAATAACGTAAACTTAATCATGTAACTTGAACACGTCTTGGGGGTTTGTGTGTATCTCTCTCTCTCTCTATATATATTTTTTAAAAATTGAATGACTAGAAACCGAGAAATATGAAAACAAAGTTTAATAGCACAACTAGTTTCAGCTTGTATCAGCCTTCTTTAGGTGCACATTAAAAAAGAAATAACCATTAAAACATAGAGGAAATAATTGTAAACATCGCAGAAAGTTAGTGTATATATATTCAATGTTGAAACGTTACAGTCTGTGCATTCAAAACTGTTCTCTCATTGGCTTCATTGTTGAGCGTATGCATGCATATAGCATCTCGTGAACGTCAGTATTTGATCGTAGCACAATGACAGTCTGAAAGATTGTAACTCAGGTTGTTGTTGAGATGTAGGGGATTGAGGAGGTTGAGAATGATTTCTTTTGAAATCATTTAATATATATTTCATTTGAAATATATATATATATATATATATATATTAGGAAACTGATGATGATGATAATAATATGATTTTTTGCTACATTTTCACTTTTAACACTTGTCTCGAATTACTTTTATGGAAAATAGCAAACAATTTCTTCTTCACCAATACAATCAGAGTTTAATTCAAAGTTTTGATATGTTCTTACATCTAGGATTAACTCAGCTAACTTAAACTTTGCGATAATGTAGTCAATAATTGACTTACATCCTCTGGTTAACAATGCATATTTATGCATTTCTTTATGTTCAAATACCAAGTTAATTATTCTTGTATTATTATAAATGACAAAATCTCGCAGTGTATCCATTTTGATGACGTATAACTTCACCAAATCTCCCTATGTTTGTTTTGTATTTCCTGTTTCCTATTCTAGCATTTAAATCACTGCTAGTAGTAAATAGTCTGTTTTGTTTCTCAATGCTCGACATGAAGAGACTAAATTTTGTCTGCTTTTGATTTGATAATATGCATTTCACGATTGTATATTTAAGTCATAAGATGCATCTGAGGATGTCTGGATGATAAACCTGGGCAGCACAGATCTGCCTGAGGCATTCAGTCTGGAAGAGACTGATCACCCAGGTGCCAACCATCCCCAGTTTCTTCAGTTAGGTATTGGATCATTTCTGCTTTCAGTCAAGTGTAAGAGGGGAAAAGTAAAACGGTGAAATGATGAGAAATTATGAAGTTGATTTGAGGTGTATTACTTCATTAATATTAAATAGTTCACTCTTGTACTTAAACAGATCCCTAATGCATAGCATTTGAAGCTTCTTAAAGAAAGTGTGCTTTGCATTATGGTATACTAAGGAAACTGACTGAAGTAATAAGCCTGTATATACAAGTAACCTAGTCATGAAGATACATGCAAACTTTATTTGCTTATACTTGGATAAAGGATTAAAAAAATAATTTCTTGGGAAGTATAATTTATTTGCTCAGTCTAGTAGATGATCAGACTGACAATTATATGTAAAGAAATCATATAACAGAATAAGTTAGCACATTCTATCCTCTAAGGTGATATTTCCTAGATTCTAAAGAGACTTAAGTTTAAAGTCATTGTCCAAATTGGATATTAACTAGTGATTATCACAACTTGGTCATGAACACAATTTGGTACATTTTATAGAATACAAGTATGTACACACACCACACACATATACAGTACACATCATGTGCATGAAGTACAGATGAGTTGAATATTTCCAATGAGTGACCTTGCTCAGTCTAGGTCACTCAATGGCACCCACCTTGCACTGACCATCATATGAATTTTGTATGTCTAGCAGGAACTGCTGAGATTTGTCAGCTTGGTTGGCCGAGTGGTTAGCATATCCGCTCTCCATCCAAAAGGCTGTGGGTTCGAATCCCACCGCGGGCATGGATGTTTGTGATTGTGAAAATACTAGTGGTGATAGTCGACGGTATATAGTGTTGGTGTAGATGATGAAGGTAGTTGCGGTTGGTGGAGACGGAGAGTTGTAGAGTATATGCCATCCCTCGATGAGTCTTTGGACTCCTTGGAGGTGTTATGTAATAATAATAATAATTTCTTTGGGGTTCAGCCATCTGTCATTGAGCAGTTCCTCCTCAACAAAGACATTTTTCTCAGTCATCACTTCCACAGGCCGACCATCATGAGGATCATCTTCGATGCTCTCTCTAGGCCTTCATGGTGGAATATGAAGGAGAAACTCCCCATAAACACTATCCAATCGCTGTTTGATAGCACTTAGAGAAAGCTCTTCTTTGGTGAAAAAAAAACTATCACAGTGGGGTACTCAATTTTTAACATTACAGCCACTTAGCATGCCACGTGTTAGTCAAATGAGTGCCTCCAACTGAATGACGCAGATAGAGAGTTGAAACTGGTACACTAACCTCTCCATAGATGGTGCTATCTGTCACACATGGAGTTTTAAAATTGGCGTGAATTTTGTATGTCCAGCTGGAAACTTTTGGGACTTACTTTGTATGCCTTTTATAGATCTACAAAACTTCAATAAAGATGTTTTATAATTGCATGATGTCTCAACTATTTGTCTTAAAGTAAAAATCTGACCTTGACACACAATTTCTATACCAGTTCCTTTTCAAGTATGCTGGTAGAAACACTTGGAATGCTCAACTGAGAAACTCCTCTATAATTCTCATATTTTTTACTTTCCTTTTTTTTTTTTTTTTTTTTTTTAATTATGGTCAGGTATTATGAGCTCTACTCCAATCTTGCAGATATTTGAACCTTCTGAATTATGCAGTGTAGGTAAAGCTATTGTACCTTCATACACTACAAGCATTTAACAAATCCTTTTCCAATAACTCAAGAATTAAAACAAGATGATAGTCTAGCTCCAATACATTTTAACTTTGTTTTGAAACACATTATCTGATGGCTGCCAGTAGAAAAGACACTCTAGAGTGCAGAATTGCAGAATGCATTAATATCGTGTCAAGAACCAAACAGAAAGCAGAAGGAACATATTTGAATTAGAAAAATTATGCATGTGATAGGGATAAAAAATAATCAACAAAAATCTAAAATGATTATTAATACCAGACAGAATCAATTAACTGATACGAGTGCGTAACCCTTGTATCAGTTTAGGAGTAATGATCACAAGCTAACCAAATGAGATGGTAAAAGTTTTTTTTTTAAATTAATTAATTTTTTTATGTTCCGTCAATCCTCGAAAGGTTATTTGCAAACCTATAGTACATTATGTAAGGTATAATTATGATTTTTTTAAATTTTTTTTATCAATTTTATATTTTTTGTGTTCATTTATTTTTTATGTAGTCTAGAAACCCTGCCATAGAGCCCACACATGGAACTTTTTCAAGCCACGTCAGGTCTCCACTAAGCAGAGCAATCTCACATTTGGTAATGAAATTCATCTCCCACCTAAAGACAATCACAAACATTTATGCCTGTGGTGAGATTCAAACCTACAGCCAGTTGGTTGGAGAGCAGGTATGCTAACTAATTATCTTTCTTTATTTGATTTGATCAGCAAATCAAATAAAGAAAGATAATTAATCAGACTTTTTATTCCCTTATGTCTATTCAGCTCAAAAGGTATCCATGGGAAGACTTAAGTACAAATATATAAATTGATAATTCATCCAGTTTTTTTTTTTTTGTTACCTAAGGATGTGAAAACTTGATATTTATAGTGAAAGTGAAGAATATGATTTAAGCTTTTGAAAGGAAAATCCTTAGAAAAATATTTGGCCAAGTGAATGATAATGATTTCTGGAGGATCATATACAACCACAAATTCTATCAACTCTATGAAGAACTTATAATATCTAGTTTAACCAAGTTTGAAAAGTTGCAGTCGGCAGGACATGTGTTTTTGGATGAAAAATGACAGTATTTTTAAGAAGACCATAAATAATAAAATTCTTGGTAAAAGATGAAAAGGAAAACCAAGAACAAGATAGATAGCAACATTATATTGCAATGTCCCAACTGGAGAAGTAAGGTTCGATTTGAGCTATAAGAGCTATAGGGAAAAAATATATGAGCATTTCACGTACATTGTTAAGTTTAATGGATAAATATCTTTGCTGCTTTGACCTAAAAGAGGACCTGAATTGCAAGAATGTTAATTAATGCACAAAGTTTTCAGTTGTATGGAAAAAGTTTTAATATGAATAGACTTTGCATCAATAAAATGAATGCTAGAAATATCTCAATCAATAGGCTGTAGTGACACAACAAAATGCTGGAAAATTAGTGTGAATCACTGCTGCAATAGATACTGGCAAAGTGGCTTGTTTATCTTGATTTACTCTTTGTAATAGTAATTCTTGGAAGGTAGCTTAGGTGAACCTAGGAGATGGCCAAGCAGGAAAATTATCAGTCAAAAAAAGGGATATATATATGGAAACATAACAGGAGCCTGTACAGTTCAGTGGAAGTGGCATTTGCACTCCATGACACTTGACCATATGAAGGAAGACTTGGGTTCAAATCTAGCCAACTCTGACTAGAAAATTTTTTTAAGTCTTTTTTGACCGGTTTCTGAGTTGGTCAATCTCTGGCATGGTTTTTTTTCCCTGGAAACTCTGGTTTTTCGCCCTGTAAACTCGAGAAAATTGACCATCGAACCCACACTATTTTCAGACATTAAAAATATTTTGTTAGGGTTAGAGACAACAAGATGTTAGGACTTGTTAGTGGTCTCTTCACTGTGTGCCGATTAAATGAGTGATAGTCTTGGGCCAGCTATCTCTGATTGGCTACCAATGGAGAATAAACTGCCCATTCAGTCTCCAAAAATTAGACAGGGCTAAAACGGCCTTGCCTAGTCCCTATATGGGAGGAAAACAGAAGGTGTTAGCTGATTTATATTTTATTTAGTAGAGTGTTTCTCAACCTTTCTAAGCCCAAGGACCAGTAAAATGCCTAAAACAATACTATGGACCACTAAGTTATGCAATTTTTTTAAAAACCTATGTGGAGATTACCAACATTTGGGAAAAACTTTGCAATTTATAACATAATAAAATCTAAAAACATGTTTTGAATACATATGGAAACATAATTAATTAAATCCAAAGTAAACGATTAAAAGAGTTTCATCACTGAACAAAGTTTTAATTTTTATTAAACAAATAAATAATATGATATAATTATGTTACTACTTACTTTTAATGAGATGGTTCAGCTTCTTGACCCTTGCAGAGTTGCTGTGTATCTGGCTCAATATTGGTCAACTTCAGTCGAAGATGGGCACATACACTAAGACGATTTTAGTATTTTTTTAAAATTTTATTTGAAGGAACGATGAAAATCCTTTCTCACAAAGGTTGTAGAAAACTGCATGACGATTTTCAATGCTTTTGCAGATAATTCCCCGATTAAAATGGTTTCCATGTTTTCGCTATGTGCAAACTTAAGAGATAAGATGCTTCCAGTGCCTTGCTATTAATTGAACCCATGGCCAATACTATATCTTTCCAGTGATTTAATGTCCTTAAGCATCGCTAAAAAAATTCAATTGGCTTATTTTTCACATCACAATGTTTAGTTTCTAAATGTCATCAGAGTTTCACAGGTTTCATGCACTCGTTCGACAACACTTCATAACACAAAACACTTTGAGGTTTCTGTTCACTTTCATCTCCACAAAAAGTAAACCCAAATTCCAAATATGAACCATTGTATTTTCTACTGTATTTTTTCTTTGAATTACTTGTTTCTTCTACTTTAATAGTATCAGATTTACTTGCCGTTACAGCATGTGTATCAAAGTTATTGTTAGAATCATCTGTTTCATTTGCTTTTCTTTTCAAAGTCCTAGTTCTAGACCACATTTCCATTATTAAAAAAACGTTTCTGAAAAATATATAAATAGTGGGGTTTAACTTACAACACACTTTGTCCAAGTATCACTTAGCACTTCTGAAGATATACTGAGCCTTGGTTGAAGGAGGAAACCTTCAATAATAAAAATCAATTAACTGCTGCGGTAGTTACTTACAGACCAATCACCATCTCGGGAGTGGTGGTAAAAGTATTGGAAAAGTTGGTTAAAGACAAAATTCAAGAATGGGTGGATCAGGATATGATACTCTATAGGGGCCAACATGGTTTTGTTAAAGGTCGATCCTGCCTTAGCAATTTATTAGCTTTTTATAATAGACATCTGAGTTGGACAAAGGAAATGGCTACATAGTGGTACTTCTGGATTTTGCTAAGGCTTTTGACAGGATACCCCATGGAATACTATTGTGCAAATTGGAGCAGATAGGGATGGATACTAAACTGATGATATGGATAGGAGAATGGCTCAGGGAGAGATACCAGAAGGTGGTGTATGAAGGAGCAGAGTCCAGGATGAAGTAGGTGACCAGTGGTGTGCCTTAGGGCTCTGTGCTTGGGCCATTGTTGTTTAATTTATATATAAATGATATAGGAAATGGCTTAAAGGGAGATATTCAGATGTTTGTTGATGATGCAAAGTTGGGTAGCACAATAAAAAATCAAGCTGATGTTGAGAGTTTGCATCCTGCAAACTCTCAACATCAGCTTGATTAAATAAGCTGGTAAAATGGCAAAAGGAAATGGATGTCAGTTCAATGTGGAAAAGTGTAAAGTTATGCATTTTGGGATTAAAAGATTACCAGCTGTGTACTACACTAATGGAAAGGTACTCCAAGAGATTGATGAGGCTAGGGACTTAGGGGTGTTGATAGATACGGAGATGAAGTTCTGGGGACACATTGCTAAGGTGTCCAAGATTGCATAGGATTACTGTTAGTGAGGAACACAAACATCCAGAGATAAAGAGGTTATTATTCCCCTTTATAAAGAGTTGATACTTTCACATTTGGATTACTGTGCTTAGGTCTGGTCACCTGGATTCCTTGGAGATGAGGAGATTGTGGAAAGGGTTCAGAGGAGAGTGATGTAAAAAATGCTTCATTGAGATATAAAAAATGCATCCAATACATTGATAGATTGAGAGCTTGTGGATTGCAGAGGTTGGTTGATAGGCAGAAGAAGAGGGGATATGATAGAAACATTTAAATTACTAAAAGGTTTTTATAAGATTGATGCAGGGGAAATGTTTCAGCTGTGTGATAGTGATGGAAAAACAAGAGGTCACCCCTGGAAATTAACGAAAAGCGTGGTTAACAAGGGTGTGAGAATGAGGTTTTTCACCTGGAGGGTGGTGAATGAGTGGAATGTATTGCCTGACTCAGTTGTGAGTTCTTCGCCTGTAAACGAATTCAAGAACAGATATGATAGATATTGTTTTGATAGTTTGGGTCTCCCGAGATGAGTCTACTGACTCCGTGGAGATACCCGTAATAATAATAATTTAAATATATATATTTATTTATTTAATTTAAGTCTGCCTGTGGACCACCTGTCCTATTGCCACGGACCACAGGTTGAGAAATACTGATTTAGTATATAATAGGTTATAATGGAAAGCTCTGCAATCAACTTGCTTCAATTACATGGGATGATACAAGTTTTATTTGGAAAAGAGGCTGATACAACATGGGAACTGGTTAAGACATCTGACATAGGCAATGTACAATATACAAAGAGCCAGGTGGATAAGTAAGGAAAGAGTGAAAAAGATGAACAGCAAATCAAAATTAAGCAAGCAGTGTGGAAAATGAACTGTGGAAGAAATATGGCAGTAGGTAATGATCACCTGCACAAAAGTATTAAACAAAGGTTACTTTTTTTAAATCTGAAGATTTTTTTTTTTAACAGAAAGAGACTAGCAATGCGCTCTTCCCTTTCTCCTATATGTTAGCTGACCTATTCATGGACTGGCTTGAAAAAAGAGACCACAAGCCCTTCCGACATCAAGGAACACTACCAAAAATTTGGCGAAGATATGTTGACAATATTTTTTATCATCATTGAATGAGTATGAAAAATTGGCTTAACTATGGTGTCTATCCAAAAAATATTTCTCTTCCATAACTGAATAATGTGAAATTAACAAATTAACAGTCATTAACTGTGCTAAGATTGCTATTCTCCTTAAACATAATATAAACGCATGTTATATCTCTATCTTTGTTTTTTTTTGGTACATCATTGAATCAAATTATTCCAATCCTTCTCCTCACTCCCTGGTCCAAGAGAGAGGACAGATATTTAATTACTGTACAGTCAGTCAATACAATAAATAGCCAATACAAGGAAAAAGATAATTTTTTTTTTTGATCCTTCCCTTAATGCATAGCATTATACATGTCTGCAAGATGTGCTTTGCATTATGGGAGATACTAAGGCAAGTGATGAGAACTTATATCAACTTTACCACGAGTTGCCCCAGTCCTGAAAGTACTTCAGGAGCAAACTTTGTTTGCTTACATTTGGATAAAGGATAAAACCAAATATATAATTAGAAAAAAAAAAGTTCACATTTTATAAGGTCCACAAAAATTTACTACCAACAAATGAAGAAGTTACTTATGCATCAACTTCTATCTTCCTATATTAGCTTAAACTATAGTTTATATAGGTTTTTATGATACAGAGGGTCTTCTTCAGTCTAGCTTAGTAATCAATATCATTATAAATGAGAATGAATCAATATAACTGAGTCCAATATATCATTAAATATCCTTGTATATTTTATATTTTAAATTAAAAAAAAAAAAAAACCAACCTGACGAGAATTTACTATAATACTATTAGAACTGCTGGAAATTTTGGTTGCTGGATTAGGAACCTCTGCATTTTTCAGTTCACTATAAGGAAAACAATGTGATAAATATGTCTTGTTTTTGCAGACTACCATTTCTTTACAGAAAATTATTAATATTCCACTAAATATTTAGTAATTAACTAAAGAATAATCCAATGGCTGTGCACAAGAGATTAAATCTTTTAAGGATTTGATTTTTATGAAGTGGATAAAGGAACTCATGCTATTTGTTCTGATGTCCCATCAAGTCAAATACATGAAACTGCATGAGTTCTGGACAAGTTTAATCTGCACATTACTTTCCAACCACTCCAGAAAGTGTCTTCTTTAATACTCTCTATTGAGAGATAAATTACCTCTCTATCCTTGGCTGGTGTATTAAGTAATGTACCTTGTTCCTGTCAACTGTTGTTCTGGACAGACAGGCCATTCTGCTGAGACTATAATCCATGATCATCAAGATTACATCAAATACATGGAATCTGATAAATATGGTCTTGTTTCCCATACCAATGATACTACCCACAGAGTTCAATGGAATCAGACTTGGATATCCCACTCAACTAAATTTAATGACTATCTCTTAGATTTAAATTGGACTGGAAATGTGAAACTTTATGTAATTCTGAGAAGTAATCATGATTTTTATGAATTTTGAATATTGTTTTTATCTTCTTCTTCGAGTGCCATTGCCTATTAGAGGTCAGTAACCACCATGGCAAATTTTGAGTGATCCCCAGCCAGTGTGAACAGTCCCTCAGAGCTCATGCCAGTCCACTGTCTGATGTCTGTCGGTCAAGATTTTCTTTGTCTTCCTTGTCCTCTTCTTCTATTTATCTTCCCTTTTATAATCAAGTGAAGTAAGTTATTTTCATTGCAAAATAGGTGACCAAAATAAGCAGTTTTCTTCTTTTTATGGTATCTAAAAGTTCATGTGTTTTTCCCATTTGTTCCAGTACTTCTAGATTGGATGTATTTGCTGTCCATGGAATTTTTAACATTCATCTGTATAACCACATCTCAAAGCTTCAAGTTTTTTTGTTAATCGATGTTGTCTTCAAAGTCCAAATTTCTGCAACATAGAGCAGTACAAACCATATGCAGCATTTAACCATGTTTACTCTAAGATCTAAATTTAAATTGCAGTTACACAGTGTTGATTTCATCAGGAGAAAATTTTTTCTTGCCATTTCAATTCTGACTTTTATTTCCATTTTGGATTGCATTCTTCATTTAACCAGCAATGTTCTTGTGACAAGGATGAAATACAGGAAATAAATCTATTTTTACATATTTTCACATGTGGTGACCATTATTATTATTATCTTATTTCCATGGAGTCAGAGACTCATCACAGGAGGTACACACTATTGCACACAATGCTCATCCAACCATTAAACTGATTCAATGTGTATACATTGACAACACACTCAGGCAATGCATTCCACTTGCCAACCACTCTCCATGCAAAGAACAGTTTCCAGTGATGACCTCTTGTTCTACCCCCCCCATCCCATTCTATGAAAAATCTCTTCCATGTCAACCTAATAACAACCCTTGACTAGCTTATAAGTCTCAATCGTATCCTACCTCTTCTTCCTATTCATGAGGCTTTGCAACTTATATTCTCTCAATCTGTCCTCATACTCCACATTCCAAAGACCACTGACCACCTTTGTGAATCTTCTCTGGACATTTTCCAATATATCCTTGTCACCATGAAAACTCGGCGACCAAATCTGTGTCTTACTCAGCATCTCACAGAAGATTTACAAAAAAAAAAAAAACAGTTTGATCAACAATGTGATCAAATGCTCTGAAAATGTTAAGAACAATTATACAAGTTTCTCAAAACTATTCCATGGCTTGTTCGCAAGGTTCAATATTATTGGCTAGGGATCTGCTGTGGATTGAGCATAGCAAAATATTGGTGGTTACTAATTCATTGGTGTACCTCTAGGTGGTGAAGAAATTGGTATTGATGAACCTCTCCATTAGCTTCGAAAGAACTGAGATGAGGGTACACAGTAGTTTGTTGGTTGACTATCACCTGCTCTCCACGTTTTTTAATAAGCTTTTTTTTTAATGTGGTTCCCACCCATAAAAGATTATTAGTAAACCTATAGTACTTGTACTGTGGGTGGAATAAGAATTTTTCTTCCCATTTTTATCAATTTTATATATTTTTTTGTAATTTTTTATTTTATTTTAACATAGTCCAGAAACCCTGTTCTAGAGACCAAACATGGAACTTTTTTTTCCAAGTCACTTTAGGCCCGAAACAAGCAGGACAGTGGTCTCACACCAGGCGATGGAATTCATCTCCCACCTAAGGCTGAATATAAGTGATGTTGGATAGGAAAACCAACTTTAAAAGGAATGCAAACAAAGGCAGCTGTGGATTCTTCACCAAGGCCAGGGTACAACTTCTGTTCTTTCACTTGATATTCTCATATTTAGAAGATATCAGCATAATATCTCACAAAGATAAAGCTAATCCCATCAGTATTTATCTCTTCCAATTCCAGCATAAATGACAAAGCAAATCACTTTCCTACTATACCAAGAAAAGATCAGTACATGTTTTCTTAGGCTCTTTCATCAGAAATACATCATAGGAATCCTGAATAGTTAGGATACCAACAAGTATCTTTTAGTTCTTATGTATTCCCAAGTTATGCTCAAAATTTGTGCTTCAGAATTAATTTCTATCCTGTGTTATCTTTACATTTATAATCTTTCATGTAAGCCTGGCACTTGTCCTATGGCATCTATATTCTGCCTATTAAAAAAAAAGGTGGAGGAGAGGTGAGATAGTCAGCCAACAGACTACTGTACATCCCCACCTCAGTTCTCTCAAAGATAATGGAGAGGTTCATCATACCAGTTTCTTCAATACCAGTGCCTGAAGGCACACCAATTAATTAGTATAACCACCAATAAAGATTTTGCTACTCTCAATCCACAGCAAATCCCTAGCTAACAATATTCAACTTGACAAACAAACCATGGAATATGTAGAAAATTTTTTTTACCTTGGGTATACTATACATTAAAGATACCAAGTAATTTTATAAACTTTGTTTTAATCCTTTTTTCCCAAGCAAACAAACAGACAAGTAAGTCAAGTTTGCGCCTGAACATAGTTCAGGTCTAAGGCAACTCATGGTAAAGGTGGAGTAAGCTCTAATCACTTTCCCTTAGTATCTCCCTTAATACAAAGCACATCCCCTTGCAGAGATATATGATGCTATGCATTAAAGGAAAGGGCCACTACCCAGACCTGTTTCGACTTTATTGAGGTCTCGTCAGTGGGAGCCAGACCCAGACGTGTTCAGGCGATAAAACTTGACTTACTTGTCTGTTTGCTTACTTGGGAAAAAGGATTAAAACCAAGTTTATAAGATTACTTGGTATCTTTAATGTAAACCATGGAATAGTTCTGAGAAACTTGTATAGTTGCGCCTGCCATTTTCAGGGCATTTGATCACATCTGACAGATGCTTACTTCAAACAACCATTTTATGCTCTGCTTTCTAAAACTGGGTTTCCAATTTCCCCTCTGATCTTTCACTATATGTCATGGTGAATGGCTTCTTCACTTCAGATTGTCCCAATAATGTCCGATCCTTTTACATTTGCACTAATTTTAAATCTTACCCATAAAGTCAGCCATTAAGCTATTCCATCCCACTGTCCTCACCTCAGTTCTCTCAAAAATAATACAGCAGTTCAAGTTCACAAATCAAATAGTTCTGATTACAGTACATTCTTTTTCTTCATTTCACAAACTTGCAGCATCCCAAAAGACCAAGTTTCATATCATTCATAATCAATGCTTTAAACCAAGGATGGGCAATCTTTTCAGACTCAAGGGCCACAATTCAACTTTTATTTTTAATAATCGGGCCGCAAGTGTTTAGGAGAAAATAGTGAGTGAAAAAAAATACGTAAGTTATCAATTTTTATTATATCAATCTTAAAAAACACAGAAATATTTAAAATAATCATCATACGTATCAAGGATTTAGGCCTAGTATGGCCTGTTCCAGCCTTAGAAGTCATCGTTGAATCGTTTAAGAGGACGTCCTGGTTTTCTTTTTCCTAATGGCTTGTACTTTAAGGCTTGTTTTGGTAATCCTTCTGTTTTCATTCTTTGAACGTGTTCCATCCATCTATGTTTATATTTTTTAATTTTTTCAATTACTGGTTTAATTCTTTCATAATATCTTCGTTTCTTTTGTGATCAAATAGGGTATACTTTGCAGTTTTTCTCATAAACTTCATTTCTGCTGTTGTTAATCTTTGTTTGTCTTTTTGTTTTATTGTCCAGATTTCGCTTCCATACATTAAGACCGGTAGGGCTAATGTATTGTATACTTTTAGTCTGGTTTGTTTTTGAACTAGGTTTGGTTTAAATATAGAGTTAATTACTCCTGTTATTTTTAAATATTTTGCAATTTTTATGTTTATATCTTCTTCATTTTCATAAGTGATCATACATCCTAGGTAGTTAAATGAATTCATCTGTTCTAAGATCTTGTTATCTAATACTATTTTAGTTCTTGCTGGATCTTGTCCTTTAAAGGCCATAGTTTTTGATTTTTCCGTTGATATTTAAAGATTTAAAGAATTAAAAATTCCATTGATAAATAAATATTTAAAGTACGAATATGAAACAAGCATGAAAATGAAACTCAATGAAAAATTATCACATAAAAACAAAGTAATATAGTTTATGCATCAGAATATGTTTTCTCCCTGCTTAATGTGACTTTTGCGATTGTTTTTCCTTAGCCAAATTATCTATATCCTTTATAACCTGAGTTGCAAATTTGAAAAGCATGCAAATATTCATCAAACAGTCGAGAAGAAAATATATTTGTTCAATTACAGCTAATAAATATCATTTAATAAATTCTGAATCTGTATAATGCCTTCCTTCTTCGCAACCAGTTCCACTATGACATAAGTGGCACGAACATCCATTTATGAATTATGAATACTTTGCTTCTTAAATATGTTTTACTGAGCAGTCAAAGAAGCTTGTAATTTATTAATTTGATTTTTTCTAAGTTCACAGAAAACAGAAAAGTTCACAGATTTTTTCCAAGTTCATTCTCGTAATGACATCTGATATTATATTCTTTCATAACAGCAACACTTTTATGACAAATAAGATAAAGGGGCTCATTTTCAATAAAGTACTTGCTGTTCCATTCATCATCAAACCCTCTTCCTTCATCTGCAATTTTACGTTTTCTTGAACTGATATTTTTTTTTAAAACAAATACACATATCCTCTGAAAATAATAGTTGATGCTACTGAATTATTGAATTATATTAAAAGACGGACCAGGGAACGCAACTGTAAAAGTGCGGCAAACTCTTGGTTGTCGTCAGATGAAGTCGCCTTTGTTATCTCCACTCATGATGACTCGTGCCAAGTTGCATGGCAATATCACGAAGTATAGGTATAAAATTATTTTTCATTTATTATTCATATCATAAAATATATTATTTAAATAATTTAAAATACGGCCACATGCCATGTAAGTATGATCAACCTTTTATGGGCTGCCAAAAATCCACGTTTGGACCTCATGTGGCCCATGGGCTACTGATTGCAGACCCCTGCTTTAAACAACAATCTCTATGTCATTTCTACTAGCTGAGGACAATCCTGTCAACTTCAGTGCTACTAAAACACAAGTCTTGTGTTGTTAGACTTGAACATTCAACAAAACAATCCTATCTTATTTTTCACAAGAAAAATGTTGCTTCACATCCCTAATACATTTGATAATACTCTCATCTACAGGCACAATCATATTTCTTTTCCTTAGCTGATTTATCCTCTCCAGTCTTTCATGGCACCAAACCATCACATTTATTGCCTCATCTGACAAAAACTGGTATCCTGTTCCATTTAAGACATCACTTCTGTGCAAGTGCCATATAAATCATAAATATGCCTAACCTTAGAATACTGTTGTTGCATCAAAAATCTACCCAAAAATGCTTGACTATCCAGAAGAGGGAAATCCAAATAATAGATAAATTCCCCCCACCTCTCTTTTTCCCTTTCACAGACCTACTTCACTCATTCTCTCAGAGGCATTCTGTTAATGCCGTTTCTATAAGTATTTTCCCTGGAACTTTTCTGCTGAACTGACTATCATCATTTCTCTACTTTCCTTTAAACTTGTAAAAATACAAAGCAGCTGCTAATATGGATGTTGATTCATTGTACACCTTAAAATCCACAGAACCATCTTCCTCTTTCATCATCTCTTCAAAGAAACAATCTTCCTTGCAGTTTTCTGAAAGGATCACAACCTTGAGTAGCTCAAACTAGAGAGTCTGATGCTAGAACATGAGAAATCATCCAGAAAGAATACAATCAGTAATACACATTGATAATTGAAAATGAAATGTGGAGAGGCAGCTTGAGTAGATGATATTCTGACTAGAAATATGGTGGTATAACTAAAATAAAGAGCTAAAAGGCTTCAGTTCAGCGATGCAAAATTATGTAAATCAAGTGGATATTAAATCTAGCATTATTTCAAAGCCAAATGTAGAAAACAATGTAAATTTTGTATAAAGCTGACTAGAGAGCTTACGGGAATACACTCACTGGCATTTACAAGTCGCCCTAGCACTGACCTTATAGAAGACATGATCACTTGCCCAAACGTCCATATATTTGCCTTTTATTGGTTCATTTTGATAAGATTCTACTGGCCTGACCACTGTTCTCCTCGGAGACCAGAAAGAAACGTTAAGATAGCAAAAACTCTCGTTCAGTACTAAGAAACTTGAAGTGTCGAAGAGGTGTATTATTCGTAGGTGAACTCTTGTTCGGTGTGTAAAGTATTTATTAAAATAAAGAGCCAAAAGGCTTCAGTTCAGCGATGCAAAATTATAGAAATCGAGTAGAATTTAAATCCAGCATTATTTCAAAGTCGAATGTAAAAACTATGAAAGTTTCATATGAAAATTGACCAGAGAGCTGCTGGGCATTTACAGGTCGCTCTAGCACGGACCTAATAGAAGCCTTGATCGCTTGCCCAAGTGTCCATATATTTGCCTTTTATTGGTCCATTTTGATAAGGTTTCACTTACCTGACAGCTGTATTCCCGTAAGCTCTCTTGTCAACTTTCGTACAAAACTTTCATGGTTTCTACATTTGGCTTTGAAATAATGCTGGATTTAATATCCACTTGTTTTATATAATTTTGCATCACCAAACTGAAGCCTTTTGGCTCTTTATTTTAGTAAATACTTTACGCACCAACCGAGAGTTGGTGCGTAAAGTATTATATATTTATATATAATATATAAAAAAATTTTTTTTTTCATATTCGCTTATGAAAAATACACCTCTCCGACACTTCAAGTTCCTTAGTACTGAATGAGAGTTTTTGAGCTTTTAAGGTTTCTGCCTGGTGTCTGAGGAGAACTAACCAGTTCGAAACAGCTGTCAGGTCAGCGAAACCTTATCAAAATGGACCGATAAAAGGTGAATATATATGGATGCTTGGGCAAGTGATCATGTCTTCTATAAGGTCCATGCTAGGGCGACTCGTAAATGCAGGCAAGTGTATTCCCATAAGCTCTCTGGTCAACTTTCATAGTTATAAGTTTTACAGAAACTACAATGAATAAAAAAAGTTGACTTTATTTCATTAAATAAAGCTTCTGTTATAATACAACCACAAAAGTGACTTGTCTACCATATGGAAGACATTTTGATGAGTAAACATATCAAAAGTGTACAAAAAAAAGCACAAAAATCTTGTTTAGCTGTCCACACAGTGACAGAAAAACATATCATTATGCTGCCATATCTCCTATATCAGCTTGTCAGCTGTTATTACCAATTAATTTATTAACTAGTAATAAAACATTCATATCCAAGGTATTTATTACTACATTTTTATTTAATTATTTTTTCCAAGATTAATAAAGCTTAATAGTCTCACAAAAAGAACTAAAGAGAGACAGAGAGATGACATATTCAAACTACTATCTTCATTTACAAATAATCACCAGTATATTTTGTGGTAATAATGTGAAAAGAAGAATCAAGTTTTTATTTACCTTAGAAGTTTTTTTTTTGGTATTAATGTAATGGTGTATGTAATGTTTCTGTGTCTGGCATATTCAATTCAGTCTTAATAAATAAAAGTTATCTAAGAAGGCTTAAAACCTTTACTAGACAAATCTGATTTTTTTTCTTTTTTTCCCTTTTCTTTTAAACTTAATAATGCCACAGACTTTACAGCAGATAATACAAAATATAAACATTAGAGAAAATTAATTCCAATTTTCTCACTTATAATCACAGGATTTTATAAGAACAAACAAACAAAAAAATAATTAACTCTTTTAAGATAAATAAACACTTTATTCTTTTTTTTATTGGTGTGATTCATTCCAGTTTGGCTTATAACTTTTTTTTTTTTTTGGAATAATAAAAAAAAAATACAGTCATCCCTCAACTCACGTCAGGTTCCGTTCCATCCAGCTGGACGTAAATTAATTCGGACGTAAAATCAATAGAGTTATAGGGGTCAGGGACTTAACAGCAATAAGTATACTCTCATTTTAATTTTTAAACCTTATTATAAAACTGTACTGTGCATTTCTGCCACTATAAAACAGGAGAATAATTACCCAAATCTTCCTCCACAATCACATCTTCATTACCTTCCCTATGTGAAGGACCAGGCTGTGGCTCTTCTGGTGTAACCTTTGTTTTTTTGATGAAAATGTCCTAATGTGCTTTGCCTATTCCTCTTCTTCATTTCATCATAAATTTGTTTATAGCAAGCAAACGCATCATGCACTTTCCTTTCTACTAATAAGTAGCATTCAACACTGGGATCCATGTTCAACCATTTTGAGAACATCATTAAGTGCAGAGAACATTTCTGCAAGACCCTTTGCTCTGAATTGTTTAACTACCTCTCCTTGTTTCTTTTTTTCCCTCTTCCTTTTCTCATTCTTCCTCTTCTGCAACACATTGTTCCTCCAGATCAACCAATTCTTCATTAGTCAACTCTTCAGGGGCACTGTCTATGAGATGAACTATGTCGTCATCATTCACTTCAAGATTCGGATTTTTGCTAGGCCCACTATTTTTTCAAGCAATTTACAAAGTTCTTCATTTTTTTCAAAACTTCCAAAATCATGCACAAACCTTTTTTTATATGCCACTCATGCATTGAGAGGTCACTTTGTCCCAAGCCACAGCAATATTTTTTAATAGCATGATAAATATTGAATGCTTTCCAGAATTGCATGAGAGTCTAATCGTTTCCTTCAGTAGCAGAAATGGATTGTGGAAAAGTTCTCCATAGATAATAAGCTTTAAACACTACAAGAACTCTCTGATCCATCGGTTGGATCAATGAAGTAGTGTTTAGAAGAAACATGACCTTGAACTTGGTGAAGATCAGCGATGTAAGACGGATGACCTGGAACATTATCTAGAATTAATAAAATTTTAAATTCTACATTTTCTTATACACAATAGCTTTCCATTTTACTCGCATAATAGTTGATTAAGGCATCCGAAACAATTTTTGAGTCATCCGCGACTTCTTATATCTCCGCTAATGAATTGGAAAAACATTCCAATTCATTAGCGGAGATATAATTTTTCCTAATGTTTTTGAAGGCTCATGGATTCTCAATGTGCTATATCACAAATGGTTTCAGTTTATATCCAGCCATGTTAACCCCTAACAGAATCATAACACGGTCTTTAAGAGCTTTGAATCCAGGCATAGATTTTAGCTTCCACTCGGGCATTTTTTTTCCCCCAAAACAAGGTCTCATCCATATTAAATATATGCTGTGGCAAATAATTTTCCTCCATAATAATTTTATCCAATTTCTCCAAACTCCTTGGCAGCCTTCTCATCAGAACTTGCAGATTCACCATACATTTTCACATTATGCAGTGCAAAACGATGCTCGAATCTCATGAACCAACAGGAAGAAGCATTGAATTCATAGTTGTAATCGGGTCCCTGTCTCCTTCAACATGTTGAAGAGATATAGTGCCTTAGCGGTTATGGTCATATTGAGTACTAAGAGGTATGCGCTTTTGGTTCAGGTCCTCTATGCATGATGGAAGTAGTCTTTCCATTTCACCAATAGGAACTTGTCTTTGTTTAATCACTATCGTTGCACTTGCCATTTCATTTCAAGATTAACTGCTTGCCTCTTTTTCTGTGATTCTTCACTAGGTTTTTAATTGGGCACATATGGGCCATGTTGCACAAAATATCGCGAAATATTTAACAATAAATACACAAATAACATATTTTTCAAACAAAATCAAAAGAGGAACTGTTGAAGCTATGTACCAACTGCCGAGGAAGGTTGCCACTGAATGTGCTGTTGCCACTGCATTGTTGCTAAATAAAAACCTTTTTACTTTACATTCACTTGTGTCTTGTTCGAAAGTATAGTCGAAAATGTTATTTATTCCATTATGGAATCACGGACGTATCTTTGAACAGACATAACTCAAATGGACGTAAGTCGAGGGATGAGTGTAATATCACAGACATCCTACCTGGTTTCTGAAGTTATGCATATCTTGAATAAGACAACATTTTTTTTAAATGTCTCTTTGAAATATACAGTTCCTTTTGTTTGTTTCCTAGGAAACACAGCACTATTCTCAAAGTTCTTTTTCTTTTTTTTTTTTGTGAAACTTACTTTCTATTTGCATAAAAATCCAACTTTTTCCTTATGCAAAACATTGTAAGCGGAACAAAATTGCTGCTCATGTATTCTAAAGAAAGTGTTGCTTCAGGAAAAGAAAACTGTATAATTCTGTCTCAAGAATTCATTCCACTTTTTAAACTTAGCATCCTTTTAAAGAAACTTGTTAATTTAGAAAAACCATTTGTTTCTGTCTTAAGAGTTCATCCACATTTTTAACTTAGCATCCTTTAAAAGAAACTTATTTGTTAATTCATGAAAAATTTGTTTCAGTCTTAACAATCTTATTCTTTCTTTATGACTTAAAATGCATCTTTTTTTTTTTTTTTTTTTCACTACATTTCTCCTCAAACTCTCCTTCTTTCCAGAACATATGTTACTAATTAACAGCTGTTCTTACTCTCTATTAAATTTCCAATTTGAAAAATACATCATTTGGCACAAACACACTACCTGGCACTCAGAACACTGCAGTGAAAACAAAAGAAAAAACACTGCTTGATGTAAGCACGGCTACAGATTTGCACAAAAATCCAACATCTTCCTTATGCAAAACATTCATTAAAGATACCAAAAAATTATATATGAGGTGCTTACGGGTCAAAACTGTATAACTGAGAGGAGACCTGCACATAGCCTTTAAAGGAATGCAGAGAACCGACCAGGGCTTCTGACCTAATGTCCAATCCTCACCTTCTCCTGATGCACCCTCTTGGGTATCTACCTGGATACTGAACGAATGAGAATGGGCTACCAATTTGGAATTTAGCTGACCAAATTGTATTCCTATTGGTTAAACCAAAATACAAAATGATGGTACAACATGAAAAAATTTCATGCTGGCTGGGGCGTTACCCAGTTAAACAAGGACCTCGTTGAAATCTGAAAGCACACCCCAACTCAACATCATGAGAGTTAAAGATCGGTACTATCAACATAAGAAGCCTGAATAGCAAAGAAATGGAGCTAGCTAGCTGAGGAATTAGATAAGTACCAGATCGACATAATAGGGTTGACTGAAACAAAAAAAAAGACAAAAAATAGTGAGATCTTTCTGAACAATAAATACAAAATGTTATATTCAGGAAATGACAATCAAGGAAAAGAAGGAGTAGCCATAGTATTCAACACTAAATACAAGGCTAATCTTCTTGAATGGCAGACAGTCTCAAGTAGAGTGATGTGGGCAAATATCAGAATGGGGAATTGGACAATGAGACTTATTTGTGCCTATGGTTCCACAGAAGGTTCTACTAAGGTAGAAGTGGAGGAATTTTTTGATGCTTCAGAGAAAGAAACTGACACAATGAAAAAGGAAAAGTTGGTCCTTGTTGGGGATTTAAATAGCAGAGTATAATAAATTTAGTTTAATCCTTTATCCAAGTGTGAGCAAACAAAGTTTGCGCCTGAAAGTATCTTCAGGACTAGGGTAAGGTGGTACAACAGCAGGGCAACTCGTTGCAAAGGTGGAGCAAGCTACCAACAGTCCTGTCTCAGTATCTCCTATAATGCAAAACACATCTCCTTGCGGATATGTCTATTGTTATGCATTAAGGGAAGGGCCACTACCCAGACTAGTTTCGACCTTTACTGAGGTCTCTTCAGTGGGAGCCAGGCTCAAGCTGAGATACCAGGCAGAAGCATTCACAGGTGATCTCTACCTATAGGAGTAGCCAAATGGTGTGCCACCCTTTTTTAATAAATTACTCTGGATTTAGAGAAAGATGTTGAAAGTTTATTTTTCACTTGGTTAGAGTATAATAAATTTAGTTTAATCCTTTATCCAAGTGTGAGCAAAGAAGGTTTGTGCCTGAAAGTATCTTCAGGACTGGGGTAAGGTGGTACAACAGCAGGGCAACTCGTTGCAAAGGTGGAGCAAGCTACCAACAGTCCTGTCTCAGTATCTCCTATAATGCAAAACACATCTCTTTGTGGATATGTCTATTGTTATGCATTAAGGGAAGGGCCACTACCCAGACTAGTTTCGACCTTTATTGAGGTCTCTTCAGTGGGAGCCAGGCCCAAGCTGAGATACCAGGCAGAAGCATTCACAGGTCATCTCTACTAGGAGTTGCCAAATGGTGTGCCACCCTTTTTTAATAAATTACTCTGGATTTAGAGAAAGATGTTGAAAGTTTATTTTTCACTTGGTTAGAGTATAATAAATTTAGTTTAATCCTTTATCCAAGTGTGAGCAAATAAAGTTTGCTCACACTTGGTAGTGGCCCTTCCCTTAATGCATAACAATAGACATATCCACAAGGAGATGTGTTTTGCATTATAAGAGATACTGAGACAGGAGTGTTGGTAGCTTGCTCCACCTTTGCAACGAGTTGCCTGGTGTTGTACCACCTTACCCCAGTCCTGAAGATACTTTCAGGCGAAAGCTTTGTTCGCTCACACTTGGATAAAGGATTAAACTAAATTTATTATACTCTAACCAAGTGAAAAATAAACTTTCAACATCTTTCTCTAAATCCAGAGTAATTTATTAAAAAAGGGTGGCACACCATTTGGCAACTCCTATAGGTAGAGATGACCTGTGAATGCTTCTGCCTGGTATCTCAGCTTGGGCCTAGCTCCCACTGAAGAGACCTTATTCGCCAAAAGTCGCCGAAGTTCCAGGATATCCTTTATATTCGCCTTATTAGTGTTTTCTTTGTTGTTTTGTATTAATATTACTAACCTGTTGCTTTTTTATACTAACTTTACTAACTTGCTGGTAGTGTGTTTAACGCACTACGGGATTTACAGAGTCGCAAGACTCTTAATTTTTTTCTTTTTATTTTTTCTAGAACGCAGAGATCAAGATGAGTAGACCAGTCTACGTCCCCCCCCAGGACTAGGACACTCGGAGTGGAGATTCCAGGGTTAGAGGATCCCAGAGTTCTTACCACTGTCCTTAAGGAGATCGTAGGAGTTAATAACATCTTCTCCTTCACCACTTTTGGAGGAGGAAGATTTATATTCGTCGTTAAAAATGCGGCCACGAGAGATAAACTTCTAGAGGGCTTCACCGTCCAAGGGAAGCAGGTGATCCCAACCATGGTGGGATCGCAGGTTCGTCAGATCAGAATCGAACGCTTCCCCATGGAATACCTAGAGTCCGGAGATGACGTGCTCACACAGACATTTAGCAAGTGGGGGAAAGTGAGCAACATCAAAAAGAGCGTCTCCAAGGAAGACCCCGCTTGGTACTCTGGCGAGGTAACCTTTACTATGGACATGCGGCAACCCGTGACAAACCTCGTAAACATCGGCACGTCGCGTGTTCTTGTGAACTACCCCGGAGTACAACGGCAGTGCTTACGATGTGGCTCGATTGAACATCTGGGGAGTGACTGCCCCCGAGCCAAGTGCTTCAACTGCGTCGGCGCCGGGCACATCTCTAACCAGTGCCCTCACCCCTGCCATAAATGCTCTGCCAAGGACCATACAGTTACATCTTGTCCACTACGAACATTTGCAGAGCGGGCAGGGGTGCCAATTGAGGCACTTCCTTCGCAGCCTGCCCGAGACGCTGAATCTCCAGATCCACCTACCAACAGCAGGGAAAAGAAGTTTACCCAGACCATCTTGGGTAAAATCCCGAAGCGACAATCTGCAACAACACCAGCAGAAGGAACTGTTTCCTCCCAAGCAACAACATCCGCTGAGGAAGCAGTCCCCCCCCCCTCGGCAACTGCCAGTGTTCCACCACCACCACCATTGGAACAAGAACAACCTACAGTCGAGGGGAGTACAGAAGAAGCAATGGATAGTGAAACAACTACAACTATCCCCCCCTCAACAACATCCGAGGAAGCTTCTTCTGTTAGCGCTTCTAAGACTTCCCCTGCAGTAGCCAGCATTCCTCTCCCTGCAGAACAAAAGACACAGGAGGGGGTACAAGACCTTCCACCTCCTATAGAGCCTCCCAAAAAAAGGAAGGAAGTGGCTTCCCCAAAATCGGAAAAAAAACACCATCGAAGCCACTCCAGGAAGAGCACGGACTCCACAACATCGGAGTCCGAAATGGAGGTGGAAACCCCTTCCAGACATAAAGAGAGTGTCAATTCAAAAATCAAAAAATTTACCGGCTCCCAGTTTAACTTATACGACTATGACATCAAAGACAACAAGATCGTCAGCTTCAAAATCAAGAACATTCGCCACGAGTTCGAGGTACTCTCGAGCTCATGTGTTAAACTGGAAGCCGGTCTGCAGGGAGCTGGATACTCTACCTCCCCCCTGCAAATCGATAACTTAGTCAAGTATGTTAAACAGCTTCGCATCAAAGACTAAGGCCGGGTATAAAAACATCATAATGCCGCCACCCCCTTTTGTGTTGCCTCTCTTAACATCCGAGGGCTCCGTTCGCCATCCAAACAAGAGGAGGTGTGGAAGCTTATGCTAGCGTTTAACATCCGGCTCTTGTTCCTGCAAGAGACACATTTCTATCATTTCAAAGATATGCAGGAACTGAGCCATAAGTACCCCATCCATTCATTCTGGAGTTTCGGCACAAATACCACCGCCGGGGTCGGGGTACTTATGCTAGCCCCCCTCCTCGGAGCCTTCCATAACATCCAGAGGGATACAGAAGGGAGAGTCCTTGCCGTCGACTGGAAGTACCGGGGCTGTACCACCAGGTACATTAACATCTATGCCCCGGCAGACTGACCATCTAGGCCTGCATTCTTCCAGTCGCTTCACAACTACTTGTACGGTGCCCATCACGTCATCTTGATGGGGGACTTTAACTGCGTAGCGGACCCGGCCTACGATAAAGTAGGGGGAAATCCGAATACAGGTACTGCTGGCTACAGACAACTGGAAACCCACATCAGGAATCTCCAGTTGTCCGACATCTGGAGGGCTCATAACCCCTACTGTCGGGATTATACTTGGACAGGTCGAGGTATCGGCACCCGAATCGACCGCTTCTATCTGTCACCATCCCTTGTCTCCAGAGCCGAAGCTATAAGGCACGTTCCGATTAATTCTACCATCTCGGACCACAAATTAGTCGTGCTCAGTTACCATCCATTAGAAGCCGTAGATGTTGGTCCGGGCCCCTGGAAGTTACCACCAGACTTCCCGTCCCTGTTCTCAGCCAAGCTTAACCAACTGTGCTCCACCCGGTGCACCGCTGGCTGGGACTGGGACGCCTGGGCACGACTAAAACTTAACATCAAAGAAAACATGATAAAATGGGGCCAGGAACGTGCCTTCCTCAGAAGAGCTCGGCTCCGTGACCTTTACAAGGAGAGGAGCTGGTTCGTGGCTAGCCAACGCCAAGGTTTTCCATGTCACAACGCCATCCGTGACATTAATCTTGACATCGAATCGGAGAGACAGAAGCAGGTGGAAGAAAAGAACATCAAGATCCGTCTCCACCTCCGCTCGGAAGATAGGCAATCGGCCGCTTTTTACAACAGGCGTTATGTCAACTTCCGGCGGGAGCGAACCATTACTACCATCAAAGAAGGCGGGTGTGAACACACCACCACACCTAACATCATGAACGCCTTCTGGGGGTACTACAGTCAACTTTATCAAGACAACACTGCCCCCCAGGATTACTCCTGTTGGAACATTGACTCCTTCCCTGCGCACATCCAAGCAGGGTTGGATGCTCCATTTACAGCGGCCGAAATTACATCAGCCTTCAAACAGTGCCGCAATAAGAAAGCGCCTGGGCCAGACGGCTTAAGCACGGAACTCTACCGAGAGGCCTGGGACCACATCCTCCCCATTCTCGTGGCAATCTTCAACTCTTTCCTTACCACTGGAAACATGCCACGGGAATTTCTGGAATGCCATACCGTCTTCATCCCGAAGACCAACAGGGACCCTTCCATCATCAAGAACTGGCGTCCCATCAGTCTGTCGAACACGGATTACAAGATCCTCGCCCGTGTTCTCAACAACAGACTGAAGATCGGGATGAGGTACATCATCAAAAGTACACAAGTGTATGGTGTTCCTGGTCGATCGATGGAGTTCAATCTCATCCTCATCAGAGAAGTGCTACATCTGGTTAACATCAAGCAGTACTCCATGGCATTGTTGACAATTGATCTCAACCGAGCATTCGACAGCGTCCGGCATTCCTTTCTCTTCAACATCCTAGAGAAAGTCGGGGTCAGCAGTGGACTCCTCAACATCA
Source organism: Typopeltis vanoorti (assembly GCF_054136105.1). Lineage (NCBI taxonomy): Eukaryota > Metazoa > Arthropoda > Arachnida > Uropygi > Thelyphonidae > Typopeltis > Typopeltis vanoorti. The sequence goes on along the minus strand of NC_143569.1, from coordinate 79,580,642 downwards.
TCAGAGGAGGCTACAACAACAGCTCTACTCGTCTCCTCATCAACGGACACCTATCTGACCCCATCACCATCTAGAAAGGGGTCAAACAAGGGTGTCCCCTCAGTCCGCTGCTCTTTGCTCTAGCTCTTGAACTGTTCCTGCGGGCTGTGAACAACTCTCATGCGGTTAGAGGAATTCCACTTCCTCTCACCACGGATGATTCCAAGGTAATCGCCTACGCGGATAACGTGGTGGGCACTCTTAGGGACAACGACTCCGTACTTAACTTCTTTAACATCCTCAAGAAGTTTAAAGTGTCGGGGCTAACATCCAACCCCGACAAAACCAAGATCAAGTTGTACGGAGTCTGGGACCTGCACAACATTCCTGCAGGCCTCGTCCCTACTGCCGACCCCCTCACCATCCTGGGGGTCCCGTTCGAGGAACAGCCCGTGCTCAACATCGAACATCTCGACAACAAGACCGTCGAGAAACTCAAGGACTGGAAAAATGGACAGCTGTCACTCTCCTCCAGGGCTACTGTCATCAAAACCATCGTATGCCCTGCGCTTCAGCACGTCCTGAACATCACCAACATCAGCGAGGATCAGGAAATCCGGCTCTACAGGAAGCCCCTGAAGTTCTTCTGGGGCAATCTACGCCAGGAAGTCGATCTCAACATCCTTCAACTTCCGGAGAAGCGGGGGGGGGGGCTTCGGCCTCCCCTCCTTTAACATCAGGTACCTAAGTAATACCGCGTTCCATCTAAACAGGATACTGCAGACTACACATCACTGCAGTTATCCTGTGCGGTATTTCTTGGGTCACAAGCTTCTCCTTTTTGAGATCCCAGTCCACCAGGGTCCCAAGGCAGACATTGTTCCAGAAGATTACAACAGATTGTGCCAGCTAATGCAACAACTCCGCTCGTCGGGTGTGAACATCGCCGCGATCCGGATTCAACATGGTATGAACATTTATTTAACATCATTCATACCGACGTTCCGGATCTAGGAACTGACAACAACATCCTCTTCGGCCACCTCTCCAAACATCGAGGCAACCCGTCGAGAAGGGACCTGGCATGGAGGATAGCATATGGACACCTTCCAGTGAATGTGAACCGATGGTGGTTCAATAACACCTTGAACCCCATGTGCGACTTCTGCGGGAGCCCGGACACCGTGGAGCACGCCATCTACCGGTGTCCCATTTCCATCTTTATCTGGAGGAGGTTAAGCGACGTGCTCTGCATCCCCCTCCTGCTGCAGGAGCAGATCATCTTCCTGCAGTTTGCTCCACCAGCCAACAACAGGCAGAAGTTGCTTATCTTCATAATAAACGAGCTTAAGTATCACATCTGGAAGGTAAGAAAAAAATTCTCTAACTCTGCTAATCCTCCCAGTCTGTTGGATCTCTCCCGGATCGTATTTTATATGTTCTACGGTTCCTTAAGGAGGTTTTTATATCTTGAAAGAGAGGCTCTGGGTGACACCCTATTTAAGAACAAGTGGTGTTCACCTCCAATCCTGTGCAGTGTCAGACACAATAACATCAAATTCTGCCTGCTGCTGCTTTAACATCTCCATCTGCAGCAGCAGCTCCACTCTGAGTCATTTCCTTGGTCTCTGCGTCCCCCCTGAGGTCTTCTGTTTCCTGGTCTCCCACGGAGGTAGTTCGGAAGAAAAACCCAGGCAGCGAAGACTTACTCAAGGCGGGCTGCCCTGAAGGGGCAGGTCACCTGGGCACCGGCTACCTCTGTGGTCATTTCCATCTTGAGAGCCAGGCGGAGAATTGGGGTGAAAGAGTAGCATCTGATAGCGCGGAGCTAAATAGATGTGAGATGAGCTGAGGCCTACACTTCCTTTTTCCTATTCCCCACCTCCCCACCCGCCCTTCCCATCCTATTCCCCTTTCCCATCCCTCCTCATTTCCCCACCTCAACCTCACTGTCACTTCCCTTCCCTTCTTTCTCTTTTCTAACGGGGCACTCTGACCCCACTTCCTTTCAGTAGGCCAATGATGGGATTCCCCTCACTTTCACCCAATTCGCCAAGACGTGAAAGACAGCTCCAGTTCGAAGAAGAAAGAACCTGTGCCTACCAGTCGAAAAGAAGATCCATTTCCCGCGGCCCGAAGAGAGAGCTCCATGCTCACTTTCTACAGAAGTACCTCGCCGTTGGTAAGACCTTTTTTCTTATTATTGGCTCTTTTATCCATTCCTTCTGGTATCTCTTTGCTTGTTGTGAGGGACACCGGGCGTTCCCCGACTTCGCCCTCCTTTACCCCCCCCCTTCTACAGCCAGTAGTTAGGTCTTCCCCCAACAATGCCGTTATTCTTACCCAGAACTAGAACGCTTGGCATTGAAGTGAAGCGGCTCCCAGATGAGCGGACGTTAGTGAAAGCTCTGATTGATACAGTAGGGGCAGAAAACATATACGGTTTCATACCGTACTCAAAAGAAAGATTCCAAATTGTAGTTAAAAATGACCAAAAAAGGAGCAAATTATTAGAAGGTTTTCCCTGTGCGGGACAAACAATTAAACCTTATTTAATAGGGAGTTTACGAAAAACGTTAAGAATAACTAGATTTCCTTTGGAATACCTGGAGAATGAAGACAACGTCAAGAAATTTTTTAGCCAATGGGGCGATATTATTAATATCAAAGCATTTGAACATCCAGATTACAAAGGCTGGAAAACAGGCGACGTTGAAGTACAGATGGATATGAAAAGGGAAGTTCCCAACTTCATTTTAGTGGGCCAAACAAGAGTCATGGTTAACTACCTGGGGGTTAAAAGATTGTTTCCGATGTAACTCTGAGGGTCACCTAGGGGCAGAATGCCCAAAACTAAAGTGCACAAATTGCAAATCAACAGAGCACAAAATAGTAAACTGCACAGAAGCTTGTCTTAAATGTGGGGACATGACCCGTAAAGTGGACATGTGCTCGCACAGAACAACCTCAGAAGTAGCCGGAGGGACCATAATACCGATCAGGGCTATACCCCTCGGTACACCTGAGGTATCATCAGGGAGCGATTTTCCAGAGCTCCGGCAACAGACCAAAAAAGATACACTAGCAGAAAACACAACCTCCATGAAACCCGTAACGGGTAAGACACCCAGGGCAACCCGCCACATCAAGGAAATAACAGCCAACTTCGAAACCCGCAGCAAAGAGGAAGAAGTTGTAACAACCAGCGCCCCAATAAAGCGTACAAGAGAGGCAGAAACAGAAGAGGCAAAAAAGGCTAAACAAAGCAGCCTACTCTCGTCAGAAGATGAAATGGACAACATCCAAACTACAAGCCAATGCGAAGGCACCCAGCCCCTTGAGGAGGCGGTAACAAAGACAGGAACCTATCCCCAGTAGCGGACCAACCTGCAGAACCCCATTCACATATCTGCAGCACGGACATTTAGAGCATCACAGAAATGGAATTTCAAAACAACCTCGTTATGGATATTCCAAACAGCTCCGATAGTGAATCACAGGTGGAACATGTAGAGCAACAAACAGACAACACCCCCCCCCCTTCCTCCAAATACCAACATGGATTTTAAAATTGCCACTTTAAACACCAACGGTTTACGCAACCCCTTTGCACAAAGCACTGTCTGGAAGCTAATGTTAAGGTACAAAATTAATATCCTCCTGATTCAAGAAACCCATTTTTATAAGCATTGGGACATGGAGAACTTCTCGAGAAGCTACCCAGTCACTAGCTACTGGTGCTTTGGGGATGCTCACTCGCGAGGGGTGGGGATACTAATTCGCCCCCCAATCGCGTGGGGGTTCTTCAACGTCCAGAAGGACGCCATGGGACGTCTAATAACGGTAGACTGGAAGTACGGTGGCCGTACCATCCGGCTTGTTGCAGTATACGCCCCGAACAGCCCATACCACAGAAGCGGTTTCTTCTCTGCCCTTGAAAACTACCTCTTGGGAGCAGAACACCTAATAGTAGCCGGAGACTGGAATTGTGTGGAAGACACACGTTTGGACAAAGTAGGCAGGAATGCAAACTGCGGAACCGCCGCTCTAAAAAGATGCTGTGTAAATTTTGATCTCGTCAATGTCTGGAGGAGGAATAACCCATCGAAGGTAGAAACAACATGGTGCCGTGGCCAGATATCGACGAGACTAGATAGGGTGTACGTGTCCCAAAACTTGGAACAGTATGTTCAAAGGACACGTCACACCACAGCACACAACATGTCAACAGACCACAAATTGGTCATTTTAAAAATTACACTCCCAGAAGTTATGGAAACAGCCAGAGGTCCTTGGAGGCTTCCTCCTACCTTTCCCAGTCTTTTTAGCAACCAGCTACAGAAACTCTGTGATGAATGGACAAACATCAACTGGGACTGGGAAAACTGGCTGCACTTTAAGTGGCAGGCTAAGGAACTGTTTCAAAAATGTGGGCGCGAAAGGGTCTACCAACAACGTAAACGGCTGAGGGATCTCTACAGGGAACTCAGCTGGTACCGGTCAAGTGAACGGAGCGGAGTTCCCTGCGGACATCTTATCAGACAGGTAGAAATAGAGCTGCAGCAAGAGCGGCAGAGTAGAGTCGATGACCTCGACTTTCGCACGAGACTCTATCTCAGAAATTTGGAAACACCCTCCGCCGCATTCTACAATCAACAACGGGTGGCAGCAAACGATGAAAGAACGATTTACCAGATCAAGGAGAAAGGCCAGATTCTAAATTCAACCCATGAAATACTCCGTCACTTTCACCAGCAGTATCTCGGCATCTTCGCTGACCAGCAGGGCACAGATGACTTCAGTGAGTGGGACGTCAAACGTTTTCCCGAGCATCTTAGCGCCCTACATGACAGGCCGATAACTGTAGCTGAAATAAAAGCCACATGCAAAACGATGAAGACAAAAAAGACCCCAGGGCCAGACGGACTGGGGATAGAATTCTATAGATCTATCGGGGACCTTGTACTGCCAGCACTAGTAAAGATCTTTAACGAATTCCTCACTTCGGGAAACATCCCCGAGGAATTCGCTAAGAGCTATACAATCTTTATCCCCAAAAAAGACCGAGATCGGACCTTGTCAAATAACTGGCGTCCCATCTCCTTAACTAACCTAGACTATAAACTTTTCGCAAAAATTATCTGTACACGCATTAAGGGCGGAATAGAAAACATAATAACAAGTTCACAGGTCTATGGAATCCCAGGTAGATCTATGGAATTTAATCTCTTCCTGCTAAGAGACCTAATCAGACTGGCCAAGGAAAAAAAATACCCCCTGGCACTTCTCTCCACCGGCCTGGAAAAAACGTTCGACAGCGTCAGCCACACGTACTTACAGGACACCCTAAAAAAAGTAGGCATAGGCCCGAGACTTCGGCGTACAATTAAACATATGTACGCGGAGGCCTCGACACAATTGTCTATTAATGGGTTTCTGACAGAACCAATCCGTATAAAGAGAGGGGTTAGGCAAGGCTGCCCACTAAGTCCCCTTCTCTTTTCCCTAGCATTAGAACCCCTCATCAAAAGAATAGAGAACACCCCTGCAATTAATGGTATTCCACTGCCCCAAGTCTTCAAACAGTGCAAAATAGTAGCATATGCAGATGATGTAGTGGCCACACTCAGATACTCTGAGTCTATCTGCATCTATCTTGACATACTGCAAAACTTCAGCATAGTCAGTGGTCTCCGAGTTAATGCCCAAAAAACCAAAATCAAAAATTTTGGAAATTTCCATAACACCGGACTTCCCTACGGTTTAGCGCTGCATACGCAGCCGCTAACAATACTAGGAGTTCCCTTTTCTGAGTCGCTAGCTTAACCAGTTAAAAAATTACAGGAAATAAGTATGGAAAAGATAAGTCTATTCAAACCGACCTTTTTCTCCTTTTATGGCAGAGCCACAGTGATAAAAACAATCATTACCCCAATGCTGATGCACACAGTCAATATCACAGGCATCACACTGCTACAAGAAAACCAATTATCCAAAAAACTCATCGATTTCTTCTGGAATGAAAAAAAACATGAGGTTAAAAAACAATACCTGCAACTAAAACATGAAGAAGGGGGGTACGCTCTGCCTGATCTCAAAAGCTTGCTTTATGCAAATACATTCAAAACTGTACGGAAAGCCTTAAACTCAAACCATATTTCAGGCCTCCTAATTAGATATTTTATAGGACTTTTCCTCCCCCTCTTTGGAACCACGGACTATGCTGGACCCCGTGCAAGGGTTGTGCCCAAGTGGTACCGCACACTAGTAAAATCACTCACAGTACTTAGAGACAAAGGAACAGAAATCCTCACACACAAACCAAAAGCAGTATACTGGGATTTCTTCCAACTCTCCAGGCATGATACACCAAACCTCGGGACAAACAATGAAATTCTCTTTAAAGACATCAAGAATAGCTGGGGACAGCCTTTTCATCGGGATCTGGCCTGGCGAATAGCCTATGGGCGGCTCCCGGTGAAACAGGTTAAATCTAGGTACGTACCCAGTCCGTGCGATCCGTTTTGTGATGTCTGCCGGGGCGTGGAAACGGTGGAGCATTTCTTTTATTTTTGCCCACCAGCCCAACACGTCTGGCAAAGACTGAGCACAGCACTGGGAATCCCGATGCTCTCACTAGAAGAGGTCATACACCTGCAATTCCCGCCACCAGTCAACAAGACCCAAAAATTCGCCATTTTTTTAATTAACGTCTTAAAGTATCGCATCTGGAAGGTACGGAAAAAATCCCAGGTACGGGACGCAAATTTAATGTACGCAGGAATAAGGAAAGGTTTCTTTTTTTACCTTCCTAAATTTCTTGCGCAAGAGAGACATCTACTAGGCGACTTTAAATTTGTGAACAAATACTGCAAACCACCGAAAATATGCTTTCTTATACAGGGACGCATCAAGCCCTGTATATTTCTTTAGTATCTCCAAAACTCCACCTAACTCTCCCTAGGAAAAGTAACAACCACTCTGTTCTTCCTCGCCACAAAGCTTTCGCTGGCACGGTTTCCTTTACTCCAAATAAGGGTGTTAGATCTGAGAACCCGGGCTGCGAAGGCTTACTGCGAGGCGGTGCTGCTCCTTGTGAGCGGCATCTCCCGGGCCAGTCTTCTACCCCATTCTAAGTCCCAGTGGTACCAGGTCTGTAAGTTCCTTATTTTGTTCCCTTTCAGTTCAACTGACCGGACCTTAAGTCCTTTGATTTTTATGTAAATTTAAAAAAAAAAAAAAAAAAGTTCTAACTGAAATTATTGTTTTCAAAACAGGTCAATGGATCTCCTTCACAGATAACTGACGAAATTATTAAGGATAAATTTATAAGTGAACTATTAGTCAAAATTTTTATGGTTAAATTTTATTTATTTTTAACAGATAAATTGAGAATATGTGTCGCAGACCAATTAGCCATATAAGGCTAAACAGGTTGACTGAGGCCTCTTTTACCTCCTACTATCCTACTCTATCTTTCATTATTCTCCTCTCTTACTGTTTGCTGACCCTCAGCATGCTTTATTCTCCAAAGGCCGATGATGAGAGACATGAACTCCCATTCGACCTTAATAAAGGTCAAAACTAGTCTGGGTAGTGTCCCTTCCCTTAATGCATAACAATAGACATATCCGCAAGGAGATGTGTTTTGCATCATAGGAGATGAGACAGGAGTGTTGGTAGCTTGCTCCACCTTTGCAACGAGTTGCCTGGTGTTGTACCACCTTACCCCAGTCCTGAAGATACTTTCAGGCACAAACATTTTTGCTCACACTTGGATAAAGGATTAAACTAAATTTATTATACACTAACCAAGTGAAAAATAAATTTTCAAATAGCTGAGTAGGAAATGATTGTCAGACATACAAAAACATTTTGGGAAAATTTGGAGAAAAGAGCAAAGCCAATAATAATGGCAAATACCTGTTGGATTTCTGCTCAGGTCATGGACTGGTTATTACTAACACCATGTTCCAACATAAAAATGTGCACATATTCACATGGAGAGTAGAGGGAAGGAATAAGAAAAGTCTCATTGACTATGTTATTCTTGATAGTGATGATTTCTCCCTGATGCAGGACACCAGAGTGTACAGAGGATTTGAAATTAAAAGCAATCACTATTTAGTCTTGAGCAGGATAAAATTGAATTTCGTATTGAAAAGAATAACACGTAAGAAAGTTTTAAAGTTTTAAATATGAACTGTAGACAAAGATTATTGAAGAAAAAATGAAAGAGTTTGAGAAAAGGAACCAAACCTTGGAGATTCAGTGGCAAGCCTTGAAGAAAACTCTGATTGATTCAGGCAGAGAGGCATGTGGTGAGGTTGTCTGCAAGGATAGAAAAATCAGAACTCCATGCTGGACACAGGAAGTTAAAGATGCAGTGAAGGAAAAGAAGAAAGCATATCAAAAGTTCCTGGCAAATAAGTCAGCTTGTGCTCTTAGATAATACAGAGACAAATGTAAGAAAACTAAGCACTGTGTAAAACTAGCTAAACAAAGGTCATGGAGGACTTTGGCAAGAACATAGAAAATAAATATCAAGACGGTGTTAAGATATTGTGGAGGTTGTTGAAGAAGCTTAGAAATGGAAGAAAGAGTGCTGTAAAAGGAGTTAGAGATGATAAAGGTTACATGAAAACAGGAGAAAAAGATATCCTTGAAGTATGGAGTAATTACTTCGAAAAATTGCTAAATGAAACGAGCAGTGATAGCACAGTGGTAAAAATCAGTCAACAGGCATCCTGTCAGGAATACTCAAACTATTTCACGTAAAGTGAAGATCTGATCCTGACAGCCTCTATTTGACCTGAATCCAGCTTGTGGAAGAAAAGCTGGGTGAAGAACAAGCTGGATTCAGGCCAAATAGAGGCTGTCAGGATCAGATCTTCACTTTACGTGAAATAGTTGAGAAAGCATGGGAATATAACAAAGATCTGTATTTAAGTTTTATCGATCTGGAAAAGGCATATGAGAAGGTGCCAAGTGAGAAGTTATTCAATACACTACAGTTATATGGTGTCAATGGGGCATTATATCAAGCAATACTTAGTCTGTATTTGAGTTGTAAGTCGGCAGTTAGAATTGAAGGCAGTACAGGAAGGTGGCTTAATGTTAAATCTGGTGTGAGACAAGGATGTACATTATCCCCTCTGTTATTCATTATCTTTTGGATCACATTATGAAGGAAAGTGGTATTAAACATGATATCAGAATTGGAGATGTTAATGTCAGTTCTTTGCTTCATGCGGATGATAATACTTCCGCTACAAGTTTGCAAGATTTCCTGACTAAATTGAATAACTGTTGTAATAGATATGGTATGAAGGTGAGCATTAAAAAGACAAAGACAATCAAAATAACTAGAATTGTTGAAAATGTCAACTGTATTGTGAATGGGGAACTGTGGAACAAGAAAAACATTTCAGCTACTTAGGCACGATTTTTACTGAAGATGGTAAATTAAATATCGAAATAGACAACAGAATCAACAAAGCTGGTATGGTAGGAAGTCTAATGAATAAATTCATATGGAATAAGAGAGAAATTAGTCGGAACACTAAATTGGCTGTATACAAGGCAGTGTTCAAACCAGTTTTAACTTATGGATCTGAGATCTGGGTCAGAAGTAAAACAGTTGACCAAAGACTAGAGACCGCAGATATGAGAATCCTGAGAAAGATTAGAGGCGTGAACAGATGGCATCAATGGCAATATCATATTAAAAAGGAGGCTATTAGGAAAGAACTTGACATCGTCGGCATCCAGGAATGCATTAGCAGAGCTAATCTGAGGTGGTATGGTCACTTAAACAGAATGGGCAAGGAAAGATTAGCAAAACAAGTGTTCTCTGCCAGGTTGGCAGGAAAAAAACCAAGAGGAAGACCGAGATATATGTGGATTGATACAGTACAATGTGTCTTAGACGATAGAAATATAAGATCTGATAATGCTAATATTGAAGTCTTGACAAGTAACAGACTGATTTGGAGGAAAATTGTAGATAGGAAGTTAGTAATGATGTAAATTTTTCATGTAGTACTATCATATCCTGTACACCCCTTGAGGGTACATGTCAGGAATTTGATGATGAAAAATTATATACTTGGTTTTAATCCTATACCCAAGGAAGCAAAAAATATTTTGTGTGGGAAATATATTCACGTCTGAACTATTTGTATATAGAGGCTAATGATTTCGCATCACTTGCCCTAGTATGTATCCCATAATGCAAAGCACACCCTTTCAGATATGTAAAATGCTATGCATAATAGGAAGGGCCACTATCCAGACCTGGGAGAGATACCAAGGTTGAAGTAATGCAGAAATCATACACATCTCATATACAAGTAGCCAAAAGGTGCTAGACCTTGTTAATAAAAATCTCTGGATGAGAGAAAGATGAAATTTTTTTTTACCTTGGTTCTATTTTACATTAAAGATATTAAGAAATTATATATTTGGTTTAATGTATAATTGAACAAAGGTAAAAAAACTTTCAACATCTTTCTCTCATCCAACGATTTTTATTAATAAGGTCTAGTACCTTTTGGCTACTTATGAAATATACAAGTATTTCATAATATATGAAATATACAAGTATTATACAAGTACCTTGTATATGAAATATACAAGTATTTCATATACAAGGCTGGCCCACTGAAGAATTGAGTTTTTTGGGGGACTTACGAAAAATGGCGGCCCGTGTGTTAGTGTTTTGTGTAGTGTATTATTGATGATGAAATTAAAGAGTCAGCTGAGTCATTGTGTTGTTAATTAGTGGCGATAGTTTTGAATGATAAATGATATATACAGAGGTAAGTGTTCTTCATTTTCTAAGGTTTTTTAAGGTGAAATATATGCTACCGTTGCTGGTAGATCGATTTGATCTACGGGATATATATAATAGAGTAACATTTTATTGCTGGTAGACACCTAAGAGTGTCTACGGGATCTGCTAGTGGACCCTCAAAAGTTCACAGGATTGTCTTTGCCTGCTCGGGGCACCTGAGGGACCTCTACTCTTTCTCCATCTGTGTCTCAACACATTTTTATTTCTTGAAATGACAAAACTTTTAAATGAGACCCAATTCGAAGAAGTCTACAGGGAATTCCTCAGACTGGGAAAGCTACTGAGTGATAACTGGCCGGGAAAGGTTAAACTGTATGACACGTTTCCCCCCGAATGTGTCTCAGACGCTGTCGCTGAAGATAATTTAGAGTCGATGCCTTCTACTCCTTCAGACTTTGCAGAAGTGCGTGCTCACAAAGTCGTCGCTGAAGATCATTTAGAGTCGATGCCTTCTACACCTTCAGACTTTGTAGAAGTGCGTGCTCGCAAAAAGCGAAGAACAACAGAAGAACCGCACAATGACAATACTGTAATGGAACAGGATTCTCAGGGTTCGGATGCCGCTACCTCTCCCAAAGAAAAGGTGCCTCCGGTCATCCTTAGAGAAAAACAAAAGTGGGCAGCTTTACGATCCACAATGTCCAATCTGCATATTGGCTTCATTAAGGCCAAAAACATGGATGAAGGCATAAAGATTCAGCCAGCAACAGTGACAGACTACAGAAGGTTGACCAAGGAACTGGACAACAGAGGCATCCAGTATCATACCTTTGCGCTCAGTTCAGAAAAAAATTTAAAAGTAGTCCTTCGTGGTGTCTGTGAAGACATTGACACAGCAGAAATCGCTGCTGACCTAAATTCTCAGGATCTGCCACCAGTCAAAGTGAGCAGAATGTACAAAGCAGACAAAACTCCCATGCCGTTAGTCCTTGTTGAGATTCACAAAATATATAAGGATATCTACAACTTAAAAACAGTCTGTGGTCTCATCGTCACACCGGAACCACTCCGTAAAAGATCATCTTCTGGGCAGTGCCACAGGTGCCAAAAGTTTGGCCATGCCCAGAATCTATGCCGAGCAGAATATAGATGTTTAAAATGTGGAGACAGCCACCCAACCAATACCTGCACTAAGCCAAGGACCACCTCGGCCAAATGTGCCAACTGCAGTGGCCCTCATCCGGCGAACTACAAAGGATGTACTCAACACCCAAAGAACAGACGGATGGAGGCAATCAATCAGCCCTCCTCCTACAGTACAAGAACACCAGCGGCCCAGACATCAAAACCGGAGACTCATCGACCACAGTCGGAGACCTCCAACCAAAAGCAAACAAGAAGTTATGCCGATGTGACCCGTACAACTAGGCCAATTCCAGAACAAAATCAACCAAGAGCACCTAAAAACCTAACAGCTATTATCACGGCCTCACTAGCAAACATGCTACAAAATTTTAGCCTATCAAACCCTACTGAAACCTCCACTAAAAGATTTCTTCGTGAAACACAGGTCATCCTCACAGCTCTCATAAATGAATAGTAACAAACTCATTCCAGCATCTCTTCAAATAGTTGCTTGGAACGCAAATGGCCTCAAAAACAAAATCCTGGAACTCCGTGCCTTCACATCTAGGTATCAGCCAGATGTTATTCTAATCAGCGAAACTCATCTAAGACCCTCAGACAACCCTACAATAAGGGGCTATCACCTATACAGAAATGACAGACTACTCTACAGAGGTGGTGGCACTGCCATCTTCATTAAAAACTACATTAAGCACCACTCTGTGAGCATTCCTTCAACCACTAACCTTGAGATCACAGGAGTGGAAGTAGTCACCAGCTCCACTGGCAAACTGAAAATCTACTCAGCTTACAACCCTCCCCAAAAATCTCTACTTCACTCTGATCTAAATGCCATCTTAGGCATCAGAGGGCCCACCATTATTGCCGGGGATCTGAATTCCAAGCACCCTGCCTGGAATTGTTCAACCACAAACAAGAATGGTTGCATCCTTTTCAATTACTTAGGATCAAGCAACGCTGTTGTGGCAGGCCCCACCGAACCAACTCATCTCAGTACGTTCGGCACTGCTGATATCCTGGATATAGCTATCCTGCAGGATATTAAACTTCAGTACAGTATCATTTCTATGGATGAACTATCATCCGATCACAATCCAATACTGCTGCAGCTGGGAAATCAGGAATTCCTGTGTCCTCCTTCTCACTCCTACATTGTATGGGAAAGACTGTCAGCCGCACTCAAGGATCATATTGGACCTGTTCCTCACATACGCACAAAAGAAGAAGTAGAAACTGCAGTTACAAATCTCACACAACAAATTAATTCTGCTATAAAGGTAGCTTCCTCCTACAAATCTGCCCGCAAGCCAGATCGTTTGCCTGAAGACATCATGAACTTAATCAGAGATAAAAACAGAGCTCGAAAGAGATTCCGTAACACGTGTGCACCACAAGACAAAACAAATCTAAACAGACTAAATGGGGCAGTAAGAGATGCACTGAAAGCTCACAGAGACTATGTATGGGATGAAAAGTTATCCTCCATTTCACCTAGTGATCACTCCATCTGGGGACTACTGAAAAATACCAAAAACAAAGGCAGATCCCTTCCCCCAATATTAACTGATCAGGGCCTTGCTCACACAGATGTGGACAAAGCAGAGGTTATAGCGCACAGCTTGGAAGAGCAATGCAGGCCTTCGTATGGAAACCTTGACTTTGACCACATACATAAGATTCACAGCAAGGTCAGACACTCACTCAAACTTCCTATCACCAGCACTGACCATATTGCATCAACATCACCTGCTGAGATATATGACATTATTAAAAATTTAAAGAACAAAAAAGCTCCTGGACCAGACGGCATTACTAATCGTGTGATTAAACTTCTGCCCCGGAGGGCAGTAGTGTACCTGACCAGTATAATAAATGCAATTTTAAGATTTCACTATTTTCCTTCCACCTGGAAACTGGCTGACGTAATTCCCATACATAAGCCAGGCAAAGACTCACACCTACCCCAAAATTATCGTCCAATCAGTCTCATCTCAAATCTGGGTAAGGTTGCAGAGAAGGTCATCCTCTCACGACTTCAAACCTCAATAAATGACCTAAACATCCTTCCAAAAGAACAGTTTGGTTTTAGGCAACACCATAGTACTACCCAGCAAATCCACAGAATTGTTGAATACATCACAACCAGCTACAACTGGCGCCAGTGCACAGGTGCTGTTTTCCTAGACTTATCCAAAGCATTTGACAAAATCTGGCATTTTGGACTCCTGCACAAGCTTATCTCAGCCGGCATCTCACCTAAAATGGTTCATTTAATCCACTCATATCTTCAAAATAGATCAATGCAAGTAAAAATCAACGGTTCTACATCCTCCCAGCGCCACATCTTTGCTGGAGTGCCGCAGGGATCGCTGCTGGCTCCATTGCTGTTCTCTGTATACATGTCAGACATCCCACACAATCCGATGACTTCCATTTTGGCCCTATATGCAGACGATACGGCAATACTAACCAGATCTCTCAGACCCCATTTCATTACCAGAAAGCTTCAAGAAAACATTCTAAAGCTGGAGGGTTGGTTCTCTAAATGGAGATTGGAAGTCAACCCCCAGAAAAGCTCAGCCGTTCTTTTCTCAAAAAGGCCAATGTCTCCTGTAGGAGATTTGTTACTATTCAATATTAAAATTCCCTGGCAGTCAGAAACAAATTACCTGGGTGTAATTCTCGACAAAAAGCTATCTTTCAATCAACACACCAAGTCTGCATGCACAAAGGCATCTAAAGCCATAGCACAGATCTATCCGCTAATTAATAGAAATAGCAAGCTTAGCAACAGAATCAAATTGCAGCTATACCAGTTGACGATTCGTCCTATAATCACCTATGCCTCTCCGGCCTGGAGCCACACCTCTAATGCTAACATCATCAAAATACAGCGAGTGCAGAACAAGTGCCTGAGAATGATTTTGAATGCCCCGTGGTATGTTAGAAACACTCAACTCCACAGAGACACAAATATTCCCTATATCTTCTCTTTTCTACGATCCTTAGCCACCAAGTTTTTCCTAAAGACGTCCACACATCCCAACGATTTGGTTCAACAAGCTACAGCATACGATCCAACGGACATATTCAAATACAGAAGACCAAAAGCTATATTGGCCTCCTTTAGTGATGCATAATCTCCATGCCCAATCAGGGCGAGCATTCTGCTCATAAATTTTACCTTCACTGCAACCACAACAGATAGCGGGGAATATGAAAAGCATCTTGCTTCACCCCTAAAGACATAAATGTCAATTGTCAATTGGCCCACTGAAGAGTATTGCCATGCTCTTCACTAAAAACTCAATACTCCCCAAAGATGATATCTTCCTATTTAATACGAAGATTCCCTGGAAAGCAGAAGCCAAATATCTGGGTGTACTGCTGGACAGAAAACTAACTTTCAGTTCACATATAAAAGCCTCATATTCAAAAGCATCAAGAGTCATTGCACAGCTTTACCCTCTTATCAATAGGAATAGCAAGCTGGATACCAAAATAAAACTGCTCCTTTATCAACTGTTGATTCGACCCATTATCACTTACGCATCCCCAGCCTGGAGTCACACCTCAAGTACAAATATCCTCAAACTACAGAAAGTGCAAAACAAATGTCTCCGCATGATATTAAACGCACCATGGTACGTCAGAAATGTCCAACTTCACCGGGATACAAATATCCCCTACATCTATTCTTTCCTGCAGTCTTCAGCAGTGAAGTTCTTCTCAGTGTCCTCTTCACATCCAAATGAATTAGTGCAACAAGCAGCAAATTATGATGAAACAGACTTCTCAAAATATAGGAGACCAAAGGCCATCCTACTTCCAAATGAAGATCTCTGAATCGCACCCACTCAGGCAGAGCTCTTAGCTCATAAACTTTTCCTCACACAGTAATCCTTATCAGATAGCAGGGAATAAAAAAGCATTTTGCTTCGCCCTTATAGTCAGCAACGTCTTGCGTCTTGCGTGGCCCACTGATGAGACCTCAATAAAAGTCAAAACTAGTCTGGGTAGTGGTCCTTCCCAATTATGCATAGCATTTTATACGTCTGAAAGGGTGAGTGTGATTTTTATTATGGGATACATACTAAGGCAAGTGATGTGAAGTCATTAGCCTCTATATATATATACAAATAGTTCAGACATGAATATATTTCACACACAAAACACATTTTGTTTCCTTGGGTAAAGGATTAAAACCAAATATATAATTTCTTAGTATCTTTAATGTATAACAGAACCAAGGTTAAAAAAAAAACAAAAAAACTTTCGATATGTAAAACACTATAAGCAAACAAAATTCTTTAGTTCTTCAAATGCACAAAAACTTACTTGGAAATCTTAATATTTTCATTTCATGTGAAGTTTTTAAATTCCAGACATAAAATTTTTGAAGTGAGCCCTTTTTTTTCTTTCTTTATATCAACAAATTGTGTTAGAAAAACTAAACACACACACACAGTTGCTAAGTTGAAAAGATGTAAAAAAAAAAAAAAAAATTCACTAAATTTTACAAGGCTACATCAAAAATTTCAATAAAGTACTGAAATAATTTACATGCCTACATAGTGCAACAATCAAAGTTAATGTTTAATCACATGCAGATGACTGTCATAAAGCAATTCAACTTAGCAAAGATAGGACATGCAAAGAAATACATCAACCAGATCAACAAAGACAGATGCATCTGACATTATTAATATGAAGACTAACTAATTATTCAACCATATATTTAGAATGAGATACCCTGTGATCTTTATTTTTTTAAATCCTATTTCTGTCGATGTAATCTTAAAAGTGCAGATCAAAAAGTCTGCGAAACAGTTTAGGGCATGGTAGATTGAAATAAATTCAAACCAAAAATTATGAGACTATACTGTTTGAAGTATGAAAGTCAACTACAAAAACTTACAGACATATGGTAAAATGCCTTGTTTCAAAAAAGGATTTTGTTTTTAGGGAACGAAATCATATATTCATCATAACTACTTAATGACATGCGTTTATTTTTCAACTTACTAAAGGTCTGTAGCTACAGGTTCATAATACTTTGATGATTTTAAGTGTCCAAATGCACTTTCAAATGATGTTGCTCGCTTAAAATTTAAACCTTGTGAATGCTTTTCTTTTTCATTTCCATTATTTTTCTGCAACTCAGAAGAATCACTTGACTTACAAATTGGAGCATATCTTTCTAGATCTAATTTTGAATCTTGTGAGGTCAGAGAAGATGCCTTAGTTGGTGACTGCTGACTCAATTCTTTAACTTCCTCTAAAATTTTGCCTGGTTCAAAATACTGTCGAACCTTGAAATAAGAAATGTGAAATATATTATTCACAGAGTAACGTTTAAAAATATTTTTCCATTTAAATTATAAAAAAAAAATTCCATTTTTAAATGGGAGAAACTCAAAATGGTGAAAACTTAAAGTAGTTAAACTAGAACTGCAAAATATTCCAATGATTTTATTTGATAAATGATAATCAGTACTGCAAACTTTCTTTAAAGTTTTATATATCAGAATTTTTTTCCCCCCATTTTGGTATTTATATGAACAGTCAGAACCAGGTGATGAATTATTCAAAATGCTTTTATACTTGGGTATCTATATATATCTTTTTAGTTTTTTGCCCTGGTTAAGATATTATTATTATAATACAGGTATTGCCATGGATTCAGAAGACTCATCATGGGAGATCCATTATTCACACACTAGTCCTTAAACTCATTCACTGATGAAGCACCCACAACCACCTCGGACAATCCATTCACCACCCCCCAAACAAAAAATCTAGTCCTAACACCACTGTTAACCATATTCTTACACAACCTTCACTGCTGAACTTTCATTCTCTCCCTCCTTGAAATGTACTGAAAAACGTGCTCAGTGTCAATCCTATAATACCCCTTTAATAACTTAAATGTCTTCTATCACGACTTCTCTTTTTCACCTATCAGCTAATTTTTGAAGTCCACAGACTATCAGTCTATTCTTATAGGGAGCATTCCATAGACCTGCCATAGTATTTGTCACTTGCCTCTGAATTCTCTCCATCACTTCATCCCAATGGATTCCAGGAGTCCAGATCTATGTGCAGCAGTCCAGTTGTGGCCTTATTAAACCTTATATAGGAGAACAATAACTTCTCTATCCCTGTTTCATTAGTCTGTTCTTCAACAACCATGTAATCCAATGTGCCATTTTGGTTATCTTCACAATATGCCCTCTAAACTTAACCTTCCTATTCCTAATCTCAAGTTCCTGGCCCTCAGTTTCCTGCAGCTCAGTTCCATCAATATAGTACACAGCCTCTGATCTCTTCCCAAAGTGTATTATCTTATACTTGTTCACATTGAACTGGCAGCCATTTACCTTTGCTTATACCATTAGTCCTTAAGTCTCCCAGTAGGATCTCTACATCACCTTCATTTACTATTTCTCTTCAGAATTTAGCATCATCAATAAACAACTGAATAGTTGCTGTCAAATTACTTCCTACATCATTGATATACAAATTAAATAATAGGACTGAGTCCTGTGGTACACCACTGATCACCTACCTTCTCCTGTACTCAACTCCTCCATAAACCACTCTTTGATATCTGTTCATCAGCTATCCTCTAATCCAAATCACCAGATTCATATCCATCTCCATTTTTGCTCCAATTTATGCAAAGAGTTCTATGTGGATTCTTGTCAAATGCTTTTGCAAAGTCTAGCAATATTACTGAGTAGCCAATTTCCTTATGCAACTCCATTGTCAGTTTATTATAAAAAGCAAGCAAATTACTAAGGCAAGACCTATGCTGCACAAAGCAATGTTGTTCTTTACAGAGGATCATATTTCCATCCACCCAGTCTTGAATTCTGTCCTTCACAGATTTCTTCAATAACTTAACCACCACACCTGAGATTCCAATTAGCCCATAATTTGCTACTTCTTTCTTGGAGCCTCATTTATGCCATGGGACTATTTTGTTCTTTTTCTACTCCAATGGCACCTTCCCAGTATTGAGGCTTAAATTAAAGCTTGGTGAGAGGAGCTGATAATTTTCTTGCACATTCTCATAATACACGAGCAGATATGCCATCTAACTCCATGACTGCGTTCATACTGAGGTTCTGTAATATTTTAGGCAGTTCCATTTCTTCAATCTCTATGCTCTTATTAATGTCACCACCCAGATGGCATAGCCCTGCACAATGTTCACTCAGTAATTCAATTGGTTTGGTTCTGTTACCTCCCACCATCAGCACTTTTTAAAATCACCCTCCCATAGCCATTCCTCCTTTTTCTTTCCATATAACAAAAGAACTCTATAGGATTTCTTTTGGCCTCATCAGCTAGCTTCCTCTCATACTTAGACTTGGCTTTACTCACCATACAGGTCACCCTTCTTGCTTGTGCCTTATACTGCTCATGGGCATGTTGATCTCCTTTTTCTTTATAATCCCTCCACAACCTTTTCTTTGTATGCAAATCCTGCTTAATGATATTATTCATTAATCTAACTCCTACCTGATTTGTGCTTCAGATACATTTCTCTTCAAACATTTATGTTGGCATCTCTGACAGAAAAATTGGTCCTTGTTAGATATCTAAATAGCAGAGTAGGAAATGAATACTAGACATATTAAAATGTTTTGGGAAATCTGAAGAATTTGGCAACACTAATAATAATGATAAACATCTGTTGGATTTCTGTTCAGGACATGAACTAGTCATTACTAACTCCATGTTCCAACATAAAGATATGCATAAATAAAAAAAATAAAAAAGACTTTTAAGAATCTGCAGCAGCACTCATGAACCAGCATGAAAAGAAGACCTAAAAGACACAAGATATAAAAGGCTGATTGATTCTGTTTTTGTTCAGAGTGATATCTTCACGCTGATTCATGAGTGCTGCCGCAGATTCTTAAAAGTCTTTTTTATTTATTTTTTTAAAATTTACTATGGTAAATTTTTAGAATATGTGGCAGCACTCAGAAATCAACTGAATTTAAATAAATATGGTTACATAAAACTTCCTAAAATTTGGGAAGCATTAATTATCAGAGATCCCACCTTACATCCTAGACCACCTACAAATACTCAGAGGGTACACCAACTAGATAGGACTTTATAGTCACCCACGTTTCACTTAGTATTGTGTTGTATTTGAGTGTGTGTGTTAATCGTTTTTTTGTAATCCCTGAAGATGTGACTGAGATGAAATATTGAAAGCATTCAAATCAGTTTTAATCCTTTCCAAGTGTTGTATGTATTCCATTAAACCTCCAATATGATGTCCTCACAGCAATCAATTCATTCCAATCATGCATAATTCTATAAGAGAAAAACCTAGCTGTTGCTCCCCCTTCTTCACTGCATTCATTCTCGACTTCCATGGATGCCCCTCATACCCCCTCCCCACACTCTCCATAAAAATTCCATCTACTGGTATACTGTCCTGCTTGCTAGTGACTGTGTCCACAAATTCTCAATCAGTTGTCATAATCTGTATTCCACGATCCTGAAATCTTTAACACGCCTTTGCATTCTCTCCACTGTATCAGCTCAGCATCACCATGGAAACCAAGGGACAAGATCTGCATACTTATGGAGCCTGATTAAGGCCTTATACAATGTGAACCATAACCTCTTTACTTCTGCATATCATAACACCTTTACTTCCAATGCATTCATCACCTTGTAGTGCGTAAGTAAACTGGTGAAACATGGCCTTCCCTAGTAAACCGATGCTGTTCATTGCAAAGCATAGATTTTCTATCAACCCATTTCTGTACACAAGATCTTAACTTTCTAAAATCTTCAACACCACTCCAGAAATACTAATAGGTTGATGGTTGGACAAATCAGTCTTTGCACTACCCCTGTGCAATGGGATTATCAAACATTCTTCCCACACCTGTGGAATCTACCGTGTGCTGAGACTCAAATTATATAGCCTGGTACTGTGCTTGTTCTTTATGAAGATGAATATTCACTATCAGATGCTAGCAAAATATTGGATTTCTATCATCCAACAGTATCACATCTCCTCAAGAGAAGATGTCCGTGCATGGTTAGTCTAGTGGCTTTGCGCTTCGCAACCATATGCCTGGGGAAGGAGTGTCCTAGGTTCGATTCCCGTCAACGATGTGAGGAGCTCAAGGATCTTCCTCAGCCATAGCCAAGTTAGCCGGTCTTGGGCGAGGACAGCAGGGTTTTTTCCACCAGTTTATCTGGTGTTTTTCATCCCACAAGCAGGCAAACCGGTCTGAGGACACACACGGTTTACAGTCAGAAATACTGACCCAGCCATAGGTCTGATTCGTCAGCCTATGCCGGTTCCAGAGCCTGGATAAAAAATTTGGGGGGGGGGGACTAGATGGTACCGTGAACTCCTGTATAAAGGGGGAATGCTGTATCATCACATGGAATTTATTTTTTAAGAGAAGATGCAAAATAAGTAAAGAGGATACCTCTTCTTTCATCTGGAAGTGGAACTAAAAGAATCTATAGAGATACATGGAGCATCTACATGAACTGAGTATTGCTACACAATTATAAGGCTACATCAAATGAATCGAGGAAGAAATTCTTGTGTATGAATTACAATAAGCAGCACTCTTAAACCTTGGTTAGTTCAGAGAATAAGCAGTTATTTGTGAGAGGAAGGAGACTGAGGATACTAGAATGTGCCAGGGTGTGGAATAACAAAGGTGATAATGGCAAACAGAATTTCAAATGATGAAGCAAATGAGATAGCTTGCTAAGTTGTGATGAGCACAAAGTGGAATACAAGCATGAATTAAGTGTCACAGTGCGAGATGATGATGGGGAAAAAAAGTGAAGAATAGAAAAAGGTGATACAAAAGTAATAAAAAAAAAAAAAAAAAGAAGAATGCTTTGCAGCAAGAGCCTGTGTAGCTCAGTGGATGTGGCGTTTGCACACCACCGCGCTAGGCCGCACGAAGGAAGTCTTGGTTTCGAGTCTAGTCGGTGACTAGAGGAAATTTTTCTAAGCCTTTTTTCGACCGGTTCCCGAGTTAGTCGATCTCTGGCACGGGCAAGCAGGTTTTTCCTCCCGGAAACTCGGGTTTTTCGTCCTGTAAACTCGAGAAAATCGACCGTAGAACCCACATTATTTCAGACATTAAATATATTGTGTTAGGGTTAGAGACCACGAGATGGCGGCACATTTGAGCCGTCTCTCTTCACTGCGTACCGCTTAATTAGTGATAGCCTTGGGCCATCTGTCTCTGATTGGGTACCAGTGGAGATTGAACTGCCCACTCAGTCTCCAAAAGTTAGATAGGGCTAAATGGCCTCGCCTACTCCCGTATATACGGGAATAAAAAGGCGTTAGCTGATTTTGATTTTTGATTTGCTTTGCAGCATGATGCTTTAAATTTCAAGGTTTGATGAGGGCTTCATAGTGGGAGCTGGACTAGCAAAGTGATTTGAAAATTTTAGGAAAGGTAAAAAAGGAAGTGAAAGATGTGAAGAAGTAAAGGAAGATAAAGGAAAGCAAAAACAGATGAAAGCAGAATGTGATATACTGTGATATTATAATTAAAAGCTTGCTGGACAAATGAGCAGCAAGAGTGTTTTCTAAGAGTGAATCTTCACATGATGCTGTATATAAGTAGGTGGAATGAGTTGATATAATTTTGTTAGTTAAATAATGATTTGAAGGAGAAGATATGTGCTGTTGAGCGAGACAAAAAAAAAAAAAAAAAAAAAAAAAAAAAAAAAAAAAAAATCCAGAGCAAGAGTCAAAACTGAGTCCATATGCACAGTATTATTATTTTCTTGACCTCCATGGAGTCACAAGAGTCATTGTGGAAGGTTAACAGTAGTCAATACAAAGTCTACTGTCCTACTCCTTAAATTCATCCACTATTTACACTTTCACAACCCTCTCAGGCAATGCATTCCATGCTCCTACTATTTTCTATGCAAGAAAACTGATTACCCTTTTACTCACTACCTCCTTTTATAGCTTCCAGAGATGGAAGCTCCTTGTCCTTGTTCCTTTCCTTCGTTCTACCATATGAAAAATTTCCTCAGTGTTAATACAATAATAACTCTTCAACAGCTTAAATGTCTCAAGGAATGGCAGGACTAGTTTGGTCAAGAAACAAAAGTGAAAAATGAAAATGTTGTGGGATTATTGGTTGATGAATCAACTCTGGCTTCCTGTTTGAACTAGTTGTCTTAAAAATTGCCTGAATACTCAACAGCCTGGTAACTGGCCATCATGCATATATACTTATGCCAAAGCAATAGGAATAAAGTTCTTCATAGATGTAGTGAGACCAAAAATAATTGCATCAGTGAGAGCTGGTCAACAAAAAGAGGATGGATATCCTTATAAGCATGTTTGATTCAGTGTATTCAGCAATAACAGACAAGACAGGAAGGGAAGGACAGGACAATATTCAAAATGACTGCAGAAGAATTAAATCCAACCAGACTAGAAATCTTCATCAGTCATAGTAACGAATAATACAGGCAGCTGGTGTGAAACGGAGATTATAAGGAAAAAAAAACATCTTAAGAAAAATGTGAACTTCATATGCAGAAAAATCTTATGAATAGGAGAGTTTGAGTGCTGTGGATGATAAGAAGGAGAGACTGACTGTGAACGATCAAGAGGTAAATGGGGAATTGAACAAACTTAATGATAATATGGTTATGGGACTTGATGGTATATCACCATGTATTTTGAAGGAATGTGCCAGGGTGTTAACAACTGTATTGGCATATTTATTTAATATGAGTATTACATTGGATCAAGTTCCAAAGGAGTGGAAGGAAGGAAGAGATTGTACTGCTTCATAAAGGGGGGGGGTAACAGAAATCAAGCATCAAATTATTGGACAATCTGCATGTCAAATGTGTGGTTAAAGTGGTGGAGAGGCTAGAGAACCAGGATCCAGAATTGGATTTACAACAGTGATATCTTTGATGGACAGCATGGATTTGCTATAGGGAGATCATGTTTTAGTAATCTATTTACTTATTACGATAAGGTGACAGTTGCATTGGATGGGGGAGATAGATAAACAGTAGTATACTTAGATTTTGCAAAGATTTTTGATAGATTACCACATAAACTGATAGTCAAACTAGAGCAGATGGGGTTCGATATTAGACTGGTGCATTGGATTAGAGATTGGCTATTTGACAGGTATCAGCAAGTTGTGTATGGGGGAGCAATATCCGAGAAGAGGAAAGTTATGTAAATGATATTGGGGAAGATTTGAATGGGATAGTAGATGGTGCAAAGTTGGGAAGAATTATGAGGAGTGGAGCAGATGATGTGGCCTTACAAGAAGACATGAACAGGCTGAGTGAATGGCCATGGGATTGAGGATGGCAGTTTAATGTTGCAAAATGCAAGGCATTAAAATTTTGAAAACAAAAATGAGATGTAGAATTTACTCTTGGTGGGGATATATTGTTGGAAGTGGAGGAAATAAGAAATCTTGGGGTGATGGTGGATAAGGATCTAAAATTTAGAAGACACATTGCCAAAATTGCAAGGACATTTTAATCTCGTTTTATCTCCTTTTGCAGTACTCTTTCTTACTTATCGCTTTCTTATTGGACACTTACTTATCCACTGCTCACCTTCCATCATACTGCTGATATGTAATTTGTAGGTATAAAGGATATTATGAGAGTACTACTACTTGAAAAGTTACATCACTTCCTATCAACAGTTGTACAAAATCATGTTAAAAATGAGGCAAAATTCATTTAAATACTTATAATGACCAATGTGCTCTTGGTGGAAATTTACTCTCGGTGGGGATATATTGTTGGAGGTGGAGGAAATAAGAAATCTTGGGGTGATGGTGGATAAGGATCTAAAATTTAGAGGTCACATTGCCAAAATTGCATGGAAATTTTAATCTTTATGTTTTATCTCCTTTTGCAGTACTCTTTCTTACTAGGCGCTTACTTATCCACTGCTCAACTTCCATCATCATAAAACTGTTGATATGTAACTTGGAGGTATAAAGGATATACCTCCTGGCAGGATGGTAACAAGGGTGGTAAGAAAAGCAAAAGCAGATTACGAAAGGAAATTGGTCACGCAGGCTAAAGAGAATCCCAAACAGTTTTTTCAATATGTTGCAAGTAAAAGGAAAAATGCTCATGGTAGAATGATCTTAAAAAATGCTGAGGGTAGGGAGGTAACCGAATCAGTCGATATTGTGGAATTACTGAGCGAGCACTTTGCAAGAGTATATCATCCAGGTGGTGACTTTGCAGGAATGGAAGAACCAACAGCTTATACTGGAATTGTGATGAATGAAGTAGAGGTAACTAGTCTATTACAGAACCTCAATGTCAATACATCTGTGGGATTGGATGGTATACCAGCTCGTGTTGTACGTGAAGCGGCCAAAGAATTGTCAGTGACCTTGACCATTTTGTTTAATTTGAGCCTCGGGACTGGGTCAGTCCCAAGGGGGTGGAAAGAGCGGAAAATAGTTCCACTGCACAAAGGTGGTTCCAAGGCTGCTGTTGAAAATTACTGGCCAATCAGCATAACAGGAATCATTATCAAGGTCTTAGAGAAAATAGTCAAGAGGAAAATACAAGATTGGATAGAAGAAAATGGGATACTGTATCGGGGACAGCATGGTTTTGCGAAGGGTAGGTCATGCCTCAGTAACTTGCTCACATATTATAACACAGTGACGGCTGAACTGGATAAGGGTAATGGGTTTACGGTGATTCTACTGGACCTTGCCAAGGCCTTTGACAGGATACCACATGGAATTCTAATCAGTAAATTGGGGCATATGGGGATGGACATAGGGTTGGTGAGATGGATAGGAGGGTGGTTGACGGAGAGATATCAGAGAGTGGTTTACTCAGGAGTAGAGTCCACAAGATGGCCTGTGACTAGTGGTGTGCCACAAGGATCTGTTCTTGGACCACTGCTGTTTAATTTGTTCATAAATGATATAGGAAAGGATCTGAGAGGAACAGTTCATTTGTTTGCGGATGATGCGAAGTTGGGTAGGGCAATAGTGAATGCAGATGACGTCAAAATTTTGCAGGATGATTTGGATAGATTGGAGGTCTGGGCTAAGGAGAATGGATGTCAGTTTAATGTGGCAAAATGTAAGGTTATGCATTTTGGGGTGAAAAGATTGGCGGCAGTTTACTGCATTGGTGGAACCGTGCTCCAGGAAATTGATGAGGCACGAGATTTAGGAGTGTTGGTAGATAAGGAATTGAAATTTAGGGGACACATTGCAAAAGTGGCCAAATCAGCTCATCAAATCACTTGGTTGCTGAAGAATACGTTGACAAGCAGAGACAAGCAGGTTATTGTTCCTCTGTATCGAGCCTTGATAAGACCCCATCTAGACTACTGTGCTCAGATTTGGTCACCTAGGTTTCTTCTTGATGGGGAGGAGGTGGAGAGGATCCAGAGGCGAGTGACCAAGATGATAGCAGGTCTGTGGAATGAACCGTATGAGAACAGGTTGAGGATTTGTGGGTTGCAAAAATTGGTTGATAGGCGGAGGAGGGGAGATATGATTGAGACATTCAAATTACTGAAGGGTTTCTATAAAATTAATTCAGAAGATATTTTTGAGAACAGGGCTGGTTGTGGGAGGACTAGGGGACATCCATGGAAACTGGGCAAAAGTGTGGTTAGTAAAGGTGTTAGAGCTGGGTTCTTTACTTTTAGAGTAGTGAATGAGTGGAATGCGCTCCCTGAGTCTGTGGTGGATGCTGTGACAGTGAATGAGTTTAAGGCGAGGTATGATAGATACTGTATGAATGTCAAATAATTGTGATGAATATGATTTGGGGCCTCCCTCGATGAGTCTAATGACTCCCTGGAGTTGCCCGTAATAATAGTAATAGTAATAATATCATGAGAGTACTACTACCTGAAAAGGTTACATCACTTCCTATCAACAGTTGTTCAAAATCATGTTAAAAATGAGGCAAAATTCATTTAAATACTTATAATGACCAATGTCATAACTGCAGTATTAAAAATAATAAATAAAATACATACACTTGGGAGAGTGTCGTTTTCATCGTCGTCATCATCATCATCATCAAGTACAGGAATACTGAACTTACGCTTACTGGCCATTACACATGTAAAATGGATAGTAAACAAATGCAATGCCAAAAAAAAAAAAAACATGTCTTCATGGCTTTAATTTTTTCATCAAGCATGTCATAGATAAACATGAGAGCACGATCATTTCACCGCAAATAGAAGGCACCATCACGAGTTCACAGGTCTCAAAATTTGGTTCCACAAGAAAAATTTCATAAACAGCATTAATCTAGGTACTAGCATTTTCATACCAAAATATAACTCTCCACCTACATAAAAATTTGAGATGATACTACTACTAGAAATAATTAATTAATAGATATTTACACACCTGAAGAAGTCGGCGTTCCGACCTCTTCAGGTGTGTAAATAATAACAAAAAAAATTATAATATATATATATATGTATATATATATATTTTTTTTTTTTGTTATTATTTACACATTCAAAAAGACATTCTAGCAAGTTTTGACATTGTATCTTTATTTACTAACGTTCCTACGGACCAGGAACTTACATTACTAAAGGAGAAATTATCCAAAAAAATGTTTACTTTATTAAAACATTGCATTCATTATGGTTACTTCAGATGTCAGGCTCCGTCTACCATCAAAAACAAGGCCTGGCAATGGGCAATCCTTTGTCCCCAGTTCTAACTAACATCGTCCTTGAAGATTTTGAAACGAAACCATATCTTCCTTCTCATTTAAACCAAAAGTTTGGAAACGATATGTTGATGATATATTCATTATTTGGAATCACGGGCACACATCTCTCACAGATTTTCTTCATCATCTAAACATCCAACATCCTAATATAAAATTTACTGCTGATCTAGAAAATAACAACTCCTTGGCTTTCCTGGATGTCATGCTTACACGATGCTCTGAAAGATTAAAAATCTCTATGTACAGAAAACCTACTCATACTAATAGATATCTGCATAATGTTTCTCATCATTTTCCACCACAAAAAGTTGGAACTATATCTACCTTAGGACACAGAGCACGCTCTCTCTTGAATGAACCACATGAACTACAAAAAGAAATAAATCACCTCGCTCTTATTTTAAACAAAATGAATACTCTGAAAAAATGATTAAGAAATTTTTTCTGGATCCTCCTAGAGAGTGCACAACAGAAACTATTAATTTTAAAGGTAGCATCTCCATTCCATACATTAGCACAGTCTCTAAAAAATTAGCTAAAGTCCTTAAAAATTATAATATCAGGACGTTCTTCACCACACTTCCTAAAATCCGTTCTCTAATCAGCCATCCAAAACCTACTCATCACAACCTAAAATATCCAAGTGTATATAAATTATGGTGCGATTGCAATATCCCTTATTTTGGACAAACTAACAAATATATTGAACAACGTATAGAAGAGCATAAAAGAGACATCTCTTACAAAAGATCTCATGCAACTGCATTATCCAGTCATGTTCTTTTTTCAAATAATCCTAATGGTGATCAACAAAGCCACTTCGTTTGCTGGGATAGATCAGAAAATATCTTTCGCTGTGATGAAGAGTTTGAGAGGAAAATTGTAGCATCAAGGGAAATCCTGCTGAACCCTGTCCACTTAAACAACAATTTGAGTTATAACATCCCAGATAGCCATGCTGCAGTTATTCAATATTGGCGTTCACGTGAGCCTGCATGCACACTTGCAATAAACAATGGCACGCCTGTTACAACAACTTGAAAAAATACAACATTTTTTATGTATCAATTATGTGTGGCAATTTTTACCTATAATTTTCAGTTTGTTTAGATACTTCAATGTTTATTACTATTCTTTTCTTTTAAGAATACCTGAGGAAGGCTGTTATAAGCCGAAACTAGTCGTATTATTAAAATCTTTATAAGTTATCTCGGTTTTTAGTCATTAAATCTATGTTTTTAAAATGTATCACAATAACGGAAAGCCGATTATCACACACACACACACACACACACACACACACACACACACACACACACACACACACACACACACACACACACACACACACACACACACACACACACACACACACACACACACACACACACACACACACACACACACACACACACACACACACACACACACACACACACACACACACACACACACACACACACACACACACACACACACACACACACACACACACACACACACACACACACTCTCCACCTACATAAACATTTCAGATGCTACTACTATTATTATTACTACTACTACTAAAAATAAATAATTAAGTAATAAATAATATATCATCAACAGCAGCAGCTGCCATTGTCAATCTACTGGTGGATGAAGGCCTTCCCAACATTACTCCAAAACTGTCTGTCCATGGCTCTCCTTTCCCATTTGACTCCTGCAAATCTGATGATATCATCAATCCACCGTGATTTAGATGGGCCTCGTGGTCGTTTTTACTCTCGTGAAATCAAATCCAGTATATTTCTTTTGTCCATCGGTGATCTTGTCTTCAAGCAATATGGCCAGCCCATTGCCACTTCAGATGTTTCCCGCTTCGTATGACGTTTATAAATTTTAGTTTGATTTCTTATCCACGTATTCCTTTTGTGATCCAGTCCTATGATGCCAAGCATACTTCTTCTTTCTAACATGGATTTTAGGCCAGGTGGCCTGTTCTGATGCATTTCTTCTTTCCGATTTTTTCCCCCACTTATTTTATATTTGTATAATATTTTCGCTAGTCTGCTGTTGCCCATTCGATTTAAATGTTGTATCCATTTTTGTTTATGTTGTCTTATGTAGTAATTAATTGGTGTTTTTCTGAGAAATTTCATTTCTGCTGTTTGAATTCGGTTTCATCTTTCCTTTTTATAGTCCATTTTTCGTTTGGGTATAATAAAGTTGGTTTTGACAAGACATTATATAGTCTGATTCTAGTGTGCTTTTGTACTAAGGATGGCTTAAATATATTATTTATTATGCCATTTACATTGACAAAGTTTGATATTTTAGTGTACATGTCTTGTGTTGTTCTTAATTTTGAATTTCCTTTTCCTTTAGTGTCCATGTTTCACATCATAACCATCATCACGAACCATGGGCCAGGTGTCCATTGGTGTCCAATGCCTCCTTCACTATCTTCTTTCATCTTTCTTTGCCCAGTTCACAGTGCCACAGTTTCTGTACACCCATTTCACACTAGTCCTTTATGTCGCCTATCCATTCTCTGTATGGTCTACCTGTTCTGTTCACATCATCCATAATACCAAACATGAAAATGACTTTATCTTCCGGTCCTATTCATTCTACAGATGTGCCAATAATTGCAGCTTTCGTTTTATAATCTTCTCCATTAGCTTCTCCTTTGGTTTTATCTTCTGATACAGCTCTTCATTTGTGACTTCCCGTACACATCCGATTCTTAGAATCTTTCTGTAGCAAGTGCTTCAAAAAAAAAAAAAAAAAAATCAGCTAACGCGTTTTTATTCCCGTATATACAGGAAGTAGAGGAGGCCGTTTTTAGCCCTATCTAACTTTTGGAGACTGAGTGGGCAGTTCAATCACCACTGGTGCCAAATCAGAGATAGCTGGCCCAAAGCTACTAAATAAGCAGCACGCAGTGAAGAGTGACGACTCAACAAGTGCCACCATCTCGTTGCCCCTAACCTTAACACTCGTATTTAATGTCTGAAATAATGTGGGGTTCTACGGTCGATTTTATTGAGTTAACGGGACGAAAAACCCGAGTTTCCGGGAGAAAAAACCCTCTTGCCCGTGACAGAGAACGACTAACTCCGGAACCGGTCGAAAAAGGGCTTAAAAAAATTTCCTCTAGTCTAGACTTAATTTCGAGTCTAGTCGGCTTCCTTCGTGCGGTCAAGCGCCGTGGTATGCAAACGTCACCTCCACTGAGTTACACAGGCTAAAGTAGCAAGTTCTTTAAAATGCCAAATTTTCCTTTTCTTGATTCCTTTTATTACCCACGTTTCAGATCCGTACAGTATATCGCTAAAGATACACGTTTCCAGTATATCTAGTTTTGTTTGCAGACTGATCACTTTACTTTTCCGGATGTTATCCATGGCCATCAGATTTGTTCTTCCCTTTGCAAGCCTGATCTTTATTTCTTTTTTACATGTTTCACAGCCATATGTCAATACAGGAAGAATTCATTGGTTAAAAACATTTATCTTCAAGCATAATGGTAATTTGCGTTTGAATATTTAGTGTAATTTTCCAAATTCTTTCCAACCAAACATCGTGCGTCTTTTAATTTCGTACACGAATTTGATATCCTAAGTATATGTAATGATCTGCTTGTTTAATTTCAAAAAAAAAAAAAAAAAAAAAAAAAAAAATCAGCTAACGCCTTTTTATTCCGGTATATACGGGAGTAGGCGAGGCCATTTAGCCCTATCTAACTTTTGGAGACTGAGTGGGCAGTTCAATCTCCACTGGTACCCAATCAGAGACAGATGGCCCAAGGCTATCACTAATTAAGCGGTACGCAGTGAAGAGAGACGGCTCAAATGTGCCGCCATCTCGTGGCCTCTAACCCTAACACAATATATTTAATGTCTGAAATAATGTGGGTTCTACGGTCGATTTTCTTGAGTTTACAGGACGAAAAACCCGAGTTTCCGGGAGGAAAAACCTGCTTGCCCGTGCCAGAGATCGACTAACTCGGGAACCGGTCGAAAAAAGGCTTAGAAAAATTTCCTCTAGTCGCCGACTAGACTCGAAACCAAGACTTCCTTCGTGCGGCCTAGCGCGGTGGTGTGCAAACGCCACATCCACTGAGCTACACAGGCTCTATGTTTAATTTCATTATTATTGATATTTATTATTTATGATTGGACATAACTATTGATCATAACTTGGGTCTTCTATAAGTTTATCTTTGGGCCAGCTGTTTTGCTAGCAATTTGGAGGTCATAGGTACGTGTCTGTAATTCATGTGCAGTTGAAATAAAGTTAGCTATGTCATCTGCAAGGAGTAAATGGCTTAATTATATTTCATTTATCTTCAGACCTTTCCTTTCCCAATAAAGATATTTGAATATTTCTTCTAGGCACGCTGTGAATAATTTTGGAGATATTGTGTCACCCTGTCTTCTACAACAGAGATGTTTCCATTGAAATAATTTCTGCTGTGGCATTGGCGTATGCTGATGGTTTCGTGATGCTTTAACTATTGCACAAGTATTTACTGAATGAAAAACTTTCTCATAATCAATAAAACAAGACATAATGGTAACTGATATTCAGTACATCGTTCGATAATCTGTTGTACAACTTGAATATGATCCATTGTACCAAAGCCACTTTGAAAGCCAGCCTGTTCTTTTGGTTGTGCTAGGTCTAAAGTCATACAAAACCTATGAGTCAAGACTTTTCTAAATACTTTGTAAACCACCGAGAGTAGACTGATGGGGATTAGTTCGTCAATTCTTCTACTTCACCTTTTTATGTATCAGAATTAGGGTAGGCTTCTTCCATGTTTTTGGTACATTTTTTCTTCAGACATAAGTAAATAGTTTTGCTAAGGTTTTGTGGATCATTTCTCCACCTGCTTTGAGAAGTTCATCTATAACTCCATCCTCATCTGCAGCTATTCGATTTTGCAATCTTTGGATGCTCCACATAACTTCTTCTGGTAGAAATTGATTTGTCAGTCAGAGAACGGCAGGAACCAAAAACTTGGATTTTCTATAGAAAAATTTCTGTTTCTACTTTGGTAGAATTTCCAATTTGATCTACTGTCATTTTTACTCTTCGCCATCTATATGGCTGACATCCCTCGCACAGTCACCACAACAATGGCTCTATTCGTGGACGACACCGCAATGCTTGCCGGATCCCTAAGGCCGAGAATGGTAACTGAAAAGCTGCACACCGTTATCTAAGAATTAGAGCAATGGTTCAGAAGATGGTGCATCGACGTCACGCAGACAAGATTGTCGTTTTGATCTTTATGAGGAATCGGGCACATCCCGAAGGAAAGGTCATAAAGAAACCAAAGATCGAATTGGAAATTCGATCTTTGGTTCTTTATCCCTTTATCAGTTTCTGAAAAAAATGTAAATTAGGATTTTTTAAGAGCACTTCGGTCATCTATTGTGGGCTGATTACCTGTGTATTCCATCCATGTAGAAAGGCTATAACATCTGAACAACATCGGCTTCTCGGTGAATTTCCCATGAACTATGAAGCGCTGAACAGCATGCGGTGAACTTATTTTGTATGATTCTAGTTTTTTTTTTTGACGTCTGAGTCTGTCAGATGCCCCCAGCTTGGTGATCCGTACATCAGTATAGGGTTAATCATCGTTTTTTATAAGAAAAGCTTGTTTTCCGTGCCTAGCACCGCATCAGTAACAGGTACATTTGTCCTATTGCTTTATTTGCTTCTGTGCAGGCGTACCCTATATAGAACATAAAGCAGTGTCCTTCGTCTAGTTTTAACCGTATATATTTGGAGATTGGCTTCCAGGAAATAGGAGTGTCAACTTTATGACCTACCCATTGGTATATGCCTAATTTCTCATAAAGATGAGAACGACAATCTTGTCTGCGTGACGTCGATGCACCATCTTCTGAACCACTGCTCTAATTCTGAGATAACGGTCTGCAGCTTTTCAGTTACCAATCTCGGCCTTATGGATCTGAAAAGCATTGCGGTGTCGTCCACGAAAAGAGCCATTGTTGTGGTGACCGTGCGAGGGATGTTAGCCATATAAATGGCGCAGAGTAAAGGTGATAGTAGGTAGAGCTAGGAACGACTGTTGTAATCCTGTGTTCAGATGCTCTGATTCCTTGTAGTTTCACAGAAAACTTCGGAACCTCAATACTAATGGAAATTTGACGTCGATAACTTCATAGGGTAGGTAGACCTCTATTCGAGACTTTGTTGAATCCCTTTGCAACATCAAAAGACGTCAGTGGCAGTAGTGTGCTGCCTCTTATTGTATCCAACACTGATATGTCCACGACTCTTACAGTTTGTTGTGCAGTGGAGTGATTCGCGCGGATGCCAAAATGCTCTTCAGGTATGAAGTTTTTCCCTTCGTGATTTTTTGGAATATTGTAAGTATCACTCATTCGGCAATCTTTCGTAAGTAGGAGAGCATGCTGATTGGGCGGTAGTTCTGACAGAATCGCTTTGCCCATTCCTTGGTTTCGGGATTTTGTCAGCTTCATTCCAGTGTGGCAAAAAAGTGATGAAAATTAGTGCATAACGACTTTGTGAGAAGTTGTTTGATGAAATTTGTTAGAAACCCCCGTGTGGGCGGATAGTTTCCTTTTCTTTAGTTTCTTGTTTATATCTTGTATTTCACTGCGTGTCATTTGGGATATTTGCACGTTTCAGCTGGTAGGTACCCTGGCGTGAACTTTCTTGATGATATCTAAGTCTATGCATGCAGTTAGAAATGCATTGTGTTTCTATACTGTCAGCGTAAGCTTCTGCTTTCATGGCATCATGATAGACCAAACCAATTTCATCCTGTGGTAGGGATTTGGGATCTGTTCTAAGAGCCTTTGTCACTTCCTTAGCGAGTGATCTTCGAGATAAATGACAGCAGTTTCTTTTCCGACTATTGGTTTCAATGATCCCTTAGTGCTTGGCGAACTGAATAGGTGGCTCTGTTGAAAGTTTATTCTTCAGGGGGCAACCGTCTTGTGATAACGACTCCTGGATATATTCTTCTCGAGGATGAGATTCTTGATTTTTTGATTAACTAGTGCATGAATAATATACAGTTGAAAAAAAAAAAGCGCAGGAAAGTTTTGAAACTCCCATCCAGAAACTATGAGATGTTGTTTCCAATAGCCTGAGATTTTTACGTGTTCGAAAGATTAACATTTTATTGTTATTGTCTGAACCAGAATCACACAGAAGAAAATTTTGGCCATCAGGTGTAACTTTGCGATCTAGAATATCGATTTCAGCAGCATTCGACGGAACAGATAAGGGATTATTAACAGCTTGACGGTAACACCTGACATTGCGACGTAAATGATGAACTGTCGGCAACTTGGCTTTTGTTTCTTCACTTATCGTTGAAAGAGATTAGGTGATAATTTGCTGTGGTGCTTCTTCTTCGGTTTCTTCTGCCAGTCTTTTAATTTGTTGAACAACTTTGACAATTTCTTGTTGTGCTGGATCTGGACTATAAGAACGGTTGTTTAACTATTTTCTCTAGGGAGTTTAATTTTAGCTTTACATTCGCTCTTGTTACGCCTTCTTTCACACTCAAACGATACAACACCATTTGTCAATTTTTTTCATTTGTCAAAATTTGTCACTTTTTACATAGACATAACCTTCAAAAATCACTTTCTTCTTTCCTTTATTCGATTTTACAAATTATTCCATCATGGATATTCAAAAATATTTTATAAATATTATAATAAATTGAAATAAAATATTTTGCTTTCAATTTCACTTCGACAACAGTTTTGACACGCTCGGTGTTATTATCAATACTACAATAATTCACAAATGTAAGTTACTTATTTATATACAAATATTTAACCATAATGTTTAAAAGTTTACAGTAAGAACACGAAACAGTTCGAAAATTATTTGTCGACAGAGATTCCTAATCCTATGATCTTAACGTAAATCGCTTCATGATGGTCATAAAAGTTAAAATTCCAGGAAAAAATAGTCTTGTTTTGACATATAATTCGGATTAAAGAAACTACAGATAAATATTATTAACAAAATTACCTGATCCTAGAAATGTAATGTCCCTTTTTATTGTGCGTTGAAATATTACACCCGAAGAAGATTAAATTGTTATTCTGCATTCTATTTATTTTTTGGTATGGCAACTTTAAAAATTTTTTAAATTTCTTTTTTTTTATCATATTTAATTTCATCTACCGATATTTCAAATGGGAGGGTTCATTGTCTGGGTTCTTTTTGCACGGGGGGTTAATGGAGGGTTTTAAGTGGAGGGTTTTTATATGGGGGTTATTGCCCGATGGATTATTGACAGGGGTTAATTAATGTACGGAGGGTTTTTGTCCAGTGGGTAATTGTTTTTATGTTTCAAAACGTGTAGCTTCAGGAGTACAATCCAACAACTCGTTAATCAGATGCGAAGTTCGTTTCATGTCATTTTGCACAGGCTAATTTGTCAGTACTAATTGCTTTTAGCCTTTCTCATCTGTTTTGCAAGATTGTTTCTTATCCTTTTGTATTTTGTTTCTAATGCTGAGTTACGTGGGTGTTATTTTAGTTGTTTCCACAAAACTATCTTTCCTTGATCATTAAAAATTGCATTTTCTGTTATCCTAAGTGTTTAGTTTGTTTGTGCAAGGGTTTGATTTTCTTTGTCGCTTTCTTATATATGTTTTGCAGGGCGACTTTAATGGTGGAGTATAAAGCATCTACAGGGTCTGTTAGTGCATTTGTTTCAAGTCAGGTTTTTTTGGTTAATCATTCATTTATTTATTATTTTTCTCACTTCTTCTTTTCAGGTTCGAAACTTTGCGAGGATTGTGTTCTCTTATGCAGTTTTATGGCCGTAAAATAATGATCTGCAGCGTTGCATTTAAGGTTGCTGCTGTGCAACTATTTGGTGGGTGATGGTCTAGAGGATGATGTAGTTTTATTTTCAGGTATTTCATCCCTGGTATCAGATTTTACATAGATAGTAGATATTAACATCTTGCAGTGTTTTGCATCTGAAATATTTATGTCTATATCACCAAATAGTATAAATCGGTTGTGCATGGTTCTTGGCATGAAAGCCAACTATCTGATTTTTGTAGATATTCTAATGTGTTTACATTAAAAAACATCAGCTAATGATTTTTAGTTTCCTAGGGAGTAGTGTGGTCATTTTAGCCCTGTCCAATTTTTCGAGACTGAAGGGACAGTTCAATCGCCACCTGCAGCCAATCAAAAATAATTGGTCCAAGACTGACTGTCCTCTGTTACATGGGCTGCGGCAAAGAGAGGTGGCTCAGAATTGCCACCATCTCGTAGTACTTAATCCTAACACTTTATTTTGCTGTCAGATGATAATGTGCGTGCTGTGGTCTTGAGTTCATGAGACGAAAAACCAGATTTTCCGTGAGAAGAATCCCACTTTCTCGTACAAAAGATCGATTAACTCAGGAACCGGTTGAAAAAAAAAAAGGCTTAGTAAAACTTCCTTTAGTAAACTAAAATTGAACTTACTACGTTCCTTATTCGGGCGGTCTAGCGCTGTCGGCACACGCCACTAAACAAGATATGCTGTTGATGAAAAACATATTATTTCGATGTAAATGTTTTCTGTTATGTTAACATTTAATTAATTATTTTTATTCTGTCAGTATTAATTTTTGGTTTGTGAACATTAGCATTTCAGCACCACTTTTTGTTTGCTGGAGTATGTATGTGGTTAAAAGTGTAGAATTTAATAACTTAATTTATCAGTAGTAGAGAATACTTCAGTTAAGATTAATATACCAATAACGTCAGCATCATTCTTTAGATAAGCTTGTGGTATAAGCCACTACTTTCCAATACTTCTGATATATATGTGTAGAATTGAGAACCCTTTCATTCTATGAGTGCATTACTGCCATTCGATAAGCGAGTTAAGAATACGACAGATCCCATGCTCTCATGTTATTCAGTCTACTTGGTAATCCATGTTTATTTTGGCTAGAAGTACCAGTCCACTCTTTTGCTGTGGTCAAAAGTACTTCACTTTCATTGTCGTGGCCTGTTTATGTCACCGAAGCTCTTTGTTTGTATTGGCTTAGAGTTTTGCATGACTATTTTTCGTCTCTGATCCATAAAAAGAGGTAGTTTTTTTTTTTTTTAGTTTGACACAATAGATTTTGGTAGAATGGCGTTAGATACTCGGACAAGAAGAATGGAGTGTTTATCTTTGGATATATATTCAGATTTCTGTAGACTGCCCTTTTTTTAGTCTGCTTTCTCTTATGAGTCTGTCTCTTGTGGACTT
This sequence comes from Typopeltis vanoorti, assembly GCF_054136105.1. Taxonomy (NCBI): domain Eukaryota; kingdom Metazoa; phylum Arthropoda; class Arachnida; order Uropygi; family Thelyphonidae; genus Typopeltis; species Typopeltis vanoorti. The sequence goes on along the minus strand of NC_143569.1, from coordinate 79,542,669 downwards.
ACTATACAAACTATAACAGGTGCTGGTCACGGCAAGCCTTGCTTTTTGCTATTTTTGTGTAGCCGATTTACAGACGTGATTTAGCTGCAAAGATTGTTTGCCAATAATGTGATCCAACTTTCGATCTATCCTTAAATATTCTGTCGGTACAGTTTCAGCGTAGCTGTCTATGATAAGATCTTACTTATCCTGTAGTTCGTTTAATTGTTCATATGGAATTTTAAAGTGTTAGTTTCTTGGCACAGTTCGGAATTATTTTTTATTATAGTAGGATGTCTCTCAGTGATTACATTGCCATTATTTAAGATATCTCTTACAGTTTATAAGTCTTCTTCTATTGCTAAATTATGGTATTTAACAAAGTACTCATATTTGTTAATTTTTTTGTGGGTTGTTCGTTCTGCTTTATCGAACATTTGGAACAAAGATAATATGTTATATGTTGTAGTACATTTTGAGTAATAAATTTAATAATTTTTTGAATGTAGAAAGCTCACCTATTCCTTGTTCTTTTAAACCCTATCTTGCTTTTGTAGACTGAGTGGGCAGGTCAGTCGCCACCAGCCAATCAGAGATAGCTAGTCAATGTCTATCACTAATTATAGGCAGCCGATGAAGAGACCGGCAAGCATGCGCTGCTATCTCTTGGTACCTAACCGTAACAGGATATGTTACCGTCTGAAGTAATGTCGGTTATATATGGTCGATTTTCTTCAGTTTACGGACTGAAAAACCAGAGTTTCCGGTAATGAAATCCAGCTGCCCCGTGCAAGAGATCGACTAAGTGGGAAACCGCTCGAAGAAAGTCTTAGAAAAAGTTCCTCCAGTCGGCGACTAGACTTGAACTATAAGTGTTATCTTCGTGCGGCCTAGTGCAGAGGAAGCAAGCACCATTTCCACCGAGCCTCACAGGCCTTCGATTACAATATAATATAGAAATATTAGTTATTATCTAAGATACGTAGAGAAATCACAGGAAATATATAAAATCGAATATATTATTTCCTGACATCAAATATTATCTGTAGAATATATAAGGAATAGTAAAATGAACAAAATTGGAACACTTCTCAGTTTCAAGTACTCAGTAGAGTAGTTATTTTAGAATTTCCAGAAAAGTTATGCGTAGAAAGCAATGTATTGTATAACACTTAATTAGAGGGTGTTATCGAAAAAATCAAGCTTCTACAAATGGGAAAGTTTCAAATTTTAAGCATTATCTGAAGACATAAAAATATAAATAAATAAATAAGCTTAGGCCCCTTATTCCCTTATAAGGAGTACGAGAGGGAGTTTCAGCCCTATCTAATTTTTGGAGACGGATGGCGAAGATCATTCTCCACTGAAAGCCAATCAGTGACATCTGGCCTAGACTATCACTGATTATAAATGGCAATCAGTGTAGAAACGGGCAGCATGTGCCGCCATCTCATTGTCTACAATCGTGAGACTATATTTATTGTCAGAAATAATTTGGGTTCTATTCTACGGTCGATTTTCTTAAATTTATGGGAAGTAAAGCCACGAGTTTCTGGGAGATAAAAAACCCTTGCCAGATATACACTAATTCGGGAATCGGTCCAAGTCAGGCTTAGAAAAACTTTCTATAGTGTAGGCAGCATAGCAGAGATGATGCAAACCCCACTTTCTCTGAGACTATTGTATCAGACCAGTATTGCATATTTACATCATACTGAATAACATTTATAACATATTTAACTGCTTTTACTCTTAGGGGTATTACTATTGTTGCAATTATTTAATTTTGTGAAATTGCTCCTCACAATTTGTTTTACAAACCATCGTTATTTATATGTAATATCATTCCTGCTTTCGTTTGATTTTTTTTTGTTATTTTAAAAAGATCTCGTGTAGCTCCGTGGAAGTGGTGCTTGAATCCTCTGAACTAGACTGCCCGAAGAAAGAATTAGTTCAAGTCTAGTGGCTGAATGGAGGAACTTTTATTAAGCTTTCTTCAACCGGTTCCCTATTTAGTCTATCTCTGGAACAGGGAAGGGGGTTTTTTCATTGGAAATCTGTGTTTTTCTCCCTGTCAACTCAAGAAAATCAATTGTAGAACCCACACTATTTCAGACAAGAACATATCCTGTTAGGGTTAGGTTCCAAGAGATAGTAGCACTTGTTTTTCAGTCTCTTCTCATCGATTGCAGCTTGGAATTAGTGATAATCATGGGCCAGATATCTTTGATAATTGGCCCATGATTATAACTAATTATCAAAGATAGGCATAGAAAAAATTCTTGCAGTTGGCGACTAGACTTAAACCTAAGTCTAACTTTGAGCGACCAAGCACAGAGGACACAAGCGTCACTTCCACTGAGCTACACAGATACCTTTTACTGCTAGCGACACTGAACTATCAATAAATCAAAGCTTTTCAGTGGACAAACTATGGCAGACAACTGCTGTCATCTCGTGTATCAAAAATCCTAAGACTGGTATTATTGTTTGTAATACTGAGAGTACTATGGTCGATTTTTTTTCAGATTCACGATTAAAAAAAGTATCCAGTATGTATATTCTTCGGAACTTGTTGAACAAAGGCTTAGAGAATGTTCCTCTAGTGAGCGACTAGAATCGAACTTAAAACCTCTTTCTTTGAACAGCTTAGTCCTATGGATGCAAATTCCATTTCGCGGAATTATTTTCCTTTTTTACAAAAAAAAAATATTTAAAAGGTCTAAATAAAAAAAAAAATCAGCCTCGACTATTCCCTTATAAGGAGTAGCGAGTCCTTTATACCCTATTTACCTTTTCGAGACTGAATGGGCAGTTCAGTCTCCACCAGTAGCCAATCAGAAATAGCTGGCCCATGTGTATCACTATTTATAGCAGTCACCGATGAAGAGGCTGGCAAACAAGTGCTGTCATCTCTTGTTACCAGACCATAACAAAATATGTTACTTTTCCTTTAGTGTTACACGGTGATCAGCATTCATTTTGGAAATTATGGATCCTACAACCGTGTTAAAATAAGTCTTTTTTTATTTTATTATACCGCCGTTTCGAACCTCATATCAAGATCATCATCTGGAGCATATATAAATATACAAGACAAGCTGGTTACATTTCAAACTGTAAGCTAGGGAAACAATGATTTGATCACATGCTACTCACTGGCATGACCTCTAGTAAAAAAAAATTATATCAAGCTAGATTTAATTTATGGTCTCGGACAATAACACATACCAATTAGTTAACTATAATCCCACTAATAGAATAAAATGAAAATTTGAATATGGCTGCTGATTCTTTCGATCTTTTAGTCTTTGGAATTTTGAAATTAGATTTTCTTTCTAGGGTGCTAAAGGGTCAAAGCTGTATAACTGAGAGAAGATCTCCGCATAGCATTTAAAGGAATGCGGAGAACAGACCAGGGCTTCTGACCCAATGTCTAATCCTCATCTTTTTGTGGTGAACCCTGCTGGGTATCTACCTGGATACTGAAAGAACGTGGATGGGCGGGCAATATAGAATTTAGCCGACCAAATTGTATTCTTATTGACTTAAACCAATATAGAAAATGGTGGTACAACATGACAGCATTTCATGCTGGCTGGGGCATGGGCCGGTTAAACAAGGCCCCGTTGTTAAACAAGGCCCCAGGGAAACAAGTCGAACAGCGAAACATCTGCTACTGGAACAAATCTGAAAGCACACAAGAAATCAACATCACCAGAGTTAAAGATCGGTACTATCAACATAAGAAGACTGAATAGCAAAGAAATGGAGCTAGCTGAGGAATTGGATAAGTACCAGATCGACATAATAGGGGTGACTGAAACAAAAAAGACAAAAACTGGTGAGATCTTTCTGAACAATAAATACAAAATGTTATATTCAGGAAATGACAATCAAGGAAAAGAAGGAGTAGCCATAGTATTCAACATTAATACCAGGCTAATCTTCTTGAATGGCAGGCAGTCTCAAGTAGAGTGATGTGGGCAAATATCAGAATAGGCAATTGGACAATGAGACTTATTTGTGCCTATGGCCCCACAGAAGGTTCTACTAAGTTGGAAGTGCAGGAATTTTTTGATGCTTTAGAAAAAGCAACGGGCACAATGAAAAAGGAATCGTTGGTCCTTATTGGGGATTTAAATAGCAGACTAGGAAATGATTGTCAGACATACAAAAATGTTTGGGGAAAATTTGGAGAAAAGAGCAAAGCTAACAATAATAGTAAATACCTGTTGGATTTCTGCTCAGGACATGGATTGGTTATTACTTACACCATGTTCCAACATAAAAATGTGTACAAATTCACATGGAGAGAAGAGCAAGGAATAAGAAAAGTCTCATTGACTATGTTATTGTTGATAGTGATGTTTTCTCCCTGGTGCAGGACACCAGAGTATACAGAGGATTTGAAATTGGAAGCGATTACTATTCAGTATTGAGGAGGATAAAATTGAATTTCATATTGAAAAGAATAACATGAAGAAAGTTCGAAACCGAATAAAAGTTGAACAGCTCTCAGATGTAAACTGCAGACTAAGGTATACAACGATTATTGAAAAAAAAATGAAAGAATTTGAGAACAAGAACCAAACCTAGGAGATTCAGTGGCAAGCCTTTAAGAAAACCCTGATTGATTCAGCCAGAGAGGCATGTGGTGAGGTTGTCTGCAAGGATAGAAAAATCAGAACTCCATGCTGGACACAGGAAGTTAAAGATGCAGTGAAGGAAAAGAAGAAAGGATATCAAAAGTTCCTGGCGAATAAGTCAGATTGTGCTCTTAGAGAAAACAGAGACAAATGTAAGAAAGAAAAACACTGTGTAAAAGTCGTGGGAGTACTTTGGCAAGAACATAGAATATAAATATCAAGAAGGTGGCAAAATATTCTGGAGGTTGTTGAAGAAGCTTAGAAATGGAGGAAAGAGTACTGTAAAAGGAGTTAGAGATGATAAAGGTGACATGAAAACAGGAGAAAAAGATATCCTTGAAGTATGGAATAATTTCTTCTAAAAATTGCTAAATGAAACAAACAGTGATAGCACAGTAGTAAAAAACAATCAACAGGCATCCAATCAGGACTACATATTCATACTTGAAGTAGAAAAAAGGCATCAAAGACTTGAAATGTGGAAAGGCAGCAGGAGTAGATCATATTCGACCAGAAATTCTGAAGTATGGTGGTATAAAATTCTTAGTAGCTGCACTGCATTGTTCAGAAAGCCTGGAAAGAGTGACGAATTCCCGATGATTGAAGTAGATTTCTCATAGTACCCATATAGAAAAAGGGAAATAAAACTGAATGTGAGAATTACAGAGGTATTTCCCTACTGAGTGTTCCTGGCAAGATCTATGCAAGTATATTTGAGAAACGGGTCAGAAAAATTGTGGAAGAAAAGCTTGGTAAAGAACAAGCTGGATTCAGGACAAATAGATCCTGTCAGGATCAGATCTTCACTTTACGACAAATAGTTGAGAAAGCATGGGAATATGACAAAGATCTGTATTTAAGTTTTGTAGATCTGGAAAAGGCATATAACAAGGTCCCAAGAGAGAAGCTATTCAATACGCTACAGTTATATGGTGTCAATGGGGCATTATATCAACAATACTTAGTCTTTATTTGAGTTGTATGTCAGCAGTTAGAATTGAAGGAAGTACAGGAAGATGGTTTAATGTTAAATGTGGTGTGAGACAAGGATGTATGATAAGTTGCTAGGAAAATGTACATATGCTGTTTATTTTCCTCTCTGTTATTCATTATCTATATGGATCACATTATGAAGGAAAGTGGTATTAAACATGATATCAGAATTGCATGTTAATGTCAGCTCGTTTCTTTATGCGGATGATGTTATACTTCTGAATAACTCCGCTACAAATTTGCAAGATTCTCTGATTAAATTGAATAACTGTTGTAATAGATATGGTATGAAAGTTCGACATTAAAAAGACAAAGACAGTAAAAATGGACATAATTGTTGAAAATGTCAACTGTATTGTGAACAGGGAACCTGTGGAACAAGTAAAACATTTCAGTTACTTAGGCACGATTTTTAGTGAAGATGGTAAATTAAATATGGAAATAGACAATAGAGTCAACAAAGCTGGTGTGGTAGGAAGTCAATTGAATAAATTCATATGGAATAAGAGAGAAATTAGTCGGAACACTAAATTGGCTATACAAAGCAGTGTTCAAACCAGTTTTAACTTATGAATCTGAGAGCTGGGTCAGAAGTAAAACAGTTGACCAAAGAGTAGAGACCGCAGATATGAGAGTCCTGAGAAAGATTAGAGGTGTGAACAGATGGCAATATCATATTAAAAACGAGGATATTAGGAAAGAACCTGACATTGTCAACATCCAGGAATTCGTTATCAGAGCTAATCTCAGGTGGTATTTCCACTTAAATAAAATGGGCGAGGAAAGATTAGCCATTCTCTGCTAGGTTGGCAGGAAAACTTCCAGAGGAAGACCAAGATATACATGGATTGATACGGTACAATGTGCCTTAGACGATAGAAATATAAGATCTGATAATATTGGAGTCTTGACAAGTAATAGACTGATTTGGAGGAAAATTGTAGATAGGAAGTTAGTAATGATGTAAAATTTTCATGTAGTACTATCATATCCTGTACACCCCTTGAGGGTACATGTCAGGAATTTGATGATGTTGATGATGATTTTATTTCTTCGTTTGGAGGATGTGGTTTGCAGTGTTATCAGTAATCTTTTCCACGATCATCTAGCTATCTGCGTTTACATAGCTAGAAAGTTCCGTTTTTTACTTTTGTAGCTGGTTTTGTGTAGTGGCTAAGTTCTTTCTGGAGGATTGAATTTGTTCTCTGTGAAGTGTTTTCTCATGTGGATGTATATTCATTGCACTTTTGTTGAGGTAAATTTCCTTTTTAGCCTGAAGCAATTAGGAATGATATTGCTGTCCCTACACCGTTTTAGAAAAGCCAGTCGATTGATCAAATTAGAAACCTGATTATTCTGCATACTGTATTGATTGCATCGCTTATGGGTCGAATATCCATGAATTATCATAATCCTTTCTTTCAGTGTTATACGGTGATCAGCATTCATTTTTGAATTTATGGATTCTACAACCGCGTTAAAATAACTCTTTGTTTAATTATCCCGACATTTCGAATTTCATATCAAGATCATCATCTGGTGCATACATAAATATACAATACAAGCTGCATTACATTTCAAACTGTACGCTAAAGAAAAATGATTTGATCACATGCTACTCACTCGTAAGGCCTCTAGTGAAAAAAATTAAAAAAAAAATGAATAAATAAATTACATCAAGCTAGATTTAATTTATGATTACAGGAAAAAAATGAGCTCTAGCCTGTGTAGTTCAGTGGAAGTGGCGCTTACGTCCTCTGTGCTTGGCCGCTCGAAGTTAGACCTAGGTTCAAGTCTGGTCTCCGACCTGAGGAACTTTTTCTAAACCTATCTTCGTCCGATTCCCAAGTTAGTCGATCTTTGGCGGGGAAGCAGATTTTTTCTCCTCGCTCGGGTTTTTCGTCCCATAATTCACGAAAACCGACCATAGTACCCACATTATTTCAGAAAAAAACATGTCCTGTTAGGGTTAGGCACAAAGAGATAGCAGTACTTGGTTGCTAGTCTCTTCATTAGTAGCCGCCAATAATAAGTGATAGACATGGTCCAGCTATCTCTGATTGGCTATCGATGTGGATTGAACTGCCCATTGAGTTTCCAAAAGCTAGATAGGGTATAAAGGGCACGCCTACTCCCTATTAGGGAATAAAAGGCGTTAGCTTATTTTTTTTTTTTATTTGAATAAATGAACACACATTCCTTAGCCACTAAACAAGCAACACAAACGCATACAGTTCACAATTGAGAATGAAAAACATAACACATACTGCCATTTGTAGATATACTTGTCACATGTCTTCCCTCGGGCAATCTTTCCTTCTGTTTATTGGAAACTGACACATACTGGCCAATATATACACATAAACTCCTACCTCCACCTAACACAAAAACTAGGTATTATCAGTATCCTAAAAAACAGGGCTCTGAAGATCTGCTCGAATGAACAGGCACTGAAAACCGAATTTAATGTGATCAGCAATTCTATTCAAAAAAATGGATACAGCCAATACACTTTTAACAAAATTCTCTACAAGACCTCAATAAAAAAACAAAGACAAACCAGACTACAGTAAAACTGTAACCATTCCCTACATTAAAGGGACATCAGACAAAATAAACAGAGTACTACAAAAATAAAACCCAAAGCCACCTTTAAACTTCCTACAAAATTAAAAAACTTACTCAGCTCATCCAAAGACCAACTCCCTCCGCTGGCCCACCCTGGAGTATTCCGTATTTACTGCACCTGCAACATACTATACATAGGAGAAACAGGATGGACAATTCCCATCAGACAAAAATAGCATAAACGACACATCAAATATAATAATTATGGTGAAGCTGACCTTTCTCATCATGCCCTGAACACCTTACATAGAATTGACTGGAAAAGCACTAGTTGTTTACATCCCACCAAAACATGCTATGAACGCAAATTTAAGGAGCTTGTGAGATCGCTATCAACCACCCCAATCTAAACAATAATGATGGTCTAAAAATCTCATATAAATGGAAGGCATATATATATTCGTCCCACGAACCCTTCCTCTCAAGAACAACTATAAACAGGACTGTAGAAAATTCAGGATCCTAAATCTAAATTAACAACTTTAATACTAAAAAATAGGACATAACTGGTAAAGAAAAAATCTATAAGAAAGATTGTTTATACATGTTGTAATTTATAAATAAGTTTATTTATTTATTTTTTTAATTAAAAATAACAATTGTAATAATAGAAATAGGACATCACTCTTACTGGAAGGAAAACCATCTGTAAGCAAGAATGTTTATTCATGTAATCATAAATTAATTCTAGCTTGATGTAATTATTATTATTGTTATTTATTATTATTTTTTAAATTTATTATTATTTTTTTTTTGACTAGAGGTCATCCCAGTGAGTAGCATGTGATCAAATCATCGTTTCTCTAGCTTACGGTTTGAAATGTAACCCAGCTTGTCTTGTATATTTATGTATGCTCCAGAATGATGATCCTGATATGAAGAACGAAACGTCGGGATAATAAAAAAGAAGAGTTATTTTAACACCATTGTAGAATCCATAATTTCAAAAATGAAAGATATGTTACTATCTGAAATAATGTGAGTACTACGGTTTATTTTCTTGAGTTTAAGGGAAGAAAAACCCGAGTTTCTGGGAGAAAAAACCCGCTTGCTTGTGCCGGAAATCGACTAACTAGGGAGCCGGTCGAAGAAAGGCTTAGAAAAGGTTCCTCCAGTCGGCGACTAGACTTGAACTAAAGTCTAACTTCGAACGACCATGCGCAGAGGACGCAAGCGCCACTTCCACTGAGCTACACAAGCTTGTAAATGGTTATTTTTCTTTATATAACTTTTTGTTTTTGGAAATTTGAAATGTTGGATTTATTCGATTTTATTTGATTGTTCCAAATCTATCATGTTATATAATATTCTTCTGTTATCAACTCAATTCTAGATTCTCGCCCTCTCCAATCTCTCTCTCTGTAACATCTCTATCACAACTCCAGACACAGACTGGTCTATACTTCATAATCTTCATCCTAATACTGCTCTGTGAAAACGGAATGTTCATTCAATTTATTTGGGACTCGTCATATCGAAGGATTCTTATTAAACTCCTATATATCAACGCATCAACTATTCTCAGCCCATTACCATTTTCTGTTGTTTGTTTTATTGATTATAGCTTCTATAATGGTTGAAAATTCTACATGGTAGAACTTTGAAACAGAGTCATGGCTGCAGTTAAGTTACAGGAACATCTTTAATATGCACAATAACGCTCGAAATCAAATCTTAAGAGGGTGAGACATCAAGTCTCACCATTTTAATTAACATCCGTACTTAATTCTTCAGATTCTTCTTAATTAATTCATCTCCTGCTAACTCACTTATCTTCAGTCTGTATCAACCATCGCCTCTAAACTCAAGCTCTCGCTATGTTTCATTGTGCAGATGAAATCTATTGATGAGTTGCTCATTAAATATGTTGACTACATCCTCTGTGGCTTATCAGCTTGTCATTCTCTACAAATATTCATTGCATCTTACTTATCACATATTGAAAGATTTCTCTAGGATTTTTCTTTGACTGACTGGATAATTGTTGCTCATGTGCACTCTGGATATCCTTATCAATTAAATCATCTCCTCATTTTTCTCTTTATGCACTTTATGCAAGTATGGTAACATTAATTGGAAGGAGGAGAGGACACATGGAAGAAAGGAAATGGATTTTTTAAAGTTACTAACCGATAATTACCTGAGACAGGATGTAATGAATATACTAGGGGTTCGAGAGTGCTCTATCTAGTAATTGCATCTCCGAATATGTAAAAAAAAATCAGCTAAAGCCTTTTTATTCCCGTATATAGGGAGTAGGCGAGGCCGTTTCAGTCCTATCTAACTTTTGGAGACTGAGTGGGCAGTTCAATCTCCACTAGTACCCAATCAGAGATAGCTGGCCCAAGGTTATCACTAATTAAGTGGCACGCAGTGAAGAGAGACGGCTCAACAAGTGAGTGCAGCCATCTCGTTGTCCCTAACCCTAACATCGGTATTTAATGTCTGAAATAATGTGGATTCTACGGTTGATTTTCATGAGTTTACGGGACGAAAAACCCGGGTTTCTGTGAGAAAAATCCCGCTTGCCAGAGGTTGATTAACTCGGAACCGGTCGAAAAATTTTGACAGGATCCCGAGAAAAATTTCTTATAGTCGCCGACTAGATTTGAAACCAAGAAATCTTCCTTCGTGAAGTCCAGCGCCGTGGTGTGCAAACGCTACATCCACTGAGCTACACAGGCTCACTCTCAGCATTTGTCTATAACGAATATGATCACTTTGCCACCAATTGGTGAGAGTGATCATATGGGCTTGACCTCGGAGGTGGTTATATGTGTGGAATTTTCAGGTATGTGGAATTGCTGGGCTGGTAAGTATGAAATGCTTAGGAGATTGCTTAGATCAGTGCCATGGCATGTAAAACTGCAAGGGATGGTGATAGTGCGTGGGAAGTGGTAAAGGAGTGTATGAGTGAGGTAATGGTAGACTGCATACCTAAAGTCAGGAGAGTAAATCCAGTGAGAATTAAATGGATGAATAACACCACTGGAGCTGCAAAAAAAGAAACAATTGTGGAGGGAATTTAAGGAGAAAGGTGACCTGCAGGCACACAATTAGTACAAGGCAGACCAGAAGGGTAACTAGTGTGGTAAGAAAAGTAAAAGCAGATTATGAAAGGAAGTTAGCAAAACAGGCTAAAGTAAATACCAAACAGTTCTTTCGATATGCTGCAAGTAATAGAAAAAAATGTATATGGCAGAATGATTTTAAGGAATGCCAATAGTAGGAAGGTAACTGAATCAGTTGAAATAACAGAATTACTGAGTGAACACTTTGTAAGAGTATATTATTCAGACGATGATATTGCAGGAATTAGGGAACCGATGGATTATACGGAAAGTGAGGTGAATGCGACAGAGATGTAGCATATTATGGATTCTTAATGTAAATACATCTGTGGGATTGGATGGTAAACCAACTCGAGTCTTACTTGAAGCGGCGAAGGAATTGTTCAATCTACGTCTCAGCTCTGAGTTAGTGCTGCAGGGGTGGAAAGAGAGGAAAATAATTCCATTGCATAAAGGAGACTCCAAGACTGCTGTTGCAAATTACAGTCCGATCAGCATATCAGGAGTCATTGTCAAAGTATTGGAGAAATTGATCAAGAGCAAAATTCAGGAATGGATAGATCGAAATGGGATACTCTTTGGAGGTGGCATGGTTCTATGAAGAGTAACTAATACCACAGTAACTTGCTCAGGTTTTATAATAATAGTAGAGTGACGGCTGAATTGGATAAGAGTAGTGGGTTTATAGTGATACTGCTGGACTTTGCAAAGGCCTTTGACAGGATACCGCATGGAATTTTAGTCAGTAAACTGCAGCACTTGGAGATGGATATAGGGTTGGCAAAATGGATAGGAGGGTTACTTTATTTTGCGTTTCACTAAGAAGAATACATGCATATGCTACCAACACCCACCCACCCACCCACCCACACACACACATAAAAACCACATAAAAGACAACAAAATGCATAAAAGAATACAATAGTGTGAAGTGACACTGTAGTCTTATATACATATAAAAATATACAAATAAGCATAAAATTAAAATTGAATGTCTAAGTTCGACAACCAGTCAACAGCATCAGTGGAAACTGTTATAAAGTCGGATACTGGTCCCGTGAAGGCTCTGTGAGGATAGTCAAATGCGATATGTTGTATAGTTTGGTTATCCTCACCACACTCACAAGATGAGTTTGGTCTTATTCTTCAAGTAAATAAGGAAGCTCCGCGCCTACCATGGTTGGTCCGAACTCTATTTAGGGAAGTTCATATTTTTTGAGGTAGATCGAATCCTGAAGGAGGGGATGTTTGGGTTAAAGACAGTCTGCCAGGTTACCTGGGCTTTGGTAGTCCATTCGGTATGCCATGCTATTTTTGCATCATAACCCTCAGTGATATTTTAATAGGCGGGTGTCTTGACTTAAGCTTGTACGATGTAAAGCTGTCAATATCAGAGAATAGGAGGGTATTTAATGGAGAGATATCAGAGAGTAGTTTATTCAGGAGTAGAGTTCAAAAGAAGGCCCGTGACTAGTGGTGTGCTGCAGGGTTCTGTTCTTGGACCACTGCTATTTAATTTGTTCATTAATGATATAGGAAAGGATCTGAGAGGAACTGTTCAGTTATTTGCTGATGATGAAAAGTTGGGTAGAGCAATAGTTAATGCACATGATGCTAAAATTTTGCAGGATAATTTGGATAGATTGGTAGACTGGACTAAGGAGAACGGATGCCAGTTTAATGCGGCAAAGTGTAATGTTTTGCATTTTGGAGTGAAAAGATTATCAGCAGTAGAACATTAGTGGAATCGTACTCCATGAAATTGATGAAACCAGATACTTAGGAGTTTTAGTGGATAGGGAGTTAAAGTATAGGTGGCACGAGCCTTGATAAGACTCCATCTTGACAACTGTTTGCAGACTGGGTGGTATGGTTTCTTGGTGATGGGGAGGAGGTAGAGAGGATCCAGAGCCAAGTGACCAAGATTGTAGCTGGACTACAGAATGTATGTTACGAGAACAAGTTGATGAATAAGTTGATTAGCGTCTCATTAGCGCAATTGGAAGAACGGCGGTACGTTGCGCCCTAAGTTCGATTCCCGTAGTGACGGGAAGAATCTTTATATGGACTTTTTCAATTGAAGGCGAGTTAGCTGATCTCATACGGAAATAGCAGGGTTTATTCTCCCGGAAAGTCGGGTTTTTCATCCCACATACAGACAAATCGGCCCTTCAGAACACACGCAATTTACAGACAAAAAATACTAGCAGCTTTCGTGGTGGTTGTGGGCGGAAAATGGCATTAGTGTAGATGATTGGTAGTAGAGGTTCGGTATAGTAGTGGAGACGGGGAGTTGTACAGTGGGTGTCCTCCCATGATGAGTCTTCGGACTCCATGGAGGTGTCACGAATAATAATTTGTGGGTTACAGAAACTGGTTAATAGGCGGAAAAGGGGTGATATGATTGAGACATTCAAATTACTCAGGGATTTTTACAAGATTAATTCAGAGGAAATTTTTCAGAAGTGTGGTGGTGGCAGAACCAGGGACCATCCATGGAAACTCAGCAAGAGTGTAGTTAGTGAGAGTATTAGAACTGGGTTTTTTTACTTGGAGAGTGATGAATGAGTGAAATAAGATGCCAGAGTCTGTTGTGGGTACTATGACTGTAAATGAGTTCAAAGCAAAGTATTATAGATACTATGCAAATGCTGAATAGTTTTTGACATGATGTTTAGGGCCTCCCTCGATGAGTCTAAAGATTACTTGGAGTTGTCCGTAATAATAACAGCAACAACAGTTATTATTATTATTATTATTATTATTCACTTTATGCTCTTTCATAATTTCTTCTTCCTCCAGCCATATGCATAATTTGGCTATTCCTGCATTTTATACCTTGCTTATTCGATCCCTTAGCTTTAGAATGCATTGCGACACTGCTGCTGTTACATAGCTCTTGAATAGCACGTTAACAATATTTGCCTCCTTGCTGCCTATCTCTAATTTCAATGCTATTGCCAAACTCTCTGATCAGCTTTTCATAATCCCACCATTGAAATTCTGTATATATATATATCATTTCCTCACAGATGTCTCCATACGGCTGGCTTCCAGCTATGTGTTCACTTCGTAGTCACTCTCACTAACTGCAGCGTGATTCAATACTCATTCCCAATAACATCCTATGAGATGTAAAATGCAGGACTCTCTATTCTTCGATTCCTTTTGTTATATACTGCCTAAGGTAACTGTTTTTTTACAAACTTAAGATATTAATTTTCCTTATTTCTATACGCCATCTCTTCATTCCAGTCTACATTACCATAATTAAAATTACCCACAATGATCGCCCTTCTCTTGTTCACTAAATTAATCTGTCTATAAATTTCTTTGTCATTACCTTATATATTCCTAACCTAGAGCAAAATCCAACTCAGTATCTCATCCTGTCTCTATCTCACACTATGCTGCTTCAGAACCGCTACCATTTCCTCTTTCACATATCCACCTTTAGGAGGCATCATCCATCTGATATCTTCAACAGCAATCTCTCTTCTTGCCCCTCCTGTTCTCACGAAAAAACATCGTACTCTTCCATTCCCATTAGCGTCATAATATCGTCTTCATCCATCCATGTTTCACTTACTGTGTTTTTAAATTAAGGGGGTATTAAATCCCACATTATTTCAAAGCCAGATAAGAAACTCAAAGATAGGAATCAAAGAGTTTCATGCCGAATATAGCAAACTATAAAAGTTTCGGCGGATTGTAGCGTAAGCTAAAGCACATAGTTCAACTAGGGCAATTCGCACCTCTTAAAATTAGCATCTTAAGTATTTTCCATAATGTAAAACACATCTCCTAGGAGATGTGCATTACGGTAAATACTAAGAATAGTGATCAGAACTTTACACCTTTGCTACGAGTTGCCCTAGTGTTTAACTATGGCAACTCGTAGCTTTAACTACGCTACAATCGCCGAAACTTTTAGAGTTTGCTATATTCGGCATGAAACTCTTTGATTCCTATCTTTGAGTTTCTTATTTGGCTTTGAAATAATGTGTGATTTAATATCCTCTTAATTTAAATAATGTTTACATCGCCGAAGTGAAGCCTATTGGCTCTTTATCTTTATATTTAAGTAAAACATATTAATTCATTTTGTGGGTCTATTACCAGTCATATTCATATTATATTATATTATATGTCAGCTGCAATCACTTCTCCACATCCGCATCCCCCCCCCCCCGTACCATGCTATTCACCTTTATCACCATATATCCCAATTTTTTTCCCCACGAACTCAACTGTTCCCTTTGCATCACAGATCAGCCATTTCCTTAGCTGACCAGCTTCATTCACTACTGCTTTCAGCATTCATTATCTATGCTATGCCTTCTTGTCCATCCAAACTCCCTTCTTATTTTCCTGTACAACTAATATCATTTGTTTGATTTTTTAAAATATATTTTTTTAATATTAAAAAATTATATAGACTTCTTTTATTATCGGTATGGTATAAGAATTAGGCTCTTCAGAAGGGGAGAGAACCTTCCTAATCCCCCCCCCCCTTGATTTATTAAGGTATTTCTTGGCTTACTCAACTATTGTACTATAAGAAGAAAATAGAATTTCTATTTTCACTCCTCCCTTAAGATGCATGAAAATAGTGAAAATGAAAATTATATTATTATTATTATCTATTTCTGATATAAGACCTGCCCATTCAGCATGCGCTGTTGGTCAGAATTTCGAATTTGATTGGTTTACCTTACATCTGCTCACCATTCACAGTGCGGGAAGGAAGTGTGTTTGGTTTTTGAAAACTTTAAACTCTTGTTGTCACGCGTGTATAGTATGGGATCGTGAATGTGATTGATGTAGTGTTTTGCGGAAATAGTATTTTCTTTATAACAAAATGATTTCTTCAGTTAAGTCAAATAGCATTGAAGATGAACGCGTTTCTTCAGAAGAAATGGATGAAAGACGACAAGAAAGTGTCGCGTATCAATATTTATGTCGTTTGGAAGAAGCTCGCATATGGATTCAAGCATGCCTTAAAGAAGAACTTCCACAAGCAACAGAATTGGAAGAATGGATGAGAAATGGAGTTTATCTTGCGAAATTAGGACATGTATTTGCACCTGATATTGTACCAATGAAGAAAATTTATGACAGTGATCAAGCTTTATATCAAAAACGTGGGCTTCAGTTTCGTCATACAGATAATATTAACTACTGGATTCGTGCCATGAAGGTAATTGGTTTACCCACTTATTTTCTTCCTGAAACGTTTGATCTTTATGAGAAAAAAAATATGCCTAAAGTTGTATATTGCATCCATGCACTCAGTTTGTATTTATTTAAATTAGGACGAGCTCCACAAATTCAAGATTTATATGGTAGGTTAAAGTTTACATCTGAAGAAATAGCTGTAGTTCGTAAGGAGTTTGAAAAATATGGCATAAAGATGCCAGCATTTGGTAAAATAGGAGGGATTTTAGCAAATGAGATGGGCGTCGATGAAGCTGCTTTACACGCTGCTATAATTGTTATTAATAAAGCCCTGGAAAAAGGAAACGCTGAGGAGATATTGGAGGCTTTAAAAAATCCAAACGCACATGTCACAAATATAATCGCAAATTATGCTAAAGAGTATGAAAGGATATTGAGTGAAGCAAAACAGATTAAAGCAGAAAATTCACAAAACAGGTCAATTAGTGCCGATTTTCTTTCCGATGTATATGATGAGCTCTTAACACAAGCAGAAATTCAGGGTCATATTCATCAAGTGAATACATTCTTTATTTTAGAAGATGTGGATAAAGCAGTTAATATGCATGATAGGGGGAATTTAATGAGAGTTTTAACTACTCCATATCTAGAACTAAAAGATATTAATATTAATACATCTGAATGGTATCTAAATTGTCTTTTGGAAGAAAAAAGTAAAACAAATAACAATTTGCTTATTCTAAGTAAAGATGAATTGCAGCAGATAATAAGAAAGGCTAATAACCTAGCATCTGAACATACTCAAGTTACAGATGCAGTCCTTGAAGTCAACCAAAGTCTTCAAAATTCATGTCATGCAACTATCAAAGCTCTGAAAAATCCTTTACTTCAACTCTCTCCTATTTATGACTTTGCCTCAGAGTTATACCATGAAGAATTTTCAGCCATTAGAAAGGAAAGTGGTAAAGATCTTAGTTTGGAAGACTTAAAGGGTGGAATCAAAGTACTTTCTGCATTAGTTGTCATCAATAAAGCAATAGAAAATGGTAATGTGCTGAGAATAGTTGATGCCTTAAAAAATTCTGATGCCCATATATATGGTATAAATTTACAGAATTCCAAACATTATCAACAAAGTTTAATGGAAACACTTAGAAAAAAGAACAAACTGCCTAAGTGTTCTTTTCTTACACATCTTGAAATACAAACAGTTGTTGATAATGCAAATGAGCAAGCTGAGCAAGAGAAAGTAAGATTTAAAACTGTAAAGGAAATTAATGACTACGTTTCAGTAAAAGATACAGCAAATGTTCTAAAGGCACTGACAAATTCAGTTATGTTTACATGTGTGGATTCTATGCACATTGATTTGTACATGCAAATCTTAACTAATGAACAGAAAAGAAAAATCCAGAAGGAAGAATGTAAAATTCTGTCAACTGAAGAAATTCAGCAGGCAATTAATAAAGGCAATAAAACTGCAAATCAAGCAAACAGTATGTGTATGGCTATTGCATCAGTAAATAATGCTATAGAGGATAACCATAAATCAGATCTACTTGATTCTTTGAGAAGTCCTGATATGGAATTAGAGTCTGTATTACCTCAGTGTTCATCTGAGTATTTAAACCAACTTGTAAAAGCTAAAGAGCAAAAAAGTTTTGCAGCAAACAAACAGTCAAACAAATATAACAGTGGCACATTTTCATGGTTAGAATGTGTAGTAAATGAATATCGTTATTATTTTGATCTTAAAACTTTTGAAAATAACTGGATAAAACCATCTTGTTGTACATCTGCTTTCAGTTATCTCTCCAAGGATGAAATCAGAAAAATCATTAATAATGTTAATGCCAGATATCATTATTCAAATTTATGTTCCTCATTTGAACCATACATTGTGAAGTTTCAAGCTAGAATCCGAGGTTATTTATTGAGATGCAGTGTGTTAAAAAGAGAAAAAAATTTCATTGCAAATATAGATAAAGTAATCAAAATACAAAGATGGTGGAGAGCATGTCTTCAGAAAATTTATCTGAGAACCAAGTTAAAGCACCTTTGCACTGAAATTCCAGCTGCCATAAAAATACAATCATATGTAAGAATGTGGTTTGTTCATAAAAAATATCTACAACGAAAGAAGTTTTTTCAGCAGCATGAAAATTCTGTTAGAACAATTCAGGCATACTGGAGAACTGCCAAAATGAGAGAAAAGTTTCGTCTCTTAATTCGTTCTGCAAATCCTTCCTTGTCTGCAATACAAGAATTTGTACATCTTTTAAAAATTAATGAGCAAGATTTTGCTGAAGAGCTTCAGTTGCATAAAATAAGAGGAAAAGTTGTTCAAACTATTCGCTATAATCAAGATTTAGAACAGCAAGTCAGTGACATGGATGTGAAAATTGGACTTTTGGTTCATAATCGTATAACACTTCAAGAATTAATTACTCGTGGACCTAAAGGACAACATGGAAAAAAGGATGCAACACAACTATGGGATGGACCCTGGATTCGTGGTGGTAAAGGTTTAAGAGCTTTGAGTAAGGAGAGTAGAGTCCGTCTTGAGTCCTATCAGCAGTTGTTTTATTTGCTTCAAACTGAACCCGGTTATCTTGCTAGATTAATATTTGCTATGCCAGCAAGCCATACTTCTAAATTTGTAGAGTCTGTGATTTTTAGCCTCTATAACTATGGGTCTACTCCTCGTGAAGAGTATCTTTTATTATGCTTATTCCATAGAGCCCTAGAAGAGGAAATTCAGTCTAAGGTTGAAAGTCTGTCAGATATTATTACAGGAAATCCACTTGTAATTAAGATGATTGTTGGCTTTAATAGAAATGGACATGGTCAGAAATGCCTTCAAGAACTTTTGAAACCTTTAGTAAGAGGGGTGCTAGAAGATAAATCTCTGCACATTAATACAAATCCTGTTGAAGTTTATAAGGTTTGGGTTAATGAAATGGAATCAACTACAGGAGAATTTAGTGGTTATCCTTATGATGTCACTTTTGAAGAAGCATTTCAGCATGAAGAAGTAAGACGACGACTTGACCTAGCTGTTAAGAGTTTAAAAGAAAAATCCGAACTGTTTTGCAATACTATTGTGAACTCCATTGATAAGATACCATATGGTATGTTATATATATCAAAAGTTCTAAAAAATGCATTATCAAAAAAATTTCCTCTGGCTCCTCAAAAAGAGATTTTGAGAGTAATTGGAAATTTATTATATTATCGATACATTAATTCTGCAATTGCTGCTCCAGATGCTTTTGGTATAATTGAACTTTGGGATGATGAAGGTTTAACAAATGAACAGAGGAGAAATCTTGGCTCAATTGCAAAGGTATTACAGTTTGCAGCTTCTGGAAAAGGCTTTGGACAAGATGCTAGTCACCTGACTTGCCTGAATTTGTTTTTGAAGGACTGCCATGAAAAGTTTAAGGCCTTTTTTATCCAAGCTATTTCAGTAGAAGAACCAGAATTTTACTTTAATATTGATACTTATTCAGAAGCAACCTTATTGATTCAACCAACAGTTTACCTTAAAGTTCAAGAACTAAGAGATATTCATCAGTTACTTCTTGAATATGAGGATGAGGTTGCACCTGCTCCTACAGATAAACTCCATGAAATATTAGAAGATTTAGGCACTCCCCCAACTATAAATAGTCTGGCTGGAGAGTGTGAAGAACCAACGGCATTGGCTCGTATTGCACAAACAGAAGTGTGTCTTACCCTATCCAGCAGGTTTCAGGTAACCAAAAATGAGGCTTCTGACCTGGACCAACTTTATGTCAAAGTAAAACTGATGGTTGTAGATTTACTGCTCTATCTGTCACCCAAAAATACTCTTTTAGAAATCTTAAACACTAAGCCAACAAAACAAGAAGAAGCAGACTTTCAAGCACATCATCATAGTAGTCAGTTGAATATGTCTTCTGCATCCTTTATTAACAGATCAATTAGTGTTGAAAAATATTCATCATTGGTAGCCTTACAGAAAGCACTATATCACAATCTCAATGTTCTGGAGTTAGCAAGTTATGTATCGAGTAATAATGGCTATCAGGATATCTTAAATGCTATTGCCAAAGATATACGCAATCGTCATAGTTACAGACAGTTACGTCAGAAGGAATTAAAAAAATTAAAAAATACTCAAAGGCAATTGGATCTGAAAAGCTCATATTATGAAGAAAAATTAGATTATTATAACCAATATGTTAAGACTTGTTTAGAAAACTTAGATAGTGGAAAAAGAAAAATTTGTAAGAGACCTTTCTTAGGAAAGGTAAAAGTGGTTAAAGAATTAAAATCAAAGACAGTATTAAAATATTCAGGAACAAAACTGCAGGAAAAGGGTATCTTGGTAGAAATTGCTGATCTTGATTGTGTGCAGCTAAAGAATGTTTCCTTTGAAATAATGCCATTGGAAGAAGTAGGTACTTTTGCCATTACTGCAAAATTCATGGGAGTTGTTATGGAGAAGGTTGAAGTGGACATCCAAGATTTGTTGCAACTGCAATACGAAGGAACTGCTGTTATTGATATGTTTGACCGAGTGAAAGTCAATGTTAATTTTTTACTTTTTCTTCTAAATAGCAAGTTTTATGGAAAAGGCAAATAATAGTGTACATGATAATCTTGAAAATATCTTTTGGAGCCATCAGCTGCAGGTTCAGCTTCTGTGCTCTCCATGGTTGTATTCTGAAAGTTGTGATTCTCATTCCCAATAACATATTTACTTTCAAACTTATGATACAGATATTCAATAAATGTGTACTGTTTGTGAAGGCGCTTGATTTTTATTTTTTTACCCTCTAAAGGAATCTCATCTGCAGGAGTAATAGTGTGAATTTCCTGCTTTGTTTTATGATTTGCTTTCAGAATTTTAATTTCAAGATATAAATTATTGCATTGTGTATCAAAAAAAGTATGGTTGAGTCATAGGGATCAATAATATATATATATATATATATATATATATATATTTTTTTTTTTTTTTTTGCTGGTAGTCAGCATTCAAAAAATAATATATATCTGAAATTTTGGTGAAAGTGAATATTGCTGAAATGCCATCATGCTTTAGTATTTAGTATTTTTTCCACTGACACTGATGCCAAGTTTGTATTCAGAACTTTTTATTGATTGTTGATTGTGAATATTGGAGTTTAAATTTTATATTTTATTTTTTTAAACAACAGTAGTTATTTGAAACCAGTGACAGCCTCTTAATTAAAACAAATTCTGAATTTTCCCAATCAGTTTGTGTGATTTTTAAGCCCCAACCAGACTGTAATTTACATTTTTAAATTTTTATTTTTAAAGTATTCTTCAATAATATTTCTTATCTCATTGTAAGGCAATGTGATGTAGTTTATTTTTGACTTTTCTACTAAATCCTTTTCTGTGGAATTATTGTTTTTAACCATATATAATTATGAATATGAAAGTTAACTAAAGTTAAATATTCGAAATTAAATTCTAAAATCCATTTCTGCCATTCCTACACAATTGCCCATCATTTTTTTTTCTTATTTAAAATTTAATATATATATATAGTTACATTAAAGCTCTATGTGAATATAATGACTTTGTCATACTTCTTTAATATGTGAACGATCTGAATTTTTCTTGTATAATTATGTGCTTTTATTTTGAAATATTTCTTATTCTTAATTTTTGAAAAGATATTTTAATATGAATGTGAAGGAACGTGATTCCATAGTCTAGTCCATAGTATAAATAATTATTGAGTACTTTGTTGTTGTCTGTAATTTCAGTGTTGTAATTTGATTCATATTGCAAATGCTAAGTTTTACCAGAAAACTAACCTTTTGTTATACATTTTAGTATCCAGGGGGAAAAAAAAAAACATCAAGAATGTTTGACTTTCTTGATATTTACATTGACACATTAAATTTAAAAATGGTTAAATACATCAAATGAAAAGCAGTTGTTTCATGTCATAAAGATCTTTTTCTCACTAAGAAAAGATCTTTATGATGTAAAAGTGGTTAAGATACAACATAAAGTTTGTTTCATTTAATCTTTGATAAAGATATCCCAGGCTTGTAAAGACAATGAATTATCCTTCATCAAAGTAACATCTTAAAATGGCAGTTTCTTCTGTACAATTTGTCATTGATCACTAGTCTGGAGCTGTATCTCATATTTTGCCAAAGTTGATTTCAAAACACAAAAGAGAATGGTATCTCTAAACCATTACGATAGAGCAAGTATCTTTGCACTCCATATATGCTGAACAATAATTGTATAAAAGTCATTAAGTGAGGAAAATTGAAACCTATATGCAGTCTCCTATGATATGCTTATTATAAATATTAAACTGTGAATATTAAAACAGCGTGAAGTTGAAACTTATGACTGTTTCATGATATATTATGATTTAGATATCTCAATAGATACTATAGTTGAATCTCATTCCTTGTCTTAAATTTTTCATTAGTGACATTTGCATGTTGGCATATCAATATTGCATAAACTTATCATATTAACAAGTGTTTTTTTTTAGAAAACGTTTTCTGTTTTGAGAGGGGCTGCTTTACATTTCCAGCATAATTATATATTTCATCTCATTTATTATTATTACATAACACCTCCATGGGGTCCAAAGACTCATCGAGGGAGGGGAACCTGCTCTACAACTCTCCATCTCCATCCTGCCACCAACCACAACTACCTTCATCATCTACACCAACGGCATCTACCGTCGACCACCACTAGTATTTTCACAGACAATCGCAAACATCCATGCCCACGGCGAGATTCAAACCCGCAACCTTTTGGCTGGAGAGCGGATACTCTAACCACTCGGTTCAACCAGGCCAGCAAATTCATGTATTGCAATAACATAAATGCTTATTTGCTTATTACAGCAATAGCCATTCAGTTGCCACTTTTCTTTCACTTAACTGGCTTTGGCAGTATGAAAAATATATGACTACAATATCTCAAACTAGAAAAATAGTAGTATTTTATGAATGGGAGGAAGATTTGAAAGTCGTTAAAAACTTTTAGGAGTGCTTAAGAGTCAAAGCTGTATAACTGGAAAGAGACCTTCATGTAGCCTTTTAAGGAATGCAGAGGCTTCTGACCTAATGTCCAATCCTCACCTTCTTGTGGTGCACCTTGTTAGGTAACTACCTGGATACTGAATGAATGAGATGGGCTGGCAATTTGGAATTTAGCTGACCAAAATGGATTCTTATTAGCTTAATTCACAATGTGAAATGATGGTATAACAAGACAGAATTTCATGTTGGCTGGGGTTGTTGCCTAGTTAAACAAGGGTCCCTGTTGTTTTTGCTAGGAAACCAGGGTGAACAGCACAAAGTCAGCTACTGGAACAAATTCTGTAACACATCCCAACTTAACATCAGCAAAGTTCAAGATTGGCACCATCAATGTAAAAAGCATCAATAGAAAAGAAATTTATTTATATGGGGGTTCTCCTCCCCCCCATCTCCTTGGGGGAGGAGGGGTTGAGCCCACGTAATGAGGGATTAGGTATATATATTTTATGACTGTAAATCTGTGTGTGTGTGTTGTTCAAGGGGTCAATTTGCCTATTCTGAGGGACAAGAAAACGGAGTTTCAGGTGAAAAAAACCCTCCATACGAGACCGGCTAACTCACCTTTAGTTGAAAGAGACCAGATACAGGTTCCTCACATCATAGATGGGGATTCAAACGCAGTTCTTTCTGACCAAAGGGCTTCATTTATACTGACTGAGATACAGAGGCTCAATGAAAAAGAAATAGAACTAGCAGAAGAATTGGATAAGTACCAGATTGACATAACAGGCATGACTGAAACAAAGAGGACAAAAACCAATATTTTAAGTAACATATACAAAATGTTATATTCAGGCAATAACAATCAGGGAAAAGGAGTAGGTATAGTTCAGCCATAAATATAAGGATAACCTTTTGGAATGGCAGGCAGATGGAAGTTTATTCACTTGGCTATGCTGCCAGTTATATATTTGGTTTAATCCTTTATCCAAG
Organism: Typopeltis vanoorti; assembly: GCF_054136105.1. NCBI lineage: Eukaryota > Metazoa > Arthropoda > Arachnida > Uropygi > Thelyphonidae > Typopeltis > Typopeltis vanoorti. The sequence goes on along the minus strand of NC_143569.1, from coordinate 79,518,138 downwards.
TGTAAGCAAACAAAGTTTGTGCCTGAAGTATTTTCAGGACTGGGGAAACTCGTGGCAAAGGTGGTATAAGTTCTCATCACTTAGTATCCCATAATGCAAAGCACATCTCCTTGCGGACATGTATACTATGCATTAAGGGAAGGATCACTACCCAGACTGGCTTCGACCTTTATCGAGGTGCTGTTTAAGTAAAGACCTCTCTAAAAATTAGGAGGTCCCCCCAGACCACTCCCTACAAGTGACCAAAGGACCGTCCACCTCAGCGTTGTTCCACTCAGTGACAGGCTCACCCCACCACCAAACAGAGCCATAATCTCAGCGGTGGCCCCCACTCAGAGACCGACAAAAATCTACCCCAAGCAGAGCCACCTCAAGGAAAGGGAACACTTCTGCACAAAGCACATGAGTGGGAGCCAGACCCAGAGGTGGTGATACTAAGGTGGAAGTAATGGAGAAGTCAATTTCCATATGCCAGTTGCTAAAAGGTGTCGCACCTTATTATTAAAATTCTCAGGTTTAGAGATAAGTTGATTGAAGTTTTTTCACTTGGTTATGCTACCAATTATATATTTGGTTTCATTGGCGCACTCAGGATTTAATCTTGGAGGAGACCGAGTACTCAAGATTTAATCTTGGGGGGGGAGCGCTCATGGTTTAATCTGGGGGGGGAGTTGAGTAGACCTTTGAGAATATACGCTACGCATTGCATACGACCTATGACTAAGCATCTGCAGTGATCGCCAATACATGATACCCATGATCACTGGCTGGCTTGGGCAAACAAAGTATTGCCCGAGCAATACTTCATTCACAATGGCTGTGATTCCTGAGAGCCAGAGGGTATTCCCACCTTATGTGACCGCTAATTCATAAGTAGTATAGAAATAGAAGACACGACACAACATAAATAAAAAAATAAAAATAAAAAGATTTTTTTTTTTTCAACTTTTTTTCCTTTTAGTTTTTTTTTTTGGGGGGGGGGGCAGGGCCCCTCCTTGGGTGTGCCAATGTTTGGTTTCATCCTTTGTTCAAGTGTAAGCAAACAAAGTTTGCACCTGAAGTATTTTCAGGACTGGGGAAACTCGTGGCAAAGGTGGTATAACTTCTCATCACTTGCCTTAGTATCCCATAATACAAAGCACATCTCTTTGCAGACATGTGCCAAGTAGCATAGCCAAGTGAAAAAACTTCCATCAACTTATCTCTAATCCAGAGAATTTTAATAATAAGGTATGACACCTTTTGGCAACTGACATATGGCAATATGACTTCTCCATTACTTCCACCTTAGTATCACCACGTCTGGGTCTGGCTCCCACTGATGAGACCTCAATAAAGGTCGAAACCGGTCTGGGTCACCCTTCCCTTATCCGCAAGGAGATGTGCTTTGCATTAAGGGATACTAAGGCAAGTGATGAGAACTTATACCACCTTTCTCACAAGTTTCCCCAGTCCTGAAAATACTTCAGGCGCAAACTTTGTTTGCTTACACTTGGAGAAAGGATTAAACGAAATATATAATTGGAATGGCAGGCAATATCAAGTAGAGTGATCTAGGTAAATATCAGAATGGGGAAAGTGGACAATGAGACTTACTTGTTCCTGTGGTTCCACAAAAAAAAAAAAACAAGTAATGGAGGAATTTTTGAGGGCATTAGACAGGACAGCTGATACAATGAAAAAGGAAATGTTGGTCCTTGTTGGAGATCTAAACAGCAGAGTAGGAAATGATTACCAGACATATCGAGATGTTTTGGGAAAATTTAGAGAAAATAGCAAAGATAATAATAAAGGTAAGTGCCTGCTGGATTTCTGTTCAGAACATGGACTAATTATCACTAACACCATGTTCCAACATAAAAATGTACACAAATTCACCTGGAGATAAGATGCAAGAAATAAGAAACGTCTCATGAACCATGTTATTATTCATAGCAATGTTTTCCAACTGGTTCAGAACACGAGTATACAGAGATTTTCAAATAGGAAGTGATCACTATTTACAGTGGTGTCCAAAACCTAAGGACGAATACTATTTCTGAAAATTGCAGCTGTAAATTCAGATGAATCAGCTTGTGGCAATTTGTATAACTGACAATTTTGGGTAGAAAGTGAGTACACATTCAAATTTTTGAATTGCATGCAAAGGGGTCATATGGTAGTACTTTGGTAAGAACATAGAAAATAAATATGAGGAAGGCAGCAAAATATTCTGGAGACTATTGAAAAACTTAGAAATGGAGGAAAAAGTACTGTAAAAGGAATCAGAGATGATAAAGGTGAAAAACTGAAGACAGATATTCTAGATATCTGGGATAATTACTTTGAAAGACTCCTAAATGTCAGCCTAGTGGTATAAAACTTCCAACAGGAATGCAGTCAGGAATACATATATTCCTGCAAGTTGAAGCCATCAAAAACCTGAAGTTTTGAAAGGCAACTTTTATACCTCTGTTTGTAGAGCCCTCATAGTATCCTCTATAAAAGAGGAAATAAAACTGAATGTGATAGATATATTTCCCTATTGAGTGTTCCTGGTAAGATTTATGCCAGTATACTTGAAACAGCCAAGAAAAATTGTGGAATGGAAGCTTGGTGTAGAAGAAGCTGGATTCAAGCCAGATAGAGGTTGTCGGGACTAGATTTTCACTTTAAGACAAACAGTTGAGAAATCGTGGAATATAACAAGGATTTGCATTTACATTTTGTAGGTAGATCTGGAGAAAGGCATATGACAAGGTGTTAGTTGAAAAGCTCTTCAAAATGCTATAATTATATGGTAGTTCCTATGCAGTTAGAATATACTACATAAAAGGAGGTATAGGAAGATTGCTTGATGCAAAATCAGGTGTGTGACAAGGGTGCACATTATCTCAACTGCTATTCATTATCTATATGGATCACATTATGAAGGAAAGTGGTATTAAATCTGATATCAAAATTGATGTTAATCTTAACTCTTTACTTTATGCAAATGATGTTATATTTCTGAATAAATCCACTACAAGTCTGCAAGATTCCCTGACTAAACTGAATAATTGTTGTAATAAATTTTGTATGAAAATCAGCAATAAAAAGACTGAAAATGGGCAGAAACATTGCAAACATCAACTGTATCCTGAATGGTGAATCTACAAAACAAGTAAAACATTTCAGCTATTTAGGCATAATTTTTAATGAAGATGGCCAATTAAATGTGGAAATAGACAACAGAATTAATAAAGCTGGTACAGTAGGAAGTCAGCTGAATAAATTTATGTGGAATAAGAGAGAAATTAGTCAAAATACTAAACTAGCTGTATACAAGACTGTTCAAACCAATTTTAACTTATGGTTCTGAGAGCTGGGTTAGAAATAAAACACTGGAGTGAATAAGATAGCATCACTGCAGTATCATATTAAAAATGAGGATGTTAGGAATGAACTTGATATTGTTAGCATTCAGGAATGTATTAGCAGAGCTAATTTCAGAAGGTATTATCATTTAAACAGCAAAACGAGTGTTCTTTACCAGGTTGGCAGGAAAAAGACCAAGAGGAAGACCACCATGTAGGTGAATTGATACAGTAAAAAGTGCATTTGAAGACAGAAATATAATATAAGATCTGATAATGTTGGAGTCTTGATACATAACAGATTAATTTGGAGGAAAATTGTTGATTAGAAGTTAGTAATGGTGTAACTTTTTTATGTGGTATTATCATAATATCCTGTACCCCCCCCCCCCCCCGATGGTGCATATTAGGAATTTGACAATGATTAAAACTTTTAAACTGCTTCAGGTTTTAAGGAAAAGTTTGAGGAAATTCGGTTAGTTACTCTGAAAATTGCCAGGGCATTTGATTTGTTGCACCATAGAGGCCTTCAATCTATCTGTCCCTTATGATGTATGGCGACTTTTGATTAGGGATCACGACAATTTAATGCAGCCAGTACGTCACTCCTCTCCTGCATCTTGTACTAGTAAGTAATTTTTGGCTGCATAACTGTGTTCATGGGGCCAGTTTGCCTTTTCCAAGGGAAGAAAAACACAAATTTCCAGGAGGAAAAAACCCCCTCTAACTCCATATGAGATCATTTAATTCACCATTTAATTATATAAAAAAAAACTAAAAAAAAAAAAAAACTATAAAGGTTCGTTACATCACAGACAGCACTTGAACCTGAGTTTTCTAACAAAAGAGCTTGTCTATACCAACTTAGCCGCAGAGGTTCAAAAGTATGTTTTTACGCTTCATGTGGACTAACCTCATATAATCAAACATCCCAAGTCACACCATCTTCCATAACCATACACACTGATCTCTCGGTTATGTATATTCCAATGAGGTGAGGGTGACTTAACTTCAGTGCTACCAAACCACAATTCTGTGTGTGGAGATGACTTATACCTCTAGTCCTTTTCTGACACATCACATTCATATCTCCCCCCTCCCCCCCAAAAAAAAGGAAAAATCAGTGTATACATTTCTGCTCATAGTACTATTTTCACTTGTATAGCTTCTAATGTCATATGATTAAATTTAGTGATGATGATGGTGTATCGAACACAGATGACATAGGCTAAATTTATCTCTTACTACATGACAATCTTATTGCCAAAATGGGAAAAAACTTAATGGTGTAGATGATGATCAAACTGGTTGGTGTGTTTCCTTAAACCTGAGTACTTAGAATGAACTTATTCATTTGCAAAAATTATTCTAAATTTTTTATTTTTGTATCTGACTTAAACACTTTATTTATGCATATATATTTCACTGCTTAAAAACATTATTAAACTCTTACATACATCTGCAAGTGGGGGGGGGGGAAAAAGTGATTCACTATATGAAAGTGGTCAGGGTTATTTTCATATTTCTGTTATTTATTGTTTGTTGTATCACTTTATCTTCTTTATTTCTGTAAATTCTACTGTATTTCTTTTTCCTTCTCTAATTAGTTATCTTCTTTTCTCCGACAGACTATTTAATTTCTCTACGAGGGTTTTTAGTCTTTTTATCTTTTGCAGTCTTACATGTGCTTTCCATAATGATTATAACATTTTCCTATATATTATCCATTTGTAGATTTCTGTTTTCATTCATGTCAGTTTTTTGTATAATATTTTTTTATTGCAATTTCTTCTTGATACAATTTTTTGTTGGCTACTAATGTATTATTTTTTATATGTAGATATATAGTTTTATTCTGCTTCATCCTGTATTTTTTTTTTGTTGTTACTTATTGTTCATTACTTATTGGGCCATTATTGTTCAATCTATACATTAATGACTTCAAGCAGGGTCTATCATCAGATTTGCAATTGTTTGCTGATGATGCGAAGATAGGCAGGGCAATCAGGGATGCTACTGAGCAATTACAAAATGATTTGAATAGACTGGAAATCTGGGAAAACAAAATGGCTCTCAGTTTAATGCTAGTAAGTGTAAAGTTATGCACTTTGGGGTGATTAGAGATCCAGCAGCATATTATATTAGTGAGGTTATGCCACAAGATATTGAGGAGGCAAGAGATCTTGGCGTATTGGTGGATAGGAATTTGAAATTAAGGTCACATAGTAAAAGTTGCAAATACAGCTCAGAGGATAATTGCAATGTTGAAGTGAACCTTGATAAGTAAGGATAAGGAAATCATTTTGTCTCTTTATAAGGCTTTGATAAGACCACACTTGGATTACTGTGTGCAGATTTGGTCTCCCAGGTTTCAAGGGGATAAAGAAGTTGTGGAAAGGGTGCAAAGAAGAGTTACAAAGATTATATCCGGATTATGGGATTTAGATTATGAAGGACAGATTGTGAGTATGTGGATTACAGACTCTGGTTAACAGGAGAAAGAGGGGTGATATGATAGAGGTCTATAAACGTTTGAATGGGTGTTATAGCATTTCAAATGATGAAATTTTTCGTTATATGGAAGGTGGGGAGAGAAAACACGGGAGCATCCATGGAAGTTAAGGTTGTTCTCAGTCAAGAAAAGGGTAAGAGCTAGGTTTTTCCTCTCAGAGAGCAGTGAGTGAGTGGAATAATTTGCCCTTAGGGGTAGTGAGTGTATCTGGTGTAAATGAATTTAAGGGAAGGTATGATAGCACAGTTGGATAATTTACAGCCTCCCTCGATGAGTCCTTGACTCCCTGGAGGTCTCAGATAATAATAATAATTTTCCTTCTAATTATTTTGTGATCATTTCTGTCTATTTGACTGATGATTGAAACATCTTTAAATGTTTTTACATGAGATAATAAAATATCTATTTCACTTTGTTTGTCCATTTGGACTAATCCATGTCCATTTTCAGATTGGTCTTTTCTTGTAAAATATATTCACATCATTCAACTAGTTCCTCTTCATAAAATTTAACATCATATTCCCTCTTTCATTTCATTCTATGCATTTTTTCCTTTACACTTTTCAAGTTCACTTTTCTTTTTTTCAAAATCATGGATTAGTATTCCAGCACTATTTGTGTAGACTGTAGGCTCATGCCATATTGTATTGGACATTGTCGTAGAATTCTTCATCTTCAAACTGCTGGTTAGTGCATGTGTTTGTGTTATTTTATTATTATTCAGGCCTCCATGGAGTCAAAAGACTCATCGTGAGAGGTCCTTCCTAGGAAACACAAAGTCTATCATGCTACTCATTGACTGTTCTCACTCTCACCACTCTATCAGGCAATGCATCCCACAGTTCAACCACCCTCTATGCAAAGAAACCGCTCCTCACCCTTTTGCTTACAGCTTCCTTTCGTAACTTCCAGGGATGGCCCCTTGTCAATACTCCTTCCCGCTGTTCAACCAAGCGAAAGAACTCCCCAGTGTCAACCCTGTAACCATCTCTCAACAGTTTAAAAGTCTCAATCATATCACCTCTCCTTCTGTCTACCAAATTCTGCAGTCCACATTCCCTCAGCTGATCCTCATAACTAACATTGTATAGTCCTGAAACCATCTTTGTTATCCACCTCTTCACCTTTCTACAGTTAATTTATCCCCTTCAAATCCTGGGGACCTAATCTGAGAACAATAGTCTAAGTGTGGTCTGATCAGGGTCTTATACAACTGAATGATAACTTTTTTATCTCTGCAGGTCAGCATCCTTCTCAGTATTGTAGCAATCCTCTGTGTTACCTTCACCACCTTTGCAATATGTTACCTGAATTGCAGATTTCTATCACTCATCACCCCAGATCTCTTGTCTCCCCTACTTCCTCCAGTATAGCTCCTCCAATCGAGTATGCATCCTCTCATCATTGGATTTCAAACTTCAAGGCTTTACATTTTGCTGCATTAAACCAACACCCCCATTCATTTGCCCATCTGTCTAGCTAATTCAAATTCTCTTGCAGGGCTACCACATCTTCACTATTACTAATAACCCTTCTCAGCTTCACATCATCCACAAACAACTTTATATCCCCCCTGCAATCCACTAACAATGTCATTGATATAAAGGTTAAACAATATAGGTCCCAGTACTGAGCCCTGTGGGACCCCACTTGTAACCTTCTGTCTCCTTGAAACTGCCCCACCATACACAACTCTCTGATACCTATCGGACAGCGAATCCTGAATCCAGTTGACCTTAACTGCTTTTTGTTCTGATGTCTGCACCATGATATATGCTATCCAATCTGATATTCTTGCATATTTAGTAAAACTTATTTGCTATATTTTTGTTTATAACAAAACCTACTCTGCTTGACATCATTTGGTCCTTTCCAGTAAAGTACATATCCTGATTTTAGTGTTATACATTTTCTGATTTTCTTTTCATTTCACATAGTCCTATTATATCCCATTTATTTTGCCTATTCCACATTTCAGTTCTGCCATTTCATCATCTGCTAATGTTCTTACATTGCATATAGTAATAATGAAATTAGTTTTCTTACATTTGATTTTATTATTTTATTTCAGAGTATCATGTTCGGTCTGATAGCTCAATTTCTCTGCTGAAATAGGTTCTCTGGGGATTGAAAGGCCCAGTAATGCTGAAGATTATATTCGCAGAAAATTCTAGCCGCTATCTTTTTTGATATACCTTGAATATAAGGTAGGAATGGTTTTGCTCTAATCTTGGTTTATTGCAGGAGAGAATGCAGCATTTTATGGGGCAGGGGGGGAGGGTTGTAAAGGTATCTAATTAGGTTTAGCGATTCCAAGTGATGTATCATTTGAACAAATAGCTTTTGAGGATGGAATACTGTTGAGGTGTGTGTAATGGAGTGATTGCTTATGTAAGCACCCTCCAGTGTGTATGAGTTTCCCATCAATTAACCATTTAGTTGTATAACTAGTGTATCTAGGAAGGGGAGACAGTTAATTTTTTTTTTTATCTGCAGTGAAGTATTTTGGATGTTTCCTAATTCACTGCACTAAAAAAAAGTATCTAATGTGTTTTTGACCATGAGGCTAAATATATCACATATATAGCTTAAATAAAAACTGTTGGTTTATGTATGATTATCTTGAGCATTTGTTTTCTAGAAATTCCATATGAAATTAGTGGGAGACAGGGAACCCATTGCAATCCCATCTGGTTGTTTGCATATTTTTCTTTTCCTAGCCTCAAGGAAATGTGGCTTAAATATGTCAATGATGCATTGGTAAACAGTGAAGTAACATTAAAGTTGACCATGATGTCTGAATCTTTCAGGTTAATTTTTAAAATTTTTTTTTAAAGGTTTTAAATAGAATTTTTAATTAAGGAAGGAGAGTTGCCTGTGAGGGGTGACATACCTTGAAGAACATAAAAACATCCACAATAATCTGTATAGTAAGTGAGGATTGGTAGACCATGCTCTGGATATTCCTTCTCACAGCATTAAATGGAAAGACCTATGCTCCATAGAAGTTGCTATAGGTCTGAAATACTATTTTCAGAATCTGCACAAGAAATATAAAGATATGGGAGAACCATAATTGTGGGGCCACGTTTAACCTGACTTCTAAATTAACTTTGTGTCTATCCTGTCACCATAGAGGGCAGGCTTCTTGTTAGGACATTAATTCCATTTCAGTTAGAATTTGAATCATTTCTATCTATGATTTCCACATTTGTAATTTGTGCTCTGAAGATGCTTGAAAATCCAGCATAATATTAGTATAATAAATGAGTTATTTTCCTCTTTAACTATGAAGCACTGTTATAAAGACTATCAGAAATGAGAGGGACAAACAAGTTCATTGCCCTTTATGAAAAAATGGTTATCTTAGCTCCTCTCATTGGAGCAAAGATAACTCGTGTTATTTATCGTCACCTCAGCTGTTCTAGTTATTTAAAAAAATCTGTCAGCTGCACCATTTATGTTATATCTCTGTAAAGAGATTGTTTTTATATCCAGTGTTAAGTAAATATACACAAGAGTTCAATCTGATTGGTGCAATGACTTTCAGCACTATTATTTTAGAATCCAAGAAATGATTTGACTTGAGACCAAATAAAAAAAAAAAAATACATTTAATGAAACTAAAAACTATATACATTGTAAATAAAATTAAATTAATAACTACAAAACTAACTGGATTCAAGGAAGTGTTAAATAGAAACTATACTTTAAAGATCTCATTTATCTTGAAAGGACAAAAGATCATTCTCTCACTGACTCATTCTATTACTGCTTTAACATATGCTTAATTGGTCTAATAGACTGAACGTTTTGTTTTCACAACAAATTCCTAACAACAATAAATGTTCATGAGAATCAGTTCTTTATTAGGTCTTTTCTGAAAATATAAAACTACTACTCACATGGGATTACACAGTTTGCTTATTTAGCATACATTTGTTCCAATCATTCTCACTGTTTCACTGGAGTATAAATATTCTGACCTTGTGCAATTTAATATGACACACAAATCACCAATTCTTTACCATAAAAAAAGCAGTTTCTTTTACTATTTCATGAACAACATATCTAAGTAGAGCTCTTCATTTAAGACAATTTACAGTTTCAGATTTCACTAATTCCATCAGTTGTTCCAATAAAATAATTAACATCACCGGCATCCTTGAGACAGAAATGAAACTTTACATTTAGTGTTTTTTGAAGTGTTGAAATAAAACCTATATTTATGATAATTTCTTATGGTAGGTATCTGCTGGACTTCTGCCACCATGTTTTAACATAAAGATGTGCATAAGTTCACTTTGAGAGAAGACAAGAAATAAGAAAAGCCTCATTGACTACATCATCGTTGATAGTGATATAAAGCTGGTTTGGGATACAAATTGTAACAGAGGATTCAAAATTGGAAGTAACCATTACTTAGTATACTATGCAGGGTAAAAATGGATTTCACATTGAAAAGAACAGTATGTAAGAAATTTTAAAAACAATTAAAGTTGAGCAGCTTTTACAGGTAAATTGTAGACTCAACTATGCAAACATTATTGAAGAAAGTTTGCAGCAGTTTGAAAACAAGAACCAAACCTTGGAGTCTCAGTGGCAAACTCTGAAGAAGATATTGATTCAGCTAGCAAGGTATGTGGTGAAATTATATGCAAGGATAGAAAAATAAGAAAACCATGGTGGACACAAGAAGTTAAAGAAGCAGTCCAGGAAAAGAAAAAAGCATACCAAAAATTTCTAGCAAATAAATCAGCAGATGCCCTAAACGAATACAGAAAAAAATACAAGCAAGCTAAGCTCTGTGTAAAAGTAGCTAAACAAAAGTCATGGGAAGATTTGGTAAGAGTATGGAAGATAAATATCAGGAAGATGGCAAAATGTTCTGAAAGCTATTGAAGAAGCTTAGAAATGGAGGAAAGAGTACTATAAAAGGAATCAAAGATGATAAAGGTGATATGAAAACTGAAGATATGGATATCCTAGATGTCTGGAGTAATTACTTGGAAAGACTGTTAAATGAACAAAGCAGTGATAGAAGAGTAGTAGAAAATTTTCAGGGGGAATGCAAAGAGGAGTACACATCAATACTTGAAGTAGACAAAGCTGTCAAAAACCTTAAATGTGGCAAGGCAGCTGGAGTGATGATATTTAACCATCAATACTTAAGCATTTCTGGCCACTGCAAAACTTTCTATAAAAGTTTTGCAGTGGCTAAACTGCATAATTCAGAGGGTCTGGTGAGAAGGGTGAATTCCCAATGATTGGCATAGAGCTTTCATAGTATTCATCTATAAAAAAGGGAATAAAGCTGAATATGAGAATTATAGAGAGGTTGAGAAAATTGTGAAAGACAAACTCAGAGAAGAACAAGCAGGGTTCAGGCCAAATAGAGGTTCTCAAGATCAGATTTTCACTTTAAGACAAATAGTTGAGAAATCGCAGAATATGACAAGGATCTGTACTTAAGTTGTATAGACCTGGAAAAGCATATGACAAAGTGCCCAGAGAAAAGCTTTTCAAAACATGACAATTATATGGGGTGAATGGAACATTATACAGACCAATCCATAGTCTATATTTAAGTTGTCAGTCAGCAGTTAGAATTGAAAGAAATACGGGAAGATGGTTTGATATAAAATTAAGGATACGACAAGTATGCACATTATCTCCACTCTTATTCATCATCTATATGGATCACATTATGAAAGAAAGTTGATGTCAAACTTAGCTTTTTGCTCTATGCAAATGATGTTGTCCTAAACATATCTATTGTAGAAAAGGGTATATGTGGAACTACAAGGGCAGGGTGATTATGAAGAGTTCAGGAGACAGCTTGCGGGTGTAGCGTGGAATGAGGGGTTAGCTGGAAAGAGATCAATGCAGCTTGGGGATTTTCTAAAACTGTTTAGTAGATGCAATGTCTAAATGTATTCCAAGGGCGAGAAGGTTAAATAAGGTGGGTTTGAGATGGATGAATAAAGAGATTAAGCATGTGATACAAAGAAAAAGGACATTGTGGAGGCAGCATAAGAGAAGTGGAAATAACCAATTCCATGAGGTCTACAAAGACCAAGCAAGGAGGGTGACTTGGTTGGTGAGGGTAGCTAAAGAGAGGTATGAACAGCAGTTGGCTAATGAAGCCAAAAAGAATCCTAAGGAGTTGTTTCGATATGTAGCCAGCAAAAGAAAGAATAATTATGGAAGGATGACATTGATTGGAGAAAATGGTATAAAGACAGCTGATGCAGAATGTGTGGTGGAGATACTTAATGAGCAGTTCATAAAGATCTTTCAATCTTGTGAATGTGACTTCATGGAGGGATTGAGAGCAGTTGATAATGGGGAGGAGAGACTGACTGTAGGTGAGCAAGAGATGTATGGGGAGTTGAGTAAACTAGATGTTAATAAGGCTGTGGGACTTGATAATATATCACCACGTATTCTAAAAGAATGTGCCAAGGAGTTGACAACTGCCTTGACATATTTTTTTAATACGAGTCTTGCACTTGGTCAAGTTCCTAAGGAGTGGAAGGAGGGCAAGATTGTGCCACTTCATAAAGGAGGTGATCGAACTCAAGCATCAAACTGTAGGCCTATCTGTGTGTCAGGTGTTGTGGTTAAGTTGTTGGAGAAGCTTGTGAGAACTAGGATCCAGAGTTGGGTTGATAATAATGGTATTATCTTTGATGGACAGCATGGATTTGCTAAAGGGAGGTCATGTTTTAGTAATCTACTTATTACAATAAAGTGACTGCTTCCTTGGACAGAGGAAAAGTATACACAATAATATACTTGGATTTCGCAAAGGCTTTTGATAGAGTACCTCATGATAGGTTGACAGTCAAACTAGAGCAGATGGGGTTGGATATTAGATTGGAGACTGGCTATCTAATAGGTATCAACAAGTTGTGTATGGGGGAGCGATATCCAGGAAATGGAAAGTCACTAGTGGAGTGCCTCAGGGGTATGTTTTAGTCCATTGCTGTTTAACTTGTATATTAATGATATAGGTGAAGATTTGGATGGAGATATTTGGTTGTTTGCAGATGATGCAAAGTTGGGACTAACCATGAACTGTAGTGGAGATGTTGTGGCCTTACAGGAAGACTTGAATAGATTGAGTGATTGGGCGCGGAAATGGGGATGTGAGTTCAATGTTGCAAAATGTAAAGTTTTAAAATTTGGAAAACAAAGATGGGATGCAGAATTTATGATTGGTGAGAATATATTGTTGGAGGTAGAGGAAATAAGAGATCTGGGGGTGATAGTGGATAAGGATCTAAAATTTAGGGGACACATTGCCAAAATTGTGAAGGCACCACAAAGGCTTCTGGGAATGATGAGGAGGACACTGACGTGTAGAAGTAGGGAGATTCTTGTTCCGTTGTATAAGGCTTTGATTAGGCCACACATGGACTATTGTGCCCAGATTTGGTCACCTGGTTTTCAGAAGAATAAAGAGATGTTGGAAAGGGCCCAAAGGAGACTGACTAAGGTAGTTTCTGACCTCTGCAATGTTGAGTATGAGGGAAGATTGAGAAGATGTAATTTGCAGACCGGTGGACAGGAGGAAGAGGGGAGATATGATAGATACCTACAAGTTGGTAAGGGGTTGTTATAGGATCAATGTTGGAGAAGTTTTACAGAGAATAGTGGGAGATCAATGGAGAACCAGAGGTCATCCCTGGAAACTGTATAAAGTGGGTGTGAGTAGGGGAGTGAGAGGCAGTTTTTTTTCATGCAGAGTTGTGAATGATTGGAATGCTTTGCCTGAGAATGTGGTGTCTGCAAAGAGTTTGAATGTGTTTAAAACACGGTATGATGAGCTGTGTGTGTGATAAAAGGACCTCCCAGATGAGTGTTTGACTCCATGAGGTCTTGGGGTGGTAATAATAATAATAATATTGCAAATCTCCAGGATTCCCTAACTAAATTGAATAACAGCTATAACAAATTAGGCATGAAAATCAGCAATAAAAAGACCAAAATTAGACCATAACATAAAAAACTTCTGCTGCATTCTTAATGAGATCTTATAGAACAAGTAAAATATTTCAGCTATTTTGGCACAGTTTTTAGTGAAGATGGCAGGTTACATCTGGAAATAGACATAGTAATTTAAATAAATATAGTTGCATAAAACTTCCCAAAATTTGGGAAACATTAATTGTCAGAGGCCCCACTTTGTATCCTATGCCTCCTACAAATGCCTATAGTGGTTTCACCACCTAGATAGGTGGTGAAACCGCTAAATACAACACAATACTAAGTGAAACACCACATGTTTCACTTAGTATTGTGTTGTATTTGAGTGTGTGCTACAAGAGTTATTTGTAATCCCCCAAGATGTCTCAGTGACAGGCAAAATATTGGAAGCATTAAAATTAGTTTTTAATCCTTTTAGTGTAAATATTCCATTAAACTTCTAACACGATGGAAATAGACAACAGAATAAGCAAAGCTGGTATGGTGGATAGCTAGCTGATTAAATTCATATGGAAGAGAGAAATTAGTGAAAATACCAAACTAGCAATATAGAGGACCATGTTCAAACCAGTTTTAATTTATGAATCTGAGAGTTGGGTTAGAAATAAAGCTCTTGATCAAAGACTAGAGCCCACAGCTGTGAAGGTTCTGAGAAAAATTAGGGAAGTGAATCAATGACAGAATCATATTAAAAATGAAGATATTAGAAAGGAACCTGATATTATCTCAGTATTCAAGAATGTGTCAGCAGAGTTAATTTAAGGTGGTATGGCCACTTAAATAGAATGGGTGAGGAAAGGTTAGCAAAACGGGTGTGTGTGATGCCAAGATGGCAGAAAGAGATTCAGACAAAGACCATGGTCTAGGTGGATTGATTCAGTCAGAACTGCCTTAGAAGAACAAAATGTTAGATACGACAATATTGGAGTGCTTACAAGTAATAAACTAATTTGGAGGAAAATTGGGGATCGGGCATTAATAATCATTATCATCATCACGAACCATGGGCTTGGTGTCCGATGCCTCCTTCACTATCTTCTTCCAGCTTTTTTTGTCCACTGCACAGTTTCTGTACACCCATTCAACACCAGTCCTTTATGTCATCTATCCATTCTCTGTATGTCTGCCACTTCTGTTTACACCATCTATAATACCAAACATTAATGTCTTTATCTTCCAGTCCTCACTCATTTTGCAGATGTGTTCAAATAATTGCAGCTTGCGTTTTATAATCTTCTGCATTAGATTCGCCTTCGGTTGTATCTTCCGATAGAGCTCTTCGTTTATGACTTTCTGTACCCATCTTATTCTTAGAATCTTATTGTAGCAAGTTCTTTCAAATGCCAAAAATTCTTTTTCTTGATTCCTTATTTATTACCCACGTTTCAGATCCATACAGTACACTGCTAGAGATGCATGTTTCCAGTACTCTTAGTTTTGTTTGCAGGCTGATCACTTCCGATTTGTTCTTCCCTTTGCAATCCTGATCTTTATTTCTTTTTTACAGTCCAAATCATATGTCCAGCAGAAGTAACTCCTTAAGATGTAAAGGATTTTCTTTTCTGAACAGCTCATGAAGACAAGAAGCAAACAGTGCATTTATTTATACACATGCAGAGAGACATTCAGTGCCATGGGAAAAGCATCTTTTGTTTCATGTTCTTCTCACCAAATACCATTGTCTTTGTTTTTTCCAAGTTCAGTTTTAACAGTTTCAATGTTTTTTGTAGTTTTCTTTCATCTTCTTCAATAATAACAATGTCATCTGCAAACCTCAGATTGTTAATTCTCATCCTCTGCACTGATATTCCTTTTGCATCTTCCTTAATTTTATCCATTGCTCTTTCTAAATGTGTGATGAAAATGCTTGGTGATATTGGGTCCCCTTGTCTTGTACCTCTGCTTGTTTTAAACCATTTCTCCACATCATCACATATTCTAACTACTGCAACTGCATTCTTATAAACATCTTTTAATATAGCTATTAGTTTTCTGTCAATTCCATAGGATTCTAGCACCGCTAATGTCACTTTCTGGTTGTCAAATTCCTTCTGAAAATCAACAAAGCAAGCATATGTGTTCTTGTTTTTTCTCCTAGCTTTCTCTGCTATTAATCGCATTGTCAAAATCTGTTAAATTGTAGTTCTATCTTTCCTAAATCCTGCTTGCTCATCTGCAAGGTATGCTTCCAATTGTTCTCAATCTTTCTTTCAATATCATCGTCACCTTACCAAGATGACTTGTCAAGGCAATTGTTCTATAATTTTTACATTCTAGCTTATTTCCTTTATAATGCCACTAATATCGATTTCACCCACTCCTCTGGCATTTTTCCATACCATATTACATAGTTGGTGCATTTCTGTAACCATACTTTCACCACCATATTTAATCATTTCTCCAGTGATGTTATCATTACCAGAGCTCTTGTTGTGTTTTAGCTGCCCTATTGCTTTTTCTACCTCTCCTCTTAAAATGTCCATATCATACATTTGAGGCTATTTGGTGTGAGAACTAGCAGAACAAAATATACAGTTGGGTGCCTCCTATAGACCAAGTGATGGAATAGATGGTGGAGATGGTATGCATAAGCAAGTAGAAGAAATGAGTGGAAGGAGGGTAATTATTATGGGAGATTTCAACTATGGTAACATTGATTGGAATGATGAGAGGACACATGGGAGGAAGGAATTGGATTTTATGCGGTTATTAAGGGATAACTATCTGTGACAGCATGTAATAGAAAATACTAGGGGTCAGAGAGTGCTTGACCTAGTAATTGCATCTGAGGATTTCACTGTAACGAATATGACCACATTGTCACCAATTGGTGAGAGTGATCATAGGGTCTTGACTTGGGAGGTGGCTAAAGGTGTGGAATTTACAATTAAGACAGGGTACATGTGGAATTATCGGGCTGGTAAGTAGGTAAGTATATGACAAGCTTAGGAGATTGATTGGTTCAGTGCCATGGCATGTACAACTGCAAGGGCTAGAAGTTGATAGTGCATGGGATGCTGTTAAGAAGTGTTTGAATGAAACAATGGCTGACTGTATACCTAGAGTCTGAATAATAAATCAAGTAGGGGTTAAATGGATGAATAACACCATTAAGCTTGAGCTGCAAAAAAAGAAACGACTATGGAGGGAATTTAAGGAGAAAGGTGACCGGTAGGCACATGAACAGTATAAAGCGCAGGCCAGAAGGGTAATGAGTATGGTAAGAAAAGAAAAAAGGGATTACGAAAGAACATTGGCCATGCAGGCTAAAGAGAATCCTAAATAGTTTTTTTGATATGTTGCAAGTAAAAGAAAAAATGTATATGGCAGAATGATTTTAAAGAATGCCGATGGTAGGAAGGTAACCGAATCAGTTGATATAGTTGAATTACTGAGTGAGCACTTTGCAAGAATATATCATCCAGGTGGTGACACTGCAGAAATGAATGAATCAATAGATTATACGGGAACTGTGGTGAATGAAATGGAGGTGAGTAGTTTATTGCAAAACCTCAAAGTTAATACATCTGTGGGATTGGATGGTATACCAGCTCGTGTCGTACGTGAAGCAGCTAAAGAATTGTCAGTACCCTTGACCATTTTGTTTAATTTGAGTCTCTGGTCTGGGTTAGTCCCAAGGGGATGGAAAGAGGGGAAAATAGTTCCATGGCATAAAGGAGGTTCCAAGACTGCTATTGTAAATTACCAACCAATTAGCATATTAGGAATTGTTGTCAAGGTCTTGGAGAAATTAGTCAAGAGAAGAATACAGGATTGGATAGATGAAAATGGGATACTGTATGGGGGACAACATAGTTTTGTGAAGGATAGATCATGCCTCAGTAACTTGCTCACGTTTTATAACACAGTGACGGCTGAACTGGATAAGGGTAATGGGTTTACATTGATTCTACTGGACCTTGCTAAGGCCTTTGACAGAATACCACATGGAATTCCAATCAGTAAACTGCAGCATATGGGGATGGATATAGGGTTGGTGAGATGGATAGGAGGGTGGTTGATGGAGAGATATCAGAGAGTAGTTTATTCAGGAGTAGAGTTCAAAAGACGGCGAATGACTAGTGGTGCGCTACAGGGTTCTGTTCTTGGACCACTACTTTTCAATTTGTTCATTAACGATATAGGAAAGGATCTGAGAGGAAGTGGTCACTTGTTTGCTGATGATACAAAGTTGGATAGATTAATTGTGAGTGCACAGGATATCAAAATTTTGCAGGATGATTTGGATAGTTTGGAGGACTGGGCTAGGGAAAATGGATGTCAATTTAATGTGGTAAAGTGTAAGGTTATGCATTTTGGAGTGAAAAGATATAGCAGCAGTATATTACATTGGTGGAACCGTACTCCAGGAGATTGATGAGGCCAAGGATATGGGAGTGTTGGTGGGTAGGGAGATGAAGTTTAGGGGGCACATTGCAAAAGTGGCTAAATCAGCTCATCAAATCACTTGGTTACTGAAAAATACTTTAACAAGCAGAGACAAACAAGTTATTACTGTGGATACACTGTATCCACAGTAGTCTAGATGGGGTCTTGATAAGGCCCCATCTAGACTACTGTGCCCAGATATAGGCACCAGGGTTTCTTCTTGATGGGGAGGAGGTGGAGAGGATCCAGAGGCGAGTGACCAAGATGATAGCAGGGCTGTGGAATGAACCTTATGAGAACAGGTTGAAGATTTGTGGGTTGCAAAAATTGGTTGATAGGTGGAAAAGGGGTGATATTATTATTATTATTATTCAGGCCTCCATGGAGTCAAAAGACTCATTGTGGGAGGTCCTTCCTAAGAACATAAAGTCTGTCAAGACTCATTGAGGGGAGGTCCCCCACCCCCAAGAAACACAAAGTCTATCATACCACCCTTTAAACTCATTGACTGTTCTCGCTCCCACCACTCCATCAGGCAATGCATTCCACAGTTCAACCACCCTCCACGCAAAGAAACCACTCCTTACCCTCTTGCTCACAGTTTCCTTTCGTAACTTCCAGGGATGGCCTCTTGTCATCACTCCTTCCCGCTGTTCAACCAAGCGAAAGATTGAACCACCAAACTCTGCAGTCCACATTCCCTCAGCCGATCCTGATAACTATCCTTGTACAGTCCTGAAACCATCTTTGTCATCCGTCTTTGTATCCTTTCCACAGTTAATTTATCCCCTTCAAATCCTGGGGACCAAATCTGGGCATTTTGCTGCATTAAACTGATACCCCCATTCATTTGCCCATCTATCTAGCTTATTTAAATCCTCTTGCAGGGCTACCACATCTGCACTATTACTAATAATCCTTCCCAGCTTCGCATCATCCGCAAACAACTGAATATCCTCTTGCAATCCACTGGCAATGTCATTGATATAAAGATTAAACAATATAGATCCTAGTACTGAGCCCTGTGGGACCCCACTTGTAACCCTCTGCCTCCTTGAAACTGCTCCACCATACACAACTCTCTGATACCTATCAGACAGCCAATCCTAAATCCAGTTGACCAATCTGACATCCAGACCCATGTGCTGCAACTTAAATATCAGCTTATCATGTGGCACCCTGGCAAATGCCTTTGCTAAGTCTAAGAAAATTGCAGTATATGCCTTTCCCTCATCTAATGTTCTTGTAACTTTATTATAAAAGGCTAGCATATTGCTAAAACAAGAGCGCCCTTTCACAAATCCATGTTGACTCTCACAGATAACATTACCCTCATCTGCCCAATGCTGTATATGGTCCCTCACTACTTTCTCCAAGATCTTAACAACTACTGATGACACACAGACTGGCCTATAATTAGACACTTCCAATCTGTTACCACCCTTATGCAATGGCACTATCTTACCTTCCTTCCATTCCCTGGGCACCTTTGCCGAAGCCAGACTTTCATTGAAAAGCCAGGTTAAAGGCACTGTCAGTTCCCTAGCAGATTCTTTCAAAACTCGTGGTGAAATACCATCCAGTCCCACAGCTTTACTGACATCCAGAGTACTCAGTATCTGAAACACACTCTCCTCCTGTACCTCTAAACCTTGAACCAGCCCTATCCCTCTAGCATTAAAACTGACTCCTCTAGGATGAAATACTCCAATAAAGTGTTCATTGAACAATTCCACTATTCCTCTGCATCAGTCACTCTATTCCCATTTTTATCCCACAATATCATTCTTCCACAGTCATTTCTCTTCCTACTGGCCACATAGCTAAAAAAATTCCCTAGGATTTTCTTTGGATCTTAGGGCCAATCTCCTCTCATATTCCAGTTTTGCTTTCCTTATCACATTAGTCACTCTTCTGGCCTATGTCTTATATTCTTCGTGCATCTTCTCTTCACCTGTCTCCTTATATCTCTTCCATAGCCTCTTTTTCGCATGCAATTCCTGTTTAATATTGTTTGTCATCCACTTCACTCCAAATTGTGTCCTCTTCTTCACTCGTGGTATACAACTTACCATTGCTGCTAACAAATATTCTTTCACAATTTCCCACGCACTAATGATATCCCGGCCTTCCAATTCCTCCCTCCATGAAACTTCCCGAAGTTGACGTCTAAGACTATTATAATCACCTGCCTTATAATGCCACATACGTTCCCGTCTCTTTGATACTCCTCCATGTCTATTCATTTTCCAAGTCAAAACCATATGGTCACTCTCTCCAACTGGTGAGAGAGATGTCAACTCAGTTATTATCAACTCTTCTGATGATATGATTGAGACATTCAAATTACTGAAGGGTTTCTATAAGATTAATCTGGAAGATATTTTTGAGAATAGGACTGGTGGTGGGAGGACTAGCGGCCATACATGGAAGTTGGGCAAGAATGTGGTTAGCAGGGGTGTTAGAGCTAGGTTTTTGACTTGGAGAGTGGTGAATGAGTGGAATAAGCTGCCAGAGTCTGTTGTGGGTGCTATGACCGCGAATGAGTTCAAGGCGAGGTATGATAGATACTGTGTGAATGTTGAATAGTTGTTCTTGACATGATGTTAGGGCCTCCCTCGATGAGTTTCTCGACTCCTTGGAGTTGCCAGAAATAATAATAATAATACTCATTACATAGCGGTGATATCTGCTTCAATTCTTCAGTCAGTTTCCCAATGCTATCTCCATCTAAATTTAGTTTTTCTTCATATAACTCACTACAGTCTTGTCCACCACTGAACAGTTTTATCTTTATTCATCAATACTTTGCCTGTATTATTATTATTACGGGCAACTCCAGGGAGTCGACAGACTCATCGAGGGAGGCCCTAACATCATGTCAAGAAAAACTATTCAACATTCATACAGTATCTGTCATACCTTGCCTTGAACTCATTCACAGTCATGGCACCCACAACAGACTCTGGCAGCTTATTCCACACATTCACCACTCTCCAAGCAAAAAACCTAGCTCTAACACCCCTGCTAACCACATTCTTGCCCAGCTTCCATGTATGGCCCCTAGTCCTCCCACTACCACCACCACCAGTCCTAATCTCAAAAATATCTTCTGAATTAACCTTATAGAAACCCTTCAGTAATTTGAATGTCTCAATCATATTTGAATTTGAATCATATCATCCCTTTTCTGCCTATCAACCAATTTCTGCAACCCACAAATCTTCAACCTGTTCTCATAAGGTTCATTCCACAGATCTGCTATCATCTTAGTCACTCGTCTCTGGATCCTCTCCACCTCCTTCCCATCAAGAAAGAAACCCTGGCGCCTATATCTAGGCACAGTAGTCTAGATGGGGTCCTATCAAGGCTCGATACAGAGGAACAATAACTTGTTTGTCTCTGCTTGTTAAAGTATTTTTCAGCAACCAAGTGATTTGATGAGCTGATTTAGCCACTTTTGCAATGTGCTCCCTAAACTTCAACTCCCAATCCACCAACACTCCCAAATCCCTGACCTCATCAATCTCCTGGAGTACGGTTCCACCAATGTGATATACGGCTGCTAATCTTTTCACCGCAAAATGCATAACCTTACACTTTGCCACATTAAATTGACATCCATTTTCCTTAGCCCAGTCCTGCAAACTATCCAAATCATCTTGCAAAATTTTGACATCCTGTGCACTCACAATTAATCTACCCATCTTTGCATCATCAGCAAACAAGTGAACACGTCCTCTCAGATCCTTTTCTATATTGTTAATGAACAAATTGAAAAGTAGTGGTTCAAGAACAGAACCCTGCAGCACACCACTAGTCATAGGCCGTCTTTTGGACTCTACTCCTGAATAAACCACTCTCTGATATCTCTCCATCAACCACCCTCCTATCCATCTCACCAACCCTATATCCATTCCCATATGCTGCAGTTTACTGATTGGAATTCCATGTGGTATCCTGTCAAAGGCCTTAGCAAGGTCCAGTAGAATCACTGTAAACTCATTACCCTTGTCTAGTTCAGCCGTCACTGTGTTATAAAATGTGAGCAAGTTACTGAGGCATGATCTACCCTTCAGAAAACCATGTTGTCCCCATTTCTCATTGTATACCTATTTCTGATGGGTATACAATGAGAAACATCATACGTTGTCACTTAGAGGACTATTGAACTCGATGAGAAATGTAATCCTCTGCCCGTCTGAAATTGGATTCAGACGGGCAGAGGATTACAGCGTTCAGGGAACCCAAATGTTGGGTTCCCTGAACCCTGATTTGTAGACACTGCAATACAACATGCAAACACCCTGCAACACTGATGAAAGATCTATAACCAATCTGTGTCGTTCTTCAGGTTAAGTCATCCATATACAATGAGAGATATCATATGATGTCACTTAGAGAGGACTAGTGAACTCAATGAGAAATGTAATACTCTGCCCATATGAAATTGGACTAATGCACTCATTGTTTGAGTTCCCTGAATGCTGATTTATAGACACTGCAATACAACATTGGCAAACACCCTGCAACACTGACTGAAGATCCATAACCAATCTGTGTCATTCCTCAGGTTAATTCGTCTGTATACAATGAGAGACCTCATACTTTGTCCAGTTAGAGAGGATTATTGAACTCAATGAGAAATGTAATACTCTGTCCATCTGGAATTTGACCAGTGCACTCAATGAGAGACGTCATACTCTTTCCACCTAGAGAGAGGACTAGTGCCAACATACGATGAGCTTCTTGGAATCTCAAAATGCCAGAATTAGCCAACAGTCTAATACCTAAAATTGAGAAAATTTTGCCTTTTTCATCTTTAATTGTGGTCTATTTTGGTTGCCACCTTCTATTAATGGTTCTAATCATTTTGTACACCTCCCTAGTTTTATGCTGTCCATGGTGCTGTTCTATATTATTGCATTACATCTTATCCATTCTGACTGCTTTTTTTCACTCATTACACTTTCTTCTATATTGCTCTTCTATTTGTTCTGGTGTATCCCTTCTTTTCTTCAACATTCTTTTCTCTTGTAGTAACTTCAGTGTTTCTTGTCTAATCTTGAACTTCTCTTCTTCTGGTACTGTTTCTTCAATTGCATCTTCTATCGCCTTCATTACTCCTTTCAATTTCAAGAGTATCAACTAAGAAAAAAATTTGAGTTGAATTTTTTTTCTTAGTTGAAATTTTGTACCTTCTTATTTCTGCTTCACTTATTCTTGCTGTATCTCTTCGTTTCTGATGATGGGGTTTATATTTTCTTTTTTAATTTCAACTTGATGTTTGCGATCACTAAACTATGATCCGAGTGTATATCAGCTCTTTGAAAAGTTCAACACTGCTGTACTTATCTATCTTCTTTTAATTGTAATCATATCAATCATGTTCTTGGTTTTCCCATCATTTGATCATCACATCCATTTTTCTATAGTCCTTTTGTTGGAATCTTGTTACAGATCATCATCTCGTGGTCCACTGCAAATTCTAACATTTTTTCACCTCGTTCATTTCTTTCTCTGAAACCATATTTTCCCATGACGTTTTCCCAACCATTATCTATTCCGACTTTGGCATTCCAATCTTCTTCGATAATTAGTACATCTTGCTTTGGTATTGTTTCTATTGTCTCTGTCAGATCTTTGCAAAATAAGTCAATATCCTTATCTGTGCTGTCAGATGTGGGTGCACATTGATAATTAAATGGTTTTGTTTGAAATCTTGCTACTATGATTTGTTCATTGACTGGTTTGTAGCCTAACAGTGCCTCTCTAGCTCTTTTATTAAGAAGGAAGCCAACTCCTGCTTTGTGCTTACATTAATAATAATGTAAACTTAATCATGTAATGCTGTTATAGTAACCTGAACACCCCTTGGAGGTATATTTCAGGAAATTGATGATGATGATTGTTGACAGTTTCAGCTCTTTTCTGTTGTTAACAGTTCAGTTTCTTCACCTTGTTACAATTTCTTTTTTGGAATCCTCTAATATATTCTGACTATCAAGTTAAAAACTTCCTGAAACAAAATTCTCTGGTCAGCATTCTCAAACTTCTATTCTCTCTTTTCTTGTTTATTTCCATTACCCAGGTGTCAAATCTTCACTGTCAGTTATCAATCACCCATTAGTCTTCTTGGTAAGGATGGGCACTTCACTTGCAAGTGAGAAGTTAGGTAGTGATGGCTGACACATTTTAGTATTAGCAAAAAGAGAATGTCTTTATGATGAACGACAGATATCGCAATACTTAACAATTGTGAATTACAATAAAGGACATTTAAATTATTACAACTGTCAGATCTGGTAAAAACAACTCATATGAAATAGTTTATTTTAACATACATACATTAACCAAAACTAATAATATACTAACCTAGAGAAACAATTGTAAAAAGATTCATAACTGTAAATTATGACTATTTTTACACCAGTCACGTTCAGTGCAAGCAACCAAAAGAGTTGGTTCTTCACCTTGTTACAATTTCTTTTTTGGAATCCTCTAATATATTCTGACTATCAAGTTAAAAACTTCCTGAAACAAAATTCTCTGGTCAGCATTCTCAAACTTCTATTCTCTCTTTTCTTGTTTATTTCCATTACCCAGGTGTCAAATCTTCACTGTCAGTTATCAATCACCCATTAGTCTTCTTGGTAAGGATGGGCACTTCACTTGCAAGTGAGAAGTTAGGTAGTGATGGCTGACACATTTTAGTATTAGCAAAAAGAGAATGTCTTTATGATGAACGACAGATATCGCAATACTTAACAATTGTGAATTACAATAAAGGACATTTAAATTATTACAACTGTCAGATCTGGTAAAAACAACTCATATGAAATAGTTTATTTTAACATACATACATTAACCAAAACTAATAATATACTAACCTAGAGAAACAATTGTAAAAAGATTCATAACTGTAAATTATGACTATTTTTACACCAGTCACGTTCAGTGCAAGCAACCAAAAGAGCCCTGCCTTTTTTATTTTTTTTCTCACACAGAAAGACTCAATTCACTTTCCCCTATCTTCTCAGAGTATCATTCACATCTAGTTGTTATTGGTAATGCATCATATGAAGTGCTTCCTCAAAAAAAAAAAAAAAGGGGGGGGGGCCTTTCCCACTGAGATGCTGCTTTTCACTCATCCAGTTTGTAAGGCTCAAGATCTTAGAACTTCTAGCAAGCCCTGGGGTAAGGGGGTGGGTGGTACGAAGAACTGTTCGTAATGCTACATAGTGAAGTCCAGCTGATCGGTGATCTCCTGACTGAATTACTTAAACCATTCTCACACAGCCCATTTCAGCCATGAGCATTGCTCCACTGAACTTGCATCCATCATTCTTCCATTTATCACTAAGGCTGTTAAAACACAAGTACTAGCTTCCCCGTACTTTTACCAGCTAACTTCAAACCAGTGAACCTGCTTCTCTCTCCCACCTAATTCTCTTGAGTAGCCGCCTCATAAAGTGTTCACAAACAGGCAGAGTTTAAGGCTTTTTCTTCAAAGGTCTCCATAAAGAAGTTGGTCAGGAATGGAGACCCCAAGGCTGTCCCCCATTTTTAGAATATTCCTTGCCAAACGAAATAGCTTCAGTTCATGGTGAACTGAAATAGGGCCGAGATATTAAATTTCATAAATGATAAAGTTACGAAAGGAAACTGTGAGCAAGAGGGTAAGGAGTGGTTTCTTTGCATGGAGGGTGGTTGAACCGTGGAATGCATTGCATGATGGAGTGGTGGGAGCGAGAACAATCAATGAGTTTAAAGAGTGGTATGATATACTTTGTATTTCTTAGGAGGGACCTCCCCTCGATAAGTCTTGACAGACTTTATGTTCTTAGGAAGGACCTCCCACGATGAGTCTTTTGACTCCATGGAGGCCTGAATAATAATAATAATAAATTTCCTGCCGATATCTCAGCCTATTTCAGTTCATTGTGAACTCAGGCTATTTCATTTGACAAGGAAAATTCTACAAACAGAGGGGGGGATAGCAATGGTTTTTTTTGAAGAACCCATGGAGAACTCTATCCAACATAAACCCACTGTTTGGTTATGTTACGTGGATGATGTATTCGCTATTTGACCACATGGCCTTGACACTCTCCACAATTTTTTAACATATTTAAACAATCAACACCCCAGGATCCAGTTTACCTTGGAAAAGGAAAAATACAACAGCATCCCTTTCCTAGACACTCTGATTACACACCAACCAGTCTGATGGATCCCTGGCTTTCTCTGTTTACAGAAAACCTACACGTACAGGTAGATACATTCACCAGCAGTCAAACCCCCCCCCCCCCAACAAAATGGGATTAAAAAAATCTTATATAACAGGGCAAAATTAATCAGTTCAGATAACAATGCCCAACTACTGAACTTAACCATATCCTTAACACCTTGACAATGGCTATAACCTCCAAAAAATATTAAAACCAGTTAGCCACAACCTCCTCCCTCCCTTCGTAACAGAGAATGCTCTAAATCTATCACCATTCCTTATATCCAAGTGCATCCAAAAAACTAACAAAGATCCTAAGAAAATGTGACCTTTCAACTAGTTACAAACCACATAAGAAATTGGCATGTCTTATCTGCTCCACCAAAGACCAGCCACTTCCCCTTGACCTACCTGGAGTATACCAGGCCCTTTGCCTTGCAGTTACAAACTGTCTTACTACAGCCAATATCATGATATTCAAACACAAGGACTACATCCAGTTTCACCAATATAGCCATCAGGACTTGCTGATCGTGCACTGGAATCCACTACAAAATACACTGGAAGAAGGCCACGTTATTACACTGCAGCAAGTACAATTATGAAAGATTATTCCTTGAATCAGCCTCAGCTCTGGAACATGTCCCAAACCTCAACAAATTTAGGTGCATGAAACTGCCCCAAATTTGGGAAGCTTGCATCCTAAGAATATCAGCCCAACAGCCCACACAACCCCATTTAGCCTGTTAGGGGAATACCTTTAGGACCGACTTCAGCCTCATTTGCTTAGTTAGTGCTTGCGTGCACATGTTTTGTGATCCCTGAAGATGGCAATGTAACATTGCTGAAATATAGGAAGGTATTGATTAAAGTTTTTAATTAATATTCTCATTTCCTGAAAAAATTAAAAGCAATGCAGCTATCTAACACAAAGTATATGATGTCTCATTTAATGTTCCTGTACTTGCCACCTTGTTAAACCATTCCAATATCAAACTGAGAAATTATCTTAAATGGAAGATAGTAAGATTATCACTCACTGGTTGAGATTTTACTTTTACAAAACATAACAGTCTGAGATTATATTTATTTTTAAGCATACTGCATGCAACAAAATATGTCACTGAAACCTAGCTACTAAAGCAGCTAAACAGGCCAAAGTTTATTATGAAGAGATATCTCCACATAGTCACTGCTCGAAGTTTCACTCAACTGGCATGTATGTATGTGTATATATATACACACATAACATATTACATGTTATGTATATACACGTAACCCTCGTATAATGCAGTACTTATACAACACAGTCTACAAATTGTATCCCTTGTTCAACGCGGTTTCGATATAACACGGTCAGCAATTTCTATTAACCCTTTATTTATTTTTTTATTTTTTTCATATATTTTTCACCACTGGCCTTAAAAATCAAATTTTATCTTCGTTAAATTTGTGTCTGCCTGTATCGCTCAAGTAGTTAAAAGTATCGAATTTAGTTTTATTGTATCCCTGAATAAGGTACTGTACAGAGGCTTTTGCAGTCTGTGTCATTCTCAACAAATAGTGCAATTAGAGACAGATGAAATAAAAATGGCACTAACTAATAAATCACATGTCCCCACCCTCTCACAGAAATTATGCTGTATAGACTTAAGCAAAGCCATATGTTGCACTGAAACAGTATCTAACTAAAAACTATTGTCCAATTTCTCAATTATGAAATAAGTGTTTCTTTATTGTATTTGAAATTCTCGATGTCATAATGACAGATCACAAAGGCTAACTTAAAATAAAATTCTACCAAGAATTAAAACATGCCATATAATGAATGTATGAGTTCCCCTGCCACCTGAAACAAGAAGCCATAAAATTCAACCAAGAGTTGAACGTTTCTGTGAGCTGAGCAAGTCAGTAATGAGAAGTTCCGTCGGAATGATAAATGACATCCTGTTGTGAATCTGTTAAAACTAATAGTGAATGTTGTTATGACAGTTTCAGATGTTATGGAATTCGATTGAAGAGAATTAGCATTTCAATTCAACACTTGCAGCTGCCTTTGTCTTTGGGTCGCATGATCTTTTGTTAATACCGCACCAATCATATGCACGTCTTTATAGCTGCTCTCTTGTGTAAAACAAAATTCAACTTGTATGCACTGTAATAATTTAAAAAAAAATGAATAATTTATAAGCATATAAAAGGACCAGCAAAATTCTCAGATGTGCCACAGGTTTGCCATCTAGGGTTTACTGTATAAAGTGTTTATTGTTGAAAATTGTAATAAATTTAGTTTAATCCTTTATCCAAGTGTGAGCAAATAAAGTTTGCACCTGAAAATATCTTCAGGTGCAAACACTGGGCAACTCGTAGCAAAGGTGGACCAAGCTAACATCACTCCTATCCCAGTATTTCCCATAATGCAAAACACATCTCCTTGCAGATATGTATAATGTTATGTATTAAGGGATTGGCCACTACCCAGGCTAGTTTCGACCTTTATTGGGGTCTCTTCAGTGGGAGCCAGGCCCAGAGGTGGAGATACCAGGCAGAAGCAATAGCGAGGTCATCTTTACCTATAGGAGTTGCCAAAAGGTGTGCTACCTTTTTATTAAATTACTCTGGATTTAGAGAAAGCTATTGAAAGTTTATTTTTCACTTGGTTAGACTATAATAAATTTAGTTTAATCCTTTATCCAAGTGTGAGCAAACAAAGTTTGCACCCGAAATTTTGTTTTTTTGTTTCAACAATTTTGTTGAAAATTGTCTTTGTTTTCTGCCAGGAAAGTGCATTAAAAATCATGCGTGTTATTCTCAAGCTGAGCAGTTTATTTTCTGGTGAGTTACATACATATGTAATGCTTTTTTTTTAATGTAAGTTTTTTATTGTAATGGTCACTAAAACTACAACGAAAGGGGAAAAACCAAGAATCAAAAGAAAATTTATTTCTCTCGAAGAAAAAATTAAAATCTTGGTTAAGTTAATGGATATTACATCCCATATCATTTCTTAGCCGAATAAGAAACGAAACTCAAAGAGTTTCATGCCGAATATAGTAGAAACTATATAAAGTTCGGCGATTCCAAGCGTAAGCAAATACCTGGATACTGCAGCTACTGACCCTTAAGGTAGTGCAAGCTGAGGCAACTCATGTCAAAGGTGGAGCAAGATCCGATCACTATTCTTGATATTTACCCATAATGTGAACTTAGCTCCTAGGAGCTGTATTACTATTCTACATTATGAGAGAAGGTCACTACCCATGGGTAGTGACCTTCTCTCATATTAACTTAAACAAGTCATATGTTGCCGAATTGAAGCCTTGAAGCTCTTCATATATCTAATAATCTTAAAATCTTGGATTGGTTAAAAAATGGAGAAAAACCAGGAGCTGTTGCAAGGACTTTGAATTTAAATGAATCAACAATTTGAGCAAACAAAATGACCATAAAGTCTGAGAAAGTGTTTATTGCTGGGTCAATGGTAAGTGCGAAGCACGTTGCTCGTGTACGCACTATTCTAATGGGAAAAATAGAGAAATCTAATAATTTGGATAGAAGATTGCACTCGAAAGAAAATTCCTTTGGATGGACACCTTATTAAGCAAATAGCTCTCAAAGCTTATAAACATTTAAAAGAACTTGATCAAGATTCTTCAGAAGAAATCTGTCAGCATGGATTTTGTGTCAGCAAGGGTTGGTTCGAAAACTTTAAAAAGCAGTTTTCTTTGTATAATCTTAAAATCCAGGGAGAATCAGCATCAGCAGACATTGAAGCTGCCCGGAAATACCCAGTAGAACTTTTAAAAATCATTAAAGAAGGTGGTTATAGTGCAGATCAGATGTTCAATGCTGATGAATCCAGGTTATATTGGAAAAATATGCCAAAACACACCTATATGTTGAAAAATGAAAGATCAGTTCCTGGATTCAAAGTTTCCAAAGATAGAATTACTCTGTTTTGTAGTAATGCATCAGGTGATTACATGACAAAACCAATGTTTATTAACTGATCTGCAAATCCTCGTGCGACGAAAGGACTCAACAAGTCCACCCTACCTGTTTATTGGGGGGCCAACAAAAAGGCATAAGTTACAGCTAGCATGTTTGAAAATTGGTTTTTCAAGTGTTTTGTACCCGATGTAGAAAGTTACACAAAGAAAAAGAATATGGACTTCAAAATTCTACTAATTTTAGGTAATGCACCAGGCCACCCAACAAATTTAAACCAACCGAATATTAAAATAACTTTTTTGCCACCTAATAATACTTCACTTATTCAACCACTCGACCAAAGAATAATATCAACATTTAAATCACGTTATATTTGGCGAACATTTCAATTAATTTTGGAAAAAATGGAATCTAATCCAAACATGACACTGACTCAAGCGTGGAAAGAGTTTTCAATATTGAATTGTGCGAAAATTATTTCTCTGTCTATTAAGTAATTACAACCTTCTACGCTAAATGCTTGCTGGAAAAAAATATGGCCTGAAGCCGTTCTGGAACAAAATTTCGTACCTCCAGTGGATGCCGAGCTACATTGTATAATAAACGTCGCACACATCATTGGTGGAGAGGGCTTTTGCGATATGGTTGAAAACGAAATGAGTGAATTTATTGATGCAGAAACAGATTTAAATGAGGAGGAACTGGTACAATTAATAGATGGCGTCGAACAAAATGGTGGGGAAAGTTCTGCCAAAGATTCTGATTGTGATAAATCCGTTCAAGAATTCAGTTTAAAGAAATTAGCAGGATTGGACTTGTCAAGAAAGGAAGTTATTTTACTGATAATGATCCCTCAATGGAACACTCGGGGAAAATTCATGAGACAATTGGATATTTGTTTAGCGCCATATTATGAACTTAATAAAAAATTGCAGGATAGCGGAAAGCAAAGTCTTATTACTGACTTCTTGACAACTAAACCAGCCAAAGTATGCAATAAGAATTATGCAAATGATGTCCAAGAGATTTCAAGTGATGAATACGTCCGGCCACTTAAAGAACATCTACGAAATGTTATTTCTGAAGACAGTGATGACGATTAAAATATGCACTTTGTTTTATTGTGTTTAAAACATTTATGCATTATGTGCAATGAAATTTATGTACAATTTGTAATTTTTATAATTTTATACTACGTATTTGTAGTATAAAATTTATACTATATAGTCTCATAGTTTATGCTTTCTTAACTTATATACATGAATTACCTGAATTAAATAAAAATATTGTTTTTGTTGTATATGTCAAGAAATTAGTTTTGTTTAATTCTTCATCCAAGTGTAAGCAAAGTTTGGGCATGGAGTATCTTAATGGCTATTTTACTTGAATATAGAGGCTGATGACTTCATATCAATTTCTTTAGCATCCCATAATATAAAATACACCCTTCAGAAGTGCATAATTGCTATGCATTACAGGATGGTCATTGTGGCCTCATGCACCTTACAGGTGTAAAGAGCAATAAGTCAAGTCACAGGATGGTCATTACCCAGACCAGATACTTCACATTCAAACTTTGTTTGCTTACACTAGCTTAAGAATTAAACAATCCTTAATCTAGGTAGATATCCAACAGTGTGCACCACGAGAAGGTGAGGATGGGACATTAGGTCAGAAGCCCTGGTCGGTTCTCCGCATTCCTTTAAAGGCTATGTGATTTATATCTGAAGAATGGGGAATTTTTGATACTGAACGAACAAGGATGGGCTGGCAATTTGGGATTTAGCCTACCAAATTGTATTCTTATTGGCTTTTAAACCAATATACAAAATGATAGTACAACATGACAAAATTTCATGCCGGCTGGGATGTCGCCTGGTTAAACAAGGCCACCGTTGTTTTCGCCAGGGAACCAGGGTGAACAGCAAAAAGTCAACTACTGGAACAAACCCTAAAACACACCCCAACTCAATATCACCAGAGTTGAAGATCGGTACTATCGACATAACAAGCCTGAATGGCAAAGAAATGGAGCTAGCTGAGGAATTAGATAAGTACCAGATCGACATAATAGGGGTGACTGAAACAAAAAAGACAAAAACTGGCGAGATCTTTCTGAGCAGTAAATACAAAATGTTATATTCAGGAAATGACAATCAACGAAAAGAAGAAGTAGCCATAGTATTCAACACAAAATACGAGGCTAATCTTCTTGAATGGCAGGCAGTCTCAAATAGAGTGATGTGGGCTAATATCAGAATGGGGAAATGGACAATGAGACTTATTTGTGCCTATGGTCCCACAGAAGGTTCTACTAAGTGGAGGAATTTTTTGATGCTCTAGAGAAAGCTACTGACACAATGAAAAAGGAAAAGTTGATCCTTGTTGGGGATCTAAATAGCAGAGTAGGAAATGATTGTCAGATATACAAAAATATTTTGGGAAAATTTGGAGAAAAGAGCAAAGCTAATAATAATGGCAAATACCTGTTGGATTTCTGCTCAGGACATGGACTGGTTATTACTAACACCATGTTCCAAAATTAAAATGTGCACAAATTCACATGGAGAGAAGAAGCAACGAATAAGAAAAGTCTCATTGACTATGTTATTGTTGATAGTGATGTTTTCTCCCTGGTGCAGGACACCGGAGTGTACAGAGGATTTGAAATTGGAAGTGATTACTATTTAGTATTGAGCAGGATAAAATTGAATTTCATATTGAAAAGAATAACATGTAAGAAAGTTCTAAACCGAATAAAAGTTGAAACAGCTCTCAGATGTGAACTGCAGACTAAAGTATACAACGATTATTGAAAAAAAAATGAAAGATTTTGAGAACAGAAACCAAACCTTGGAGATTCAGTGGCAAGCCTTTAAGAAAACCCTGATTGATTCAGCCAGAGTGGTAGGGATGTCTGCAAGGATAGAATACGTGGGAGTACTTTGGCAAGAACATAGAAAATAAATATCAAGAAGGTGGCAAAATATTCTGGAGGTTGTTGAAGAAGCTTAGAAATGGAGGAAAGAGTGCTGTAAAAGGTGTTAGAGATGATAAATTTGACATTAAAACGGGAGAAAAGGATATCTTTGAAGTATGGAGTAATTTCTTCTAAAAATTGCTAAATGAAACAAACAGTGATAGCACAGTGGTAAAAAACACTCAACAGGCATCCAGTCAGAACTATATATCCATACTTGAAGTAGAAAAAAGCCATCAAAGACTTGAAATGTGGAAAGGTAGCAGGAGGAGATGATATTCAACCAGAAATGCTGAAGTATGGAGGTATAAAAGTCTTACAGTGGCTGCACTGCATAGTTCAGAAGGCGTGGACAGAGGGACGAATTCCTGATGATTGGAGTATAGCTCTAATAGTACCCATATATAAAAAGGGAAATAAAACTGAATGTGAGAATTTCAGGGTTATTTCCCTACTGAGTATACTTGAGAAACTGCTGAGAAGAATTGTGGAAGAAAAGCTTGGTGAAGAACAAGCTGGATTCAGGCAAAATAGAGGCTGTCACGACCAGATCTTCACTTTATGACAAATAGTTGAGAAATCATGGGAATATAACAAAGATCTGTATTTAAGTTTTGTCGATCTGGAAAAGGCATATGACAAGGTGCCAAAAGAGAAGCTATTCAATACGCTATAGTTATATGGTGTCAATGGGGCATTATATCAAGCCAGAATTTGTAAGTACATTGTAAGTCAGCAGTCAGAATTGAAGGAAGTACAGGAAGATGGTTTAATGTTAAATCTGGTGTGCGACAAGGATGTACATTATCCCCTCCGTTATTCATTATCTATATGGATCACATTATGAAGGAAAGTGGTATTAAACATGATATCAGAATTGGAGATGTTAATGTCAGTTCTTTGCTTTATGTGGACAATGTTATATTTCTAAATAAATCTGCTACAAGTTTGCAAGATTCCCTGACTAAATTGAATAACTGTTGTAATATATATGGTATGAGGGTCAGCATTAAAAAGACAGGTAGAATTGTTGAAAATGTCAACTGTGTTGTTAACGGGGAACCTGTGGAACAAGTAAAACATTTCAGCTACTTAGGCACGATTTTTACTGAAGATGGTAAATTAAATATCGAAATAGACAACAGAATCAACAAAGCTGGTATGGTAGGAAGTCAATTGAATAAATTCATATGGAATAAGAGAGAAATTATTCGGAACACTAAATTAGCTGTATACAAGACAGTTTTCAAGCCAGTTTTAACGTATGGATCTGAGAGCTGGGTCAGAAGTAAAACACTTGACCAAAGACTAGAGACTGCAGATATGAGAGTCCTGAGAAAGATTAGAGGCGTGAATATATGGTATCAATGGCAATATCATATTAAAAACGAGGATATTAGGAAAGAACTTGACATTGTCAGCATCCAGGAAAGCATTAGCAGAGCTAATCTCAGGTGGTCACTCAAACAGAATGGGAGAGGAAAGATTAGCAAAAACAAGTGTTCTCTGGGAAAACAACCCAGAGGAAGACCAAGATATAGGTGGATTGATATGGTACAAAGTGCCTTAGATGATAGAAATATAAGATCTGATAATGTTGGAGTCTTGACAAGTAACAGACTGATTTGGAGGAAAATTGTAGATAGGAAATTAGTAATGATGTAAATTTTTCATGTAGTACCATCATATCCTGTACACCCCTTGAGGGTACATGTCAGGAATTTGATGATGATAATTTCTTGGCAAGTATAACTTACTTTGTAATCAAGTAAGAAAACTTCTACAAATGGCAATGCATTCCACTCATCCACCATGGCCCCTGTAAAATATCTGCTCCTCATTCTTGTTTGCCACTCTTATACAACTTCCAAGTGACTTCTTTGTCCCATCTCACCTCCCCATTTAGTGTGTCTTACCCTCTGTATTAAGTGTTATATCCTCTCATGGTGAGAGGATATAACACTTAAAACTGTTATATCCTCTCACCATCCATCAAATAACTACATTTTATTTCCTGACTCTCTTAAGTGAAGGTCAGCAACCATATATTTTCAAGCTGGGTTTTCCTGCATGAGTAATATGGACTCTGGCTTGTTGTATTAGAACCAAATAATCAGGGTTGGTTGGGCTGTTCTGAATTATGGCTAATGTAGACGAAAGTATTAATTTCATAATCTTCAAGCCTGTTTTTGAAGAGAAAAAACCCTGCCACCTCCACATGAGAACTAAGACTATGGAGCAGTATAGTTAGGTCTGTTAATTGCATATGTTCTCTTACCAGTTTGTTGGTTTGCAGAAAAACCAGAGTTCCTGGGAGTGAAAAGTCCAAACAGGTGAGTGGGGGGAAAAGGACATGCCACCCCAGTCTAATAATGAAAAACTTGCATCTTAAATCAGAAAATCTTCTGATCATAAGTGGATTTGAACCTAGAGTGCTTTGCCAAAGTAACAAAACTGGTCAATTACAAAAGCACCCATAAGAATTGCACATAATTAAAGGATATTTAAAGTGCAATCTCCTATATAACTATTTCTTTAGCAACAAACAGAATAAAGCAAGGGACACAAGCTAATTAATAAATTGGTATCAAATAAAAGGGTGGTTGATGGACAGATGTCAGAGTGGTTTATGGAGGAGTTGAGGGAGAAGGAAGGTGATCAGGCATACCACAGGACTCAGTCCTCTGTTATTTAATTTGTATATGAATGATATAGGAAAAGTCCAAACAGGACTTTTCCTATATCATTGATGATCTAAAAAGAAATATTCAGTTGTTTGCTGATGATGCTAAACTGGGAAGAGAAATAGTAAATGACAGTGATGCAGAGATCCTACTGGAAGACTTAGAGAAGTGGTTCTTAACCTTTTCGAAGTCACGGAACACTTTTTATTATAAGAAAAATTTGGGGAATACCAAAAGCATTAGGTCACAAAGCTGACAATAAAAATATGCATAGACTTTCCTTTTATATAAAAATTGAATTTATTTTAATGTCATACAAGCTTGTCTGCTTTTGCAGATTTCAGCAATATGAGGTCTAATATGTGATGTAGCTACCCTCATCTCTTTGTCTATATTAGTAAGTCTTTCACGCTTTTTAGTTTTTATATGGGTTAATTTTGAGAAACCGAACTCGCACAAATATGTTGAAAACTAACAAAATTTTCAGTGCCCTTGCAGAGAGAGCTGGGTATTTGACTTGGACAAAAATCCTCAAGAGTTATTTCAGATAATTTCATTTTTAGAGTATGATCCGTTGACATAAGTAACTAATTGTTCTTCTTGTAACGAAAATTCACAACTCGATGTATTAACTGTGCAAAACGGATTTCGTATCCAGTCATAACTGTGTGTATTCAAGAAAGGAAAGTAGCTTGGAATCTTTACTTCCAATATTGTTAAATTTTTACACATTAAAAATAGTACCTATAAACGATATTCTATTGGTTTAGAAGTCAATGCACATAGCAGTCTTCAGTTGTTAGGATTAGAGTAACCAATTACACTCAGAACTGTATCATCTTTCACCAGCAGAACACTTGTAACCAGTTCGTGGAACACCGGTTAAGAGCCACTGACTTAGAGACTAACAATGTGGACAAAGGCAAATGGCTGCCAGTTCAGTTCAATGTGAACAAGTGTAAGATGATGCACTTTGGGAAGAGATCAGAGGCTGTGTACTATATTGATGGAACTGAACTGAATTGCAGAAAACTTATGAGGTCAGGGACTTGGGATGATTATGGACAGAGAGTTGAAGTTTATAAAGTTAAGGAAAGGTATGAGAGTTTTTTTATGAATAATTGATCTCACAATGAGTCTTCTGACTCCACGGATACCTGTATAATAATATCTGAGTTCTGGAAGTGAATATATATGAATGCTATCAGTGTAAGTATAATTTTTGCATCTATCCTCTGCAGCTTGGCATGTTTTAGCTCTCTGATCATGCTCTCCTGCATAGTACTGTAACAGACATCTATTCCATATCAACAATACTCATAGAAATACATACAAGGCACAAGAATTGTCTGTAGCTTCATGTTTATTTAGTTGATATACAACGAGTCCTTGAACTCCATGGAAGTGTCACATAATATTTCTATTACCAGGAATGGCAACACTAACAAAGGTGGTTCTTTTCACATAGCATGATTTAGTGTTAATCATTTTTGTGATTCAGAATGCAAAATGTAAAATGTTTTAAACTAATTTGATGAAAAATAAAACTGAAGACAAAAATATCAGTCATGATGCTTGACATCTAGCAACATATGGTAAAAAACTTTGTTTTTTATGAGTAGTTTTGTTATTTATATAATTTTTGCTAATCCTATCTGGTAGAAAAATGCTGATAAACTATAGCACATTTTTGCGCTACAGATGGTCTAAAGATTTGATAATGTGAAAATCCTGCTCTAGAGACCAAATATTGAACTATTTTTCAAGTCACTTCTGGCCTCAAAAAAAAAAAAAAAAAAAAAAAAAAAAAAAAAAAAAAAAAAGCCAGTGTCAAACTGAGCAATGAAAGTCATTACTATCAAAAACTTCCAAAATTAGTGGTCACACACACACATAGCAACAAAAATCACCTACTTCTAAGACTTTCACAAACATGGCATTCAAACAACCTTTTGGAGAGTAGAGCTTCTATACATTCAATTAACTAGAGAGATAGTCCATGTAATAATCTTTTAATTAAAAAATGATTAATGAAAATGATATTTTTCATATATAATGAGCATTTTTGTTTTCTATAATTGGATAAATATATATTACCAATTGCAATAGTCATTCACTTATTTATGCAAAACTTAGATCATTTACCCTAATCACAAAATTAAAGAGTTCCTACCACCATTCTGAGAGCTGCACTCTACTAGCAACAGCACCAAAGTGTATAATATGCAGCAATTTTTTTTTTTTTTTTTGCTACTGTA
This sequence comes from Typopeltis vanoorti, assembly GCF_054136105.1. Taxonomy (NCBI): domain Eukaryota; kingdom Metazoa; phylum Arthropoda; class Arachnida; order Uropygi; family Thelyphonidae; genus Typopeltis; species Typopeltis vanoorti. Next base: position 79,479,807 of record NC_143569.1, on the reverse strand, counting down.
CATCTATGGATATAAAACATGCAAATGGAAAACCTAAGTTATAACTATGCCATGCAAGGTGTCAGACCTACATTAAAAAGACTTATTAGCAGCATGTATATGTAGATGAGAGGCTTATTCCAAGGTTCATGCTAAGAGTTCAAAGTATGAATCCTGCAATTATTAACTTCATATCTTCATTATGAAGAATAAACTAAGCTACTAATACATTTTGAGGATATATATATATATATATATATATATATATATATACACACATTATTATTTCCTGCTATATATCCCCAAGGGATGCATAAGCCATAACAGTTGGACACAAAATTTATTACTATGCAATGAGGCTGGAGTATTGTTTTAAATTATTTGTTCTGAGAAGCTTTGCAAAGGAAAAGTCGAGCCAAATAAATTGGTTTAAGGCTTTGATAAAGGTTTTATCAGGATTTGAACTTGCATCTTTCTTGCCAAAGAGTATTACCATTACCTTACTGACTGCAGAGGCTCCATGATAAGGAATTCTCAAAGTGCTTTTCAGGGAGACTATCTGAATTTCAAAAATCCAGTCCTCTTCACTTTGTAATATTCCATTAACAGTGTAGCAAAACCACTCAGTCAAAGGCTCATCTTAATACTGTGGGCTTTTCTGACTACATATTTTCCAATTCTGATTGACAAACAATCACCTCAGACACTTGCAAATACTGTGAGCTACTGTACTATTCATGTCAAACATTTAAAGTAAACTACTTCGTGATTTAATATATGTAAACCTTATTTTTTAAAAGGAAACAGCAATACCAAACAATTTATTAAACGACGTCGTACAGTTTGCAGACTTTACAAGCTTGCATTTACATTTGTATTTTTTTTCTTCTGATAATATATATAATATAACAAAACCACAAACAGAAATCTATAGAAAGCTTTTCTCCATACACTACCATTTTAAGCTGTTCCCAGCAGTAGGTTTACTACAATCTTTAAATTACGGTTAACATTAAGCCTTGTAATTTCTTTAGAACATCGATACTACAAAAGACCTGTTCATTCATAATGTACAGTGAGGCTTTTTAAACAAAAAAATTTCTATCTATTCGGTTTACCGCTCTCCTTTCAAAGCTGAAAGACCCATACCAACTACAATTGCAGCTATAGTAAAACCCTGAGCAATAACTCTTGCTCTCATCATGTATTGCGCTCTTAAAGAATTACCGGTTTTCATTGTCCATAATCCGCAAGCAAGCGCTGCTGTCGTAGCAAGAATTCCTATGGGTACAAAAGGATTTTCTTTAGTTTTTCTAATTAGTTTACTTTTTAATCCACTTCCTTCTTTTGGTTGTATATCCCCTTCTTTTATGTGTATCCATTCAAGATCAACTGGTAAGTTATTATAATCATCATCTTGAGTCATTTTAAAAACGTTAACATCCCCAACAGTTTGGAACCGTCTGTGGCAATAACTACGAAGCAGAACTTCCCACACGTCCTTGGTTATTTTGTCTAATTGTTACCAGCGCTACCTCGTGTCATCGTAGGAGAACTGGCGGGAGTTAAAATTATGATTTTGACGGGACAAATTCGGCGAGGGGATGGGGGGGGGGGGACATCACCTTTCCGTATTAGAACGTGCAGGTGATGTCCCCCCCATCCCCTCACCGAATTTGTCCCGTCCTATAATAAGGTACAGTTAATATCTCCACCCACATTTTATTTCAGTCTAATATACTAATTATTGGAAGTTCATAGAAGTTAGGCCAATATACTCTGATTTTTTAATTATAATTGTAAGGTCCATTATTCAGAATACAGGCTTTACTTTCAAATGAATGGCGAATTTTTTTAGGGGTTATGATCGTGCTAGTGAGTGACTAGCACAAGGAGTGTTTCGGGTGCATTGGACTAAAGAAAGAAAGAAAGAAAGAGGGAGGGGGGAAGGAGGTGAGAAAAAAGATTAAGGAAAAGAAACAAAGGTGGAAGAAGGTCTTAATAAAACTGGCCCACACATTTCCCCCCTATATACTTTTGGATTGACGTGCAAAGCAATGCGTTTGTTTGTTTGATTTGGTAGGCTTGCTTGCTTGTATAGCGAGACTTGCGGAGTTTCGATAAATTATTATACAATCACACGTGTGCTACCGTTGTGAATTTAAATAATTCACAGTAATGTGGGATTTAATATCCCCTTAATTTAAACAATGTTTATATCGCCGAAATTAAGCCTATTGGCTCTTTATATATTTAAGTAACTTAATGGGTGCTCCTTTTTGACAACTCGTATAGCAGATAAGTTATATAAGTTATTTTCGCTATACCCTTTGGTATTAATTTGGTCTAGCTACGCTTTGATGAAGCCCTCAATAAAGGCTGAAACTAGTCTGGGTAGTGACCTCCCACCATAATGTATAACAGCAAACATTTCCTAGGAAATGTGTTTTGCATTATGGAAAATACCAAGAATAGCGATCAGAACTTTGCCACCAGTTGCCCGAGTTTGTACTACGTACTTGGACTACGTGCATTAGCTCACGCTAGTAGTCGCCGATACTTTTACAGTTTACTATACTATATTCGGCATGAAACTCTCTGATTCCAATCTTAGAGTTTCTTATTCGGTTTTAAAACAATGTGGGATTTAATATCCCCTTAATTTAAATAATGTTTACATCGCCGAAATGAAGCATATTGGCTCTTTATATATTTAAGTAATTCACAGTAACCTTTCTTATGATTCAATTTTTCAGTGAAAAATATTAAGGTGATGTATGTGATGCCAACTAAACAATTTTGTATTTCGGTGAGGCATATAAAGGATCACTTCTGCTTGTATACTGTGACCTATCGATAAACGGTGGGGTATGGGGGGGGGGGCTAGTGAACTGCAGTGCCGGATTACCAAATAGGCAGAGTAGTTACCGGCCTATGGGCCTCACGCCGTTTAGAGGCACCGTAACAACGAATCAAAATAATATTGATTTGATCTTGAAAGAAAATTACAATCAAGCTTTCTTAAATTGTTTCCAAAAGATAGAAAAAATGAATCAACTCAAAGAAACGAAAACTTTACATTAATGTTATCCCACTGCGTGCAGGAGAAACCTTCAGAAATGAAGCTTTCTGTAAGCTAGTGTGTCGCGAGTTCCCGCCGACTCCACATCATAGTAGAATATTCGCGAGTAGAAGCTGTGAGAACACCAACGAGTATATATATATATATATATATATATATATCCGACGTCTCCGTAAGTTAGCTTTTCTCAGTTATAATGAAGTTCGGTTAACTTCACTGTCTAATTTCTACCGTAAGGGTGAAAACATAGTATAACCTCGCCGAAAGCATCGACTATTCAATCATCTGCATCAACCATCTGCTCAACTTGGCTGGCAATATTATAACATCGATTTGCTTAAATGACTAGTAGTATTTAAATTAGTTGCAATTACATTCCAATATTTACCTAAAACATATATTTATTATGATGGCATTTGTGCCATATCGGAGAATACGCAAGACTTCTCGAATCTATCTTGTTTAGGCAATTTTACTCATTTTTGGCTGAGACTTTGGAATTCTTTCATTTTCTTGAACAAAGCGTAAATATTGTTTGTCGGCGCCCGAAAAGAAGAGGTACCAAAGCGGTACATAAAAACGAAAAAAACAGCAAGAGAAAGTGAAGAAACTTGATGAACAAATAATAACAAAGACACTGTCTTTTCCAACTTGGCTTTATTCGTAAGTCAACAGAGGATCAACCCGAGGCCTCTTAAAGTACGTCTGCCAGCGAAGTGATGGCGGTAGAACCCCCCCCCCTCTCCCCGAACAAATTGATGAGGATACGGTTCAATTAATGGGTGCAGCTGAAACTGAGCTGGAAGTTCAGTTACATCATCAAAACAGAGATTACCTGGGACTAGAATATCAAAATGACATTGGGTTATGGCTAAAAATTATCGATGATATGCAGAATGTTTGGTGTACTAGAAACCCTGTGGAATGTCAACACTTTGATGGTGATTTTTCGGCTTTAAGCAGGCAGTATGAAGATCACAAAGGAAATTTTTCCCGTTCTATGATTTTTCGAAAACATGTAAGTGGTGAACAAATCAAAAGAGAATGGATCATGTACTCTCCGTCCACAGGAAATGTGTACTGTTTCCCATGCGTCCTATTTAGTGAAACACATAAAGGCCGAACTCAATTTTCAGATGGATTTTCTGATTAGAAGAATGCCTTGCAGCGATTGAAAATGTACGAGGGGAGTGCAACGCATCGGGCATGTGTACACTCACTGATCAATAGACGACGCGCACACACACACACCGTCGAATCGACAGCTCTTTGGAAATTCAGTTCAACAAAGAACAAGAATACTGGATCAAAGTTTTGCAAAGAGTAGTGTCAGTGATCAAATTCCTCTCATCACTGGATTAGTTTTTCGCGATGATACAAAACTCTCTCAACATAATGGCAACTACTTGGGAATTTTAGAGTTGATCGCGGAGTACGACCCTTTTCTAAGTTCACATTTAGCCAAATATGGTAATCAAAGTTGAGGAAAACCCTCCCATTTGTTTTTGACAATTTGCGAAGAAGTAATCGAAATAATAGGAAATAAGGTTTTGAAAATATTATTGTAAAGGAAATACAGGAAGCCAAATACTTTTCCCTGAGTGTTGATTCAACACTAGATATCTCTCACATTTGAGCAACTGACTGTAGTGCTTAGTTATGCTGGAGTGTCAGATGGTGAAGTGGTAGAACGTTTTTTGACACTCATCCGATTAGCAAGCCACACTGGAGAAGCGCTTGCTACTACTGTTTTGATGTCAATGCCGCATTGCTTTGCGGCATTAACATCAAAAACTTGAGAGGACAGTCTTATGACAATGCAACAAACATGTCGGGGTGTTACAATAGTCTTCACGCACATATTGTCAAAATAAATCAGCTTGTACACTACATTCCCTGCGCAGCACACTCACTTAATTTGGTCAGAGTATGTTCTATAGAAAGCTGCGCTGGAGCAATCTCAATCTTTGGTTCGTGCAAGCAATGCACAACTTTTTCTCGACATGAACCCAACGTTGGACGGTTATGCTCGAATATCTTGAGGACAAAGATGGCGAACGTCAGCAAAGCTCTTCACTGGGTTTAAAAAGAGTGACTGACACAAGATGGTGTGCAAGGGCCGATGCGATCAAGGCTTTATCCTAAAGCTACAGCAGCTTTCAGAACGCCTTGCAGATTATTGTTGAAGATGTGAATCAGAAGTCAGAGAGAATTCACGAGGCCGAATGTCTGCTAAATGACCTATCAATGAAAGAAAATATCATCATGGCAGGCTTCTGGGCTGTAATCCTAGACGAGATCAATGGAGTCAGCAAATCTGTACAAAATGAAACAATAGAACTTCAAACGGCCGTCGATCTTCTGAAATCACTGCTCGATTTTTTAACATCACAAGGATAAATGTTTGATGACTACGAGAGGAAGGCAAATGAGAAAACGATGCGCAATACACTGATGAAAGCAGGCGTGTGCGCGTAAGAAAAAGACATCACGACGATGATGACGCAGAGAGGTTGTGCTTCGAGTAAAAGAAAAGTTCAAGATTGAAACTTAGCTACCAATATTGGATAATTTATGTGCAGAACGTTCCCGTCGTATGGAAGCATAACAAAATTCATTCTCTATTTGGGTTCCTCGTTGAGTTCCAATCGAAGACAGACGCCGAAATTAAAGAAGCTGCTCAAAGATTTAGAAAATTATGCTGAGGACATCGAGTTGGAGTTTGCAGATGAAATGATTCATTTCAAGTATTTCATATCACAGTTAGAAGAGTCAATGCTGATGAAACAGTTCCAGCATCGCAATCGTACAAACTCATTTTTGAATATATGATTCAATCAATATTCCCAAATGTTATGACTGCATTAAGAATTTATAGGTGTCTCATGATAACGAACGCTACTTGTGAACGAACCTTTGCGAAGTTAAAACTGCTGAAAAATTGTCATCGATCTTCAATAACAAGAACGACTGAACTCACCATTATGGCGCTGAATACAACGTCTTGCAGAAGGTAGACTTACAAGATATCCTGAAAGATTTCATCACAAAAAAAATTGAGTAAAGCGAATGTTTAAAGTTTGTTTGTTTATTAAAATTAAAAATTCCTTACTTTTTGTTTAATAATATTGTGTGATATTGTTTAATAAAATTTAATAATTATTGTTTAATAACATAATTGGTTTATTCGTTTAGTAACATTAATAATTGTTAATGTTTGTTTTGTGTAATAAAATTGGTTTATTAAAATTGTTAGTTGGTAAAATGAAAAACGTATTAGGAGATAATTTGCGAAGGGGGGAGGGGCGAGATTTCGACTGCCTAGGGGCCTCCACATGGTTTAATCCGGCACTGGCGAACTGCTGAGTTATATGCTTTATTCGAGTGGGCCACAGCCAGAAAAGCTAGCGAAACATTGCTCTAAATGATAAATGATGAGATGCTATTTTTCGAATTATCGCACATAGAAGGACAAGAACAGCCTTCCAAGTTTATTTTGTTTTTTTCAATAACGTTGGTGTTCCAAATCTACCTTGCCACATATCCTTTTTTCAAACCGCATTTATTATAAGCATAAAAAATTGTTTTCAAACGTTTGCCTTGTCAACAGGAAGAAAAGTTTTTTGCCTGATCTGGCCATTTTTAATTAATCAATCACAAAAATATTATCTATAATTAATGATTGAAAATAAGGATTTGAAGTATTTTTATTTTCTAATAGTTGCGAATGGTCTTCAAGTTTAGCAGAAGTTCCAACTTCCTTTAAAACCTATTCTGAGTCAGAAATCCTCTTCGTGACCGTCATCTGTAATGTCAGTCGATTTGAATTTTAGTCGAAATGTATAGTTGCAGGCAGAAGATGTCTGTTCACTAAGAACCAAATAGGGGTAGGGTAAATGGGGGTATGTGACGTCACTGTCATCCCTGTCTGTTCTCATCAGATATAGAGATAGGTGACGTCATTTTTGAGATGTAGTTTTGTGACTTCATTATAGTGGGCATCTTCTGTATCCTGGATGCATGAGCTGTGTGAGCGCCCTCTTTTTGTTTGGTTATAGTGGTGCATTATGGGTAATGGTTCGAGTATGGAATTCAGGGTGATGTTTAGAGTATGGAATCCTTCGAATATTCCTCGGAGTCCCATCTCTCTATGACGTCACGTTGTCTTTGGTTCGAGTGTGGAATTCTGAGGTCGTGGTCTGGTGAATCCAATTGTCGAAGACGTCACTTTGTGTCTTTTAGTTCGAGCATGGAATTCTGGGTAATGGTTAGAGTGTGAAATTCTGGTGCAGCCATCTGTCAATGACGTCATTACCCATATTGTCTTGAGTGAGGCAATATGGGTAATGGTTAGCATGTAAAATTCTGGGCGAGGATATTTGGTCACGTGTTGGTGTATTTGGCTCGAGTATGGAATTATAGGAGAATATTATCTATAGGTGGCAGCACGAGTTTTCCAATAATTTAAACATGTGGTATTTCATTCCTAATTTTGACTATGGGTATTTTTGGTTTAGAGTCAAGAGATGGCAGCAGCAGTGTTTTTTTTTTGCATTCAGTTTTCTTGTCAATGAGTAGCAGTACACATTTTTCTAAAATAATTAATTACTGGATATCAGTGGTGTTCTCCCCCCCCCACACACACACAATCAGTGGCGGCTGGTAACAATAGAAGCAGGTGGGGCCAGGAGCCAAAAACAACTTAATTTTTTTTATATTTATATAGTGGGTTCTATTATTGATTTATAGTTATTATTTCTATTCCAATAATGTTTAGTCAGAATCCACTGATGCATTGAGCTATTAATTTTTTAAAATTGTTAGGACATAACATATACGGGCTCAACGTATTAATAACACGAAAACTCGAAAGATTTGCAGTTGTGGGCATAGCTCAACGGACTAGAGCAAAAAAAAAAAAAAAAAAGAAGCTCAACATACTAGAGCAATGAACCGGAAATCCAAAGGCGCTGGTTCCACTCCAGCTGGAAGCCCTGCAAAATGTTTTCATTTTTCAAGTGTTAAAACAAGAAAGTTATTATTTCTATTATTTATTTTATAAATCAATGTCGAAACTTCCGAGAAATAACGAGAAACGTTTTTCCAATAAACTATCGATTTTGTTCATAGTTAAAATGTATTATTTATGGACATAATAAAAATTTAAACTTTAAAATAAATTATAACAAAAAACGACAACAATAATTAAACACACTAAAAACAATAAAACAGATTAACAACGAGAATAAATAATAAGACAATGAAAGAATCGCCCGCTATTTACGTACAAACGCAGTGACTGGTCCAGACTAAACTGGCCCCAAGATAAGCGTTGCGCCCGGTAAACAAACACGCTCGCTAGTGTACTTGCCTCATACATGCCCTGTGTTCTACACGTATAAAATAGGGTCAGCCGTGGCTGGCCCCAGAGACCGTACTAAGTCGCATTATACAATATTGCCACAAAATACTACAGTGATTTTTTTTATTAAACAATAAAACGTGTTGGAAATAGATCAAAAAATAATAATTACAAGAGACACATTTTTAAAGCTACAATTATTGGGCTAGTTATACAAATATAGGTGGGGCCCAGCCCCTATAGACGAGCCACCTCTGCACACAATACAGATGACGTGACGATGCCCACTACAATTATGTCAAGAAACTACAGCTCAAAAATGCTGTCACATATCTACTTCAGGTCAATGAAGTCATTTATCTACACCTGATAACAGATAGGGATGACAGTGTTGTCACATTCCCCCATTTACCCTACTCCCTATTTGGGTCTTAGGGACCGGACATCTTCTCATGACACAACACAAGACGTAGGCTGAACGAACGAATTGCAGCAAACTGAAAATGCACTAGAGCAGTGATGGCAAACCTTTTTACCCAGGTGTGTCAAACATCTTTTATTTTTAAATATTGACGTTGTTGATGTGCCACTTGCATACATGCATTATAAATTAATCTACATAATCATAGATGGTGACTTATGCATATCATATTAGGCTATTTATTTAATAGGACATTGATATAAAATCTATGAATTCATATTATACAATTAATTTAATAAACTGAAATAATACGAATTCATAGATTTTATATCAATATCAAATTGTTGCTGAGTACTGGTAGAAAGTTGCTTTATAGAAGGACTACAGTGTGTACATTTTAATGCTACACAGGCAGCGCTTAAAACCTTGCTCAATCTATTTCTCCCTTTCAGTTTGATATTATTTAAGGCAGAAAATAGAGTTTCACAAGAGTATGTAGCAGAGAAAATTGTTAGAAGAGCTTCAGCAAAGATTTTAAGAGTATGAAAGTTTTCGAGAAGGCTGTTCCACACGCTTAGAATTTCACAGTCTGAATTTTTACACGCGGTGTCATGCAGACGTTCCCGCTCAAGTTCTTCTAATTCATTTCTAACAGCAATAAACTTTCTTTTCCAGATAGGATTACACTGGAAGTCGGCTAGCATTTCTTGATCTTTTAAATCCAACCACTCAAAGTCATCTAATTTAAGATACATGAATTCTGTTTCATCAGGATACTTTATGAATTGGATTGTTTGTTCCAACAGTCGAAACCGCTCAAATCTAGAAGAAAACTGTTCAGTTACTGAACTTTAGAACTTCAATAAATTGGTTGATATGTTGTTCACGATTTTTGGGGCTGGTTTCGTTAAAACAATTTTTCACTTTTGGGAAATACTTAAAATTGTTACTTTCTAAATCACGGTGAAATATTCTGAGTTTATTCTCAAAGCTCTTGATTGTGCCAAACATAACATTGACAGATTTTCCGAAACCTTGCAATTAAATTATATATTAAGTTCATTCGGGTGCAATGAAAAATCTGTGAAAAACATCAGCTTACTGAGCCAAGCAGAATCGTTCAACTGAGAAAATTCCTGCTCCATGCCCGTATTTAAATATAATTTAATTTCATTTAAACATTCAACAAACTGTTCACGTACTTGGCCACGACTCAACCATCGAATATTATTGTACATTAATATTAATAGACCATTGTGCACTGATTCAACTTCGCTTAAAAGTGAATTAAATTCTCGTTTGTTTAAAGCCCTGGTAGCAATAAAATTAGTTACCTTTGTCACAATTCTCATCACATCATCCAAATCCTTTAAGCCTGATTTCGCACACAGTGTCTCCTGATGTATAATACAATGGAAACTAACCAAGGGATGACCAACATATTCTGTAAATTCTTTGATAAAACCGGCCAACCATATTAGGCGCGCCATCAGTTGTAATCGAAAATATTTTCGATAAATCTATCTGTTTCTCACGGAACACTTTAAAAACACAGTCGCATATGTCTTTATTTGTCGTCTTTTGAGGTAAATTTTCTAACTTTATCAATTCCTCGTGCATAGAATCGCCGTGTACATACCTTGCAATAGTAGCCTATCGAGCTGATGACGTAATATCTGTAGTTTCGTCGAGACAAATGGAAAAACAATGGCATGAGCTCAAGTCTTGTTGTATTTCATTTTCTATACTAGCATTCATTGATATAACTCTGTCTTTAAAAGTATTCCTACTTAATGGTAACTCTTTCATGCGCGTTACAATAGCTTTCTTATTATGAATGTCCTCAAATAAAAATGGTGCACACTTTACGAAAGCTTCTTTAATATAATCACCATCACTAAGTGGTTTCCCATGTTCAACAATAGTATGTGAAATACTGTAACTTGCAGCTACTAAATTTGAAGGTCCTGAAACAAATTTAATTAAAATGGTTGGTGGGGTAGCAGTGTTCACTTTACTTGGCCAGTTTGCCTGTTTTGAGGGATGACAAGATTGTGATTCTGCCAGTTTTAGATGTTGCGATATGTATTCTTTCTTCAAAAGTTTTTTCTAGGAGCCATTTGTGCTTAGTTTCAAAATGTCTTCTTACATTCCAAGTTCTACTCACAAATAGCTCACCACACAATTTACAGAGAACTTTATCGCCTCTATCAATAACACCATATTGTTCAGTCCAGGCATCTTGGAAATTTCTTCCACTTCCTTTCTGTGATAGTTTTAGTTTTTTTATTAGTGCTAGCTGCCATTGAAAAAGGGTTCACAAATTAAAAAAAGATCACAATTATATACAGCGGTAATTAAGCAGTAATAATTAATAAGAACTAACAATTACTGGAAATGAATTATACACCAGCAACTCAAATTACTTAAGTGGCAGACCATGCAAGACTACCACTACTTCTTTCAGCAGGGTTGCCAGATTTATTACCAGTACGTTCATAGAAACCTTGTTACGTTTTACTCTCTATCATGCTACTAAATAGCAGCTATTTAGTTGGTTTTGTTGCGACGTCATCGTAAGTTGTTACTATTTGCATTATTTAACAAAATCTACTGAATTTATTGCAACTATAAAAATGTTTTCATTATTTACTCAGATAAATTCAATATTTAATGCTGCGAATTATATTTTCTGTTAAAGTGGATTTAAATATGTTTAGAACTTGTATTACTCAGTCGAGAGACTTGGAATGCATGCATGAACGAATTTCACACAAACGTCAAATGAAAACATTAAGTTTATAATATATAAAGCACGTATTTATAAGTTTGTATCATATAATATTGATAATAATTTTTATAAGTTTTTATAATATCATATGACTATGCAGAAATTATAATGATTAAGAAAGAAAACTTAAACTTAAAACGCTCGTTGTTTATAGGCTAGTTACAAAATAAAATAGAAATAAGCTAACCATAAAATATAATTCTTTCAATGAACTGAAATCTACCTTCGCCTTAACTGAGAGCGATCTTACACGATTTATCGCAGTTTTTTCATCAGAATACCAATATCTTTCAACATCCAAGGTGTGTCACCTGAAACCCTCAAGTGTGTCAGTGCTGACACGCGTGTCATAGGTTCGCCATGACTGCACTAGAGTCTTGTCCCTTATAGAGTTGTTTACCCTGTCTATTTTTTTTTTCAAAATGCAGATGAGTCATGGACATGTTTTCTCATGTTTCTGGGCGTGATCTTGAAGTGATGTTTTCCTACTTTGTGACATCATCGGGGCAAAGTTTATTCATCTCTCTGGCTGTCCAGAAAATTTTTGCTGTAGTAAAATTAATGCATGCATTTTTATATTTTTGAAACCAATACATATATTTTTGAGCATTGATATAAGTACAAAATCTTTGGTTATGTTTACACTAACATGAGTAAGTAAACAGTATATCTTCACATTTGGAAAATCAATATCATTTACAACGAATGCTTAAAAAGGGGACGATTTACTTTAATATGGAAACGGTCTAAAATTACACCCATAATTAAATCAGAAAAGAAACATCCGACGAAATTAGCAAATACAGGCCAATTTCTCAAACGTTGCTGGTACGGTGTTAGAAAACCTTCTGATAAACCGAATAATGCACAATGTCTACTCAAGAAACCTATTAAGCAGCAATCTTCCAATATGCATTTAGACCTCAATCAAGCAGTAGACGCAATTATGGAGGATAAAGAGTTCACAGAAGACAGTCTACAGCAAAAAAAAAGCTGATTTCACTCGATATACAAGGAGCCATCGATGCTGCGTGGTAGCCAGCCATAATCAATCAATTAAGAGATTTAACATTCCAAAAAACTTACAAAAAATTATGGTTGCTCTTTCTGTCTGCAAAAATACGTCCATTATTCGATGGTTTTTGAGGAATGTTCAAAGTTCTTGAATTCCCCTTGTTCCGGCTGCTTCACTACAGCTAATTCTGTCTACCACACAGTTTCAGTTGCCAGTAGCGATCTGATGGTTTGGTGGCTGTATTTCCAATCTACTGCCAGTGCGCATCCTTCTAGGTCTCTATGTACATTAAATATTTTCCCCAGAATTGGTGGCCTGACCAGTCCACCAAAACTCCAAAATGAAAATAACAATGGGCCACGAATTGCCTGGTGTTATTGTATCTGGTAAAATGTATTTCCTGTATAATTAGAATCTGTATATTATACAGGAGAATTAATTTACAGATCTGATATTTTCGGACGCTAACAAATCTCTGACGTTTACGGTGGCGAAGTTAATAAAGACACTCATTTTAAATTAGTATTTTTGTAATGCTTGGAACAATGCTGCTTGCTCTGATTCTTGCAGTGTTGAGCATATGCTGTCTAGCTCGATTCCAAGTATATTAACTGTTAACTCGGATAGATAGTGACAGTCTAATTTTCTCCATTCGAACTTTACCAATTTCTTCTGTTCGCTGTCGAATGTCAGCTTTGGTGGACCGATACGAGCCAACTCTGACTTCCATCACTGTTATCTCGAGCTATTTTATTTTCTGTAAAACAGATTGTAGGAGTTCTTCTTCCGACTCCTGGATTGTTTCTGGAGAAGGGCTGAATAAGCAGAAATTAACTTCCATCTTATTAGCGTTGTCTGTTTTGCCTTTTTTTTTTCTCTTACTCTTTTGTTTCTATGTGTTCTTTTCAAGTGCCGATCTTTTGGCTGTGCTGCTTATAATTCCATTTCCTACGCCAAGGAATCTGAGTACGGGGGGGGGGGAGGATTAACAGCTTTTTTCCACGTGCAGGTTGTCTGCTTTTTCTCATTCTTCTCCGAAGCAGTCGTTTGCCGTCGATAATATCGTTTATATCTGTTATTGGTCTAGATTGGTTTTGCTGGCGGATGTTCAAATAGTAAAAGGTGTTACATTCCTGACTGTCCCCTGCTAATGGTGGAAAGTCCCTGTTTGCGTCCAGTGACTGGACTGCGCCGCTTAATCTTTCGGCCTCTGTTCTGAGAGGGTATGTGTTTACATTTTTTGTGTTTACATGTTACATTTTTTGCACGGCAATGAGCACTGTGCGATGTTGTGACCCGGGTTGTTACACTTTCCACATTTTGTCTTGTCACAGGTAGAGCTGATGTGGTTAGTGGATCCACATCTCACGCACTGCCTTCTTCACCGCTTGGGCAGTTGAGCATTATGCGTTCTCCTTCCATGTGGACTACATTTAGGGGTGGTGGTCTCATATCCAGGATTATTGTTACTTCACCAGATTTCCAGGTGAGTGCTTGGAAGTTATCCCCTTGTGTGTGTCTGTGCACACACACACACACACACACACACACACACACAAAGTTTTACACCTTCATATAATGACAGTGGAAATTAAACAATCGCAAACAAGCTTTTGAATTATTCAAATTCGTATAAACGCAGCCTTCTTTACTTTAACAGCTCAAGGGATGTGTGCAAATCGAGCATGTTCTGAGTTAAGAAATTTTCGCGCCACTTGTAAAATGAATTTGGTATATTTTATTACATCTTCATTATATAAACACAGACACAGTTATGCAGTTTTTTTTTTTGTTTGTTTTTGAAACCTCAACTTCCACATTATAAACGTGTTTCCATTAATTGAGGTTTAAGATGAAGTAATGAATGCATTTATGGTAATAACAAAAGCAAATAATTGATACAATAGTCCCCCCCCCCCATCCGCGAGGGATACGTTCCAAGACACCCTGCGGATAGTACCGAACCACAGTAAGAGATTAAGAACAATAACTAATAATAAAATAGAACCATTATAATAACATACTGTAATAAAAGCTATTTGAGTGTGAATGGAATGTTAGCAACCTCAGCACAATTTTTTTTATGTTTTATTTATTATTTTATGAAGTCGAGAACTTCATTTTATCTGATAGAAGCTCATTCTATCAGATAGTTTGTTTCATACAGCTGTCTGAAGCAGTTGAAGTGTTGTCTGTATCCCTTGAAATGGATAAAATTGAGTATCGTGCGGTTATAAAATTCTTTAAAGATGGTTTAACGCCCAAAGAAATTCATTCGAAGTTCATAAAACTTTATGGGAACTCTTCTCCTTTGTTTTCGACAATTAAGAAATGGGCTACGGAGTTTAAAGGTTCTAGATGTAAACGCTCCATAAATTTAAAAGAAGAGGAGGTGGTTTATCTTCTTTAATAATTTTAAACTTGACTTCGTATTCTCGGTTTGAAAAACTTTTGTATACACAAAATACCAACACTCAACGCTCTTTAAGATTTTCGTTTTGTCCAAATTAAGTATGAATTAGGACAGAAAATTATAAAACATTTTAATAAAATATTTACGATAATAACGTTAAAATTAATTTACGTTAAAACCATTTTAATAAATGTTTTCAACTGAAATCTCGAAGTTAATCTCTAACCTTTCTAATTCTTTACTTAATAACTACCATTAACACAGACACCTTACTATACTGATAATACAATTTTTTCTATTTATTAATGGTACTATTAATTAATTAATATTGAGATATAGTCCATAAAAGACTTTGAATTTTGCTATGAATATATGATTATTTGTAAATTTTCTAATAATAATAATAATAATAATAATAATAATAATATCCAAGTTTTACTTTCAAGGAAAAGCGTCAAACAAAATTACGAAACTAACGCTTTGCAAAAGTCATAGAATCTTTACGACTCTAGGATTACGTAGTGGAAATACCATACAATATAAATATACAAGATGAGACCGAAACGCTTGCTTTTTTCATTTAATGATCATTGTTAGTAAAAGAAATTTAATTCTACAAAATAAAAAATGACTAATATAAACTTTATATATATTGTACTTCTTAAATTTTCTTTTACGAATAACTTTTTAACCTGACAGCGCAAAATTAACAATCTTAAGAGGAAATAAAAAGATAATATATGAAATTTATTTGTACACGAGATGGGAGGGGGAGAGTTCTGATAAACACTTGGAACAAAAATGATATTAAAGCACTGATATAACCACAAGAAAGAACATCTAGTAAAACCCTTTAATCCCCCCCCGTCCATGTTTCATCAAATTGTAATAATTTGTTCTTTTTCTTTCTTGTGGTTATATCAGTTGCTTTAATAATATCAGTTTTGTTCTAAGGGTTTATCAGAACTTCTCAGCATGCCCCCCCCCCCCCCCTCGTATATATTAAATTTTGTCGATTTCTTCGAAAACATTAAAGAGATTCGTAAATATTACTTGCGTTTCTCAGATATCCGAGATGATTAAAGAAAAAAAAAACAAAATTAACAATCAATTAAAGCATGTTGTTCAAAATTTGTCAGAATTCCTTAAACCATTTATGGAGAGCATTCAAGGGAAATCGCCAAAACTTCAGGGATTGATTCTTTAAGTGGTTTTAAGAAAAAATAAATAAAAAAAAAAATATATTCAACGTGGATCTGATTGCAAACTGTATGGAGTAACAGCAAAACTGCAAGAAAGTGTGACATTTTTACTTCCTTCCTTCGTTCTTGTGCTAAGCTTATGTGCAGACCTCACAGGCTTTGGAAACCTGTCTGACGGAGGAGGTGGGTTAGTCGCTATTCCCGTAGAATCCTATGTCTTAAGTTGCGTGTGTTCTTCTGAGAGTTTGCCTGTTTCGTATGATGAAAAAACGGAATTTCTGAAAGGGTAAACCCTTCTACCCCCTTGTGAGACGGACTAACTCACCCTCACTTGAAACGCTGTGAAAAAGGTTCTTAGACTCCTAGACGGGATTCGAATCCAGATCTTTCCAATCAAAGTCATCAGCAAAGCCGACTGTGATGGCTTTGATTTAAAGTTTTAAAAAAAGTCTAATTTTTTTAAAAGTTTAATAATAATAATATTTATAAACTAATTCTCACATTCTAAATCTAATGTCATGTGAAAACTTTTTCTTAAGTTGTAAACGTTTCAAGGCAATAGCATCATCTTACTTTTGTCAAAAATGCCATCTGTCTGGTTACATACCTGTCCCCCCCCCCCACGTATAGTCGCATAAATTGTTCCCAACAAGTGTATACTCAGGGATGGCGAAAGCGGGCATGCAGAGCATGCGGGCGCCGCTACGAAGGGGGCGCCGCAGCCGGGGCACGGTTCATAAGTTCATTTTTAAGAAACAAAATTTTTATCATAAAAACAAAAAATTCTTAGAATGATCAATATTAAAATAAATAAGGCCAGTTACACCGAATAAAAAAAAATGTATATTGCCGGCTCTTTGATCAGCCGGCAATTTTGCAGCGAGAGCAGGCTAAATGCTTGCCTGCAGAATGTTGTGTGTACTGCAGTCTGTCTAAAGTGAAACGGTGAACGGTTTTTATGCGCAGAAACGAATTTTCGTACAAAACATTTGTTGCTAGTTAGCCAGTCATATGGTACGCATCTCAGTAGGCTACTGACAGTAGCGCAGTGCGGACTATTATTTCGTCTCTGTATCGTGTTGTGTAATAATTTGTTGTGAGTATAAAATAGAAATGGAAAAGTTATCCGGTGCACAAAATCGTAAGCGTCATGCTGCGAAAGAAGCAGATATTAAGAAACAAACTGGGGCTCTTAATAAATTTGTTAAAATATTCTGATGCAGATTGTAACCAACTCGATACATCAGAAATCAGAGTTGAAGAACCGTGCACATCATCCAGGTTTCATGAAAATACTATTGCAACCATTCAACAAGATAACATGATGCATGATTTAAGTGAAAAACAGTTAGAAGATTTAGTTGTAGTTGACCCCGAAACTAACACATTGTTAGTCTCTGTAAATTTAGAAGATCCAGGTGAATGGGAAAATATCGATGAAAAATTACGAATTGTTTTAATTGAAATCAGGCTTGTTCAACAGAAAAATATAATATATTCCAGTGATCATATGGTCGTAAATTTGGCGACACGTATTATAATAGAAAAAATGTGAAACAGGGAGCTCGTGCCAAGAACATGGCTCATTTATTCCGAAACTTTAATTCTGTTTTTTGCTTCTGTTGCAAACTTTTCACACCTACTGAATCAAGTATTCTTGTAGGTGGTTATAGCGATTAGAGAAATGTAAGTACAACTTTAGATAGACATGAGACTAGTTTAACTCACATGAAAAATTTCTTAAAATGGAAGGAACTTAATAAAAATTTAAAAAACAAAACTACTATTTGCCAGACTCAAAACATGTATGAAATGAAAAAAAAAAAAAAACATTGGACGAGTGTTTTAGAACGCTTGATTGAATTATAAAATTCCTTGGTTGCCAAAATTTAGCTTTCGTGGATCATCTGATAAATTATATGAAAGGAATAACGGCAATTTTTTAAAATTAGTCGAACTGTTGGCGAAGTTTGATCCCGTTATTGAAAATCATATTGAAAGGGCCCTACAACGAAACAATAGAGTACACTACTTGAGTAAAGACAGTCAAAATGAAATATTGGAAACTTTAAGTAACGCAATCAGGGATGCAATTTTATTATCAATTCGAAAATCTAAATATTGATTTCAATCGATGGTGAGTTAGCCGATCTCATACGGAGGTAGCAGGGTTTTTTCTCCCGGAAACTCGGGTTTTTCATCCCGCATACATACAAATCGGCCCTTCAGAACACACGCAATTTACAGACAAAAATTACTAGTTGTGGTGGTGTTGGAGGTGGGCGGTAGATGGCGTTGATTCGTAGTAGAGGTAAGGTGTAGAGACAGTTGAAGATGTCCTCCCGCGATGAGTCTTCGGACTCCTTGGAGGTATCAGGAATAATAATAATAATAATAATAATTTTAGACTGCACACCTGATGCAAATAAAACAGTACAAATGACCATTATTATTCGCTTTTTTTCCTGTGACAATGGAATTGTCAAGATCAGGAAAAACTTTTTACTTTTTGCAGATATATCAGATTCCACAGGACGTTGTTTATGTGCAACAATAATGAAACGATTGGAAAAATGGAACATTCCCATTGAAGACATGCGAGGTCAAGGGTATGACAATGGGGCAAATATCAAAAAGAAAAAATATGGGCTCTAAAAATTTGCTTTTGAACAAACATCCTTGAGCTTTTTACGTGCCATGTGCTGCTCATACTCTAAATTTAATTATTAACGATGCAGCCAAAGTGAATGCAGATACAATTAGTTTCTTTGCAATTATTCAAGAAATATACAATTTCTTTTCACACTCTTACAAACGTTGGGCAATCCTTTTAAAGTTCGTAAAAAATTTAACATTGAAACAGCCATCAGAAACGCGATGGAAAAGTAAAATTAATGCAATCCGCCCTCTACAATATCAGTTAGGAGAAATTTACGATGCTCTTTTTGAAATTTTAAATAATAAAAATTTTAATAAAGAAACTCCTCATGAAGCACAAACATTATGTGCTAAAATAAAGGATTACAAATTTATTTTCTCTCTTATACCTTGGCATGATTTACTTAACAGAATAAACGCTGTGAGTAAAATGCTTCAAGACAAAAATATGAACATTACACTTGCTTTAGAATCTATCGAAAACTTAAAATTATTCTTACAAGAGTATCGATCAGATACAAATTTTAAAGAAGTTCTAAAAACGGCAAAATAACTGAGTGAAGAGGTGGATGGAGAATAAGAATTTAAAACTGGTAAGGAAGTTCGACTAGAAGAAGACGAGTATCATACTCAATTTGACTACGAGTATCATGACGAAACACCACAATCGCCAGAGGATAAATTTGGAGTGAATGTGTTTTATACACTTCTAGACGTTGCAATGTGTTCGTCTCATAACTCGTCTATATGACGAGTTATGTGCTTTCCGCGATATTTTTCGGAAGGATAATTTAAATATTCAAAACCCTTTCGATATTCTTAATTTTATTGTGTCCAATAATTTATCTTCCTTAACTTTTCAATTGCGTTAAGAATACTATTAACCTTACCTGTTAGTGTAGCGAGCGGTGAACGTTCCTTTTCCAAGTTGAAATTGATTAAAACCTACTTAAGAACACGTATGTCACAAAAAAGGCGTGTTAGTTTGGCGTTAATAGCTATTGAAAATGATATATGTGCGGAATTAGACTTTAAGACCATTATTTATAATTTTGTGAATATGAAATCAAAAACCCTAAAAGTTTAATTTAAAAAATTTCAAGTATATTTATACAATTTAATTTATTTTCTGTTATTCTGTAAAGATGTTCTTTTTTGAATACTTATATTAAATGTTCTAATTATTTCTAAATTCTTTTGTTATTTTCTCATCTATCTTGAGTTTCTTTTATTTTCCAAAAAGATAGTTCCACTTATAAAAATTATTAAACAATTTTTACAAGTTACTAAGAATTTAGTAACTTGTAAATTGCAAGAATTTTTTAAACTTTAGTTCAAATAAATTTTAACTTTAATTAAAATTCATTTGAATTTTGTTAGCGATTCAGGTCGGTGAGAAGGCTATAATCCCTGTGTCATTATATTCAACGATTAAAGTGGAGTGGCTTTATCAAAATTTGCTTTAACTTTTGAGAATTTTTTTGAATATTCGGGTTTTTAACGATTATCCTGCCTAGTCAACACCCCCGGTTCGTTACATTTAGCGAACCAACGTGTGGCTGTTCTGTCAAAATTTATTTAAGAAATTTCAAATTATCTACATTTTTATTATCGTAAAAGAGCCACACACGCCCAAATCGTGACAGGGGCGCTTAGATAGAAATTGCATGCGGGCGGCAAGGACCCTAACGCCAGTTCTCTGTATACTAAACATTTACGGAACACTATTGTTGCTGATTTCATTCAACAGTTTCCCGACGATGTTTCACAAGCCGCTAAATACTCAATACGAGTTTATTCAGTCTATCTCGAGTGAACGTGGGGTCATAGATGAATCAAGTGCACCGTCACACACCAGAATTCTACAAATACACAAGGACTAAAGTTTACTCATCACTTTAAGATGTTTGCCTTGCAAAACTGGTGCTGATGTACAGCATGTATTCTTAATGTTCAGAGTATTTCTTTCTTCAACATATTAATTCTTAATCAGTACTTTAATTTTAATCAATATGCTTCTAATGAATATAACGTAAATGTAGAACAATTCTGTGAAAAACAGTATCCAAGGAAATAAAAGGGATAAATCAACCGACTATTCAATTAAAAATATCAACTCTTAATCAGTTGATCGAATTTTTCAGTACACATTGTAATTATTTTAATTATGTGTATTTTGTGAATCATTCGACTTTATCGATAGTCTAAGAAAATCGGGTATTTTGATCGAATGAATTTATTTCTTTTTAATATACAAAGCTTATGTTCAAAGAACACTACAGAAATACTTTGCTTGCTTAATTCTTCACTTTTTCAATTCGGGAATTTCTTCGCCTTCGATTATCTGTAGTTCCAGCTTTTTTTTCCACCATCGCTTGTCGCTTTTAATCCAAGAATTTCTTCGCCTATCTGTAGTTCCAGCATTTTTTTTCATCACCAATTTTTCCAGGAGTTTCTTCGAGTATATTATGTAGTTCCAAGATTATTTTTCTCATCTCCCGTGCTTCTCTGTTTTTTTTTTATCTTCTTCTTTTTTTTTTGGTGGGGGGGAGGGGGAGTTCCCCACCACCCTTGCCCACCCTAGGGGAACTCCCATTTCTTTTCCGTAACATTTCTCTCTACACATTGGTAAATTCTTTCACTTTTTCTCATACTGGGGAGGCTTTTTCTCCTCGGAGGGAGTGAATCATAGAACCTTTCAAGAATTTTCCTTGATGGAAAAAACGTCGGTCCTTCCCAAGAGAATTCAATATTTTCCTGTTCATTAATGCTTGGTTATGGAAAATTGTCTCCATTTTTCTCTTCTTGCTCCATATCTCGATTTTTTGTTCGCATTACTGCTAAATGAAAAGAAAATAATATATCAATTCGAATAATAATACTAACTTTTAAACACTTTAGCATCTCTCAAACAAATCAATGTAATTACATTGTGCATGTACAATTTAGATAAGAATGTGCTACATTTTACAGCTTGAACATGTGACTCAATACAGATTTTAAATCATATCGTTCTAATTTGTATGACATGTAATAGGTATAAAACAATCATTAATGTGTTGCTAGTATTAATAATATCAGTAATAATTTACAATTATATAACTCATAGGTATGCATGTTAAATAATATTACGTTTCAATTCGAATTCAAATTTTTTGCAAAGTTTGACAGTTATTATTATTATATGCCGAATTAACTGCCATACTGTCCCAATGGCAGTGTGAACCTCCTGCCGACGTTTCAACACAGGTCTAGCCTAAAGGTCAAAGTCTCACACCATGTTCTGTAAAAGTACTGCAAGACTTTCTTGAAGTGGAAGGACCACACTGCGCACAGGTTGGTAACAGAGGCTACACTATGAGTGCTCCGGAATTTTTGAAACCA